>NC_081407.1:180827890-182027890 GCF_030272615.1 Cryptomeria japonica
TAATATAAAATACTTCCAAATAACAACTATTTGTCGAATACAATCATCATACGATTATTTTTCAATACTTGGATAACAACACTAATATCAAATTTAACCTAAACTTTCCTTAATTCCAACATTAATACTAACCTCTAAATAGTTTAATTTATTTTCACGATACCAAGCAAATAATCCTCATCACTAAAATTTAAAAAAATTATTAATTAATCTCAACATCATTACAAACTACAATTAACATATTATTATTATTTAATATTAAATAATAACATATTGTTATTATTGTTTAAATAACTATATATTATCACTTAATATTAACACAAAATAACACTAATGAATTTTATTTAAACCACTAACATTTTATAATATTATTTTCGTTTTTTTTTAAACTAACAAAAAAAAAAATATTAAAAAAAAACAATTTAAAAACCCCAACGTGGGGCCCCCAAGCTCCCACGCAGCAAGCCTGTTGTTCCCAGACTGGGGAATGCAGCGCTTGTTGCATCCTCAGTCTGGGGAAAATGCAGCGAGCTGCAAGGTAAAGGGGGGTGCGTGGCTGGGTCGAGCCCACCTCCCCGCCACCGCCCCCAATGAATTGATTTCATAATTTAATTAATTTTTTTGTTTTATAAAAAAAAACAATTTAAAACTCGTTTTTAAATAAAAACGACAGAGACCATAACAAAGGCAAAAACTAAAAACAGAGACAGAGGTTTCACCTCTGGTAAAACAAAACTAAAAATTAATTTCCCAGCCCCATCATTTTATCAAACATACAAACAAAAAGAAGAATGTAGAAGTCACTGGTAATGCCAAATTTTACCAGCAAACAAACAAAATCTTCTGAGACAAAACAGGGGCAATGAAATTTCATTCAAATCAGCCCAGTTTGCTCTAAAAATTTAATTAAATGGGAATAAACTTAATCCCCAAACCCCAATTGAATTTATTTGCTCCCAACAAGCATGAACAAGGAAATTTAACTCATGACCATCATTTTTAAACTGGAAATTACCAGGGGGAGGTATTTTATGAATGCTTGGCAAAATTTTGCCAGCATAACACTACTAAAACCCAACAAAATTTCCAATTACAAACAGCAAAATAAACTAAGAAATTTCTTGCACAAGCAAAGATGAAACAATATAAATTTAGTTAAGAAACTACATGGAGAAAGATTAAGTTTGAATTTGATAACAAATTGATAGAATCCTTCTTCCACAAACCCATGACAAACAAACACCCAACACCCAAAATTCACAATTCAAGCTTTTAAACAAATAACAGAAAATAGGAAGAAAGCAAGGATTTTTTTTGTTGAAATAAGCAAGAATTCAACCAACCTCTATGATTTCCAAGCAGGAATGGTATACTTCAGCAGGAATCCCAGCTAGTTCAAACCCAATTCCACCCTTCAAGCAATTTTTTTTTTTCCAGAATTTCTTTCTCCTCCTCCAAAATAAGCATAACCCCCAAAATCTCCTCCAAAATAATTTTGTAAGACAATCTTTTAACCTAATTTTCTAGGTTGCAAAATTTCTATTTAAAAAAAAAATATTAAAATCCCACAATTGACTTTCTTTTCTTTTCTTTTTCTTTTTTCATATTCCTCAAAACAAATAAATGAAAATTCCCTCTTTTTGAAAATTACATTTTTCATATATATCAATTAAATCAACTTTTCTACTAAATAGGAAAAACAATGAGTTAACTTTATTTGCATATATTAAAAACAATTAACTAATCTATTCTACTTCTTCCGTTGGATCTAAACACGATTACTTTTCCAGAATACGCAACTAAAAGTTAAAATCTAATAAACTAATCAATTAAGCTTGATTCAAGACATAAGGCATAATAAGAAATAAATCGCTCAAGCCGACAAATAATGACAACTTATACTTTAAATAAATAACCGAACCACTATGGCACGCAAATCGAGGAAAAGTAAAAAGACTCGAAATTCGAACAAAAGGGATGAATGACCGACTGACGGCACTCACAAATAAAGACTGAGGTAAGGACTAGGGTCAAAAGCTATCTCCTCCACTCCCATCGGACATATAAGGCACGCTCAGACTTGTGAAGCCAGGTGGAGACGATACCCCGTACCTACCCGGTACTTGTACTTGCAATATCCTGCATCACCGAAGCACACATACATGCATATAAATATAGAATACATGGCACGCACACCGATGAAGGAGAATCACGACGTTCCCTGTCTCATCGAAACGAGTGAAGGAAAATCGTCCCCTTGCATCCAATACAATAGCAAACACGCAACATATATATGACACATCGCCTAGATAAAGTAAGATGTCGGTACGAGCAATAATCCATGAAATACTAGAAATCACCAATACTGAAATACTGAAAATAACTCATGCATCCAATATCCAAATAAACATGAAATAATATCAAATACGTCTGCAAAATGTCGAGCAATAAAGTGTCAACTGAATAGTAAACTGCAACACAAAGATAGTCTAATAAGTCCGATCAAAACGAGGTACTACACCAAAACCTAGCAACGTTCGGTATATACGGTGCCTTTGGGTCACACTTACGGGTAATGTCGTCGTGTTGAACTACTGCACTTAACGCCTAATAAAGTTGCATCAACGACGTCTGTGGCATCATCCCTATAAATCATCGAGGAGTAATAAGGGACACTTGGAAGTTAAAATCCAAGGGGCGGGTAATCCCCCTTGGATCGATAATCTAATAAGATAATCCTTAAATGATTTTTACATCCGTTGAGTTAAACCATAGTAAACCCCCTTAAGGTTGATTGAGTGAAATGCTTTTATGAAATTGATTTAATCTTGAAGAGTTGTTGACGATTGACAATTGGGTCAAGGGTGACACTCATGATAGGCATTAGGATCTAGTTGTTTTAGGCCACAAGCAAAAGGCCACCTTGAGCCTTTGCTTAAGTGCTACCACCGTGGGTAGCAACCGCAGAGAAACTGTCTAGGACATTGACCCTAGAAAGGGTTGCGTACCCACTAATCAGTTTACACCAAACCATAGAGTAGAAAATAGAACTACATACTTTACGCCTTGATCCCATGTCGAAACGGGTATGTAGGCAGTCTAGGGACAGAGTTGTCCCTAGTACTTAGGCGTTCGTGGGTGGGGTCTAGGTTTGGTAAGAAGAAGGATTGAGTAGAATCCTAATTTGAAAGATAAGTATAATAAAAAGGAAAAAGTAATTCAATGCATACTCGGAAGGAATCCCGTATGGATTCGCTTGACTTCCCGAGGCTTTAAGCCAAATTCCGAGGCAGAATTCAAGCTTGTATTATGTTATTTTGATTTCTCCTAAGGACGGCGACCTCGGTGCACTCCTATTAGAAGAGTGTAGTACTTAGTGAGTGACTCAGGACCCGAATGGTCCCGATGAGTCTAAGTCTCTGGCCAGAGCATCTCCTATCACAATTGGATAGATGCCTACCCCGTATGGGTAGATGCCTATCTCGTATTGGATAGATGAAATCCCCTACTCCGTAAGGACAAATGCCTAACCCGTATGGTTAGATGCTCATCCCAGATGGATGAATGCCTAATCCTAATGGATGGATGCCCAGAGTATGCAATTGAATCAAACACAAATGATTAAATTAAACAAAAAAAAAAGAATGGTCAAATTTTGTTGGGTTAAACAAGGTGGGTTATTACACTACTATCAAGTTACAAAATTATCTTTCTATATTTGTTGTGAATGTTTTTTAATTAAAATTTTATTTCTATATATAACCTCTAAATATTAAAGAGGGAGTTATGCTCATTGAGCTACACTGCTTTGGTAAATATATTGGTTTGAAACATCTCTATGTTGAACTCTATTGTCAAGTTACATATTTACACTGTAAATAAATTGTTTTGAAAGATTCCTAGGTTGAACACTAATGTCAAGTTATAGTTTTTTTTTGTTTTCTAATGATCATACATCCTCTTTAATAAGAAAGTTCAAAATTAATTATTTGCTCTTCACAAACTTCTTGTCTCTAGCTTCTCTTAGCATCTGAAATTTTGCACCTTACAACGTAACTGCTGCTAAATTTTGAGACTAATTTGTAAAACTTCTTTCTTGATGTCTTTTGTATCCGTAGAAGCTACCTACAACATAAGATTAGCTTGGGAAAGGCTATAATAAAACAAAATTTCTTAGAAGATATTTCTCAAGAAGTTCTAGGATATTTTACGGTTACATAACTTTTTGAATTTTTTTTCCTTTCAACAATTGTATAAATTTTTTTGATTAAATCCTGAAAATTAAATTGTGAGAAAATATATGATAAAATAGTTATTAATTTAGAGGTAACTTACGAAAAGTATGCAAGTGGTAGGTGTAAGAGAATTTTGGATAGATTTGTCCATGGTTAAACTATAATACATCTATACGTACAAATATTAATTATAATGTCAAATTGTTAATTAATTATGTCCTATCTATATAAGAGATTTACTTACTTTTTTGTGCAAATGTTAAATTGTTAATACATCAATATGTACTTATAGATTATGTGATAAATCTAAAGTTGGTTTTTATTTTATGCTTGAAAAAACAATTATCTCTTTGTCCATTTGTTCAAGTAGATATTATCCTTTGAAATGATCTCTACACTACCAAATAGAAGCAACCGGACAAAAATATTCTTCAACCCATTGTTAAGTAATTTCATGCCATTATTTCTTCCCTTTTTCAACCTATTGTTAAGTAATTTCATGCCATTATTTCTTCCCTTTTCAACCTATTGTTAAGTAATTTCATCCATTATTTCTTCCCTTTTTCAACCTATTGTTAAGTAATTTCATGCCATTATTTCTTCCCTTTTTCAATATTAAGCATCTTTCTTTCATTTCTATTGGACATATTGATGGCAAAACCACCTTCTTATTATGCTTTAGCTTGTGGCATAACTATATACTTGAGATTTTGAGGGCACTTGTACTTTGTCCATTCAAATTTTGGGAACATCTTGCTAAACATTAAACATGAAAAAAATAGATTTATCAATTATAAATATTACACTTTTATGTCAGTTTTCCCACTAGTTCATTTTTTTAATTTTTTTGAAATAATTTGCCTTTAAATGTCTTAATTTTGTCAGTTTTGCAGGTTTTTAAAGGCCTAATTTTGCAAAGACAAATGTCAAACTAATCATAGTAAAATGAAATTAGACAATTTCTTTAATTTTGATACTTCATCACTTCTGCCTAAATTCTCCAAAAACATTAAGTGTAAAAAAACTTTGAGAACCTTGTCTTAGGATTTGCAAGCTATAAATCAATTGTTTATGCATGTGTTTAACTTGCTCTTATTTATACTAGCTTTTGTACATAATCTATTTTCTGCAAAATAACTTTTAATTTTTTTTGTATTTTTAACTATTTATGCCAGTATTTAACTTGCTCTTATCTATTCTAGCTTCTGTACACAATCTATTTTCTGCAAATTAACTTTAAATTTTTTTGTATATTTAACTGTTTATGCATGTATTTAATATGTTGTATATATATAAGGTTAGTTCACTCCTTAGTACAGGAACAATTTATAATGATCCAGTTTGTGCTAGACAATATCATTGATATCTTAATTTTGATATGTTTGTTGCTCAACCTATGTATAAACTCCTACTATTACCTTGCTTAACCTATCTATAAACTCCTGCAAATTTCCTTGCTCCTCTACTCCAATATTGGAGCAAATTTCTAACTTTTAGCAAATGGCAATGACTCCAACTGCATCACAACTCTTGTTGTTTATAGTTATTCAAATGAAAATTCAATTAGCATTCTTTATTGTTGTCCTTAATGTCATAACTGTTATTTTTTGAGGTGTATCCAAGTTTATTATGTAACCACGAATTCTTAATTCAATTAAAAAAAAAGAACTTTAAAGTCAAAGTCAAGTAATATTTGCATACCTTTCTTATTAATACTCACCAAGTTTTATTTTGGGTTGTGATTAATATAATCTAGCGAGATTTAAAAAGGCATAAAATATACATAACATAATAATAGCACGTTGTTATAATAAATGTGAATGTAAAATATTGTCATTGAATTTTTATTATAATTAGATATTGTGGAGATAACTAGATGGTACAAAAAATCCACATAATAAACCACAAACATGGAACACAATGATTTATATGAAAAACTTGGTAATGTACCAAAAAATATAATTGAAAATGTCTCATAATATTTTGTCATCTTAGGAATAATTTTCTATTATAGCAATACATAATTCTTCATAGAAATTGTAGACACCCAAATCTGTCCACTTCATTAAATGAATACTTAGTATTTATTTGATTATTTAACCATCGATCAACAATTAACTAAATTAATATTTAATTATTTCATCTTAACCCTCTTCTCCTATTAATTAAATAAATTATTGAATTTATTTAATTTAATTCATTAAACCATGTTACGATAATTAATTAAATAAATAAAGCATATTTATTTAATTAAACCCTCTCCACATTTAAATAAATCAACATTTATTTAAATCCCTAACATCCTATTTTCTCTCACCCACCAAATCCACTTGCATATCTAACCCTTCTTCTAGACTCTTCTAACCCCTTCTAATTAGCCTAATCCCCCTCTCTAATCATTTGCACATCCCTTAAGAAAGGTCACTTCTCAAAACAACTCAAAAGTCTTCAATAACCATTAAAGGCTTTGTGTCTCCAACAAGCTAACATCTAAAGTCTTCTAAAATCATTAAAGGCTCTTACATGACCATAAATGGTTAACTCAAACTCAACTTTTGGTTAGAGACTTTCTTTCTAACTCAACCATCCTATAACTCATGGGTCTCTTCAAGAATTCATTGCTTTGACCATGGTTATCCCTTTTACTCTTGCACAAGATTTTATCCCTTGGATAATAGATTTATCCAATAACCCAACCCACGTGAGGTTACCCTCATGTCTCCTCAGGCATTAAATGCTCCTTCCCTCTCCTCTCAAGTCATCTCATGTTTACACTTGTCATCATTCGATTGGGTTGAAAGCCATCACATGGATCCTAAACCCATCAATCTTGACCCTTCACAAGCTCACTCAATCTTAGCCATTCAATCAATATTTTTCCCTATAAAAGGACCTCATTCCCCAAGCAAAAAAAAGGCATTAGAGAGCATTAGAGAATTATTATTATAGTGAAAGTTACATAAATATTAGGAGCTTTCTCATAGCAACCCTTTTACACTTGCATAGCATTTGTTTATCATCTACAATCATCTTGAATCTCCATATGGCATCCATGGATAGTGCTAAAAGTTGAGAGCTACACTCATTTGGGATTTGGAGAGGGGAGAAACAAGGAAGAAGCGTCAAAAGGCATCATGGAAGCATCTTGGGGAGATTTCTCTTCCTTCTCCTCTTTTATCTTGCTTTACTTACATGCTTTTTAATCTTTCTTGATATGTTTGGAATGGTTTTAGTTCTTTGTCTTGGTTTTATGGTTGGAAACTGACATTTGAACTTTGTTTTCACCTTGTCCCCATTTCACCATCATCATTTGGTGAACCCGACGTGAATCAAAGACTAAGAAGTTAAAACTTTTTAACTAACCATTTTGAATTTGCAGATTTTCACGCAAAAGTCGCGCTTTAGTGCTTTTGTCTCGCGAAGTGGCACTTTTATCTCTGATTTTATGCCTTATTTTCGCCTGCATAGTAGCACTCTTGTTCAGTTTAGCGCCTTAGTTGTCTATTATAGCGCTTTTGATTTAATTTAGCGCTTTTGTTGTCTGTTGTAGCCCTTTTACATTGTTATTGCACTTTCGCTGAAAGTTATAGCACCTCTGTATAATGTTAGCACTTTTGTTTTCCCTCATATTAGCACTTTTGTATTTGGCAAAGAGCTAATTTTTGTAATAAAAATGAAGTTTTAGGCTTGTCAATCCCACCATTTTGCCTAACCTTTTGAGTGGATTTTGCAGGTCTAACAGTTTGTTTCAGGTTTTGGAAGGAGTTAGTTTAAAAGCATTTTAATTTCTTTGGTTTAAAACGAATCAAATCTTTCTTGTTTTTCAAACAAAGGGATAAAATGCACTTCATTGTCTTTTGGTGCACTTAAAACACAACTCAACTTTTATTTGGTGGATAAAATGAATCAAATCTTTCTTGTTTTTCAACAAAGGGATAAAATGAACTTCATTGGTTTTTTGGTGCGTTTAAAACACAACTCAACTTTTATTTGGTGCATAAAATGAATCAAATCTTTCTTGTTTTTTTCAAACAAAGGGATAAAATGAATTTCATTGTTTTTTTTGTGCACTTAAAAAACAACTCAACTTTTATTTGGTGCATAAAACGAATCAAATCTTTCTTGTTTTTTTCAAACAAAGGGGTAAAATGAACTTCATTGTTTTTTTGGTGCACTTAAAAAACAACTCAACTTTTATTTGGTGCATAAAACGAATCAAATCTTTCTTGTTTTTTTCAAACAAAGGGGTAAAATGAACTTCATTGTTTTTTGGTGCACTTAAAAAACAACTCAACTTTTATTTGGTGCATAAAACGAATCAAATATTTCTTGTTTTTTTCAAACAAAGGGATAAAATGAACTTAATTGTCTTTTGGTACACTTAAAACACAACTCAAATTTTACTTGGTGCATAAAATGAATCAAATCTTTCTTGTTTTTTCAAACAAAGGGATAAAATGAACTTAATTGTCTTTTGGTCCACTTAAAACATAGCTCAACTTTTCATTTGGTGCATAAAAAGAACCTCACATTTACCTTTTTTTGTACAAAGGCTACACGACTTTATTTTTTGTTGACCAAGTTTGCTTTCCAAAAGTTTGTCAAGTGTCAAAATCATTTGCTATCTTGGTTAAAAAGAACACCATGTTTGTTAGGAGTAACATCTCCACATAGCAAAATAGATCATATTGCAATGAAAGGTTAAAAAGAACAAGTGTTTTTTGTGTTTGGCGCGCTTGTTCAAATTTGTAGAGTGGTCCCAATTCTAACACACACTATCCTCTCTCTTGGCTCTTGTGGTCCTAAGTGCAAGAGAAAAGTGTTAGTAACACTCTAAATTTTCTATTTTTAAGAGAGGCTTGCCAAGAGACACATCACTCTTGGGACGAACTTGAGCGGTAAGTCCTTCGAGCCTCTACAGAAATCAGGTGAGAGCGAAAGTTGTAGCATTGGGTGTAGTTGTTCCTATAGTGTAACTTGTCGAAAGGACATATGGGGCCCACCGTGAGTTACAAGGCTCTTAAGTGAGTCACTGAGGAATGAACTTACATCTAAAGACATCGAACATTACTAGACATCTCTTATTTTAGAAGCCCACCCGTTCTATTGATTGAGGATATTTGTGAAAAGTTCAGTGCACGAGCATAGATGGTTTTTCTCCCAAGATACTCACCATACATATTTCCTTGAGTAGAAATAGGGATTTTTGAAAGGCTACTTGTAGCTTGATGAAAGTGGTGACTCCCCCATCATAGGGACCACCTATCTGTTATGCTCGCACAAGACATAGTATATCACATCCTTACCTGCTACAGCAGGATACATAAGGTATGTAGTACCAAAGTCGAAGAAATATCAAGTTGTGGGCTGAAAATATCACAACTGACCATTACCTTAGGGATAAAAAGTGTTTGAGTTGTCTTCATCTTATTTCATACCAGTGAAAATTTGGGCCGACTTTAGGCTTATGAACATACACGCATTATCAAGGTCAAAAATTTCATGAATGGGTTGATTTAGAGCCACACCTTTTGTGCCATTTTTGAAAAGGCAAGAATATGTGCTTATGTGCTTGATGTGTTTTCTTGTCCAAGGAATAAACCATTTAAACCAAGCTACACCCCAACAACAATCTTAACAAAACAAACTTCACACATTCTCGCAAAAAGCTACCCATGCTTCGTGTTTCGAAATCTCTCAAATACATCAAAAAGTCAATTTATAGAAAACCAAAAAGAAGCAAAGTGAAAAAAAAAACCCAAAAGAGAATAAGTTTCTTATACAAAAACTGTAAGTTGTTGTTGAAACATCATACTTTCACCCATCAATATCATGATTTTACCGATGAAATTGAATTAGAACTACTTGCATCATAAGCTTTCTTTCAAAGAAGGGCTCTATCATATCATCACAATCACGGTCAACACATTCCTCCATCATACATTCCACAACCCGCAATCACTTATTAGAGATTCCTAGGTTCACATAATCTTCCTACATTTTCTTCCATCTTTCTCACTTCAAAATAATTTCCAAAATCAATTATCAAATTTATAGTCCCTTAGTAGAAATTCCAAGGTTCACACTCATTCCAAACACATCAAAAATTCATTCAACTCTCAACACGAAGAGGTCTTGTCCTTAGTCCTTTCGGATATTACTTATCATACGAACGAAATTACTTTCTAGTGTATCTCTACATCTAGGATCAATCATCCTAAAAAGGCATTACTAAACATCTAGATAGGTTAAAACTAGTCCATGAGTGCATCCTCTCATTACTAGATAGCTTGTGTTTGTAACAACACAAACCTTTCTACACCTCATCTCACAATTGTTAAAATATCAAACGAGCAATTCTAAAGAGGACTTTGTTGATACATAACCTTTAGTGTAGAAGATCAAACATCCACAAACACTTCAACTCACCATCATCATAAAATATTGGAACTATAAGAAGGGATCACACATCCACTTTTTTCATTCATCTCATTCTCAACCACACACTTTTTCACCCACAAATGCATACTTCAAACATGGTTAGGACTAGGTTTCAGAGTCATCAAAAAACTCAAAAAGAAATATGGGAAGAAGAAGAAGTGAACGTTAAACCCTTTTCCAAAAGAGGAGACCCAGATACCCATAAACAAGCACAAATAGAAGACGTGCTTAGCAACCCCATATTTAACATACTTTTTGAAGAAATTCTCAAGGGAAGTGCTAATGCCCATTTTCTAGAACTTGCTCAAGAAGGAGCCAAACTTCCTGCTGACTTTGATGTATCACAACTTAAGGATATATTAGAACAAACCCAACATATCCATCGACAAGAACAAAATCACAGTGAAAGGGAGGCAAGGAATACACATAACTATGATGATAACTATCAACATGGCAACATCCCCCCTCATCTTATAGAAATGGATATATTAAGACAACAGATGCAAGACCTCACCCAACAAGTACACTCAGGAAGGACACAAAAGCAATATGCTCTTGAAGATATTTTTCCATATCCATTTGATAGAAACATATACATGCCTCCTTTCCCACGCACCTTCAAAACCCCAAAGTTTGATAAATACAAAGGAAAAGGAGACCCTAGAGATCATGTACGGAATTTTTCTCCGCCTGCTTAGAGTTTGCATATGAGGACACATATTTAATGCACCTATTTCCCCAAAGTTTGGGAGGCTTATCCATGCAATGGTTCTCACGCCTACCTAGTGGGATCAGGACCTTTGAGGACCTCGTACAAAAATTTGTCACTCATCATGCGCATAACATAGAATGGGATGTCTCCATGGCTGATCTATGCAATACAAAACAAAAGAATGGTGAGTTATTCTCAACATTCTTACAAAGATGGAGACACCTTTCTAGTAGACATTCCTTTCCCATTCCCAAAGAGCAATTAGTTGAAATTTTTATTTCAAACGTAAATGAGGAAATGGAATTTACTTAGACATAAAATGTTCTGACAATTTCAAAGACGCCATAGCTCAAGGACATAAAATAGAGAAAGCCTTACCAAAAAGGGAATTGTCAAAATATACAATGAAAACAAGGAGGGTCCAAGACCAACCTACAATAGTGACAAAACAATTTTTTGGGCTAAGAAAAAAAACATTGTTAATGATGGTGTTGTGGATGCACAAACTATCAAAATCGCCCAACCCATAGTCAAAATTGCAGGGGTTGCAGATAATCGCAACAACCCCACTACCAATCAAGGTACTCCTCAAAACAATCCAGGAAATCAACCTTCAAGAACACGGCAAGAGGAACCTAAAAACAGGTACCCGACCTACAAACCCAATCGCACCTACACACCATTGGGAGAAACTCTTGAAAATATTTTACGCTAGCTCATCTCTTCTAATCTTATCGCATTACCTAAAACATCACACTATGAACCACAAGTCAAACCTTCATGGTGGAGAGATAATGATTATTGTGAATTCCATAAAGGAAGAGGGCACAAAACAAATAATTGTCATTGATTAAAGGATACCGTTCAAGACCTCATTGATCAAGGTGACATAGAAGTGGATGGTCACAATACAAAAACTTCCAATATTAATCACACCATGTTCAAAAATCCACTCCCATCATATGAGAATGGGGGTCCCTCCCATCAAGGTAAGAATCAAGATAACACGATAGATTATACATGCGCAACCTATACCTATACTATCAATAATCTTTATGATGCCAATGAACAAGTTGCTACCATTACCATCAAAGGCAAGGATCCTGCATGCAATTTTGTTACCCATTGTAGTAAGCTTGTCTTACCAGGTGCACCATCAAGAGCGGCATATAGGCCCAAACATTATAACCTTGTGGACCAATTAGATAAGACATCAACACTTATCTCCATACTAGAGATTTTGTGTATATCACCCTCATATAAAACCATCTTAGATCAAGCTCTCCAAGAAGCGTCAGTTCCACCTGACCTCAATACAGATCAATTTCAAGCCATGGTAGGTAGTCTCAAATCATCACCATGTCTCGCTTTTGTAGAGAATGATGATTTATCCTTTCAACAACCACATAACGCCCCTCTCCACATTGAGGGATTCATAAATAAACACAAAATCAAGCAAGTCTTGATTGACAATGGAGTTGGCCTTAACATTTGCAAATTACAGTTAATCACAGCATTGGGATATGCAGAAGATGCAGTAGATGTCAGAAATCAGATCACCATCAAGGCCTGTGATGATACAAAACGCTCCTCTAAAGGGTGTGTCACTCTACGAGTCAAGGTAGGACCCATGGTGAAGAATGTGGTTTGTCAAGTCCTAGACCTCCCTCTTCCATACAATCTCCTATTAGGTAGACCATGAATTCACGCCATGCAAGAAGTACCATCTACTTACCATCAATGCATCAAGTTTCCATATAATAGAGTAGAGATTACTATCCTTGGTGATGCCAACCCATTCACTTTTTGCAACCATGTAAGGCATCAACCTAATATCACAGTCCCTAGAAATAGAGAAGCCACTACCTCGTCATCTTACATTCACCTAACAAACCTCACCAATCCACTGATCCCTACACCCAAACAAGAAAAGATGAAAATGAAAGTACAAGATGAAGGCCCATGAGAGTATAATATTAGTCAGCTTTTCTATGTTGGCCAACTACCCCTCTCACCTAGGACTTATGGAAAACCACAACATTCACTCAAACCACTTCAAGATCAAGATTACTTCGGAGGATCAACACAAAACAACTTTTACATTCCCATGGGTTACATACTGTTGGAATGTAATGCCATTCGGTCTCAAGAATGTTGGCACCACATATCAAAGGGCAATGACTACTATCATCCATGATATGATGCATACATTGATAAAAGACTATGTGGATGATTTACTAGTTAAATCATTAACCAGAGAGGGTCACCTCAATGTACTAGACAAAATATTCAACAGACTAGTGCAATATAATGTACGCCTAAATCCAAAGAACTATGTCTTTGGGGTAACCTCCAGAAAGCTCCTAGGATACATTGTCTCAAACAAAGGAATTGAGGTTGATCCTGCAAAGGTCAAGGCAATTATGGAAATACCACCTCCTAGGAACATCAATCAATTAAGAACATTACAAGGAAGACTACAATCAAATCGGTGGTTCATTGCATAATTGGCCAACAAATGTCATCCCTTCACACATTTGTTTCACAAGAATGTTAGTTTAAAATGGGAAGAGAATTGCCAACAAGCATTCCAATAGCTCAAGGACTACCTAATGATGCCACCATCTCCAGATAAGCCCTTATTGTTATACATATCAGCTACAACTATAGCCTTAGGCGTCTTACTCACACAACATAATGTAGAAGGCAAAGAATGTGCAGTATACTACATTTCCAGAACATTGGTAGGTATGAACTCAATTATACCCCTATTGAACGAGCTTGTCTAGCAATAATTTTGGCAGCCACCAAATTGAGGCACTATATGTTGACACGCAAGATACAATTCACTGCCAAGATAGATCCACTCAAGTATCTACTCAGTAAAGAAACACTAACCGGTCATTTGGCAAAGTGGGTTATGCTCCTCGGTGAATTTGACATAGAATATGTGGAACACAAAGCCATCAAAGGACAATTCATTGCAAATCAGCTAGCTGAAGCACCGCTCACAGGCAACCATCCTCTGATTTCCAATTTTCCAAATGAGGATATTTTCACAGTTATGCCAACACCACCATGGAAGCTATATTTCGATGGGTCTTACACTAGACATGGTTCAGGAGTAGGCATTCTTTTTATTACTCCTCAAGGTGATACCATACCCAAATCATACAGGCTCACATTCCCATGCATGAACAACATAGCAGAGTATGAGGCTTTGATCATAGGACTTTGCATGGCCATCCAATGGAATTTGAAAGAACTACAAGTATATGGTGATTCCTAGTTAGTCATTCGACAAGTCAATGATGACTACTAGACTAAGGATGATAAGCTTGTACCTTACAAGAAAATGGTTGATAAATTCAAGGAATTATTCACAGCTATCACTTTTGAGCAGATTCCTCGAGACCAAAACAGAGTTGGAGATGCAATGGCTACAATAGCATCTCTCCTTGATCTTCCACATAACTTCACACGCTACAAGTTCTTAGTTGAACAACTTTGGATCCCCTCTTATGATATCCCAGAATCCGAGATGGTTTGTCAACTCATCAGTCCCGATTCCCCATGGTATGGTGAATTTTATGCCTATTTACGTGATCAAATCCTTCCCCCTAACCAATCAAATAACCAACGAAAAACCTTCATACGCCAATCCTCTTGATACACCATCATTGTTGAAACCCTATACCGACGAGGTCTCGATGGTACTCTCCTCAGATATCTAGAGCAAGGTGAGGTGACCACAGCTTTAGAAGAAGTACATGAAGGTATTTGCGGAGCTCATTCAAGTGGCCCTTCATTGGCTAAAAAGATCATGCGGGCAAGATACTATTGGCCCTCTATGAAAAAAGACTCCTACTACTTTGTCAGAAAGTAGTAGAAGTGCCAAGTTCACAAAGATCTAATACATGCCTTAGTGCAAGAATTGTAACCTATAACAACACCATGGCCCTTTTTCAGTGGAGACTTGACCTTGTGGGTAAAATCCATCCATCTTCATCCAATGGTCATAAATTTATCATTACCGCCATGGAATACTTCACCAAGTGGATTGAAGCCTTTCCACTCACCCAAGTCACTGGCAAGCAGATCACCTCATTCATCCTCAATTACATCATCTGTCAGTATGGTGTACCCATGTCCATCATCATAGATGACAGGCTCCCTTTCAAAAATCAAGATGACCATGAACTCTATGAGAAGTTTCATATTCAACATCGTTTTTCCACCCCATATTACCCACAAGGCAATGGTCAAGCAGAAGCATCAAATAAGAATATATTAAGGATCCTCAAAAAGATAGTCAATAATGTTGGTCATGATTGGCACATTCGTTTGAATCTGGCACTATGGGCATATTAAACTAGCATTTGAACCCCTACAAGCACAACCCCCTACTCACATGTTTATGGAGTAGAAGGCATCTTGCCTATTGAGGTTGAATTACCATCTCTATGGGTCTCCTTGCACAATCTAATAAACAATGAAGAATAGCGAGTCTCACGTCTTTAGGACTTGGAATTGCTTGATGAAAAGCGACAAGCTGCCTACAACCACCTTAAAGCATATCAACAACACATGAGAAGAAGCTATAATCATAGGATCAGACCTCGCACTTTTGAGGTCAGAGATCTTGTTCTCAAATAAAATCCTCGCAATCAACCAAATCGAGAACATCGAGGCAAATTTGAATCCAATTAGCTGGGTCCATATGTCATCATTGTTGTCTTTGGGTCTCGGGCATATCAGTTAGCAACTTCAGAAGGAGAACCACTAGCAAATCCAATCAACAACATGCATCTCAAAAAGTTTCATACATAAGCTATGCAGAGCATCAGGATCATCAAATATCAGAAAATACCAAAAAAAATCAAAAAAAAATCCTGAAAAAAAGTACAAAAAAAAAAAAATCAAGAAAATAGTAAAGAAAAATCATTCGTCCAAATGGTGAAAACCACTTCGATGGCGCCTTGGGTAAGTATGGTGATGAAAACCTGGTAAACAAGCGCCATTTTTAAAGGCTATGGCTCCATTATCTTTCAAACTTGTTGCGATCACATCCATTTTATCCATTCATCCATCATTTATATCATGGCTTGTTATTGATCTGCAATCAAGGTAATTACTTCATGTGTCCCGTGTCATGCTTTCATACTGACATCTAACTGGGGGAAATGTTATTAAACCTACTGATGGGAGTGGATTCTCCATGCTTGTGATTCATTGAGTTGCTCATTCAAAACGTCCTGAAATAATACCAAAAACATTCATAAAATCTCAGAAATTACCAAAAACAGTTGCAAAATTTAAAAAAAAAACATGACAAAAACATCAAAATCAATCAAAAACATTGCAAAAAAAATTGTTCCTTGTACATACACATCGCAACAGACACAAAAACAACATTTTGAAACTCCTTAAACGATGACCACCTATCAAATCAACCAACAAATCACACATCTGCGCAAAACCGTCTTCACAAGGATGCATCCTTCCTTACAAACAAGACATGGTTCCATTTTGCTTTTACAAGAAAATTTTGTTTGGCTGATAAGCACTTGGTCAAATTTTTTGCCTTTATATTATGTTCCTATGCTACTCCAAGATATCCACAATTGATTAGAGTAGTCGGGATAGTTCCTGATATCTTTTTCTTTGTTTGTTGTCTGTGGATCGTTCCAATGAAGTTCTAGGGCATGTACTAATGGTGTCTACGTGGGAAGTTCACTAAGCTACACGATCCTATGCAAAAATACAGTCATGGATCACTATGGCTTACTGACTACAACGTATACCTCTACCATTTGTATATGAACCAGAATGGAGGGGAACTTTCCTTGTCTGCGATGTTTGCTTACAGGTGAAACGCTCAACCTTGGTTTCTAATACCTCGGCCAAGATCAGTACTACTACGCTCGATGAGGAAATAAAGCATCACGAATAATCCATGGATCGCCATTTCATCTCATTTGTTTATATTGCATTTTGTTGCATATTACTCATACATTTGTTCATTCATACATTGTAAATATTTTGCATGCATGCATACGCAAGGAATAGGGTTGCTATGAGAAAGCTATGTGTGAAGGACTATCCCTAAAATCATGACTGAGTAAAATGGTACACACCCCATTCATGTCAATGGATACTCTATTTGTTATCCTCTTCCATAGGAATGAGTCCTAGGTCCTCCATACCTTCTATCTAACATTGAATCGCTCCCTCACCCTCCCTATCTATCTCATCATCATAATTGCATACACTGCATCGTTTCCCATCCTAGGTCATCCTATAAGAAAAGCAAGTTACTCTATCTACACAGGTACATCGAATCATGCACACCTAGACTACAATAGGCATTTACATCAGTTACCTAGTCTCAATAGGTACTCTAAGTCTAGCAAACGCCACAAATAGCCTACAACACAAACACTATCAATTGATCAACCAATCAAACACAATCAAAACAGACAATTACATCAATTTTCTAAGTCTCCACGAGTATTTTGCTTTAGATACCTTGACTTCATTGGGCAATTCAAACACTTGTCTAAGTCACAACGTGTCACTTTGACTCAATTACTCAAACTTTCTCTTGTCTAAGTGAACAACTGGCGTCAACTGTCACACTTTGACTCAACCAGGGCACTTCAACCGATTGCACTAGACTGTCCAACCAATTTTGATTAATTGTACAACATCAATCAAAAGCACAATACTACATTTGCACTGTATCTCCTGCATGACCTAAGGTTACTCACTGGCTTACCCTTCTCCTCCTTCATTCCCAAATCCTCCATTCTGTCCATACCTACTTTTCTTAAATATTTTGAAAGATCACCCAAATTTTTGAAATTTTGTCCCATCTCTCGAGGGGGCATACCTAACCACCAACTTGGTGCATGTTGGGGCACGTACTATGCTTACTTGTTTTTCTTTGAAACGATGTGATAAATCACACCATCTCAAAGAGGGGCAAATGTAGACACCCAAATCTGTCCACTTAGTTAAATGAATACTTAGTAGTTATTTGATTATTTAACCATCGATCAACAACTAATTAATTAATTCATCTTAACCCTCTTCTCCTATTAATTAAATAAATTATTCAATTTAATTCATTAAATAAATAAAGCATATTTGTTTAATTAACCCCTCTCCGCATTTAAATAAATCAACATTTATTTAAATCCCTAAAATCCTATTTTCTCTCACCCACCAAATCCACTTGCATATCTAACCCTTCTTCTAGACTCTTCTAACCCCTTCTAATTAGCCTAATCCCCCTCTCTAATCATTTGCACATCCCTTAAGAAAGGTCACTTCTCAAAATAACTCAAAAGTCTTCAATAACCATTAAAGGCTTTGTGTCTCCAACAAGATAAAATCTAAAGTCTTATAAAACCATTAAAGGCTCTTACATGACCATAAACGGTTAACTCAAACTCAACCTTTGGTTAGAGACTTCCTCTCTAACTCAACCATCCATTAACTCATGGGTCTCTTCAAGAATTCATTGCTTTGACCATGGTTATCCCTTCTACTCTTGCACAATATTTTATCCCTTGGATAATAGATTTATCCAATAACCCAACCCACATGAGGTTACCCTCATGTCTCCTCTGGCATTAAATGTTCCTTCCCTCTCCTCTCAAGCCATCTCATTTTAACACTTGTCATCATGGGATTGGGTTGAAAGCCATCACATGGATCCTAAACCCGTCAATCTTGACCCTTCACAAGCTCACTCAATCTTAGTCATTCAATCAACATTTTTCCCTATAAAAGGACCTCATTCCCCAAGCAAAAAAAAGGCATTAGAGAGCATTAGAGCATTGTTATTGTAGTGAAATTTACATAGACATTAGGAGCTTTCTCATAGCAACCCTTTCACACTTGCATAGCATTTGTTTATCATTTACAACCATCTTGAATCTTCACATGGCATCCATGGATAGTGCTAAAATTTGAGAGCTACACTAATTTGGGACTTTGAGAAGGGAGAAACGAGGAAGAAGTGTCAAAAGGCATCATGGAAGCATCTTGGAAATATTTATCTTCCTTCTCCTCTTTTATCTTGCTTTACTTACATCCTTTTTAATCTTTCTTGATATGTTTGGAATGGTTTTAGTTCTTTGTCTTGGTTTTATGGTTGGAAACTAACATTTGAACTTTGTTTTTGCCTTGTCCCGATTTCCTCAACATCAGAATTTTTTTTTTATTAAAGATAAAGGATATACATCATAGATATTAAGCTAATCAAAACTCGAATATAAAAAAAAATAGTAGCTACAAAAATCTATCATAATACATCAGCTAGAATCGACACAAAAGAGGAGAAAACAACAATAAAGAGCGGTCTAGTGAATAACAAGCATCATTGTACAATTTCTTCCTCCACCCATGCATTCCACCCTAGCTGCCCATCCATCCATATAAGTCTCCTGGGCACTTGGTTGGCAAGGGGGATGGCTTCAAGAACCTCATAGGAGGAGTACAGTAAGATAGTGGCCAATGGAAGAGTAGCAATGGGATGGGGTTGTGCCTTTCTCTTCCTTTACAACTCCACTATGAAGTTGTTGAGGATAGTTACAAACTGGGTCCGTTCCTCTTACCATCTCTTTCATGTAAACCCACGGGATATCTCCCATGTGAACATAGATGCATACCCATCACTGAGGAGTCTTTAAAAAATTATTTGAAATCCTCATCACAACCGTTACCTGCATGGAAACTTTCAGGGTAATGAGGCTCTTGAGAGACTCAGTAAGTAGCCTTTCAATGCCATTAAAAACATCATTACTTTTTATTTTCCAAATAAACCACAAGATTTTTTAGGAAAGTACAGACCAAAAGATATTGACATGCTTTGGTAGAGCTGACACATAACCAGTGACACATTCCAAACTGAAGACATTACCATTCGTATGAGCACCAAAAAGTTTCCACACCTCCCTAGCAAAGAAACAATCAAGGAAAATATGCATCACACTCTCAAGGACCCTGCAACATTTACACATACTAGGAAGACCATCATAACAAGGAATAGGAAGTCTATGCAACAAAAGGCACCACAAAAAACATTTAATTTTGGGCTCGACAGGACTATTCCAGAGCAAATTAATGAATTTTACCCAAGTGGGCTCACTGCAGGAAGTGTTCCAGCAAGTGTTCAAGTGGTCAAAGATCTCATTGTTGTCCATCAGTTGAGAATAAATGTCTTTGGCTTTAATTTTTCTAATATGTACACCATTGGGCCATTTGTAAAAAATACATCTTTGATCATTGCAATCCTGATCTCTAGGAAGGTCGAGGGCGGAGAAAGCAGAAGAGAGAATATTGTATGCCCTCTATTGAGACTGAGGGATCTTGAAATTCTCACTAATTTGTGGCCACGAGATTAGATACCCATCCCTGATGATATCACTTAAGCATTTGATGCCTCTTGTTGCCCAATACTTTGTCGAGCACCCCTGTATAAGAGCTAAGGGTTTACCCTTGTGGTGGAGATTAATTGTTCTCCACAGATTTTGCCATCATTGCTTATAATATTATTATCAGAGATCAGGTGTTTGACCTCCTCCTATGCATTCCACGAGGTTTTGAATAATGTAGATCCCTTGGGCTTGACCGCAAAATTCTCGGCTATTAGATTGTTGATTGGCAGATGTTTCCAAGTTTTGCCTTGTTTAGGTATAGATTGAGAAATGTTGTACCTAATAAGGATTTTCCAAGGCTCCTCCCCTTCTAGAGCTCTAAAGATCCATTTGGTCACCAAAGACAGCCCTTGCACTCTGAGGTCTTTGAGACCCAACCCTCCTTTGAACTTACTCATAGAGCACCATTTCCATTTAACCACATTCATCTTCTTAATCCCTTTGCCATCAGACCACAAAAAATTTCCTGATCTATTTTTGAATATGATTCCATTGATATTTGCTAAATAACCAGGTTGATGCATAATATATATTGTAAGAGGATAGAATCTTCTGACATACCTGAATTATGCCCGCCAATGAAAGATAGTGTTTATCCCATTTTTTGATCTTTTTGTCTATTTTTTCTTTCATCCATAGCCACATATCCTTAGTGTTAGGATTGATAGAGAAGGGAACACCCAAGTATTTGGTTTTAAACTCAAGGCCCCCCCATAATAAAGAATATTTACTAAACCAGGGAGGAGAACTATTCTCCTAGCCAAGCATAATTGATTTGGACAGAGAAATCTTGCTCCCAGAGGCAATGCAAAAGATATCCAATTTGTTCATTAGGGTTGTTAGGTTATTTTCCTCCAATTTCAATATGATAGCAGTATCATCGACAAATTGAACATTAGAGATTTCTTCCTAGTTGGGTAAGAATACCCCTAGCACCCTGTTGGAAAGTGAACCATCCCTTAGAATATAGTGCAAGGCATCTGCAGCTATAACAAATAAGGCAGGGGCCAAAAGGCACCCCTATCTAATAGATCTAGAGAGAGAAATCTTGTCTGATCTGACATCATTTACTTCTATGTTGGCATTAGCATTGGTCAATAGGGTCTCAATCATTCTATAGAAATCTCCAGGAAACCCTAACCCTTCTAACATCATAAAGACATAGCTCCACTCAATCCTATCGTAGGCCTTTTCAAAATCAAGAAGTAACATGGTAGGTTGTTGATTGGATTCTTTGGCCCAAAACATGGTTTCCCAACAAGTAAGAAGGTTCTCTAGGATGTATCTCCCCTTTACGAAGCCTGTTTGAGTATGTAATATAATTTTAGGAAGGATGTCTTCCACTCTTCTGGCTAGTAGTTTAGCTAAAATCTTATATGAAACGTTAAGGAGGGTGATTGGACTCCAATTTTTTACCAAAGTCTTGTCCCCCTCTTTGGGGAGGAGTTTGATAAGCCCGCTGTTGATTTTCTCCCCTAACGATCCTACCCCAAAAGCTTCTATGTAGACTTTCCATAGAGCCTCACTAATCCAATCATGGTTTTTCTTGAAAAACTCAACTGTAAGCCCATCTGATCTTTGGGGCTCTGTCATTGTTTAGAGAGGAATTAGCATTCTTAACCTCTTGCACTGAGATTACCTTACTTATAATATTCGTATCCTCTTTACACAATTTATTTGAAATAATGGACTTGATTTTAGCTCTTAGCTGCATCTGTAAAGTGGAAAATTGAACCCTAGTGGCTCCCCACCTAGGAGAGAGAAAGGAAGTCACTAGGATGATTTTCGTTGGGAGAACTTTACATTCAAAAGAGGGGCTTGAATCTACTAGATCCAAATCCAAGAGAGACAAGGATGTGAATTCTAAGTGGATTGTGAGGGTTGAAGTGTGATTTGCCCTCTTTTGTAAATGAGAAAGTTGACTTGTTGACTATGTAGAAAGGAGAGGTAAAATAGTGAAATGAGGAGCTACCGGTTCAAGATCATGTTGTAATTTTGGATCTGAGCTAATTAGACTAATAAGGATCTGCCCTGCAAAATTGGAGAAAAGTCATCGGGACCATGGCGAAAGTGTACATGGTCCTCCGAAAAGTCCGCAAAACGAAAAGGGTTTTTCCGCCTCTGTGAATGAAGTCCAAATCTGAAAATACAGCTGCCTACCTGCAACCTACACACAGAAAAGAAGGGGAGAAGGGTTTTGGATATGGGTTTTCCTCAGTCAAACTTCGATTGAGGAATCAACCTTGAAAGAGAGTAATTGCAAATGCTTGAATGTAAATAAAGGAAATGTATACCTTGTAGATCTGCAATTTGTTGATGATGGTTGCTTTGCTTCTTGAATGTAATCACAAGTGTCGCATGAAATGACATGTAACATGAAAAAACCCTAACACATGCATATGCTTGCAAATGAATGTTGTAATGTTGCTCCAATGGATGAATGAAGAAGACTTGAATGCTTGATAATGATGATGGAGGTTGCCTAGCTTGAACTTCACCTATTGTATATTTCATGTATGTTGTCCTCCTTTTTCTTTTTTTACAAATGAGAAAACCAACTCTCTTTTATAGATTCCTAGAAGATTAGTTTTCATTCACCAAAGGGCGACAAAGAGGAGTGCAAACCCCGAAGGTCAAATTATGCATAGGGGACCGAGCAGACCCATCTTAGGGCCACCCTAAGGAGTGGGGACAGGGGCGCCACACCCCTTTCCTGCCCTATTTTGGGGCTTGAACAAGGTCTAAGGCAGAAACAAAGCCTAGACAAGGAGGGTTTCAAGGGTGAAAATGCAGGAAAGGGGTCTTGGTTAGGAAGGAGGATGTCATCCCCAAAGTGAGGACTTAAAATATGGTTCAAATTGCTAGGGTTGCAGTTTTATGACACTACATTTAGCCCCCACTTTAGAGGGAGTATGGATTATGCCAATACTGTTCGTAAAGTAGAAGGGAGAGATGAAGATGAGAGATGTGGAGAAAAACCACAAGGAGAAAAAGACATCACTAATCTTTAGGAACAAGGCCTCGAATCTTAGGATCTTAACTCACTCACACATATGCAAGAACACACAAAATAGAAAGGAACAAGACACGCAAATAAAACAAAGCGCAAAAGACACAAGACAAAAACAAGACACAAGATGACAAACCAATTAGCTGAAGAGACCTCAATACTTAGATGTCTCAACAACTAATTGAAACACAAGGACAAATGCCATCACATAAACACAAGTGATCACATAAAAGAGAAAAGTTGACATCATCCATGAACCATCAATAGTAAATTAATGGGCTTATGAGAGGAAGGAGAGAGAAGGCATGAATACACACTTTGGTGATCCATGAGAAGAAAGGCAAAGAAGAGAGAAACCATGGACGTCTCACCCCTAAAACTAGGTGGTCCATGGAGAAAAGGACATGGAAATCTAGCCCCCAGAGTCTGTCTGGGTGATCCATATAAGGGAGTTGGGTGAGAACACCGTTAATTCCACCCAACCTCAAGCGCGTGTGTGCAAGTGAGGTTCAAAGTGCCTCATAGGAGTCTATGCCCGAGTATGCTACAACCTGTATAAAATGTATAATACAAGTGTCAAGAAAGGTGTGGCATCTCGCTCTAAGAGTCTATGCTCTAGTTTCGAGAATAATCACCCTGCATAAGACAAAAGTGACAACATCTCGCTTTAAGATTTTGTGCTCTGGTTCTGAATGACCCACTGTATAAGAAAAAAAGAAGTGAAGACATCTCGCTCTAAGAGTCTATTCTCTGGTTCTGAGAATGATCCACTGTACCAGAAAAAAGCAGCGTCATCTCGCTCTAAGAGTCTATGCTCTGGTTCTGAGAATGACCTACTGTACAAGAGAAAAGTGATGACATCTTTCTCTAAGAGTTTGTGCTCTGGTTCCAAGAATGTCCCACTGTTCAATGCAAGACAGAAGTATAGTACAAAGGAGAAATGTGGGTGCCCCCCCCCCCCCCCCTTAAGATGTCAACATAGGTTGATGTTGATATCTTAAGGAAAGTAGAACAAGGATACCTACCTTCATCACAAAGAAGATATCTGCTATGCAACAATGTCATAAATCCAAGCAAGAGAGGGAATACTCTTCAAGCAAGGATAAGATAGTTGAAATGAGATATCTTGTTGTAAGTGTAAAAGAGATCCTTGGAGGAGAAGAGATATTTGTTCAAAAGACATCTCCCTCCAAGAGGAGTTGTCTTAGACAAATATAACATCTTCTAGAATAAAGCAAAGGAGAGAACACGAATGCAATCCTTCCTCCTATTCCTAGGTAAAAGGGATTCTTGATGAGGGATGACTCACTTTTATCCCCAAGAGGGATGGGTGATCTTATTATAGATGTACATTGCCAAGTGTGAAAGAGGTTGTAGTCAAGGACTTACACCTCTTGTATAAGAGAGAACCCTTGAGCAAACCATCAAAAATTTCACACAATGAATGAAATCAAGTAATATAACTCACACCATTCACAAAATAGAGCAAAGTTGATCCCTAGAGAAAGGGAGAGAGAGGGATCATTTCCCCCCAAGTGTAGGGACAATGAGAAGAACTTACACAATCTTCTAGAGATAGATTAAACGTAATCAAATGCACAATGCACTTTCATGAATACATGGAAGGAAAGACATTAGTATATGTAAAAGACATGTCTCAAGAAGTGGTAATCTTCGAAAGGAGGAAGGAAAAAATCATCACATATTCCCCAAGGGGATTAATCATAAAACCATACCATTGTAATAAATGATAATCACATATGAAAAAAGTAGCCCCTAAAGGAAATAGTGATATATGAGATAAAAAGAAGGAGAAAGGAGTAAAAATCCTTTCCCCCTAAGTGAGGAGTACAAGGAGAAACATTACACATCTTCTAATGGTGACTATTTTCAAGTGATATGTCTTCCTAGTGGGACAAATTCTCTCAAGGAAGGGATACATACTTCTCAAGAGATCACTCCGTGCTAAGGGGCATATCATACTTGCGAATAAAAAAAACTATAAAAGAGGTAAGTTTTCCAACAAAATGAAATAAAGGGAAGACGTGCATTACTTATTAAAGAAACTCCTCTCGAAATAAAGTGGAAAACCAAAGAACAATTATATGCATATGTAAGAAAGGAGATCTAATAATGAATAATGCACAAAGATAAAGACAAATGTATAGAGAGAAGAAGGAAAAGTGGAGTTAATGTTGCTTCCTCAAAGTATTGAAACAATACCACCATAAATGATAAAGAGTCCCCAGTTAAGTTGGCTAGTTATGTCATAGGGTAAAGAGCAACATGAAGGGAAAAGAAGTGCTAAGGTACTATGTTTTTGCCAAGAAATACAACTAGATCTATTGTAAGACAAATTTGTGCAAGATCATATTGCTTTTGAACAAATTTCTTAAATGCATAACATTTTCCAAGAGAATGTGAATATGTCATGAAAGATACAATATTCAATACCCTTGTCCTGCTTAGGATTTTTGTTTTTATTTTGAGGAGTAAAAGAAATGTTCTTATCATATTTCAATCTCCAATAGATTCTTGCAGCTAATCTTTCAGGATGGTAAATATCTTCTTGAAATGAAAGAGAAGGATTGTTAGAAGAAGAAGTTTCATTATCTACAATTGTAATTTTGCCACTATCTATGCCATCTTGAATAGATTTTTGAAAATCAGGGCAATCATCAGCATTGTGATCATGGGTTTGGTGAAATGAACAAAAAGGATGCTTTGAAGAAGAAGCATTCTTACGAGCTCTTTCGATTTGTTGTCTTTGAAGATGGTTTTTAAAGTTTTGGAGCCTAAGGAATTCATCCATAGAAAGAGGGGTACCATTTCTTAGGCCTCTTGTAGTAGTTTGTGTGGGAGGATTTATAGGGACACGAATTTCATGCTCAAATTTACCAATTCCTTGTCCTTTAAAACCTTGTTTTGTAATTATATGAAAGCCACGACTATAAGAATGTCGTAATTGACTAGGTGGAGGAACATGATCATGAATTTCTTTGAAATATGATGTGTAAGTAGGAAGAAAAGGATTTGTGGATGAAGAAGGAGTATCATGGGAAATGACAATCTCCTTTCCTTTATCAAGCTTATCCTTTGTAGGAGATTGGGGATGGACATCTTCATCATCTAAAAGCTCTTTTTTAGTTATTTCTATGTGAGGGGAAAGATCATGAATAAAATGCATGACATCATCTTCCCTACATATACTTTGATGTTGAAGATAGGTCTTAGGAGAATAAGGAGGATCTAAAGATGTAAGAATGTTTATGTTTTGATTTTTCCCCCCTTGCTCAAGGGTATGTGTATGAGAAGAAGATGATCGGTAGTTCTCAACCATCAATAGGTCTTCCCCCTTGGGCCAAGGTGAGCAAATTGGGCATAGTATAGTGCACTCCCGCTGCTGTCTATAAGCCGTTGTCCATAGATAGATAGTAATGTGGTGCCTATTCATGTATGGCCAATTCAACGCCGAACTATTCCGCTTCACCACTACTCCAAGCGACGTGTAATAATAACGGGTGAATTAGCTCGCTTCCTCCTCCTAACGGGTGAGCCAGCTTAACGCTTCCTATTATTTCAAAAGGAGGCCGGTTGCAGTGCCAATTATCCATTCATGAGGCGGCATACCCCCATCCATTCATGAGGCATACCGGGTGCAATGCGTACCCCCATCCATTCATGAGGCGGCATACCCCCCCAAATTATCCTCCATTCATGAGTCCCCAACTCAATATTCCAGAAGCCACGAATAATCTCATAGATTTTATAATAGAATAGGGCTCCTATTGGTTGAGATGACCAATCGGCGGTTGCTTGCTGAGGTACCCTGGGCCCTTTCTATTATTTATAATAGTAGTAGTAGGGGCCTTAGAATAGTAGGGGTTGGGTGGGAGTTAGTAGTTCCGGAACTAGACCACATAGAATTGTAGGGGCCTCCCACTACACCGGAACTTTACCACAAAGAATTGTATGGGAATAATAGAATAATAGGGCACCCAGATTCTATACGTAACATGCCCCCGGGCCATAGAATAGGGCGGGGCCCACCCACCCGTTCCCGGAACTATACTATCCCCTCCCACCCAATTCAAATAGAGAACAGTACAAGCACTACCAACAGCTTCAGTTGCAGCTGATCCGGTGGGAATAAGCCCTACTATTCTAAGGGAGTTATGGGATCTGGAAATGGATCTGCGCACGGTTATGCAAGGTAATGGTCCCAATCCATGTAGGTACCCGTCCCCACCCCCGCCTGTTGGGTGGGGCCAATGCGGTTCATAGAGGGGATCGCTCCGTACACGACCGGGAGAATTCTAGAACTATTCTATCTAGATAGATAGATAGATAGATAGATAGTTGTTGTTCCCTACAATTCTATGCCTACTATTCTAAAAAAGGGGAGGGAGGCTAGCTCCGGTTCAATCAGCAGGAAGGGCTTGTGTTTAGGAATGAGAAGTCGAGTCATCGCATGAAACTAGAACGAAGAATGCTGGAGTTGAGTCACAATCATCTCGAAATCAGCCCCCGAGATTGCTTCATATTCTTCCACTTTACTCCTGCGGAGATCCTTGATCCGATCAATTAGAAGCGGCAACAGCATAGAGCTGCCGCCACCAATACAGATTTGCCCATAGAATAGTAGGGGACTATCGACCAGACTCGAATTGGAATTTAAACCCGAGCGGAAGAAAAGCGGAAAGTGAATGAGAAATACAAGCTCTTCTGGAGCACTGCCCGAGGAACGAAGGTGTGAAAGGGACCCAAGAGCAACAAAGAGGGAGAGTCATGGCGATAAAGTATTCTTTCTGTATCTTCGGGTGGGGCAACACGACCAATAGAGTTTGGTCGGATCGAGAAACGATAGTTGCTGCTCCTCGGAATAACCTTCCCATAACCCTCACTAGCTATAGTCCCAGATGGCCACACTAGAGTTGCCCGTTCTAGAATACTTTCCAATGCTTTCTCTTTTGTAAAAATATCATTGGTTAAAGCATTAGTTCTCATCTCATCCACACAAGATACCCTAGGAGAGGTACAAGGGTTAGGATCGGGTCTACAAAAGCTTTAAAGTGATTAACATATGAAATGCATTTTGTTAACAACATCACCATAATACAACAAAAATGATACATGAAAGCTTTGAGATTAATTTGAAAAGAAAATGACTTTGAAACCCTAGCAACACAATATGACCAAGTGCTATGAATGAAAAGAAGCAACATGAAATGAAGGAAACCCTTATCCAACACATGATTGAAGTAAATATATGTGAAAATTAATATAATCATATGTGAAAGAGCAAGTAAATCCAATTTATTAATTGCCATTGAAAGTCTCTTAATTAAAATCTGAATTTGTTGGAAAAGAAAATCTAAAATTAGGACCTTTTATGAAAATTAATTTAAGATTTGAATTTGATGAATTTTGAATTTGTGTTTGACCTTAAAGTGTGTTAAAATTGATAAAGTACGCTGATTTTCTAGATTTGAGCAGAAAAATATAGTCAATTCCATCTCCCGAAATTTCGGGAAAAAAGCCGAGGACCGTGGCGAAAGTGCACACGGTCTAACCAACTTTTTTTGAAATTTTTCAGGGATTATAGGTATTATGATATTATTATGGAATCCAAAAAAATAGCTGATTTGGAGATGACTAGATCGATCAAATTTGCAGTCAAAGGTCGAAAATAGAAGAATCTTAAAAATAAGGGTTTTATTATTAAACCACTGAATTTTCAGGATAAAGAGACAGATTTGAATTGCAATTTTGAAATAGAAATCATATCTGAAACAAGTAATTAAAATTTTACACTTCACAAGCTTAATTTTCTCAAAATGAAAATTTAAGGTTTTTATGTAATCAACCTCTAAAGTTTTCAAATAGATCAAACTTGGAAATGAAATTTTGAAATTCAAATTGCAATTAATCAGATCTAAGGATAAGAAATCATAATTAATAAGTAAGATGTCGGGTTCACCAAAATGTAAAGTAGAAAATTGAACCCTAGTGACTCCCCACCTAGGAGAGAGAAAGGGAGTCACTAGGATGATTTTTGCTTGGGAGAACTTTAAATTCAAAAGAGGGGCTTGAATCTACTAGATCCAAATCCAAGAGAGATGAGGATGTGAATTCTAAGTGGATTGCAAGGGTTGAAGTGTGATTTTCCCTCTTTTGTAAATGAGAAAGTTGACTTGTTGACTATGTAGAAAATAGAGGTAAAATGAGTGAAATGAGGAGCTATCGGTTCGGGATCATGTTGTAATTTTGGATCTAAGCTAATTAGATTGATAAGGCTTTGCCCTGCAAATTTGGAGAAAAGTCACTAGGACCATGGCGAAAGTGTACATGGTCCTCCGAAAAGGCCGCGAAACAAAAAGGGTTTTTTCGCCTCTGTGAATGAAGTCCAAATCTGAAAATACAGCTACCTACCTGCAACCTACATACAAAAAAGAAGGGGAGAAAGTTTGTGGATAGGGGTTTGCCTTAGTCAAACCCTGGTTGAGGAATCAACCTTGAAAGAAAGTAATTGCAAATTCTTGAATGTAAATAAAGAAAATGTATACCTTGTAGATCTGCAATTTGTTGATGATGGTTGCTTTGCTTCTTGAATGTAATCACAAGTGTCACATGAAATGGCATGTAACATGACAAAAACCTAACAAACACATATGCTTGCAAATGAATGTTGTAATGTTGCTCCAATGGATGAATGAAGAAGACTTGAATGCTTGAATGTTTGATAATGATGATGGAGGTTGCCTAGCTTGAACTTCGTCTATTGTATATTTCATGTATGTTGTCCTCCTTTTTCTTTTTTTGAAAATGAGAAAACCAACTCCCTTTTATACATGCCTAGAAGATTATTTTTCATTCACAAAAGGCTGACAAAGAGGAGTGCAAACCCCAAAGGTCAAATTATGTATAGGGGACCAGGCAGACCCATCTCAGGGCCACCCTAAGGAGTGGGGATAGGGGCGCCATGCCCCTGTCCTGCTCTATTTTGGGGCCCGGACAAGGTCTAAGGCAGAAACAAATCCTAGACAAGGAGGGTTTCAAGGGTGAAAATGCAGGAAAGGGGTTTTGGTTAGGAAGGAGGATGTCGTCACCAAAGTGAGGACTTCAAATATGGTTAAAATTGCTAGGGTTGCAATTTTATGACACTATAGGGTCTTATTGGGATCTCCATCCTCTGATTTGAACAGGGCAGAGTAGAACTTAATAAAATAATTAAGTATACCTTTAGAGTCTTCAATGAAAACCTCTTCATCCCATATAACACCAATCCTCTCCTTGGCCTCCTTATGTTTCAATAAACTAAAAAATAATTTAGTACCCTTGTCACCATGTTCTAACCAGTTCATTATGGCCCTTGTTTTTAGACCTTGGATCTTGTAATTTTGCACCCTCTTGAGAGCATCTTTAGCCTACCATAAGGCCTCATGGTCACTGTCACTCCCCGGGTTGCTTTGGATTTTAAATTCAGCTACGACCAGCTTATCATGAAGAGTAGATTCTATCCTCCTTACATCCTTGACCTTCTTCTTTCCCACCGTCTAGAAGAGCGTTCTCTAGCTTGCCACATTTTGATTTCATCTAGCCCTCTCATTTGTTAGATACTTTTTATAGTCATTAAAAAACTTGATGATAAGGGTTGCTTGATTGACATCCTCATCTAACAATAGATTAGAATTAAGGCAGAAATTAGAGCTTCTAGGGGAGGGGTCAGAAGAAGGGTGGCCCAGTGACAAAGTAGTTAGCACTGGGCAATGATCAAAAAAGAGTGTATGGAATTACCCTCACACAACTGCCAACTTTGTTCCTCTTAAATTGAACTGCCTCTTTGTTAGCGTAGAACCTATCCAATCTATTGTAGATCCTCTTGTGGCCTTGTTGATAGTTACACCAAGAGTACCAGATGTCCTTAATTTCATATTTCTTCCCAACAAGTGGTTCAAAGAGCTTAAGATTATTGATCATCCTACACCAATAGAACCTCTCATCCCCTTTCCATTCAAACCTACCCCCTTCAAGTCTCAATCATATTGAAACCTACACCAAACACCCAGGGAATCTCATCTAATTGTGACATCCACTTCTAAAGTTTCGTTCTCTCTCTGTAGTTAATGGAGGCATAAATAGAACCTATCCTGAACTTTGTTTCCTGCACCTTAATCACAAGCCAAACCATCCTATTATAGGGAGAGGAGCCCCATCTCTATACAGCCCCACTCCATTTGTTGCTTAATAGAATGGCCACTCCCCTGCTACCCCTCTGATGATTGGTAGTGAAAGAAATGGTATCTCTCCATATGTACTTAAGATTAATTTCTAGAGTGAACTGAACTTCCTTAATCTCCTGCATCATGAGGACATCCACATCCTTGTATAGCCTAAGTCACCTCTTAACCACATATTTTCTATCAGGGGATTCTAGTCCCCTAACATTCCATGAAACACATCTTAACTCATTCTAGACTAAGATGACATTTCCATTGGGACCCTAAATGACTTATAACATTTAGGGAATCTCTTGTTTTTACCAGAGGGGCCAGATGTGCTCTCACTTGATCCCTTAGGTCTGCCTCTTGGTCTTTTAAACTAAAAAAATTGCTCAACACCGAATGAGGGCGGGGCTAACTTCTTCTTGCTAGCCTTTTCCTTTTTATGTGGTTTAGATTTGGCTCGGTTCACACCTTAGGCCTTCATGGCTTGCTCTAAAATGATATTCTCCAAGGTTCCTGAATAAGGGATAATGACCCCTGTGAGACTCTTGTCTTCTTCTTTCCCACAACTACCATGCTCAGAGATCCCCATCTTAGCACATTTTGAGGGAATATTTGTCTCTTCTAACTCTAAGTCAACACTATGGCTAATCCCAACCTCATCCCTAACCAGTGCCTGGGAAGGGGTGCCAAGAGAGGAGGAGGGGATATATTAATCATATTTGGATTCAAGCCTTGGAAAGTCGAGGAGGGCAATGAGTCCCTCTCTAAAGCGGCAGTCCCAGAAACCCCTTTCTCAGCATCCTTTGCCTGCACCATCTTGGGGCTAGGGAGAGCATTAGTTAAAATATCATCCTCAGGCTTGCCATGAATAACCACAACCTCAAAATCATTAATCCGAGCCTCAATTCTTTTTTTAGTCTCTCTGAGATTTATGAGTTTTTCCAAAACAATTTGTTTGGCGTTCATACTTCTGGGATTGGAACGAACATCCTCTGGTGCCTTCCCTTTAGACTCCAGGTTAGATAGGGGGGTGTGTCTCTTGAGATGCAACTTTAATTGCAACATGAAGGGAATCAAGCTTGGAAACAATATTCTCCTGTGGGGAACCATCTGGAGCCCTTTTTAAGTTATCACATTTCATCTCTCCATTTGGAGAAGTGACAACAATCGGGATAGTGTCAGAGGGAGGAGTGGAATTAGGGAAAATGAAAAACCGAACGAGATCGTGAAAAGCATGGTTCAAATGTTAGAGGGGATTAGGCTTGGAGAGAGAAAGGGCCTTGACCGGACCTACATTGATAGTTTTGGAAGCCCTGTTTTTAAGCAGATGATAGTTTCTACGAATATGTCCTTCCTTTTTGTTGAGAAAACATGCATCGATTCCACCCAAAAGTTCAATAGGGCACACAATAACTTCTTCTACAAGTTCAAATTTAATCTCATTCGGAATATCAATGTCGGGTTTAATAGAAATCAAAAGTCTGGCATCCATGTGCGGGAGCAGAGTGGAGGAATTGTCCATTCTAACAGTGCTCCCCATTGATTCAAGGGCTTTAGGAAGACATTTCCACATGATGGGGGGGACATTCTGGATAGAGACCCATCCAGGGCATGAAAGAGCGAGGATTTTCTTGTGGATAGCTTTAGGTTCCCACCCAATAGCCCTGAAGCACCCTTTACCTATGGTCCAGAATTCTTTTTTGAGCACTTCCTTTTGGCTTTTGGAATCTTTGAAGAAAATAATAAAAATACATCTTTGAACCATCAGTGGAAGAAAGGCTTTTTGATCATCATTCCAAGGTCTAAATTCTACCCAACTTGGTCATTACCTCGCTTGGGGGTTCATCAACATTTCCCACCTAAGATCCCCATCCAAGGACTAAGGTGAAATCCTAATCAAATCCGGGTCCTAATCCAAAGACCCTATTAATCAACAAAATCCATCTAAGTCAAATTCAAATCCAAAAATCCAAGAGCCTTGCTAAGTCCTCTCATCAAAAATTTCCTCCATCGATCTTTTCTAAGGTTATTCTTGTATGGTCACAACTCGATCTCAAAAGGAAAAGATGGTCGAGCAACAATATGGTATGTCGGATATTAGTGTCCTATATGAAGATCCTACACAAAGTGTGCAACCTAGCATCCAAAATCAAACACAAAATCCTAATATGGTTGACCAAGATGAACTCTCTCTGGAAGTGCAAACTTTCCTAGCATACTCTTATAACCAAGAGGTGTTGGAGAACTTTATCCAACACAATCCTACTGCGCTTTTAAAGACCCTCCTTGAAAATGGAGCTCAACTCCCACCTGATTTCGATAAATCCACCCTTGGTCAACAACCACAAGGAGACCTTGCTCCCACTCATACCACCGCACCTATTCAAACTCAATCAATTTTGGCCTCGCCAATCATTCAACCCCAATCAATAACACCCGCAACATCTCCCCCCATGGTCCCCATTCCACCTTCTTCCTCCTTACCATCTATACCACTATCGAATCTGATTTCATCTATTCTCCAACATGCCTCTATGCCCTCTTCTTCTCAACCATATATTCCTATTCCACAAACCTCCATTCTCGTCAACAATGTCGCTAGCTTCATTCGGGCCGCACTTAATCCCATCACAACAGTTTGTGGGTCACAACCAACTGTCACTCAAGTCCCTGCAACATTAGTCATCACATCTCACATCCCCGCTTCCTCATCGTATCAATACATTGGTGGTGGTGCACCTTCCATGACTCATCTGATTCTAGGGGCAAATGCAATCCATCATTTCCAAAATCCACAACAATACCTCATTAAAGAAATTCATGATATGAAAAACATCATCAAGGACATGAAGGAAGGGACTAACAAAAGGAAACCTTACTCCTTTGAGGAATTTTGTCCTTGTCCTTGTCCTTATGACCCATCTATATCAGTTGCACCTTACCCCCCAGGGTTTGAGGTCCCTAAGTTCACCAAGTATGAGGGCAAAGGGGACCCCCATGACCATGTCCGGGAATTTCACATCCTATGTCAAGAAGTCTCCTGTAGTGACCTATACCTTCGAAGACTCTTCCCTAAGAGTCTCACGGGAGATGCCCTGGCATGGTTCTTATCCTTACCAGGAGTTTCCACTATCTCCTTCCAAGACTTGGCAGAGAAGTTTGTGGCTCACTATGCCTACAACATGACTAATGATGTTTCCATGATGAACCTGTGTAACACAAAGCAAAGGCCCGGGGAGACTTTCACTAACTTCTTGCAAAGATGGCGACACCTCATCAAGAAATTCCAATGGGACATGCCAGAACAACACTAAATTAAATTATTTCAAAAGAATCTAGTGCCCGAACTATCAAGGCCTCTGACATCTCAATGTATTAAATCTTTCCAAAAATTGACTGATAAGGGCCTAGCCCTTAAATGTGTCTTGTTAGAGGAAGGAACCTTAAAGCACTACCAAAGATCAAGTCAAAATTCTTCCTCTTATCATAATGATAAACCAAAATTCTGGTCCAAAAACAAGAACGTAGTTAATGACGGTGTAACTGATGCAAAACAGGTCCAAACCGTGGCCGCTACTCCAAAACCCACCCCCAACAATTGCCAATTCAACTATCAAAATAATCAAAATCAATCCCAAAAGCCTCATAACAATATCTCAATCCAGGGGCGACCACCCCAATCCAACAACAGGAGTCCAAGAGACTTCACTCCTCTTGCTAAGCCCATTGAAGTGGTGTTTCAAAAGCTTGTTCAAGCAGGCGCAGTGGTTTTCCCGATTACTCGCCTGTTTGATCCCAATCAACCCAAACCTAGGTGGTATAATGAGAATGAATATTGTGAGTATCATCATATCAAGGGACATGATACACGAAAATGCATGAAGCTTAAAATATACATACAAGATCTCATTGATAGGGGTGAAATTGAAGTAGCAAATGCAAAACTTGGTAATAACAATGACAAACTCAAAATGTACCAGGAACCCTTCCTGAAACATGATAAAGGAAAAGGCTCATCATCTAATGCGGTGAACTATGACTACACTAATCACATAACCGGCTTTGACTCTTTAGTAGGTCATAGTGAGCTCGCAGACAATCATGTCAATGTCATAACTATCCAAGGAGTTAACCCTCCCCTCCCCAAAGCAAACCTAACCCTACTAGGATAGTCATTCAAGGCACTACACCTTCCACCTCCTACTCTCAAAATGATTGCAATGTAACCACTCCCCAAGGCAAAGTCATCGTGCAAGGAGCTCCTCCCCCACCAAACCCTCCCCCCATGTCTTTCACCCGCCCATATGACCTCCTTGACCAACTTGGGAAGACCCCCGCACAAATCTCCATCCTAGAACTTCTCAAGATTTCTCCTATCCATAAAGAAATTTTGGAACAAGCTCTCCTTGAGTCTCACGTTCCCGATAATATCAATGCTACCCAATTTCAAGCTCTCATTGGAAACCTTGCCGCCCAACAACACCTTGTGTTCACTTCCAATGATGCTCCTGCGGATGAAGACCATATTAAACCTTTGCATATTGAAGCCCTTATCCCGAAGCACACTGTCCATTTTAATTAAATGAATATTTCGTATTTATTTGATTAAAAATCCACTAGCCATCAATTAATTAAATTAATATTTAATTAATTCATCCCCAAACATTCTTCTATTAATTAAATAAATTATTCAATTTATTTTAATTAATTCATTAAATCAAATTCCCATCAATTAAATAAATAAAATCAATTTATTTAATTAAATCCCCCTTTTCCTCTTTTAAATAAATTAACATTTATTTAAATCATTTTAAAAAACCCCCCCCCACTTGCATTTTCCTACAAATGCAACTTGCACACATTTATTGAAATAAATGAATTTTTATTTTAATAAAATCCTATTTTCCCTCACCCACCAAATCCACTTGCAAAATCTAATCCCCTTCTAGATTCTTCTAACCCCTTCCTGATTAGCCTAATCCATCCCCTAATTATTGTCACATTCCTAAGCAAAATGGAGTCACTTCTCAAAGACTCCAAAGTCTTTGAAAAGCATTTAATGCTTTGTGTGTTCAACCAATTAACCCCCCAAAGTCTTCCAAGACCACTAATGGCTCTTACATGACCATTTATGTCTCTTACATAACCATTTATGGTTATTTCAAACTTGTCTCCCCAAACATTTATTGTTTTGACCATATTCATCCATTTCACATTTGCACAAGAATTTATCCATTAAATAAAAGCTTTATTCTTTGAATAAAGAGTTTATTCATTCAACCAACCTTGACTCTAAAATCCCAGAGTCATGTCAGGCATTTAATGCTTATTCCCTCTCCTCTCAACCTATCTCACATTGACACTTGTCATCCTGGGATTGGGTTGAAAGCCCTCACATGGATTTGAAATCATTCAATCTTGACCCTTGTTGAGATTACTCAATCTCAACCATCCATTGCTCCATTTTTCCTATAAATAGAGCTCATTCCTTCATAATCCAGATCCTGAAAACTTGTAAGCATTTAGACTATAGCCATTTTAGAGAGCATTTAGCATAGCATAACTAAATATTGTCTTTTGGTTAAAACACATCATTTTAGCATTAAAATAGCTTTTCATTTCATGTTTAGAGCTATTCTACAATCTCAATCCTCCATAAGCATCCATAGTGCAAAAAGCTGCTGAGAGCTACACTATTTTGGAACTTGGAGAGGAGAGGAACAAGGGAGAAGAAGCTAGGAGTATGTTAGGAGGTATTTGGAGATGCCTCATCATGTTTGCTTTGATAGTTAAATATGCTTGCATGCTTTTAGTCTCTCTTTTGGTATGCCTTTTTAGATTAGTTTTCGATTGACTAACACTAATGTTTTGTGTGTTTTGTGTTGTTTGATCTTGGACTAATCTTGTGCCATTTAGGAGGGCATCACAAGTTAATAAAACAATTGGGACTTTTTGAGGACCTGGTAGATACATCAGGAAGGATCACAATAAAAGCATATGATGATGCAGAAAGAGTTTCAAAGGGCATGATCACCTTACCTCTTCAAGTGGGCCCTATCACAATTGAAGCCCCTTTCCAAGTACTAGATCTTGATCTCCCCTACAACATCCTTCTCGGTTGGCCATGGATTCACTCCTTGCAAGCCGTACCTTCCACTTATCACCAATGCATCAAATTCCCCTTCAATGGAAGAGAGATCACTATCAAAGGTGATCCACAACCTTTTCAATATTGTAAGCTCTTAGAGGGGAAGCATCCATATCATTGACCACTAAATAGACCCTCACCAACTCCTCCATCTGACACATCAAATGTTGCCTCCACCTGACACATCAAATGTTGCCTCCACCTCATCCCAAGTAGACACACAAATCAAGATCCTGGATAATGGTTGTGGAGAATTCAAATTGGAGGATGTCTTATTAATAGGAAACCTCCCCTTATCTCCTAAGTCATTTGGCAAACCAAAAGAACTCAAAAAAGATCAAAAACTGGTTATACAATGCAAAGATACCACCTTCCAGCAATGGGGCCCACTTGATGAGGAAAGCCTTGACACAAATGTCTCTTCATGGTTGTACCGGGAAGAAGATGAAGACCCAGCAAAAATACCTAAAAAAAATGTATCCAAAAGCATCAGCTATAGTTGAAAAAATGGGTTACAAAGGACATGGCATGGGACCAGAAGAAAAAGGAAGAAAAGCACCCATAAATCCTATCTCCTACAAGTACAATGGAGGCTTGGGGTATACCCTGGTGCCTAAGATTACTATCGCTAGTGCCCCTTCAAGTCCTTCTTTGGATGTCGAAAACTCTGACGAAGAGGAGTTCCATGAAATGCCTTATGAATAGGAAAACGACATCTTCTTTGAAACTCACATCAATGCCATCACCCCCATAACCCCTACCATTTCACACGAGCTACATCTTGTCCATCCTGAACTCATGGACTGGGGCCAACAAGACAAACCCACTTTAGACATCTGTGCCGATGGTAACGCTCTCATTACTCTCCTAACTATGCGAAATTTGGAAGACTGCAACAGGGTACACTGTATTCAACTACATGAGAAAGGATACTTTGGTAGTCAGGTCAATGCCCTTAGCCACAAAAAATATAATAAAAAGAAAAAACACGATTCCCTAGGTGAAAACCTCTCCGAGGCACCTTTGGATGAGCAAAAAGCAAAAACAAAGGGCGTATCCAAAAGTGAAAACCTGGAAAAGGAACTTGAGGATGAGGGACTTAACCTCCCTACCATTGGTTATCTTCCACAAGACATGTCAAATTTGTTAATAGAAGAAACAGACAATATCAATATGGGCACCAAAGACATTCCAAAAAAATGTTGTCATTGCCAAGTCCCTCATAGAGCAAGAGAAACAAGACTTCATCAACTTCCTCACAGAGGTAAAAATCAATTTCGCATGGTCCTATGTTAATATGCTAGGTCTAGATCCTGACTTGGTGGTTCATAACCTCGTTGTCCGCCCAGATGCAAAACCTGTAAAACAGAAGTTGCGCAAAATGCATCCACATATTGCACTCCTGGTCAAAACAGAACTCCAAAAAATGTTGGACACAGAATTCATCAAACCAATAGACTGCGTTGAATGGGTCTCCAACATTGTACCTGTCGACAAACCCGTTGGGGGCATCCGCACATGTACTGATTTCTGAGATCTAAATAAGGCTTGTCCTGAAGATGATTTCCCGCTCCCCAACATAGATATGATTGTGGACCTTACATCAGGGCATGAGATGCTATTACTTATGGATGGATTTTTTGGATATAATCAAATCAGGATTGCAGACGAAGACCAACATAAAAGGACATTCACAACACCATGGGGGACTTTCTATTACTGGGTCATGCCTTTTGGCTTCAAAAATGCTGGAGCCACATATCAGCGTACCATGACAATGATTTTTCATGACCTCTTGCATAAAATTATGGAGGACTATGTGGACAATCTGCTAGGCAAATCAAAGACAAGACAAGAACACATCCCTATCTTAAAGCAGATCTTTGAAAGACTGGAAAAATACAAACTGCGCCTCAACCCTAAGAAGTGTGTTTTTAGTGTCACATCGGGAAAACTACTAGGTTTCATTGTTTCTCACAGAGGCATCGAGGTTGATCCTGCAAAAGTAAAAGCCATCATGGAAATGCCTCCACCAAAGACTCTCAAACAACTATGCAGCATCTAGGGAAAACTCCAATCTGTTAGACGTTTTATCTCACAACTTGCAGATAAATGCCATCCATTTTCACACCTGTTGCGCAAAGACACAAAATTCAAATGGGACTGCTTGTGTCAAAAGGCCTTTGAAAAACTCAAAGAATACCTGGCATCACCTCCAATGCTTATGCCTCCTACTCCTGGAAAACCCCTTATTTTGTACATATGTGCTACCACAATGGCATTGGGGGCATTATTGGCACAAACAGATGATAAAGGGAAGGAACATGCCATATATTACATCATTCAGACACTGGTGGGGTATGAACTCAATTATACCCCCATTCAAAGAGCATACCTAGCATTGGTATTTAGTACACAGAAACTCTGACACTATATGTTGAACAACAAAACAAAACTGATTGCTAAGATTGACCCACTTAAATATCTCTTGTCAAAAGCTGCCCTCACTGGCAGAATTGCAAAATGGGTCATGTTGTTAAGTGAGTTTGACATTGAATATGTAGACAGAAAAGAAATCAAGGGACAAGTCATCGGAGACCAGCTGGCTAACGCTCCACTTCCAGGTGACCATCCTATTCTTACAGAACTACCAGATGAATTCATTATGACTGTCACCACATCCTCCACATGGCAGTTATACTTTGATGGCTCTTGCACCCAAAATGGATAGGGGGCAAGAATACTACTAATCACACCTCAAGGAGATTGCATCCCAAATTCATACAAGATAGCTTTTGCATGTACCAACAACATCGTGGAATATGAGGCACTCATTACAGGATTATGCTTGGCTATCCAGTGGAAGATAAGGGAATTACAAGTCTATGGTGATTCCCAACTTGTCATAAAATAAGTCAATGACGAATACCAAACAAAAGATGACAAACTTCTCCCCTATCGCAACATGGTTGAAGATCTTAAGTAGCACTTCACAACGATCAAGTTTGATCAAGTCCCATGAACAAACAATAGGGCTGTAGATGCAATGGCCACCATTTGCTCCCTCCTTCAGATGCCAGCACATAGTCAGAAGTGTGAGTTCTTGGTCGAGCAACTATTCATTCCGACATACTATCTACCAGAGTCCGAAATGGTGTGTATACTTGTTGGTCCTGAGTCCCCCTAGTACCAAGAAACCTTCACTTTCTTAAAAGACAACACCGAACCCCCACACCTTACAAAAACCCAACAACAAACCTTCATTCACTGATGTGCTCGTTACACCATCCTTGGAGACACCCTATTCAAAAGGCACTTTGATGGTTCCCTCCTAAGGTGTTTAGATAAACAAGAGGCGGAATGGGCATTACGTGAAGTACACGAAGGCATCTATGGGGCACATTCAAGTGGGCTCACCTTGGCTAAAAAGATTTTGAGAACATGATATTATTGGCCCAAAATGGAAGTAGATGCATATAACTATGTGAAGAAATGCATCCCTTGCCAGCAACATGGCGACAAGATCGATGCACCATCACAAGAATTGCAGTCGTTCATTACACCCTGGCCCTTCTCACAATGAGGGCTCGATCTCATTGGGAAAATCCACCCTTCATCCTCCAATGGACATAAATTCATTATCAATGCCACCGAATATTTCACCAAGTGGGTAGAGGCTATCCCTCTTACTTTTACCACTGGTAAGCAGATATCCAAATTCATCCTCAACTACTTGATCTGTTGATATGGCATTCCAAAAGTTATCATTGCAGATAATGGCAGATGATTTAAAAACTAGGATGTCAAGGAACTCTGCCAGAAATTCGACATCCAACATCCCTTCTCCACCCCATATTACCCCCAAGGTAATGGTCAAGTTGAGGCTTCTAATAAAAGCCTAATCAAAATCCTCAAAAAGAGAGTCAATGAAGCTGGCTGTGATTGGCAGCTCCAACTCCATCCTACCTTGTGGGCCTACCGCACTTCCATCTACACACCCACAGGTGCCACCCCCTATTCCCTTGTCTTTGGCTTCGAAGTCGTCCTCCCCCTTGAGATCGAGATCCCTTCTCTAATAGTATCGCTGCAAAATATCCTACCAAATGAAGAATACATAATTGCCCACCTACAAGAGCTAGAATTGTTAAATGAAAGGCGCTTCAAGGCCTTGAACCATCTCCGAGTATATCAGAATCATCTACGCATGAGTTACCACAGGAAAGTCAGAACCCGGGAATTTGAAATTGGTGACCTTGTCCTCATGGAGAATCAGAAAAAACCTTCAAGAAAGAGAAAAGAAAGGCAAGTTCGCGCCTAATTGGCTTGGACCATATGTAATCACAACAAAATATGGATTAGGGGCCTATCAGTTGGATACTCCTAAAGGAGATCCTTTGGACGACCCAATGAATATCATGCACCTAAAAAGATTCTATGCCTAGTCCTCATAAAGTTAATAATTGTCAAAAAAAAATAAAAATCAATTCATCCATCAATGAAAATCACTTTGTGACACTATGGACAAGTACCTTGGTGAAAACCTCCATGCAAGCGCCATGGTAAATAAACTAGATCCATTGTCTATCAGGTCAGTGCTCCATCACCCTCCCCATCCAATCTGCCCATCACAACATCCTTTCCATTCCATCTCCGAATAAATCATGCATATGATGATGAGTCTTCACCTAAATCATGAATAAGGAATGTCCCATCAAAACTCAACTTTTGTGCCTCTATGTGAGCTTCATGAAGTCTTGAGAACAATCCTAAGTCCACAAGTTATTCTGCAAAGCCTTATGATCACTTGCCTAATCCAAAAGTCCACCCGTTGTCCTTTGCCCTAGGGATGAATCCTTCCCTGGCCTAGCAACTTAATCCTCCACCCCAATCCTACTCTTGGAAAGAGGTGTCAGTTGGTCATGAATGAATGACTTGTTTGATTTTATTGGATTTTTCATTTAGACTTGCATCTTTTGCCCTACAACTGCCCAGATTTTCCATATCCAGGTATGTTTACAATAGGTGCATACTGGGGCATATTTTCATAGCATGACATGTTTTGGATCTCTCTTGTATAAACTGGCGACCTGGTACTAGTGTTTATCAACACTTACCCTCTCGTGTACAAGAGGTATCGGTGTGTTTGGGGGTTTCCTTGCACATACCCACAACTTTGTATTAGTGTTTCTCAACACTTGCATAGCTATGTGTAAGGAATTCCCATTTGACTGTGAGTCATTCCACGCCTTGGGTTTCTCATGGCATCATGATTCCTATAATCAATGGTTCAGGTTGCCCAGGGCAATATCAAACTAGGTTGGCTCTCCACAATTTTTGTGCACAACTCTCACCATCATTCCATGAAATCCTAATCTAATAATCCCATGGAGTCCTCAATTAACCCCCCCCCCCCCCCCACCTCTCTCCTATTCCATATTCTTCTATTTTCCATCTAAGATCATTGTATTACTATCGACATATTCCCTCTTTGCATTATTCATTCACTTTAGCCATATAGGTGGCATTATTCATATAGATTTTATTTAGTTCATTACACTATTCATTTAGATTGCCATTTTTTCACAAACATTTACCACATAAGGTTGCACTTATATTTCATTAAATGCATCATTTATCCATTTATAATAGATGACATCAATTCATTCATGTACATTACTCATTCATTTAGATCACATCATTTGCATACCATTTATAACTTACATTGCTATATCTATATATAAGACATTACATTCATTTTTCATATAGATTGCACCTACGCTAATTATTCATTCATCATAAATCATTTACATCTACATATACAACATATATTCACATCAAAAGCACGATCACTCATCCTGCACCCATAAACATGTCAGCAACATATCATAGGCATACATAAATAAGCATCCACACTGCATCACAAATAGGTTAGCACTGCATATCCATAATTACTATCCATACATCACATCACAAGGAAATAAATAGAATCCATCATAATAAAGTACACACATCATCCATCACCACAAAATCATATATATATAAGCTCAAAAGATATGAAAATGTCTGTAACGGTACAATGATCACCCCGAAGGGTCAAAATATGATACACAAGCCAAAATGGAGCTAGCTCTCCCCTCCTATCTCTCCACCCCCCTCCTTTGTACCTCCTCCACCTGATCCTCTGACTCCCCCTCCTCCACTTGATCCTCCCACTCCCCCTCCTCTTGATGGCCTGAAACCCATCGATCCACCTGTTTGTTGGCTCTATGTGGGCCGCTGACTTTGTGTCCTGTGAGATCGCACACTCTCAGTGTACGAAGCTACTCGTTGTGCCACAGGTACTGCTCCATGATATAGTCCCCTGTAGTACCCTACCTCCCGAACTTCCCTCTCTGCCCTATCCTATTGCTGCATCATATTAGAGTACATCTGCCCAAGCCCTATAGGAACCAACATCTGACGGGTTGCATCCCTCTCCCCTCGCAGTCGGATCACATCTACCTCTACCCTCTGCACTCTGGCCCGTAGCCCCGCTAGCTCATCATCCTGCTGATGGATAACATCCTGAAGGGCCTCTGTACCCGTTCCTATCTATGCCTCCTCAAGCATCCGCTCAGACTCCTCCCTCTCCTGCCTTAGAGCATCCACCTTTGTCCTCGCTGTATGGAGGCTCTCTGTCAAATCTGATATCTCCCATTGCAGTCACTCCACCTCTGCCTCCAGACTCTCCCTCCCAACTCTCTCTATTTGTATCCCATCCTCAAGGGAATGGAGCCTCACCCGAGTTGCATCCCTCTCCTGTTGCACTTTGTCAAGGTCAGCCTACAATACTCCTACCCTCCCCTCCACCTATGCTTTGGGAACTTCCATAGGTACATCATCCTCTCTTTCGCCAGCCACTGCCTCTACATCCTCTCTTGTTGGTACTCCCTCTCCCTCTCCCTCCTTAGGATCCCTCCTCCATACAACCCTGACCCTCCTCTGTTGTCCACCAACACCACGCCCTGCAACAACCACAACTATCTCACCTGGCCCATCATCCTCCCCGCTGACTACCTAATCTATGGTTGGTTGTAGCTCATCATCCTCCAAAACCCCAGGAATGGTAAGACATACTAGCAAGTGCCCCTCTCACCAGCTCTTATGTCCCCCTGTCATCCCTGGATCCTCACCTACCCCCATCTGCTCATCTGGAACCAAATGAGACATTGTCTGAAAACTGGTCCTGCCCTCCAATGGATTCGCTGTCGGGCCCCAAAATCTCATCTCCCGTGTAATTTGAGGATATAATGGGATGTCCCCCACTATGTCCTAAACCTGCCCAAGCTGTCTCGCCACTCTGTAGGGTGCATAATACTCCATAATGTACATTGATCAGCCAAATATCCACATCTCCACCCCAGCCCAATGTAGCTGCCAGTCCCCCCTCCATCTCTCACACCCCAAAAATGGCCGCCATGTAAACTGCATAAGCTCATCAAGAATCCAACACCAAAACCATACAGACCCTATCTGAGTATAGTGCAACAGCCCTCTGTACCTATCCACATATGGCTGACGGTCCTGTATGTCCTGTACACCTAGTGGTCGAGTAACCGCAATATGCTCCCAAGCCTAGATATGGAGAAGTGTCACTCCCGCGGACAAGCTAGCATACTCTCCATACACCACCAGATGCATATCATAATATAACTGAGCCAACATTGCGGCTCCCCACGCATACTGCACCCCATCATGAACCATGAAATAAAGACACCTGCCCCATCCAACAAGAAATCTAGGCCCTCCCAGATTAGTTATAATTCGTCCGCTCAAGAATCCACAAATAACCAGTACCAAGCGAGGAATATGTCGAATACCAAATGCCCTACCCAAGTGCATCATACTCCTGTCCAATGGGGTCTCATACTCGCAAGCCTGCCGAAGGAAAAAATCTACTGCATCCAAATGATTCTATGGGATCACACCACGAACAAGGATCTTCAAGATCCTCCATACATCCAGAAGAGTCATTGTTGCCTCACCAATAGGAAGACGGAAGGTGTTATACCTATTGTCCCACCTCTCCACTAATGTTGTCATCATCGCAATATGAGCACGTATCCTCGGTCACCTGCCCATATAATGCAACCCTACAGCAGCTAACACCTCCAACTCATCAGGTTACAACTCTCGGTATAAACTCATGGTAGTGGGCCAATGCTCCCTCGAGGCCAACGACCCCAACTCAGCTTGCATCTAGCAAAACCAATTCATTATTTCCAAGTCTTCAAGTCCTATTCTACCCTTCGGGTCTAGCCATACCCTCAACCTATCCCAAAAATCTAAGCCTACCTCTAATCTCTCCCCTCCCAAGCGCACGTGTTGATTTACCCTGTGCTCGCGCCAAAGCCATGGAGCACACGCTATCAGAGAGCCTAGCCTGCCCCCTTCAATGCTAGCGCCCGCGTGGATGCGCGAGCACCCGCGCTAGATACTGCCCAATCCCCAAAAATACTATTCTACCTGCCTTTTGCTAGCGAGCACTCGCGCTAACCCATTGGCGCGCGCGCTAAAACAACGATCAACATGTGCGCCTCGCCAAATCTTGACCCTAATCTAAGCCCTAATTCTACCTTTAGCCTAACAAAATCAAAAGGGGGGATAGTCCTACATACCAGTGGTCCATAGTTGGTGGGTCTGTCGTACTGTCAGATCCTCTCAGTGCGATGATCACGAGTGGGAATGTGATCCATATCTCCTTCTCTCTTCTAGGCTCTGATTGGCTCCAAGGCTTGTGTGTAACAATGACCCCTCATTGGGCTCTTTGTGGCTTATATGGGCCCCCTCGAGGGCCCATTCCCCCTGTGGTCTCTCTTCTTCTATATGCTCTTCTACGTTTTCTACATCTGCTCCCTCTTTCTCTTTCACTCATCTTGTCCACTCAAATTCTTTCTTCTTTATTTCGAGAATTTTTCATTAATTTTTCTTTCGACAAAATTCTCGAGGGGGCATACACCTCCCATGCTTTACGCTGGGGCATCTATTTCTTTTTCTTCTATCTTTTACCCACTGCCAAATTTGCCACTGCATAAAAGAGGGACAAAATGTAGACACTTAAAAATAATTATTTTAAGTTCCTGACATAATTAATTTATTAATTATGCCAATTTTTAATTCATCCTCAATATTAATTAATTATAATTAATATTATCACTGTAGTCTGTTGATAAATCAATCAATCCCCTTTTATTCTTCTAAAAATCCTCAATATTAAATCTCCTCAAATTCCTCCTCTTAACTAATTAATTTCAATTAATTAGTTAACCTAAGTGATTCCTACAAATCGCCTCTTTCCTAATCCATCATTAACCTAATAAATTCTTCTAGAAACTCCCTAAACTCACTTAGCATTATTCTTCTAATTTTTAATTCCCTCCACTCATTCTCTCTCCTAGTCAAATCCTCCTACAAATCTTATCTACCCTAATCCCACTTAATCTTTCCCCTAATCCCTCTCCTAATGAGTTGCTAGTGGCTAATCATCATGATTAGGCACAAAGTCAACTCCTTGTCCCTTCCATCCAACCACTCTCCTTAAATGCTCTTTTCCTAGGTGAATGTGAGATTTTCAAAATCTCACATTCCTACAAGCATCTCATCTTCCAAGGAATTTTTAATTCCTCCTTATCCCTCCAATCCCCATGAGCATCCCTTTTGAAGAATTTTTAATTCTTCATTTCCATCCCTCAAGGAATATCCCATCCCTTGTTCTCCTCAAGGCACATTGGGAAGTCTTCCCAATGAACCTTGAGGAGTGTGAAGACAAGAAATGCCTCTTTGGCATATCTCTTGGTCTCCACACCTCCTCTTGGGCCTTGTGTGGGCTCACAAGGAATCTTGACCCTCCATCTTGGGTCAATCCTAACCCTCCATTTCTCCTCCTCTCTTCCTATAAATTGAGGACTCCATTCCCTCATATCTCATCTCCAATTTTAGCAAATCCATGTTGCTAGTTTGTGCCCAAGAAACCATCCTTGCATCCTTACCATGCCAAAATTAGCACTCAACCATACTTAGCCATTTCATCCTTCAAATCCTTGATCCATCACATCCATTTGTGCACAATATTGGAGAGCCAACCACATCAAGCAATCTAGGACCAAATCAACATCACGTTGGAGGCATTTGGGCGCACTTCGAATTCATCCAAGCTTCATCCGAGGGAGAAGGTAAAAGTTTGCAAAGTATAAGCATTGTCTTCATGTTTTCACGTGGTTTGATTTGTGTTCCATGTTTTTAATATGTTTTAGTGTTTTGTTTGCATACTAACCACCTTAATTCACCTTGCTTCTTTTTACCATCTTGAGGCTCCCTAACTACTTATGAGATGAGGACAACCGGTGAAGGAACTTCAAAGAAAGAGGCCTCTTTCAACTCCATCAAAAGGGGCAAGGAAGAAATTGGTCACGGTGAATCTGGTGAAGACTCAGATATAGAGGTGGCAAACTTTGTGAGGAAGCTTAAAAGAGGATCCGAAAAGTCTAAAGGAAAACTGTCTCTCAAATGTTTTAACTATGGTAAAATAGGACACTTTGTAGCAAAATTTCCCTATGGTGAAATCGGTGGAGATGAGCAAAGGAACTCCTGGCAGGTCTTCCGATAAAGATAAAGAGAAGAAGGTCTACCGACAAGGAAGAAGAAGCTACCAGAAGCAGAACAACCTATATACCTTTGAGGGTGATGCCACAAATGAAGAAAGTGCATCAGAAGATGACTGCCATGAGGATGAAAGAGAAATTAATCTCTTTATGGGAATAGAAGAACCGATTGTTGAAGATGAGGAAGATGAAGATATTGAAGCCGAAGTGGACCTAGAAGGTGAGCTCATAAGTGCTCTTGAGGAGTTAAGGAAGACAAGAAGAGAACTCAAGAAGTTCAAGCATGTTGCTGCAGAAGAACAAGATCTTTTGAAGCAATCCTTGGATGAGTCCAATCAAATAATTTTAGATTTGAAACTCCAGTTGGAAGAGGCTATGAGAATATGCGAAGTTACATCCTCTAATTTGATGAAGAAGGAGAAGGAGCATCATAAGTTAGTATAAGAGATATTGTAAGGCTCAAAAAAGAGCTTGAAAAGAGAAAGGATGAGTTGAAGATGAGAAACAGGTATGAGGGGAGCATTGAAGCTTCAGACAAGATGTTGAGTAATGTTATCCCCCCTTACAAGTTTCCATTTTTAATGTTCAAGCTTGTGGGTTGCCTTATGGTGTCTCTATTTCTTTCGGGTCTTTTGTACTCCTTCATTTTGAACTTAAGACGTTGAACTCTTAAAAACAATTCAAAAGGTTCAAGGTTCAAGGCGCATTTTAGAAAAAGGTCATCAACGGTCTTTCTCTCCACTGAAGCGAGCGCATTATTGTTGTATGTTTTGAACTTTGAACCCGTGAACCTTTTGTCTTTTCGGTTCAAGGTTCAAAGCATCTTTTGTGAGTCACAGCTATGTGATGTTGCTTAACGAGCAGATGTCAATATGTGTTAAGTCGGTTTTGAATTTGAACCTTGAACCGATTGTCTTTTCGGTTCAACGATTCAAAGTTCTTGCTTGATAGTCATCGTTATTGCTCATTCCTGGTATTGTTTTGTGCTGCTAGTTCATTGTTGTACTTTCCGATTGAACTTAAACCATTGAACTCTTCATGAGATGGTTCAAGGTTCATAAGTTTTGCTTGAAAACTGATTCTAAGGCTTTTGTTAATATGGAAAGTGGCGTGGCACGAAGGAATATTCCTAGCATCTAATAATTTAAAATTTTAAACATGGAAAGCAATCATGAGAGCATCAATTGTTTGTGTGGAAGTGATGGATAATTAAGAAGGTGTCAGATTTTTAGTCATTTCACTGTTACTTCACACGCATAGGTGAATCATTATGAAGCATGTGTGGTTTTCTTGATATTTTCTCGTCTATTCAAAATAAATATATGAATCCATCTCCATAATTTGTAAGGGTTGCAGCTGTTATAATTGAGAAAATTGGAGGCACCGAAGGTAAATTCATCTTTGATTTCCTATGAAGGTTTCCAGTTTCATGGTGGTAACGGGTAAGTTCAGACGATTCCCGTATGCTGCATTTCTTTGGTTCTGAAGATTTATCAATGTAGGAAGAAAATCTTTAGCTTGTTTGAGTAAAACTCTACCTTGTTTTAGAATTGCTTGGTTAGAAATATAGATAGGCAGTATGAGGTCGGTATTGCTGAAGCTTGGTCGGACCTCGTGTCTAGTGAGCATGTTACTAGAGCTTGAAGATACTTCCTTGGCTCACGCTGATTTAGGGGATTTCCTAGAAAGAACCAAGAACCCTCAAACTAGTTCAATGATGGAGAAAATAGTGAAAAGTGGTATTGTTGAAGCCACTGCATTTCCACTTGTTGCACCATGTCCATATTTGGCGATTGCTTGCATGAATAGGTATGATGCAGAGAATAGATGTATAAGAACCAGTAATGGTGAGCTGCTAGTTAGTATCAATAAAGAAACAATAATGGCGGCGATGGGAACCCCACACAAGGAATTATATGAGGATTGGACTATTGGGACCTCATACGCCTACTTCTCAGAGAAAAAGAGTATGTACAAGAGTGTAATTGCTAGGAATTGGCTCCTCAAAGTTCAAAAAGGAGGGTCACGACTGCCAAAGCCCCTTAATAGAGAGCATTTAATCACAAAAGTGTGAGACATTGTGATACTTCTGAATAGGCTGAAGGGAAATTCACACTCCTTTTACTAGGAAGATTGGATGTATTTTTACATTTAGGTGTTGTTATCTGGTGACAGATATCTTGATTGGGCTCAGGTAATTATCGAGAGACTTCATAAAGGCTTGAGTAACTTTGTGGGATTGTCTGGTTTTTATATGTCCTCTTACCTTTTCTACATATTAGCTTGTACAAGAGATTGTCCTGGTTTGCTAAATGAATCATGGGTGGATGGCATGAAGGTATATGATTATTATCCTTTGTTACAACAACAAAAACACGTAGAACGAATTGATAGATGGAATGGTGCCTTCGCAAGAAAAATTGCTTTTGAGCTTTAGGGTCATGTGAACAAGAGGATGTTAGGTGAAGCAATGGAGCTTATAAGTATATATGGTAGCTTCTTTATTCAATTTCCTAGGTTCACCTACCTTCGGGTAGGTGGTTTTGAAGGTCAACCATTCAAGCTACCTAGGTATGCCTTTGATAGCTATGTGCTTATAGAGGTGAGCATGCAACTAGCTTACATTGATAAAAGGTTGGGAGCAAAAAGTGAATCTGAAGTTGTCTTCCCTGTTGAACTTGGATACTACAGCTACAAATTCGTATCTGATGCTCTAAATTTGGAATTGGAATTTAAAAAGACGAACCTACAGCTTTATGTTGCAAGATGTAGGTTTGATAGTAGAGGTTATGCCATTGAAAATCTAAATGTGGACAACCACTTTTGTCATGAACCTCAGTTGGAGGATTATTGGGAGAATTGTAGTGACGAATATGAAGTAAGGACTGTGGTCAAGGTTTAGTTTGCAGGAAATAGTCACCATGAAGCTTTCTATCAATATATCCAGAGTGCAGGAGGATACGAGGGAAGATATTTTGGATCCTGAGTTCGACACAGAGGTTCAAGGAAAGCCAATCCCTGAGATTGATTGGAATAAAAAGGAAGATGACAATATTCAAGCCAAAACTTTTAATGTTATAAGAAGAACTGAGAGATGGTTGAGAGATCAAAAGTTTAAGAAGGGGTCGCTCATATCCTCACATGAACTAAGAGTTGATTCACACATTGTGACTCAATCTCCCATTTTCTCCACTAATGAAATTGTTAATGTTGCAAGTGGTTCAAGGCCTATTGTTGAAAAAATCCAACCTAGGAGATCAAAAGGTCACCATCAGGTTCTATTGCTGCCCGAGTAACTCGGTCCAGGAGCAAGAAAAAGAGTAAAGAGCCCATATTGAGTCAGATTGTAGTGGACTTGGATCCTAGTGAAGAGGTAGAAGTAGTAATGGATCAACAAGATTTAGGTGAGCCTGCGATGTAGGAAATGGACATAAGAAAAGAAACGGAGAGCGAACTGGATCCCATGAACACCCTGGTTATTGTCAATTCACCAGATACTCAGGCAACTCCTTCACCCAAATAACCTGCAAACACACCATGATGGTTGGAAGCTATTGTTGGGAAGAAACGAAGTGTAGTCCCAATTACAATCCCTATAGAAGACATGGTCAACAAATGTCTTGGAAAGGTATCCAAGCTAAAAAGACTCAAGACGCAGACAATGCTTGAGGTGGATGAAGAAATAGGTCACTGGACGACCGAGATAGCCAAGCCTATTCCAGATAGAGATGCAGACCAAGCTACTGGGGAGGACTTCATAGTTGAAAAAATAGATCTAGGGATTGCTTCATGTGTCGTCGATGTTAAACATTTGGAGTCTTCTACAAAGAGAATAATTTCTAGAACATGGAAGGACAAGAAGGATTAAAGGGAGTTGAAGCAAATTGTCATTCAGATGGCTGAGTACATCAATGCCATTCACCATCCAAATCCCCAACCTTTACCATAGGTGCTAGTATCTTTTGATCCCAAATCTTCGGCCAATCAAAGGATGTTGGACCAGATTCAAAGAAACAAAATAATCATAGAGATGTTCAATAAATGGTTGGATCTTATAATTCAACAAGGATCAGACTATATCGTCAGTCTGGTAAAGGTTTATAAGGATGCTGAGACTGTGAGCAAAGAGTTGGAGTTAGAGGTCGTGGCCTAGAAGAAGGAAAGAATCAAATGGGTGGCAGTTCTTGCACAGATGAATGACATACAAAAATATGGAGTGATGAAGTTCCTAGCCGAAAAACCAGTAGAAAGCTTGGATGATAATGTATAATATCTATCAAGGAAAAATGTGGAGTGGCGTAATTCAATTATAAAGCAGGGCCATGAAGAATCCACTAAACTACTTAAGGGATTGACAAATTTAATTGGTACAATGCAGAAGGATCTCAAGTGCATTGACATCTAGCTCATGAATTGAAACCACTGCAGATATGACAAATATCTTCCAAGAAAGGATACAATTCATTCAGAAGACAAAATCCTTGACTACGGATGATTTTTTAAAAGTAGCCATGATCGAGTCAATGCTTGCGGTCTGTTCCGATCATCTGGAAGCGCACAAGGCAAGGGTGGCACAAGTGAATATGGACAAGGAGGTGTGGAAGCAACGAATCCAGCACATTGGACTCCCCTACTTTTAGGTCATCCTGAAATTATCGGCGACGCATTTAGAATGGCATGGTGTGCACAGTTTGGCGGCAAAGCAGGATAGACCAGTAACTTCCTCTGCCACGGTGGAGTCATGATTGATTAGGGAATGAGCTGTCGGCCTCTCTGTGACTGTTATTTTAGTTTTTTCTCCTGTTTTACCAAATGGTTCTTTAACTTATGGTTAAAGTAAAAGTTTTAATTGTTATGTAAAAACTATGAGCCTGGAGGCTATTTAAGCTAGGAAGTTTGTTTTCGCCAAGGTTGGAAAAACTGGGATTTTTTGAGCAGCAAACAATATCTGTTTTTTTGTGAATTTCTTTAAACTGGAAAGACTGATTTATCAATTAAAATTATTATGGTGTGCAGTCTTTGAATCTGTGTGTTTAAAGATTGACAATCTTTCTTGGGAAATTTGCTATGTGCATGATAGCATTTTTTTTTATCAGTTAATTCTATGTTTTCAGAATTCATTGTTATTATTAATTGTTAGCAGATCCATTGTGGATTGAGTTGTGCTGATCCCCCTTGTCCTGTGAGGCATGAGAGAGTATCAATCAGAATCAATACTGCTATGCATTTGCCATGCTCTAAATTTATGAAATGAACATGTGTGAGAAACAGAGTCTTTCAGCTCTTATTTAATCTTTAAAATATTCTCTCTGTTTTATGATTGAGGGCATTGTTTTGTGTTGATGGATGAATGCTAAAGCCTTTCTATGCTTTCTGGTTAAAGGTGTCTTCATTTTAAAGGTTTTTTGTATAAAATTCATTGCAAATCATATGAGGAGTTACCCTCTAATGCAGAGGATGGATTTTGATTAGTTCATCCAACTGTTGGTTTATTTGTGTCCTTTCATTAAGGGGTGTACAAGAGTCATATTACTATTCAGAGAAAACAAATATTACAATTTCAAGAAAGGGACAAATCTTTTAACCAACAAGTAATCAAAAGCATTCAAAATATACTGGTGGTTTAGGATTTGAAGAAGGACAGTGTTCAAACAACCAAGACACATCCGGTAAGGAGGTACAATTCACTTCCTCAAGTGAATGTAAAGAGAAGAAAACCTTTACTGTCAACAAAGATACCAGTAAGAAGACCTATGCTGAGGCTACAAGAAATCAACATGTGAACCGGTATGCTCGAAACTAGAAGGCTCACAAATTGTACCAGAATGAAAATCATAAAGGCAAGCCCAAGGTGGATAATGAAGGATTCACTAGAATCAACAACATTAGAGGAAGACATCTGGTGAGACCAAGGTTTTTCGGTCCAAAGCAACAAGACTGTTATGTATCCAAATTCCATGGTTATTGCTACCGGTATAATAAGTTTGGATATAAAATTGTTGATTGTAGATTGATGAACAAACCCGGGCTGTTAGTTTTGCAAGTAGAAATCAATTCAATGCACTCTAGGATATGGATGTTGTTTGTTATCAGTGCAATGGATTTGGTCATAGGAGTTTTGAATGTAGGAGAAGTTAACCGATGTCCTACAATAGCTTTACAGGTTCATCATTTAATGTCAATGTGAAATGCTATCATTGTCAAAAGTTTGGACACATTACAAACTCAGAACAACCAAGCAAAAGAAGTCAGCACCAGATCAGAAACCGACAGTAAAATCGAAACATGATGTTGTAGCAAACAAAAGGAAAGAGGCCAAACCGGTTTGGGTTGAGAAGGACAAGAACAAATCAGAATCAAGTCTGATTGTGCACATTGTTGTGCATGTAGAAAGAAGAAACCTATGAGTTGTAGATAGTGGACGTTCCAATCATATGATCGGTGACAAATTTTTTTTTATTAAGCTTGAAGATTGGAATGGTGGCTCAGTAAGATTTGGAGACAACTCTTCCATCAAGATAAAAGGAAAAGGTGCTCTGAACATAGATTGAAAATTGAAGGCACGTGATGTATATTATGTGGAAGTTAAATCATAATTTGCTCAGTGTGAGTCAAGTGTGCGATAAAGGATACAAATTCACTTTTGACTCTACCAGTTGCCAGATAAGTAAAGAGAGTACCGGTCAGATAGTAGCAAAAGGAAAAAGGGCAGATGGAAATGTGTACAATCTGAAAGAATGCTTTGAGTCCCAATGCATGATGCGACAAGCAGATGAGAGCTGGTTGTGGCACAAGATATTAGGATGCATAAACTTTGATAATTTGGTCAAAGTAAGAAAGAAAGCCTATGTGAGACACATACTGGAGATCATCAAACCAACAAGCACATTTTGTGATGAATGTGTAAGAGGAAAGCATACTAAGGTGACCTTTAAGACTAAAGAACATAACACTTCAAGGCCACTTGAACTTATGCATATTGATTTATGTGATCCAACCAAGACAAGAGCTCTAGTCGGTGAGAGATATTTCATGCTCTTCATTGATGATTTCTCAAGAATGACATGGGTCACTTTCCTACATGACAAATCTCAGGAATGTGAAAGATTCAAGATCTTTCGGAAGATGGTTGAAAGGGAAAGTGGATGCAAGATAAAATGTCTAAGATCTAATCAAGGTGGAGAGTTCACATCAAATGAGTTTGAAGATTACTATGAGAGACATGGAATCAGAAGGCAATATTCAGCCCCAAGAACACCACGACAAAATGGTGTTGTGGAAAGGAAAAACAAGACAATCAATAAGACTGCAAGAACCATGCTAAATGAGGCAAACATACTAGATATATATTGGAAGGAAGCAAATCATACTATTGTATATACTTTGAACTAGGTTCAATTGAGAACAAACAACATGATGACACCTTATGAATTGTAGTATGACCGGAACCCATCAGTCAGGTATTTTAAATTATTTGGGAGTAAATGCTTTATCAAAACAAATCAAGATGGCTTGGGTAGCTTTGACTCCAGGAGCAATGCAGGTATCTTCCTTGGTTACTCAACTAGCAGTAAGGCCTACAAATGCTACAATAAAAGACTAAGAAGAGTCATCGAGAGTGTGCATGTTATTGAAAGAAGGCATGGACTGAGAATAAGGTGGTGGGACATTATGATAAGTAGGCATTGGTGATGACTAGGTAGGGAAAGGGACACTTAAAGAAGGAATAAAGTTGTTGAAGGAATTGCCCCCTCAAGTGTCACACTAATTGGTTGAGGAATAATAGGAATACTTATGGAAGAGATAGGTAACGATGGAGGATTCAATGAAGAAGAGGAATTGCCCCCATGACCCATGTTTGTAGGAATGACATTTTGAGTTGAAGTAGCCATGATGTTAGATGTGAAAGTAGGAATACTAGTCATAGGAGTAGTCAAAGGAATTGAAGGATTGACTTGAATAACCTAAGGTTTCAACACAACTCTTGATAGGCATGATATTATAATTAACAATATGTGCAATGCCACACAATATATCAATTCCATTTTTATCACTTTGAAGCATGCACTTAAGACCTTCAATTAATGGAAGAGCTTCACTATTAGGGTATTCTTGGGACATCCATTGTTGAAAGCTATCAAATTGATTGTCCAATGTAGAAAATTGATCTAAAGAAACCCTAGTTAAATCTTCTTCTTCATCATGGGATTCATTAATGGGGTGAATAGGCACATGATTGGGATGGGAAGAATTAGCATGATCTTCATTAAAGAAGTCACCCAAATTAAGGTCCATCTCCTCGGTAATTAAACCTTGGGAAGCCTTAATTCTAATGCTTTGTCTAATGGGGATAGGATAGGTAGGACTAATAGTGGTAAAACTCATGCAGTAGACGGAAAATTTGAATTTTGAATTGTGGAACAAAGCTTACAAAATTGAGTAATGCAAAATTTAAGAAAATAATGATCACACAATTTGAACTTTGTTGGAGGAAGATGATGACACAATTTCCAAAAATGAAAGGAAATTGGAATTTTTTAAAATTAGAGCCAAGGGAATACCACTTAATTTTAAAATCAGAATTTTTAAAATCAGGGTAGACTATAATTAACCTCTTAATTTTTAAAAATTTCTTGAAATGTGAAATGTTGAATTTTTAAGGTATTTTCGATTCCAGACGGATCAAAAATCGATAAAATTAGCCAATCTTTCAGATTTAAGCTATTAAATACAATCATAACAATCTCCCGAAATTTAAAAAAAAAAGCCGAGGACCATTGCAGGAACGCACATGGTCCGACCAACTTTTTTCGAAATTTTCAGGGATGAATATTACGATGATTTTAAAGCTAACCCCAAAAAATTGAGAAATTTTACAATCTCTAGATGGGCAAAATGAAGGCAGAAATGTTAAAATAGGACCTTATTAGGGTTTTGAAGAAAAAGAGGAATTGGATTGTAATTTTGAAAAGGGTCAAACCTAATGGATAGGGACACCTTGGAAAATGTTTAGAAATCTGAATGTAAATGAAATTGATTTGAAATTCACACAAAATCCAATTAATTTTTAAAATCAGGGTTTGATGACCTAACCACTTAATTTTAAAATTTGAATTTTGGGAAAAAGGGGGGAAATTAAAAATTTTGAATTGTAGGATTGAAGACAAATCTGAGAACAATCAGAAATCTGAAAATTAAATGGAAATCCAATGTTTGCACAAGTTCAATATGATTTTTGAAAATTAGAGTTTTAACAAGTAACCTCTTAATTTTGTAAATTTTAATTGCAAATTGAACAAGACAAAGAGTAAATTGAATTTGACAAAAAAATCAATTTTTTAGATCTAAGATAACGACAACCAATTTTTACAAATCACAAGTTCAATTTTAAATTAAAAACTAGGGTTTTTAATGATTTAACCACTAAGTTTGCTGAAAGTTGAAACTTGTAAATGAAAAATATGCAATTTTGTTCAAAGGAAAGCATGCAAGATGTCGAGTTCACCAAAATGTAATGGTGGGAAAATGGTGAATGATGGATCACGAAGGAAACTACCCTTTCCCTCAAAGAGAGATGAGAATTTCGCTATTGATTACCATTCAAGCACTTTTCACCATGTTACATTAGAAAGAGGAGAGGATAATTCACTAGATTCAATCCCTCCACATGAAGATGGTAGACTGAATTCTAAATAAATCGGGAATGATAAGTTGATCCCCTCTTCCTTGTTTGATTTGGAAAGGAAATTGATTAAATCATGTAGTGCAAAAGTCACAAAGAACTGATTATAACTTGAGATCGAAATATGGGATGAAGCTATGCACCTGGATCTGGTAGTAAAATGTCGAGACGAAGTCACCCTGTGAATTTGAGGAAAAGTTGTCTGAACCGTGGCGGGAATGTACACGGTCCTTTGAAAAATTCATGAAACGAAAAGGGTTTTTACGCCTCTACAAATAAAGCCCGAATCTGAAAGTACAGTTGCGCATCTGCAACCTACACACGAAAAAAAGAGGAAAATGGGTTGGGATTGGAGGTTTGCCTTTAGGTAAAACCCCAGTTTTGGAATTAACCAAGTAATGAAAGAAAGTACTTGCAAGTAGCTGTAAATGAAATACTGAATTGTAAATCACCTCAAGGGAGGTTGTAGTAGCAATGTTGATAGAAGCGCTCGTGTGGAATTGAATGTTGAAATCAATCTCCTCTTCAATGGTTGAATCCTTGACTTGAATGTAACACCTAGCCTTGAAGGGAGACTTGAGAATGCTCAATGCTAAAAACGAATGCTTGAATGCTCTTGAATGCTTGATCGCTTGTGAATTTCCCACTCATCCCACTTATTCCCACTTATTTCACGTATACAAATGAGAGGACGAATGCCCCTTAAATACATGTTAGTTGATTTGATTTTCGTCATGGGCCGACATCGGGGGAGTTTTCCCACCCAATGCACAACCAACAATGCAACCCTAGGAAGGGTCCTGCCCCAAAACAGGGCAGGGACAGGGGTGCCACACCCCTTTCCAAGGGGGGATAGTGGTGCCACGCCCCTGTCCTACCCCTTTCTCCAGGGCAAAGTGCGGACAAGGTGATGCAGAGGCCAAGGAGGAAGTTGTTTCCGCAAGCTGAGCAATCTCCGATCTTCGATAAGGCTAGAGGATTCAAATTTGCGTGCGTGAGGACCCTAATGCAGTCGAAAATTGCCAGGGTCGCAATTTTATGACACTACAAAAATATTTGCATGGGTTGCTAGACTTAAGGCCATTAGAATGTTTCTAGCCTTTTCAGATTACAAGGGATACAAGGTCTATCAAATGGATGTAAAATCTTCCTTCTTAAATGGTAATTTGGAAGAAGAAATATACATGGAACAACTAGAAGGTTTCCTTCTACACGATGATGAAACTTTTGTGTGTCGGTTGAAGAAAGCATTGTATGGCTTGAAGCAGGCTTTAAGAGCATGGCACTCAAGGTTAGACAAATATCTAAAGGAGTAGGGTTTCAAAAAGAGACGTGCAGATAATAATCTGTACATTAGAGCAGATGGAAACCACATGATCATTGTGGTTGTATATGTGGATGACATAATTTTTGGAGGCAACAAGGATACCTTGTGTAAAGAGTTTGTTGATCAGATGCAGTCAGAGTTTGAGATGTCAATGCTTGGAGAGCTATCATTTTTCCTTGGTTTGCAGATTTCACAACATGACAAGGGAATATTTATCTCTTAAACCAAGTAAGCCAAAGATATGTTGAAGAGGTTTCAGATGGAAGACAACAAATCAGTAAGTACCCCCATGGTGACTGGATGCAAGTTGAGCAAGGAAGATGAGTCACCGGTAGTGGATCAAACATTGTATAGATCCATGATTGGTAGTTTGCTATATCTTACTGCTTCTAGATCAGATACAATGTAGTCAGTTTGCATGGTGCCTATATTTCAAGTTGCACCCAAACAGTCACATGTAAATGCAGTCAGAAGAATCTTTAGGTACCTACAAGGAATGCTCAATTATGGACTATGGTACCCTAAGCAAGGAGAATTCACCTTGCAAGCCTACATTGATGTTGATTGGGTAGGTTGCATTGATGATTGAAATAGCACAAGTGTTGGTGCATTCTTCTTGGGTAACCGGTTGGTTTCATGGCACAACGAGAAGCAAGATTCAATCTCCCTATCTACTGCTGAAGAAAAATATATTGCTACTGCTACATGCTTCTCTTAGGTGCTATGGATGAAGCAGACCCTCAAGGATATTCAGGCAGAGATGAGTGATCCTATTTCTATCCGGTGTGACAATTCAAGTGCAATTAACATATCAAAGAACGTAATTATGCACTCAAGAACAAAGCACATTGCCATCAAATACCATTTTCTCATGGAAAAGGTTGAAGAGAAGGAAGTTAAGGTGGAATATGTCCCTTTAGGTGAACAAGTGGTTGATATCTTCACCAAACCTTTACCAATAAGCACATTTGAGTATCTAAGACACAAGTTAGGAGTTGTGTCACCTGTTTCATGCACTTAAATATGTATGGAGATCTATGGTTCAAGGGGAGTTCACTGCCACATCTTTTGCTTCTTGGACCATTTGTTGGACACGTGGGCAGATCCGGTGTGGATGTAACAACCCTGGTTGATTTGAAATGTTGGAAAGTGCTCATGTCTGCTTTGTGGTTTCTTTTAATATCTACTCAATTTGTCCTTAATTAAAATCACAATTGGGATACTGGTTGAAAGGAATAGTTGTGTTGCCCACCGAGAGATATATCAACAGAGGGAGAGATTTGACTAAAGGGGAGATTGCTCTGGTTGAGCAAATGCATAACCTTATCATATGCACTATCGGAAAAAGGCCAAAAGATAGTAGATATTGAATGGGGTAAAAGGAACTGGTTGAGAACACAAAGGGGGAGAATACATTGTCTAACTGTGGAGAATGAACTAGATGCATAAATGAACTGGATGAAGACATGCTCTGACCCTTTGTCATTGTTGTCAAAGGGGGAGAATGAACTGGTTGAAGAAATGCAGAGTGTGTTGACATCAATGCCAAAGGGGGAGATTGTTGGCATTGTGTTGTCATAGATGTCAACCGAAATGTATAACATGCCACCAGTATGGATGGCTACCAATATACAAGGTGCATGTAGGATGCAAGCAGGAGAGTTTACTAGTATAGATGTTTACCGATAAGCATGCATAAGAAAGAAAAGAGACAACAAAGGTAAGACAGGTATATTCAATCGATATGTAGGCAGAATCATTATCTATCGGTAAGCAAGCAAGGGACAATAGAAGGAACATGACCACCGATATGCAAGGAGGTGTATAGTTAATTGGTAAGCATGTCAGACAGTTGAAGAATGTTGGCATGATGTTGGCATGACATTATCATGTATGTTACCGGTATGAAGGCAAGAGCATAGTCAACCTGTAAATAGGGTTATCAGTATGCAACAAAGTGCAAAAGGGATGAACTCTCATTGGATGGAGATGGACATAGTGACTCACCTTGGATACTTGTTGTGGATCGACATGTTTGGTGACCGGGCTAATGTGTCTCAACTGACATAACAGTAAAGTGCAGGTATGAAGGTTAACCGGGTAAAGCATCACCAACAGGGTAAGATAATCGATAGTGTAAGGGATACATCGGTTGCATGCATGGTCGGTGACTAAGTCTGAGTCGATGCAGTGAGTTGAGTTGGATGCCGATAAAGGACACATGGATTCCAAGTGGCAAGTGAACAATGCATCATCGAATGAGTCGGTGATTGGTAAGATATTTAATGCAGACTGCATAAATCACAGGACGATGACAAAAGTTTGCGGCTCAGAGCAGAACAATAGAATAAGATTGAGATTGGTGATGTAAGGATCGATGCAGGACTTCTAGTAGCAGATCAAATTTGGTGAAGAAAACATCCAGAGCATTTATTATGATTGATAGAAAGAAAGGCCAACAATGAGGTGGCAGGTTGCTAAATATAGCAAGCATGTTCTGGAAGGAATGGAAATGGCAGTGAAGCTTGATCTGTTGCAGTTTGTCAATCTTGGAGAGGAGATCCGATGTGATCTAATAAGGTTCGTGGTAGGTAGAAGAAACCCTAACCATAGATAGTTTGAACCTCATTCTGGCGGGAAAGCTTATGGATAAATATGAAGATTGAAGATCAAATTCGCGATGCCAGTTGCTAGAGAGGAGTGTGCTTGAGTGAACAGAGTGCTGATTAGACTGAGAAGAGTGTTGCAACTGAGTATATAAAGGAGAAGCGGTAGCAAAGGTGTAACCGGTAAGAGGGTTTAGCAGAGGTTTAACCGGTAAGGTTAAAGTAACCAGTAAGCTGCAATGGAGTATAACAGTGTGTGAACCGACAAGGGAGAAAGACCAAGACAACAATAGAGAGTCAAGGAGAGAAGGGTGAGTACTGGTGGGGATCGGGCAAGGCAAAAGCAGAGAAAAAGCAGAATCAGAAAGAAAGAGTAAGCAGAGCAACTGGTAGAAAACAGAGCAGAGGTGAACCGGTAGAGAAGAATTGAACCGACAGAGTGATTTGATTGCATGTGTTACAAAACTCATTTTTAACAAGGTGCCTTGACTGTAATAAGTTTTATTTCATTGTATTTCACCGAGTTGGTGCTCGGTGTAGGGGTTGGTGCTCCTTGGGTTGGTGCCCTAAATCAGCGGGGGTCGGTGCCCTAAATCTCTATAATACAGTTGCTTTCATTGTGACTTTGGATTGGAGTAGTAGACTCCAGCAGTATTTCTCATCGAGGTTTTTCCCATATTGGGTTTTCCTCGTATAATCGGTGTTATGTGGTGTGCCTTCTGTGTATGCTTGCATTTTGGTCTTCTCTTAATCTCACTGGTATATTCACTTAGTGTTTGATCTTCTAACCGGTACACCCATTTAGGAATTAAAGGTTTAAGATTGGAATACACTGATTCACCCCCTCTCCCTCTTAGTGACACATTGTGTTCAACACATTTATAATTAAATTTTCATTATTTCATTTTATTTTTTAGGTTTTAGGTTTGATTTTATTTTTAACTTTTTAAGTTTGGTTTTATTTATATTTTTTTAATATAAAAGTTGAAATTTTAATTTTAACAATTTATTTTATTTGAAGTGTAGTTTTAATTTTTAAACTTTAATTTTAGCTAATTCAATTATATTTACTTTTACTTTTATAATAATTTGTATTTCATTAATGTTGAATTATCTTCCAATTAATATCAATATTGTTTGTAATATTGATTTTTAAGTGCATATATTTTTAATATGAATTAAAATATAGTTTTGTTTTTTTTATTTGAATAAGTAACTTTTATTATTATTTTTTTTAATTTTATTTTTTATTAATATTTGAATTTTGATATATTTTGACTTTCTATTTAGTCTGTTCTGTTTACAAATTGTTTTAATTATTTAATTTAGTGTTCCAATATCAATAAAATATTGTTTTAAGTTATTAATTGTTATCTCAAATTTTAATTTTTTTTATAAAATAATTATAAATATATCTATATATATCTATACCTCTCTATATATCACTTCCTATGTATTTATATTTCTATATCTTCATCTCCCCCAGTCTCCTTATCTCCCTCTTTTTATCTCTATTTCTCTCTCCCTCTTTCTGTCTCCTTCCATTCTCTCTTTCACTCCCTTTATCTTTCCCAAGTTATATCTATCTCTCATCTCTCCCTCTCTCCTCATCACTCTCTCTTTCTATGACTCTTTATTTCTATTTATATTTCTCTCCCTCTATCTATTTATATATGTTTATCTCCCCCCCTCTCTCTCCATATCTCTCTCCCTCTCTCTCACACACACACACTCCTTTTTTCTCCTTCACTATATGTCTATATCTTTTTATACCATGCTCTCTATTACTTTTCTTTGTCATTTTTTTTGTCACTCTCTTATCCCCTCTATCTCCTTACCTCTCCCTCCCACGCTCTATTTATCTCATTTTCTTTATGTCTCTCTCCTAAATTCACTCCATCTTTCCTATATATCTCTCTATCTCCCACTAACTCTTTTTATCCCTTTTTATCCATCTATATTTCTCTCTCTCTCTCTCTCTCTCTCTCTCTCTCTCTCTCTCTCTCTACATATCTTTCTTCTTCTTCCCCCTCTTTTATCTCTCCCTTCTCTACCTATCTCTCTCCCTTTCCTTCCTTCCCTCTCTTTATTTTCATGTCCCTTGCTCCCTCCCTATCCCCTATCTATCCATCCCCCTTTCTCTTCCCATATCTCTCTCTTTTTCTCCCCATTTTTATTTTTCTATCTCTACTTTTCTTTTCTTGTCTATCTCTCTCCCTCTCTCCCTCTCCCCCTCTTTCTGTACTTCCATATATCTTTATCACTTTACCTCACCATCTATATCTCTCTATCTCCCCACCTCTATCTTTATCTCTCCCTCTGCTTCTATCTATCTATCTATCTATCTATCTATCTATCTATCTATCTCTTGCACTATCTTCCTCGCTCATCCTCTATCTCTAGATATGTATCCCTCTCTGTATCCATCCATCTCTCTCATTCTCTCTCCATCTCCCTCTTCCTAGACTTCTATATCTAAATCTCTCTCTTTCTGTATATATATCATTATCTCTCCATCTCTCTATCCCCATATCTATCCCTCTCTCTACCTCTTTATATATTTTACTTCTATCTCTATCTTTATCTCTCTATCTTACTGTCTCTCATTCTCTCCCTCTTTCTCCTTTTCTATATTTATCTCTTTCATTTCTATGTATCTCTCTTTCCTCTATAACTTTATCTCTCCCTCCCATCTCCATATCCCTCTCCTCTATCTCTACCTCTATCTTTCTCTCTATCTTACTGTCTCTCATTCTCTCCCTCTTTCTCCTTTTCTATATTTATCTCTTTCATTTCTATGTATCTCTCTTTCCTTTATAACTTTATCTCTCCCTCCCATCTCCATATCCCTCTCCTCTATCTCTACCTCTATCTTTCTCTCTATCTCCTTATCCTTCTATCTCCTTTCTCTTTCCCCCTGTTTGGCATACCCATTGGTACTATAATATTAAATAACCTATTTTATAAAATATTATTTCCATCTCTCCATCTCTCCCTTTATCTTTGTCTTTCCCTCTTTCTATCTTTTCTTCGTCTGTCTATCCCTCTCTCCTCTGTCTCCATCTCTCTCTACCTTTATCTCCCTATCTCTCTTTATCTCTCTCCATACCTCTCTATTTCTTAATATCACCCCATCTCTCCCTCTTTATCTATTGGGTTCTCTCCCTCTCTCTACCTACATCTCCTTATCCCCCCCCTGCTCTCTCTCTCTCTCTCTCGCCTCACATATCTCTCTATTTGTCTATTCTTTTCCCCCTTTCTCTATTTCTCACTATTTCTCTCTACATGTCTCCATCTCTAATTATCTATTTACTTCTCTTTATTTGTCAGTCTCTCCATCTCTCTCTATCTTTATCACTCAATCTCTCCCCCCCCCCTCTCTCTCTCTCTCTCTCTAACTCTATTTATTTTTCTCTCTCTCTCTCTCTCTCTCTCTAACTCTATTTATTTCTCTCTCTCTCTCTCTCTCTCTCTCTCTCTCTCTCTCTCTCTCTCTCTCTCTCCTCTCTCCCTCTCTCTCTCTCTCTATTTATTTTTCTCCCTCTTCCTCTCTCACTCTATGTTCATCTTTACCTATCTCTCTCTCTAGACATGTCTCCCTCTCTATTGATCCATCTCTCTCCCTATTCCTAGACCTCTATATCTATATATCTTTGTCTCTCTATCTCTATCTATCTAGCTATTTATTTTTTCATCTCTTCCTCTATCAATCTATCTTTTTTATCTCTCCATCTTCCTTTACCCCCATATCCCCCCCCCCCCCCTCTCTCTCTATATATGTGTTTATATCACTCCCTTTCTCTATATTTATCTTTCCATCTCTCCCTCTCTTTATATATTTATCTCATCCATCTCTATCTCTCTCTTTCTTCTCTCTTTTTATCTCTTTGTCTCCTTCTCTCCATATCCCACTCCTTTGTATCCATCCCCATCTCTTATCTCACTCTTCTCCACTCAATCCATCTCTCTTTCTATCCCTATCTCTCCCCTTGTCTCCCTCTCCCCCTATTGCAAACATAACATTAGCTTGTTGATAATGGAGCCTAAATTTTTTGTTTCAATATGTTTAGATGAGTGCAAGTGGATGCACATCTGATTTGAAGTTATCACTTCTTCAGTGAGATCTTTATTACACAAAAAACATCATTTTCTAAATAGCTTACCAATTGAAAATCACGTAATACATAAATGTATACAAAAAAAAGACCAAAATTATCACTATTTCATCTTCCACACCTCTTCAGCATACCTATTGCACACTAAGATGCAATTGCTAATTATTATTAACATTACTTAAGAAACCTAAATTTATTCATGAAAAATATATTAAATTACAACTCATAAATTGGTAAATTTAATATCTAGGCATACCCGTTGCACCTTACAAGGGCGTGTGCTGGACATACCTTTGTTGCAAACAGTCACATCACGAAAGCCATTATGTCGGCGACGAGATAAGGTTAACCGGTAATACCCGGTGAGGCTGTGAGATCGACTTGTCCAGCGGGTGGGCCAGTAGGCAGGGGTTTCTTCAAAAGGGTTTTAGCAAAAGAAAACCACAAAAAACAAAAGAGCCACCAGCGCCTTCAAGAATTACAATCCACGTTACAGGATTTCCCCTTTAATTTCCCGCTTGTGATCGACAATTCCAGGAATTCAATTGAATATCGGTCGTTTTACATTGTTTTTTTGGCTTAATCTAGAGCTTGTTGGATTGAAATTTGAAGGAGTTTGGTATAGATCGGAGCGGGGAATTCACACTCAATGGAAAATAACGGTAAGCTCTTGAATTGTTCTGCGATGACGTGAATTTTCGTTTGGTTTCCAGTAAGTAACGTTACAAACATCTCTAATATTACCTTGGGCAATATTTTTATACACTTCACTGTTTAATCTAGTGTTCTCCACTCTTTCCTGTCTGCTGTATTTGATTCTATTTTCATCAGTTAAAGGTAAGACACTTGCGGCTAAGGGTTTAGTAGGCCTTAGTGGTGCAGTTCTTGCCATCGAGGCTAATGCCTTCTGTTTGATAGAATTAGGTGTGGGAAAATGTTGAGCTCTGTCAGGGTATAATTTGGTATAATATGTTTAAAACACGTGTGATTGTAGGTTTGTGGACGCATGGACGGGAGCTAACTGATCTTTTATTTGTTTCGCTGCTGAGGGATTTTAGGACACCACGTACCCAACTCTTTATCAATTAATCCTAGATGATAGAATGGACGCCAAAGACATATCATTTCCTTGTGAATGTGTTTCAAATTGTGTTCCTTTGGTTCAATTATATACTGGAGGGATTGGGTTCATCTTTTAACCCTTAATTGTTTTATACATTGAGAATTTTTGACATTTTGTTCGAGGGTTCTCTGGCTGTAGGTCCACGCAAACAAGACTTTTACAGCAAATCAGGGTAGATATCTCCTCTTTGATGTGTTACGGTCTTTCCAAAATTTTGTTTGTATTGTATATATATATATATATATATACACACAACAATTTTCCTATAGAATTTTTGATGGTCTATCCATAATCTCCTCTTTGATGTGTTACGGTCTTTCCAAAATTTTGTTTGTATTGTATGGCAAAAATTCCTGAATACAGTCATACTTCCATCAACTTTAGGATTTCTTTCTTATCTGGACCCTTTTAAATTCTACAACCTAAAAACTAGGGGCTCTACTTTTGTTGGGATTCCACTTTTCCACAGTGCGGCTGAAACGCTCTTCATGGGATATAAAATTTTGAGCTATGGTTTATTCCATTGGGCCCCGCATTAATTTTCTTTATGCATTTTGATCTTACCTGTTACCACCATCGCCTGTTACCCTTGGTAGTTATTTTATAGTTCTGCTCTTTGTTTGACCAATATATAAGCACAATTGCTTTTAAAAAATACCACTTATATGATGGTACAGTTACCATGTTCTACAGTGATCTTGTAATTTGCTCTGGTTTTAATATCTGATTTCTGTTTTGAAAGCATCATCTTTTTTGGTATGCAACCGTACTGGCTTTTTACCCCAAACTTAAATGTCGAGCATCAGCAATTAAATATGCTGCATTCGAGGCTTCTTTATTCCATTTGGAAAAGCTGTGGAGCTTTGTCAAATATCAATGCCTTGCAGAAAAATGTTAAGACATTTAATGACTAAAAGTAAATTTAGATCAAAACATTCATCAACATATACGTCTCGTCTACATCAATTTTTTGTGTATATGATAATGATGTGTATCTGAGTCAATTTAGGACAAGATTTATCATTATGTTTTTGAATAGAGTTTTTTAAATTTAGCATTGGGATAGGCATTGTAAAATCCTCTAACCAAATTTTCCAGAATTTGCCAAATGTTCCACAGGAATTTAAACAAACAATTTGCATGAAAACTTGTAATGTCCCCTTTTAGGATTAATGAAATATATCCACTAAATTGCAATGCATTGATCAAATGAACAATCAAAAAAATGAATAATAAGATATTAGATAACTAAGGATGATTACAACTCTCTTGAATTTCTGATATGAAGTCTGATTTGTATGCACAAGATGATATTGATCTTAATACAACTCTGGTTGCTGTTCCTGATTTACTGTCCTTATAACCATTTGTCGAATTGTGTATAAGTCTGCCTATATGAGATAGATCAATGTGAGCTAGGGCAACTATAATCATGTCTTTGTTTACTCTCAATTGACTTTCCAAGTGATGTTTTGACTTGTCTCCATAATCATGCCATTCAAAAACAACTCCCTTTTTAACCAATCTTCCACAAAACTCATGTTTTGAAGCTAGGGCAACATCATGTTCAATTAAAGGATTATCACCACAACAGTGAGAAGAATCATTTACCTCATGCTCTTCTTCAACTACTGATGCAAAATCAGACAGTGAGCAATCTGAATTTTCATCTTTAACTTCGTACTTATCAATCCATTCTTGAGTGTTTACAATGCAAGGCTTATGCCATGGCCAAAGTCTGCTGGTCACTCTCAGAAAATTAGAATCATGTGCATGCCTCTTCAAAGTCCCTTTGCTGTCCTTTATTGCACTTTCTTCGAAGGTAGGTTGCTTCCCCATAAGTGCTGGTCTATGAGGTGTGTACAGCTGAAAGTCACATATTCTCCTAGCTACCTTAGTTGTCATTAAGCTGATTGATACCTGCATCTTCTTGGCTGTTATGTTTGTCACCTCCAACAAATTCCATGGTGAAGTGTCCATGACAAACCTAGCATTATCAAATTGTAGGATCTTCTTATTAGGCAATCTTCTAGTCTCCATAATCAGCTTTCTAAGACAACATACCTCATATGATCTTGACACACATTTCTCCAATGTAATTGTGGGTACGAAGCAAGAAAGATCCATCTCACTACCTGACCAAATTTCTCCACATTGCTGATCAAACAATGCTGATTTGGCCAATTCTGGGAAAGCATTTTCTTCAGCCTTGTGGTTGTCATGAAGACTTATGTGTTCTCCACTTGCAAGTGCAATAGTTGATAATTGCATGTCCATATCCTCATATGGCTGAAGTGAACTTGCTAGATATTCCCCAGGAATTTAACTAAATAATTTGCATAAAAATTAATTCCCATTCATCCAATTTCTTTGCAGACAGATTATAACATAAATTATAAAATAGCAAACTAGAATAGGAATCTGAAATGAAATCTGAATATTGTCAAATAGAAAATATACGTGTTTGGCACCTTGATTGCTCCTTGGGTTGTCTAGACTGATTACCTTATCTTTAGGTAATCTTATATGGACATTATCAGATCCTGTTTTGGCCCTTTAATGGCAGTGAATGGTGATGTCCTAGGGTTTTCTTCTGCTATGAGTCTCACTACAATCATGTGGCAATGCTGATTTCTAGCTTTGGTTTTCTGCAGTTCCTTGTTTACTTGAATAATTTCTCCCCCCACAATTATTTAGTATTTAAAATAGTACTTGGACTATATGGCTGGTTTTACTCTTCCGTGTTCACCTCATTTATTCATGTTTAGATAGTTTCTTTGCTTCAACTCCATGGGTTTTCTTTCTGCTAGATCTCGACTATTTATAACCGACTTCCCTTTAGATTCCTATCACCCTTATTATAAATACGAGGATCCTATTAAGGGGCCTCTTCCCTATAGTAAGCTACAAATTTATACAACCAAATAGATATCAAAATCTTCTACAATGCCTGAAGGGTGACAGTCCAGACCAAGAGGAAACAAAAGAACCTACTAGCATGCTATCCACATAGTAGATAAAACACAAACATAACTATAAAGCCACACTACACCCAAAGAGACCAGGAACCTGCTAGCATGCTATCTACATAGTAGATAGAACACAAACATAACTAGACAGCCACACTACACCCAAAGAAACCAGAACATCAGTAAATGCAGCCAGTACCCTAAGGGTTGAAACCCCCCACTGTGTAACAGTAGTACCACCTCTGACAGAATGCTAATGTTCTTCTTCCTGGCTAGCAACTGTATCCCCTGAAACAGGCATTACCTCAGCTATGGCTGTTGACAAGGAATGAGCCAGTAAACATGGAATGGACACACCATCAATTAATTCTGCTCTTTGTGTTGATCTAGAAAGTGAATCGTTAGCATAGGACAGAAGAGGGAAACCACTCATGGACTCCAGGACCATGCCTGATGGGATACCACCAAAGGTTTGGTTACCTGGGGAAGATCCTGAAATAAATCCATCAGAATCCCTGTATTCCGGCAAAGGTGGTTAAAATCTTCTACCAAAATCTCAATTCTTTGCTGCCACTGGACATAAGGAACAAGAGGAGACAGTCAGCACCTTAAAAACATTGCCCACAGCATTGTTGAAGGAAACAAGATCCAGAATGTACTTCTAAACAAGTGCATCACTTGCCACCACCTCAATCTTGTTATGAAATTCAACCAATATAGTGTCTCAGCCCAATTATACCCGTGTCATCTACCCCCTTGGGACCGAGAACAGCCTTAACTATATTTAGGACCTGAACAGATGGACGATGGAAGATTTTCTTTAACCTAAAGTCAGAAACATGCCCTTTCCTAAGTGGATCTTTTGGAGAATGGATACTGTGACGTGCCATGAAAATGATTCCTAGACAATAGCAAAAGAATGCAAACCAGTTCTCCCTCACCAAATGCTAGAATTCTACATGCCATATGATTTTAGATGTACCTAGAAACAAGTTGAAACACCATTGCATAACAGGTGTACTCATTGCAGCAAATAGCATGAGTTTTTATCTTATGTAATAAAAGTTAAAACTATCACCAGTGGCTATCATTATTAACCAAGATTCTGTCTGCAACCAAAAGCCAAAAAGAAAAATCATTGGGAAGATAATAACAAAGCTAGATGATCCCCAGTTTATCAGTTTGAAGATTAAAGTTAAGGCCCCCCAATCCCTAAAATCTTTACGTTCAATAGAAGATGATACAGAACAATCTGTTTCACCTGTTTGCTGAAAATTTGATGTTTTATTTTGTTCATGGGAGCAATGCATATACTTGACTGGGGCAACCTTTTTTTATCCATACCATAGCTTCCTCAGCATAAGCTTTCATCCTTAAATTTGGATTGATGCCTTTTTTCACCACTTGTATTGCTATGTGAGAGCCACCTTTGATTTCAATCTTACTGAAAGCCTCCTTGCATTCTAATATTAAAGCTGCAACAATCCATTTGGCTCTGTTGCTGGTTTTAGAACCAAGATAATCAGATCGGCCAAATAAGAAAGAACCAATATGGCACCACAACAAATAACCAGCACTAGCTACATTTGGATTCCACAACAAATAACCAGCACTAGCTACACTTGGATTCCCTCTAGATGCACCTTTCTAGCTCAACTTGATATCTTTCTCTGGACCAGATCAACCATGATATCTTTCTAATTTCTATTTCTCTAAACCTATTTACAGGTGTCCCATTATCCTACTTAATAATTAGTATACATTGACATATATATTTTGGTGATTGAGAATATTCCACTAAACAATATTTTACCTTTTGTAATTAGGTTTGGATGATTCCCAGGCCTCTGTTTTAGTATCTCTGTGGTCTGTTTGTTACTAAATTATTCATCTCTTCTGCATTTTTTCTGGAACATATCAATGAAAGCTCTATATTGGTTGCATACCAGTAGTTTTTAATTTTCACACCTAGATATTTTGGAAAACTTTTAGATTGACTAAACATCCAATAGTGTTTCGTAGTGTTTTGGGCAGCTTATCTTTTTAATGTTTTGCCACTAGACCATCTTTAATTTTTGGAAAATTTAAAGACTAAGTCGAGAACTTGCCATATCTGATAAAGTTCTAAATTGAAGAACCCTGTAGAACATTGAGAGAAGTGAAAATTCTTTCTAGAAGTGTGTAGTTTTATAATTTTCTGTAAATGTTTTATTCCGAAGGCCTACCATATTCTTAGTATATTTTTCAAATCAATTTTTATCCAAGTCCAATTCTGGCTTCTTAAACATGCTGCTTTGGAACACAAACTTTTGCCTGTATTTGTTGAGGAAATTTGTTGGATTCTTTAATCTGTTTGTGTAAACTTTTATATGGAATATTCTTTATAAAACTGAAAATTCCTGCTAGGACCATTAAGTTACAGAACAAATTAATTGGAACTGTATGCATCAGAGAATTTCATTAGTTGAATTTTTTGAGCAAGAGTCAATCAGTTATCTTTCCAGGTTAACTGCCCACTGATGATTGATTCCTGATACAGAGTTTTGTAAATTGTTCTGCAAAGTTAGGTGTTCTTAAATATATCACAGGAAGAAAGTCCTTCTTGAAACCTCATAAGATACTAATCCTATCTTGGCATATGATATCTTTATCAAAAAGAAATATCCTATGTCACCCCGAGTTTCTGGGATGGGGGTATGTGTTTCTGGGATGGTGATTTTATTTTGCTAATTTTGGGGACGGCTACAGAAAAATAGGGAAAATTAAAATATATAGGGAAATTTAAAATATTCATACAAAAACATGGATAAAGCATGCACATATACATTATATAACCTTAACATATAAGAACTAGCAAAGTTCTTATGCCTAATTTGCGATAAATTGAGAGTCAAAGTCAAATTGCTTATAGAATTTATTGTTAAAATTTACTGTCAATATGCAGAATTTATGGGACATCCCCTAGGAGTCCACTGTCCTTGGGATGGGTCACCTGAAAAAAAAAACCCGGGGACATGTCTCCGGGTAATGTAGGAAATATCTAAAAATTTTACTCTTATCTCATATTTTGGAGGATTCTTCTTAAAGCTCTGTTTCTCTAGACAACAGCTTCCCAGCAATTAAAATATTATTAAAAGGCTGTAGACAGGAAGTGACCTGATATTGGAGATAAAATAAATAAGTGTCAAGTCATTCCTATTTTTTGCAGCTGAGAAGACTCCGCCCAAATATTCAGAAATCAGAATATAAGGGTAGGGCAACAGGGATCACCTTTCCCTAATATTCTATCTGCTCCAAGGGAATACAAAATGGTCTTAATTTGTTAGAACTGAGAATCCAGGAGTGGATTAGAAGCTCTTACATCACTTGCTCCATCTATAGAACAAGCTAAATCAATTTAAAATTTGTTCAACAGGTTTTTTTAACCTATTAATGGGAATTTGGCAATTTGCTATACCTAATTGGATTATTATATCTCTTGTTTCATTGACATTATTCTTACTAATCTATTTGCATCTTTATATTGCAATTCTAAATAATATGTATGTTTCTTGGCAGCTTATGCAGCTGGTACACAAAATAATACCGAATACCTTGCCCCTCCTCCTGTGGAAGGTGTAGCTGGGGGTGGGACTGGATATGGCTGGAATGATGTTAGCCTTAAAGGTCCTTTTGCTCTTTCTAAAGTTACAGATTCAGCAAGACTACCAACCCCAGATCTTTTGCATGTTTGGGGCATGCCAAGTACAGCAACAGTTGGGCATCAAGAACCTCCAAGACCACTGGAACCTGTAAGAAGCCTGCAGAATTATCTTTTTAATATATTTGAATTCACTATTTTTGACATTGGTAATCGGCATGAAGAAAAAATTCTATGCATAAAAAATGTAACAAGAGCAATATGTTGTTTTTCTTTCAAGTTAGAATGTTTTTTAGTCCATATCTCATTAAGTGTGTTTGATTGTATTATGATTGTAAATACTTTTGGTTTGTCTAATGCTGATAAAATCTTTCTATAGTTTATAAAAGGGTACGATAACAATTGTATCGATAGACTGTAAATAGATTTTTCTGCCAATTATGTCCTTTGTTAATCTTGTGTTTGTGTTATCACCATGATTTTGAACTTCATAAAATTATTATGTATTAATTATTCTTCTGAAGTGGCTTGGTAGGAATACCCAGCATGTCACGCTTATTATTTATAAATGATAAAAGAAAACCATCCAATTGTTTGGCTGTGTACCTTACGTTTTGGCTTTTTCCAGATAAATAAACCATTAGTGAATTTAATATCTCACAGCTCCATCTCTGAGATGTAGTCCTGGAAGTCAAGAGAATCTTGTCTCCAATGAGGCATACTGAGTTGGTTCTTAGATGCTTTGAACATTGTATAGAAACAATCTCCATTAGTCCAATTATTAGAAATCCTGAATAGATAATTGGTGATGAAATGAGCAACTATCTATTTGATGCCGTGCAGAGTAGTTAAAACAAAATTTAATGCACAGATAAAACTCTGAATCTGACAAGCTATCCATTCTGGGGAGGATTTGACAAGATGACAAGTTTGTATCCCATAGGATCTCCAACATCCCTTCTGCTTTCCATTTAGCTTTTTCTCAGTAGGTCCAAAGATAAGTTTCATGTAACATGAGTAATCATTATTCTAAATTTAATTTCACAAAAGAATACAAACTAGGAACCTATTATTATTTTTTTGATCAGTAGAAGGCAAGCTAAGGGGTCTGCACCCATTTTATTGAGATTGGGATTTGAAGCTTGGCCCAAACCAAGAGTGGCTACAGTATGGAGCCACCTCCTTGAAGAAACAATGCACCAAAGTGCCAGGACCCATAAATAGGTCAAAGGATCATAATTTCATCTTTGCTTCGCCTTTAGAATGTGATCGAAGGAGCATATCGAAAGTACCCTCTTTGCCCCCTTGTTTCTCTTCCCCTTCACTACTTGCCAACCTTCCTCCAACTCAAGTACACCCTACAGCTCCTCGGTAGATACATCAGAGGAAGGCCTTCCCCCCCATCCAGATTATGCAAACAACAATGTCTACTATCTTCTTCCATATCAACACTACATCCAACATTAACACTTTTTATTCGTTGTCTCTATCCCTCCCGAGGCCTTTGAATTTGAGGGATCTTTACTCTACACCTGAGGATCTTTTTCAGCATTTCCTTAACAAAATCCTTTCTATTGGAGTCTTTTGGGGTGTCATTTTGACCTCCTTTTTCCATCAAATAATACTGAGCAGAGACCTCCCTCCACCATGTAGCCTGTTTGTTTGATATTTGTTTAGCACAGTTAGTAGTGATCCATTTGAAAGCCTCTTTGAAATCTAAAATGGGTTCCTTCATAATCCACAAGTTGTAGCTAGGTTCCATTTGTAGATTTTAGAAATAGATCCGCCAGAAGACCTTTCGTCACATCCATTTCTACCAGTATATGAGCGTAGGTAGTATGAAGAAAACCTAAAGAACCCTCATCCACTCCTAGAAGTCTACCCAAAGAATTTCCAATAGCTTCAAAAGCAAGATTCAAACCAATACTGCAATAGAAGGATTGGAAGCCTTACCCAAATTGGCTTCTTGTCAAAGGTTTCAGTTGCAGGGTTGAAAGCCGGATTCAATGGTTTTAGCAATAACAAGTGCTTATCCTCCCAACTCCATTGATACTCAGAGAGGATTTTGTTCTTGTCTTGTGCATTATCAAAAAATACCACAAAAAATCTTCGCGCACTAGGATAAATCTGACCACCCCCCTCTAGCATGGGGCTCCAAAATTGTATGATCCACTTTTGTAATTCACCAAGGCTTGGCCAAAAACCTTGAAATCTCCCAAACAAACCCTGATTAGAAAAATATTTCTCATTTTCTATCATTTGTTTTCTATCTCTTCTTCGAATCACACCGTTGGCCTTTTGGTAGTTGGCCCATCTTGGGTTTTGTCCAAAACCACGCCATCGTTTTGCTGCCCTATGTCCATCCATCCCATGCATACCTCCACAACCTCTGAATCTCCTCCCTCACCTCCTTTTGTGCAAAATGCCCACCCTTCCAATCCAAGCTCCCTTTGATTGAGGAATTTTGACCATTTTCCAGACCACCGTGAATCTCATCCCTTCTTCCTTCCGATACAGCCCAAGTCGCCAAAGCAGAACCTGAGCACCATCTAAACCTGCTAGTAGCCTTACAAGTTGGCACTGTCCATCCTGCATGTCACTGCTAGTGATGAGAAGAATCACCTCTTCTTAGAGCATTCACAGAAACCCTGGCATTGGTAGGGCATGATAGTTATGACATCCTTTAGTGTTTTCCAAAATTTGACCAGCTAGGAATTGTTGGTGTTTGTTTTATCATCTACCAAACATTAGAATAAGATACCCGAAGGTATTCTACCCTCTCTTGAAAAATCACTACTGATTCCAAGGTCTATATGTGCGAACAAGCGACTTTAGTGGGATAGCTACTCGGGGTAGTGTTTGCTGAAAATCTCAAGGGGGACTTATGTTAACAAGTGTCTTTCAAGCTTCTGGACTTAGATAGATTTATCAATTTTAGGCTCTTTCTCTTTTTTTGGGATTTTCCGAGATTTAGACTTTCAAAGAAAAGGGGAAAAAGGTATAGGGTTTAAGAAAGCTGATCTAAACTACAAATTCTGGAGACGGTATTAACTGGGTGCTCTCGGGAAACAACGCTTTGCTTCACCACATTGAGGACAACTACACAAAGTGGGTGCAATCTTCAACGGGTTGTGCTTATGATCGAAATGTTGGCATGCACAGAGGATAGGCTCAGACTAACTTTGCACAGTGAAATGGAAATCATCCATTCACCAAAAGTATGAGCAGAGATACACCGTCAATTAACACTTACCAAATCCTTCATTCAATTCTAACAACATGAAAGCAGATCTAAATTAACTTTAACTAATGTGTTGAGGAAATTGAAACTATGCTAATCACTCAAACAATAGAGATTACAAAGCCTTAGGAGAAAGCGCACATGCAATAAATTATTTGAAAATATGACCTTCACGCAACAATATATCAAAAATCTCACTCTCCAAATGAGAGGAGGTAGCCTTATATAGTTTTTCAAAAAATAAATGAACGACTGAGTTCAAACAGTGATCAAAGGCCCAGATTGAAAGTTACTAACCCTAATTAGGGTTTCCCAAGACTATCAGTTTGAATGAATGAGAACATGACAAGTGGCACAACTGCTATTGTCACTGAGGTGAGTGTCCATTTTCCCCTTTTGCAGATTCAATGTATTTGGACACGATTAGCCTAACCTCTTCCATAGTGACACTTGGCAGGTTACTAATCTGGAAGTCGACGATGTCCACATCATCAGTACACGTGGCAAGGATGCCTTCCCACTCAACTACCTGGACAAGAAAGTTCTCGTCAATGAGGAGAAAACTTGCAATCCTTGAGAGATCGCCCTTATCAATCATTCTTGAGTCTTTGAAAAAGCTTAACTGAATTCTGGCTCTTAGGTTCTTTGCCCATAGGTGTTTTTTTCGTATACCCTCTTTCTTCCAGATCTCTGATGCTACACAAAACACCTTACTCAAAATTTCTCTGACGCTTTCCTCCGTCTCAAAACACTTAGTTTCGGATTTCTTCAGGACTTCAACCCTGGTGACCAAAGCCTAATACCAAGTGTTAAAGTCATACCTATCCCCAACCTAGATGACACCTGCATCTACCAAGCTTTGTTTTGACAGACCTCGGATAACCCTCAATTGTGGAAGTATTTCATCTTGGATTTCTTCAACATCTTCCCAATTTGCAGCTAAGTCCTGAATTCGGCTGACCAATGAAGAAGTCGACTCATGTGCTGATGCTAAATTTTCGACAAGTATGTCAGCACGTGTCGAAGCATCTGAGATCCATTCCTTAGCTTGCGTGAATGTGCCCTTCATGTCCTTGTAATCTTTCATTGACTCTTGCTGAAGAGGTTGTGGAGGGGTGACTGGTATCTCATGGTTGAGTGGCCTGGTTAGATGGAGAACATATTTCCTCCACTGCTGATTCTCTTCCTCAACCTTCTTTCTTTTCTCCTTCTCCTTGGCTAGCCTTGCCTTGAGGGTGTTGCAAGAGTCGTCAAAGTACTGGACTTCTTGGTCCTGAGTAGGCTTACCCAACTCTACAGTAGTAATCTTATAATCCTCTGGGGCAATATTGTCCCAAGTTTTTCCTTCTTTTGGCACAGCTATCTGAACTGTCCTAAATCCTGCACTATCCCTCTGAATCAAAGAGAATTTTCTAGCTGGCTTAGGTGGTTTAACTACGATTGGTTCGTTTACCTTTGCCAGAAATGCTGCTGTATTCTCTTCAGAATGGGTTTCATTAGGAACCTTAGCCCTTATCCTTTCTCTCAACCAATCATGAATGGTTGACTGCTCCACAGTATTTTGATCAAATCCATCATCTGTCCCTTCTGGTCCAGTAACTATACCATCAACGAAAACTACTGGGGGCTCAGGCTCTTCAACTTCTGTGGCTGCATTAAAAACGTGTTCCTTGTCCGGGCTTTGGACAACTTCTCTCATTATTTCTTCAATCGAAGGAGAAGGCACTCTCACTTCATTATTCCCTATATCTGTGTCCATCTCTTGTTCTTCAACTGCATTCTGGTCAAGCACAACAGATGCGGCACTCAGAATGGAATGACCTTCGTTGGACTCACGTCTCTCTCCAACAACTTTCTTTCCCTTGGCTTTTCCACAGCTTCCAACTAATTCTTTCCTTTTCTGGGACCCAACACTCTCTGGATTTCGAGCATTGCTTGCAGAGATACAAGGGTTGGAGGATAGAGAGTCATCTATTCCCATTAAATCATAAGTCAAGGCAACACCTTTGGACTTCAGTTGTTTTGTCTTCTCAGATGTCCACCACTTGGAGTATTCGACCACTGACCTCATGAGGTTTGCCAAATCTGACTTCTCTCCTTCTGACCAATCAACCAAGGCCAGTGGCTCATTCCTCGTCTTCTCAAAGCCCGACTGCTGAAGCTCAGGACTGTCTTCAACTTGATCAGCAACTTTGAAAACTTCCGTTGCTCTCACCATGCTCAAGGGAATCCTTGACCAAAATCTCTTCCTGATTTCAAAACTATCGGCTGCTTAGCCCAATAATCTTCCAAATCAGCTTTGTGCTCGAATGTCATCCCTTCTACCTTTTTCATCTTATGAAATGGATCAAAGTTCTTTCTTGCTTTGTACTGGTAGAAAGGGTACCAAGCCAGCTCTTTCTCTGCAGTGGCAGCGGCTTGTGACGATGGGCATGTCTCTAGTCCATTTCCAATCGTGAGAGAGGATGTTCCTGCCTTCTTCTGCTTATCTCTTTGAACTGTCATGTAGCCCTCTAGTTGCCTCACAACTTCCAATAGCACAACTCGGTTGGTAGGGTAGACTGGGAGTTTATAGGGAGATTCGGAAAACCCCTGAATTCTGATATAGGTGAACTTCGGGTATTGAATATACCAATACCCGAATTTGCTTATGAAGTCCATAGACTCTTGAGATAGTCTCTGATGTAATCCACCTTGCAATGTTCGTGTGATGTGCATCAGAAATGTATCATTTACCCTCTTGAAATGAAACTTTTCTTCCGTGTGTAGCTGGGGATAACAATCATAGATAGGAAATTGATTCTCTTTATTTCCCACTTCCCCTCTACAGGTGAGGCCTTTGTATCTATAGGTTCTAGCTAGGGATTAGAACAAGTATGAACTCATGTAAAAGGTCTTATCCGCCTCCAGATTTCTCAGCTGGCTGTCTAAGTTATTGCTTATCATTCGAGCCTAGTCTATCATCTTGACTCCGCTCATTATTTCGTTTATGAAATAATACATCCAAGGCTCAAATGGAGGGCCTTGAGGATCACCCATTATCTTGTTCAACAGGACAATCATATCTCCAATATCCTCTTTGAAATACGCCCTTACCAAGCTCTTCCTCTGTAGTTTGGAGGCTCCCTTCCTTGGCTTGTCCAGCCAGGAATGATTAATGATAGTGTCGTACTCCTCCAAATGATCTTGATACATTCGATCAGCCTCATCCTTGGTCACATATATAGTATTATGATATTCTGGAATTCTGAAAGCTTCCCTTATGGCCTCATCGCTGATGTTTGCCAACACTCTTCCATCTGGTGTGACATCATCCATATTGATAGGGTTGTAGTGCCTAGCTCACTCAGCTACCAACTCTGTGCACTGCATGGTAGGGAGAAAGCCGGCAGCATGCGCGATACCACTCTTCATCATCTTTCGCGCGGTCACGGTAGGCACAAGGTTATCTAAGCCGAACATCCGCTTCTTGAACTGCCTAAGATTGATATGCCTGAGCTTGGTATTGCTGATATTCTTCCATTTTGAGTTCATTCTCGATTCAGGAGGAGCATACTTGTCTACTTGGAACTTCATCGTGCCTGAAATCTGCGAATAAATATGAAGTTTAAGTTAGAAATCAGAACTTAGATTAAACATTCGAGGTTTGCGAATACTTAGTCATGAAAATGGAATTTTCACATGTAAACTCCACACTCTAAGGATAGTTATGATTGCAATCCAAAAACCAGGTTTTATAACTTTGAAAACCCTCATCCCATTTAGTCCAAAAATGATCTTTCTTACTGAAAATTTGGATAAATCCACAAAAAGCACCTCCAACGAATCTAGAAAACTCAGAAAATGTTATAAAACTGCACTTAAAACCAACTTCACCTTTGAATGAATGAGAATAAGATGAGAAGATAGAAGGAATTTCAAGAAAACTCAGAAGTTTTGACTAATTTGCCTTCTATCAGCTGGTTCAACTCCAAAAATCTGCAGATTCTTGATAAGAATGAGGTTGATAAATTAAAATTCCTTGAAACGTTCACTCAACCTGCAAGAGATCACCTTGCAACACCTCCAATCTACAAAATCTTCTTTGAAATAACCCTCAATCTGCAAAATAACTCTCAATATTTCTCTTAACTTGCTCAGAAAGTTCGAACTTTTGTGTGAGAATGAAGAAGTGAAGAATGTATTTGTAATGAAGTTCGAATCTGCAATTAGAAACACGCAGATCTTTTCCAATTCATGTTTCTAATTCATCCTCAGTCCATTGTATCCACAAAGAAGGTTTCCATTTTATACTTCAGTTGGCTTGTCATCTCTTTAAATTTGAAAATCTTTTTCTTGGCTCACAATGTGCAAGTTTCTAAATTGATTTTAGTCTATACATCCGAACTTGATCTCGAGATATTTTCTTTAAAAGACTTTCTAATTTGGAACTCAGTCCAGAATCGCCTCGATCTGCAAATATCCTTTTTCAACACAAGTTTCTATATTTCATTTCCCAGCTCATATTCGAACTTGATCTTCACATATCTCTTTTTTAAAACTTTCTAAATCAGTTAGCAGTTCAAATTCTTTTATGGATTTGATGACATCACTTGTATTTTAAACTCAATTTCGAACTTGCTGTTGACTTTGCTTGACCTCCAAGTGTAGGGTTGACTTTCTAGCTCATGGATCTAACTTGTTGCAATGTTGGGCGAACTTCCATCATCATACTTTTCAAGGTGGACTTTTGAAGCACCTTTCTCGTTGTGTTGCAAGGCAAAGTCGGACTTTTGAAGCATCTCTATGAGGGCGGACTTTGAGTGATCTTGAAGAGGGCGGAGTTTTGAGTGATCACCTCCAAGGGTAGACTTTGAAGACTTCAAGAGGGCGGACTTTTCTTTGCCTTAGACTTGCTTTGAGGTCCACTTACTACTTACCAGTCCTCTAGGGAGAACTTTTCATGTTTGAGAACCTTTCACTTCATAGGGCGGAGTTTGTTTGCTTGGCAACTTGGGCGGACTTTTGGAGGTATGCATGTCTCCTAAGGCGGACTTTGAAGACTCCTTAGACCTCTTTCATGCGCGGACTTTCATACTACCTCTTGTTGGTGTTTGTTTTATCATCTACCAAACATTAGAATAAGATAACCAAACGTATTCTATCCTCTCCTGAAAAATAAGTATTGATTCCAAGGTCTATATGTGCGAACAAGCAACTTTAGAGGGATAGCTACTTGGGTAGAGTATGCTGAAAATCTCAAGGGGGACTTACGTTAACAAGTGTCTTTTAAGCTTCTGGACTTTAGATAGATTTATCAATTTTAGGTTCTCTCTTTTTTTTTTAGATTTTCCGGGATTTAGACTTTCAAAAAGGGAAAAAGGGAAAGGGTTTCAGAAGGCTGATCTAATCCTACGAATTCCGGAGACGGTATTAACTGGGCGTTCTCAGAAAACCACACTTTGCTTCGCCACACTGAGGACAACTACACAAAGTGGGTGCAATCTTCAACGGGTTGTGCTTATGATCGAAATATTAGCATGCACAGAGGATCGGCTTAGACTAACTTTGCACAGTGAAATGGAAATCATCCATTCACCAAAAGTATGAGCAGAGATATACCGTCACTTAAACACTTATCAAATCCTTCATTCAATTCTAAAAAAAACATGAAAGCAAATCTAAATCAACTTTAACTAAAGTGTTGAGGAAATTCAAACCATGCTAATCATTCAAACAACAGAGATTACAAAGCCTTAAGAGAAAGCGCACATGCAATATATTATTTGAAAATGACCTTCACGCAACAATATATCAAAAAGCTCACACTCTCCAAATGAGAGGAGGTAGCCTTATATAGTTTTTCAAAAATCAATGAACGATCGAGATCAAACAATGATCAAGGGCCTAGATTGAAAGTTACAAACCCTAATTAGGGTTTCCCAAAACTCTATTAGTTTGAAAGATTGAGAAAGTGACAAGTGACACAGCTGCTATTATCACTAAGGTGAGTGTCTAGTTTCCCCTTTTGCAGATTCAATGTATCTGGACACGATGTGCCTAACCTCCTCCATAGTGACACTTGGCAGGTTGCTAATTTGGAAGTTGATGATGTCCACATCATCAGTACATGTGGTGAGGATGCCTTCCCACTCAACTGCTTGGGCAAGAAAGTTCTCGTCAATGAAGAGAAAACTTGCAATCCTTGAAAGATTGCCCTTATCAATCATCCCCGAGTCTTTGAAAAAGCTCGACTGAATTCTGGCTCTTAGGTTCTCTGCCTGCAAGTGTTTTTCTTTTATACTCTCTTTCTTCCAGATCTCTGATGCTACACGAAACACCTTACTCAAAATTTCTCTGACACTTTCCTCTGTCTCAAAGCACTTAGTCTCGGATTTCTTCAGGACTTCAATCCTGGTGACCAAAGCATAATACCAGGTGTTGAAGTCATATCTATCCCCAACCTGTATGACGCCTGTATCCACCAAACTTCGTTTTGACAGACCTCAGATAACCTTCAATTGCGGAAGTATTTCATCTTGAATTTCTTCAACATCTTCCCAATTTGCAGCTAAGTCCTGAATTCGGCTGACCAACGAAGAGGCCGACTCATGTGCTCATACTAAATTTTCTACAAGTATGTTAGCACATGCCGAAGCATTTGAAATCCATTCCTTAGCCTATGTGAATGTGCCCTTCATGTCCTCGTAATCTTTCATTGGCTCTTGCTGAAGAGGCTGCGGAGGGGTGACTAGTATCTCATGGTTGAGTGGCCTGGTTAGATGGAGAACATATTTCCTCCACTTCTGGTTCTCTTCCTCAACCTTCTTTCTTTTCTCCTCTTAGGCTAGCTTCGCCTTGAGGGCGTTGCAAGAGTCGTCAAAGTACTGGACTTCCTGGTCCTGAGTAGGCTTGCCCAACTCTATAGTAGTAATCTTATAATCCTCCAGGGCAATATTGTCCTGAGTTTTTCCTTCCTTTGGCACAACTATCTGAACTGTCCTAAACCCTGCACTATCCCTCTGAATCAAAGAGAATTTTCTGGCTAGCTTAGGTGGCTTGACTATGACTGGTTCGTTCACCTTTGCCAGAAATGCTGCTGTATTCTCTTCAGAATGGGTTTAATTAGGAACCTTAGCCCTTATCCTTTCCCTCAACCAATCAGGAATGGTTGACTGCTCCATAGTATTTTGATCAAATCCATCATTTGTCCTTCCTGGTCCAGTAACTATACCATCGAGGAAAACTACTGGGGGCTCAGGCTCTTCAACTTCTGTGGCTGCATTTAAAACTTGTTCCCTGTTCGGACTTTGGACAACTTCTCTCATTATTTCCTCGATTGATGGAGAAGGCACTTGCGCTTCATTATTCACCATATGTGTGTCCATCTCTTGTTCTTCAACTGTATTTTGATCAGGCACAACAGATGCGGCACTCAGAATGGAATGACCTTCGTTGGACTCAACTCACGTCTCTCCCTGACAACTTTCTTTCCCCTGGCCTTTCCAGAGCTTCCAACTAATTTCTTCCTTTTCCGAGACCCAACACTCTCTGGATTCCGAGCATTGCCTGCAGAGATACAAGGGTTGGAGGATAGAGAGTCATCTACTCCCATTAACTCATAGGTCGGGGCCACACCTTTAGAATTCAATTGTTTCGTCTCGTCAGATGTCCACCACTTGGAGTATTTGACCACCGACCTCATGAGGTCTGCCAAATCTGACTTCTCTCCTTCTGACCAATCGACCAAGGCTAGTGGCTCATTCCTCATCTTCTCAAAGCTTGGCTGCTGAAGCTCAAGACTGTCTTCTACTTGATCAGCAACTCTAAATACTTCCGTTTCTCTTACCATGCTCAAGGGAATCCTTGATCAAAATCTCCTCCTGATTTTGAAACTATCGGCTGCCAATAATCTGTCAAATCAGCTCTGTGCTCAAATGTCATCCCTTCGACCCTTTTCATCTTATGGAATGGATCAAAATTCTTTCTTGCTTTGTACTAGTAAAAAGGGTACCAAGCCAGCTCCTTCTCTGCAGTGGCAGCGACTTGTGATGACGAGCACGTTTCTAGTCCATTTCCAATCTTGAGAGAGGAGGTTCCTGCCTTCTTTTGCTTATCTCTTTGAACTGTCATATATCTGTCTAATTGCCTCACAACCTCTAGTAGTACAACTCGGTTGGTAGGGTAAGCTGGGAGCTTATAGGGAGATCCGGAAAACCCCTGAATTCTGATGTAAGTGAACTTCGGGTATTGAATATACCAATATCCGAATCTACTTATGAAGTCCATAGACTCTTGAGAGAATCTCTGATGTAGTCCACCTTGTAGTGTCCGTGTGATGTGCATCAACAATGTATCATTCACCCTCTTGAAATGGAACTTTTCTTCCATGTGAAGCTGGGGATAACAATCATAGACGGAAACTGATTTTCTTTGTTTCCCACGTCCTCTCTGCAGGTGAGGCCTTCGTATCTGTAGGTTCTAGCCAGGGAATAGAACAAGTACGAGCTATGAAAAAGGTCCTATTCGCTTCCAAATTCTTTAGCTGGCTGTCCAAGTTATCACTTATCATTCAAGCCCAGTCTATTATCTTGGCTCCGTTCATTATTTCGTTTATGAAATAATACATCCAAGGCTCAAATGGAGTGCCTTGGGGATTACCCATTATCCTGTTCAACAAGACAATCATATCTCCAATATCCTCTTTGAAATATGCCCTCACCAAGCTCTTCCTCTGTAGTTTGGAGGTACCCTTCCTTGGCTTGTCCAGCGAATGATTGACGATGGCGTCGTACTCCTCCAAATGATCTTGATACATGCAATCAGCTTCATCCTTGGTTACGTACACATCATTATGATATTTTGGAATTCTGAAGGCTTCCCTGATGACCTCATCGCTGATGTTTGCCAACACTCTTCCATCTGGTGCCACAATATCCCTACTGACAGGGTTGTAGTGCCTAGCGCACTCAGCTACCAACTCTGTACACTGCATGGTAGGGAGAAAACCGGCAGCATGCACGGTGCCACTTTTCATCATCTTTCGCGTGGTCACGGTAGGCACAAGGCTATCTAAACCGAACATCTGCTTCTTGAACTCCCTCAAATCGATATGCCCGAGGTTAGTATCGCTGATATTCTTCCATTTTGAGGTCATCTTCGATTCAGGAGGAGCATCCTTGTCTACTTGGAACTTCATCGTGCCTAAAATCTGCAAATAAACATGAAGCTTAATTTAGAAATCAGATCTTGGATTAAAGAAAATCGAGGCTGCGAATGGCTAAGTGCTTGGAGCTTTTATTTCATTTTCAGACTTAGCCACGAGAATGGAATTTTCACATGTAAACTCTCCAACCTAAGGACATTTATGATTGCAATCCAAAAAAAAGCCAGGTTTTATAACTTCAAAACTCTCATTCCATTTAGTCTAAAAATGAGCCTTCTTACTGAAAATTTGGATAAATCCATAAAAATCACTGCCAATGAATCTGGGAAACTCAGAAAATGCAATAAATCTGCATTTTAAAATCAACTTCACCTTCGAATGAATGAGAACAAGGCTAGAAGATAGAAGGAATCTTAAGAAAACTCAGAAAAATTGATGAATCTGCCTTCTACCAGCTAGTTCAACTCCAACAATCCGCAGGTATTTTGACAAGAATGAAGCTGATAAATCAGAATTCCTCAAGAAGCTCACCCAACCTGCAAGAGATATCCTGGCAACACTTCCAATCTACAAAAATTTCTTCCAGATGACCTTCAATCTGCGAAATAATTCTCAATGTTTTCCTTAGCTTGCTCAGAAAATTCGAACTTCTTTTGTGAGAATGAAGAAGTGAAGAATGTATTTGTAATGAAGTTGGTTTTCACAATTATAAACACGCAAATATCCATCCAATTCATGTTTCTAAATTCGACTTCAACCTTGAGAAAGTTTCCAATTCGATTTTGAGTTGTGCTGTCATCTCTTTGAATTCGAAAATCTTATTCTTGTGCAAGTTTCTAAATTGATTTTAGTCTATATATCCGAACTTGATCATTTAAACATCTTCCTAGAAACTTTCTAATTTGGAACTCAGTCCAAAATTGCCTCAATCTGCAAATATCTCCTTTCTACTTTTGATTAATGGTTTGAATTTCTCACAAACTTGAGTTTCTATTTTGATTTCCTAGCTCATTGATCTTCGAATATCTCTTTTTTAAAACTTTCTAAGTTAGTTAGCAGTTCGAATTCTAGGAAGATTTGGGTGACATCACTTGAGAATATTTCATTTCAAACTTCTTGTTGACTTTGTTTGACTTCCAAGAGTAGGGCGGAGTTTTGAGCTTCCCAACTTGATGCTTGGGCGGAGTTTTGAGAGGTCACCATGATCATGCATGGGTAAGGCGGACTTTGAAGGTGTCACCAAGGAGGGCGGAGTTTTAGCATCTCTCCACAGGGCGGAGTTTTGGAGGCTTAGCCACTTCATGGAGGGCGGACTTTTGGAACTTCACAAGGAGGGCGAACTTTTCTTCAACTTGTGTGCCAAGTAGGGCGGACTTTATTCATTCCCCTCAAGGCGGAGTTTGGAAGCTGGCACCATCATACCTTGGCTGGGCGGACTTTTGAGCCTCTCCAATCATCATGCTTGGGTGGAGTTTTAGGCTACCTCTAGAAGGCGGACTTTTTTCACTTTACCATGGGCGGACCTTTTGAGGCTTGTTTCAAGGGCGGACGTTTGAGACTTTACAATTTCATGGAGGGTGGACTTTGAGGCATCATCATATAGGGCGGAGTTTTGAGACTTCACCATGGCGGACTTTCTTGACTTGACCTTGCTTGGAGGGCAGACTTTGAAGGCTTTCCAAGGCGGACTTTTGAATGACATCTTCAAGCATAGGGCGGAGTTTTGTGCCTTCACCAAGGATGGCAGAGTTTTCTTCTCTAGGCAAGGCGGACTTTTAAGACATAAGAAGGGCAGACTTTTGGAAGGCCTCAAGAGGCTTGCACACCATCATGGGCGGACTTTCATGGCCCCATTGCATAGGGCGGACTTTGAGGACACCTCCATCATTAGCACCTTGGGCGGAGTTTTCATTACTTGCCATAACACTCAACATCATTCATTAGCCAGACTCAGAAAAATACTTGGAAAATTTCAAAATTCCACAATTTTATCAATTTTAACCAGATTAATTTGAAATTTGAAATCCATACTCGGGCAAACCATCTGAAGTATCATGACCCCTAAAATGTAGGAACCTAGCCTTTTAGGTCAAAACTTGGAAATTCTTGATCGCGATCGAAGCAGGTCAGTGGTATCAGTGCAAACACTAGGTCCCCACTCCGAAAAAGCAAAAAGCAGACATCCCTAAAAAATAGTGAAAACTTTCTAAAAATAGCCATACCGGGGTTCGGGCTAAAAATGCCAAAAACGAAACTTCCTAAAAAATGGCAAAAAGCAAAAAAGCAAACTTTCTAAAAATAGAAAGTTGTTCAAATTCGTTCAAATCAATTGCGTTCTTTGTCCTTTGGCCTTTCTAGGCACTTTGACGGTGTCTAGACTCTGTTATCACTTGGCTTGCACAAACTGACTTTCAATCCTTAGGACTCAAACTGTTCAAAACTTGACAGAACCGAGTAGAACTGAAGCCACCAAGTAGGGCAGACTTTTGGGAGATCACCAAGTAGGGCAGAGTTTTAGACACATGTTTCAAGGCCGGAATTTGAAGACACCTCCATCATCATGTTTGAGTAGGGCGGACTTTATGCTCTTAACTTCAGGGCGGACTTTTAGAAGATTATCTCAGGGCGGACTTTGAGCTTCATCAAGCAGGGCGGACTTTTGAATGACCTCCAAGGTGGACTTTCTAGTGATCTTCAAGAGGGTGGACTTTTAGGCTTGGCATCAGGGCAAAGTTTATCATGTTCACTTCCCAGGGCAGACTTTTAGGCATCTCCATCGTCAACACTTTGGGCAGACTTTTCATCACTTGCCATAACACTCACCATCAATCATTAGCCAGACTTAGAAAATATTTGGAAAAACTTCAAAATTCCACAATTTCTTCAATTTTAACCAGATTAACTTGAAATTTGAAATCCATACTTCGGCAAACCATTTGAAGCATCATGACGCCTAAAATGTAGGAACTTAGCTTTTTAGGTCAGAACTTGGAATTTCTCAATTGCGATCAAAGCAGGTCAGCGGTACCAGTGCAAATCCTAGGTCCCCACTTCGAAAAAGGAAAAAGCAAAAAGCAAGCATCCCTAAAACTGGCCTTTCTGGGCACTTTGACGGTATCTGGACTCTGTTATCACTTGGCTCGCAAAAACTGACTTCCAATCTTTTAGACTCGAACCATTCAAAACTTGACAGAACTGAGCAGAACTGAAGCGGAAGGCCACGAGCTCTAACAAAAACCCTAGAAAGCAGGAAAGGAGAGGGTCCCCATTTGCAATGGGGCTATGTGTGAAAAAAGGTCACAACAGGAACCTATTATTAAATTCAAAATAATTTTCACATTTAAATCTAAATTAATTTTTAAAATAAATATTTAGTAATATTATTAATAAAAAATATATAAAAACCTTAAAATTTAAATATTTAAATTTAATAAAAAACAAAAAACTATAATAAAAATAAAAATTATTAAATTATTATTTAACGAAAAATAAATAAATATGAAAATGAAATCTATATATTATTAATGATATTAGAAATTTATTATACATTGTTTACGGATTATTATAAATTATAACAAAATATAAACTTAATATGTTTTGTTTATAATTATAATTTTATAAGCATATTATAAATATAAATAATTTTCTAACAAATTTGTAGTTATAATTTATAATAATTAACTAGTATTGAATAATTTGCGTCTAAGATGCAAATGGGCACATAGAAAATTAGAATAAACATAACATTATCATTTGCATGCCCAATGTAAATATTTGGAATGATTTGCATCTGCCTGGGCTTGGCTGGGTTCTAAATGTTCAAAGGGAAAACTAAATTTTTTGCCACATTTATGTACCCAAAGAAAAATGCGCAGGTGAAAATGCATGTATTGAAAAACAACCAAATGCATGTAGGGAGAAATGCCTAGGAAAATTAACGCACGAGAAAGGAAGATCGTGTAGGAAAAACCAATAAAAACAATTGCATAGAGAAAAGTAAAAAAAAAAAACACTTAGGGTTTATTACATCTAGGGTTTATTTATAACGAAAAACACCAGTTTCCCCTCAAATTTTGGATTTAATTGCAAATTTTTGAAGATTCAGGCCTTTTTTTTAAGAAATTAAAATCCTATGAATCTATCATGGCTTAAAAAAGCGATTTTTCAGAGATGCGTGGGAACCGTATCCATTCTGTTTTCAAGCTGTACCGTTTCTGTGTCTATACCAGATAAAGCGGTACGCAAGTGAGGGGGGTTGGCGTATCATGTAACTCTACTTGGAAACCAAGGTTTCGCCAATAAGACATACACTAAAACCAATAACCTTTTGCTAAGGTAAAGGTCTTTTCCTCAATTGAATGATAGAGGAGGGCACAAAAAATTGAGCATTGGAAAAGTTTTTAATTGATCCTTGGAGATTGGAGTGTTAGGACTGAAAGATCTAATTATTTCAAGGTAGGTAGGTTGAGCCAAAAATTATTAAACTTTCATTTTTTTTGAGAAAAGGGGTAAAAATTTCTTAATCAGGAAGAACCAATACAACGCATGAAGGCTATAGTTCCAGCAGAAAACAACCACAAAATAGAGAGAAAACCCCACAAAAGGGATCCCAACTATCTAGTCTTGTCTTCTATAACTATCTCTTCTAAAGCTTCAGAGTAATTCGGGGTCAAATGTCTCTAGTTGCCAATATTCCACTCATTCTTTTGCTTTGAAGCCCATTTAGCCAAACAATTTGCCACCCTATCCCATTCTTGAGGAATGTGACAAAAAGAAATCGAATCAAGGAAATCACTTAGACTAAGAATCTGTCTGACCAACAAAGCCAGTTGCCAATTAGCTCCATCCAACCTCTTTGCTCATTCATTATATCAATCACCAGTTGAGAATCTGATTTATAGATAATCTTATGCCAACCTAGAGCATACCCTCTTTCCAGTGCAAAAAGAACAACAAGATTCTCCATGAAATTATTAGTTTGCTGCCCTTTGTAAAAAAAAGATAGAAAGACGATAGCTCGAAAACTATTTTCTATCAACTCCAATCCTAGCATGCCTGAGATTCCCCCTGGAAGAATCGTCATTATTAATCTTTAGGGTTCCATGAGGAGGGGGAGACCATTGACCTTCTCATTGGATCTTCCTTTTGGTATGACGTTGCAATCTTGACTAGGAATATCCAATACCATTATCACCCAAGTCCAAATTATGGACTACATCCAAATCACCCGGATCCATAGCATTAGAAAGATCACACTTTGGCATTAAAGTCTCCTGAAGCGTGCTAATAATCCTTTGCCACACTTGTACACCGACATTATCCTGTCTTGGAAAATCCTGTGATTTTTTTTCAACGAAAGTTGCTATAATACAAAAGTGGGGCCAATATCCCAAGGTACAAGAAGGAAAGAAGTCTTAGCCAGGGGTCTTCTAGAGGAGTATGAACACATGCATGCTTCTGAGGCCCCCACCACGAGTGCCAAATCTCCCTAGTAAAAGAACACTAGAAAAAAATATATGAGGAACAGTCCTTAGCTTTTTTGCAAAGTACACAAATAGAAGGTCCTCGAAATTCTCTCTTTCATAAATCCTTCCAAGTGAGGCATCTATTTAGCACAACTAGCCACAAGAAAAGTTGCACTTGGGCCAAGCAAACTTATTCCACACCTGCTTCCACCAAGGAATCCCAATTCTCCCACAAATATTCCTATCTAACTCCAAATAACTTGCAGCAACCGAGAACTTGCCCTCAGATTGGGACCCTTGGCAAGAACATCTTTTCCCTTCAAATAATTGCACACTCTACCTGCCAAAATGCTAGCAAATTCCCCTTGTGCCTCCACCGTACCCTCTAGGTGGCCACTCATGAGGTACTTTCCATCTAGACACCTGCACATATACCAAGTCCTGAATAGTTTTAAAGTCTTCGTTTTTGCTCCACCCAACTTCAAGGACACTATTACATAAGGGCTGCAGGTGTGGAAACAAAGATATGATATGAGGGTGACTATCCCATGAATCATGCCAGAAAAGAGATTCAAAACTACTATTACATATCCAAAAAAGCCCTTTCTTGATCAACTTAGCACCCCTCTTAAGAGTATCTCAAATCATAGAGCCCCTTTCCACAAGGCTAAAATGAGGGACATCCTCAGGTACTTTTTTGTAAGAATTCTAGCCTAATCTTGATCCTAGTTAATGCATCATCTCCAAAAAATCTTGGCAGCCATAACCTTTACCTAACCACTTAAGCGTGCCTGATGTAGACCAAGATCACTCTCTTTTGGCATTCAAACAAGCTCCCACTTAACCAAAATCTACTTTGTTGAGAGAAAATTGCCAGCCAACAAGAATTGCTGAGAGAGGGCATCGAATTCTTTAATGAAGCTCAAAGGAGCAACTTGTACAAAACACCTATAAATGGGGAGGGCCTAGACCATAGACTTCTAATGATCTCTGTTGTGCCTGAGTAGATAACAATTCCAATATTATAATTTTATGCAATTTTGATAATTGTGGTGAAATCTGTTTACATTCTGAGTTGTGTTTGTGTGGGTATCTTTTAGACTGTTTACATTCTGTGTTGTGCTCGAGTGGGTATCTTTCAATCCATGGCAGAATTTGGTTGGATTACAAGGTTGAACGCTCTCGACTTCTCTCCAAACATCTATTTGTTTCTTCACTCGTGGCACTCCATGCAAAGAAGAGCCCTTGCCATTTGAGGTCTTGCATAGATGCTCCATAGCTTTTGCATGCAACAAAGGATCCTTCCTCAAAAAGTCCTGAGTCCTTGAGCTTCAGAGAAACACTGAGCTTCTCCATCAAAAATCAAGAACCACAACACCAAGCTGTTGGAAAAATAAAACACCCCCACCCCAACCAACTGGGATCCAAAAATTCTCCCACACTAGATAGAGCAAGGAGAGAAACCCTTTATTGCCAGTCAAAACCAAACATCAACACCCTCTCAGCAAAAGACAAGCAACTTGTCCTCAAAGAACCATGAAACTGCCCCCCAAGCTGCAAAAACTAGACAACAACCCACTCAGACCACTCACCAGCCAAATCGTGGCTAAAAGTTTACACTAGCACACCTACACTCCACCAAACCAAAGTAGATTGGAAAATAAAATGTGGCTAAGGCAAGAGCCCTAGTCTACATAGCAGAAAGCTGCGCAGTCTGCCACCTTCAAGCCTATTGCGCTCCTCATCGTAGCCTCCCACTCAAATCTTCTTTCCATATGAATTTGAAAGAAACAAACTTAGATGTTTCCAAAGAAGGAATTGTGTGTCAATAACAATTTCTCATTAACCTTACATATTAAAACTTTTTGTGAATATTTTTATTCTAGCTTTTCCTACGGAAATTTTTTCTAAATCCAAGAGTGGACAATTACTTGAGCAAAGCTTGAGACCAATGTGATGCCATAAATAAATATAAATATATTAACAAAAAAATTATCATATAAAATAAATTAACAATAAAATTTATTAAAACAAATATTTATTTATAATGATTAGTTTTTCTTTAGACTATGAGGGATCTATTGTCCCAACCAAAAGAAATCAATTACAAAAGAAACGACCAAAAGGTCTAGTTATACAAAAAATTATTAAAATGAATATTTATTTATTATGATTGTTTTTTACCTAATAAACAGCGAGGGATCTATTGGGGTTCTTTCCCAAACAAAAGAAACGAATTATTAAAGAAACTTTCAAAAAGTTGAGAAATGAAGATTTATCCAAAAATTGAGATACCAAAAGAGAAAGCCAACAACACTCAAAGAAATTGGCAACCAATGGTAATTATTGAAATGGTCCCCAATCACTAATGGTAAGACTAAATGGAGTGGACTAACCAACCAACGATTGCACTGCCATCCTATTCCACCCTTCCACAACATAATTAGCTCCATTATCCATCGCAAGTGCATTTAGGCCAGGAAACCTAACAACATGAAACACTTGTACCTTATTCCTAGCCCCCAACAGTGAACCTATACTAGAAGCTGGCATATTGAAGGTACTTGAGACCTATAAATACTCCCAAGAGTGTGTCAACATTTGAAATGTCTACCAGTTGCACAAGTCCAAGCAATAATTCTTCACCTCCTAGAGCTCCTTGTAGAGTTTGTGAATCTACCACCTAGCCAAATCAATATTTGCCATTGTTATCAAAGAGGAAGAACTCCCAATCTTATCATACCCTTTTCTATGCTGTTTTTTTTAAATGAACTTGAGCTCTTTTTTATCTTTGTATTGGTATAATTTTTTATTATTAATTCAAAAAGTCCATGAAATATAGAGATTTTTAAGGGGTTAAGACTTGTATCATGCACCCTTCAATAAAAACTTTGAAAACACAATAAACTAATCAAATAGAAGCTACTTTGATCACATACACAAGTATACATGGAGTCATGAACTATGGTAGAGAGAAGTTTGGCTTGGGCCCAACCTTACTGGCTCTATGTGGAATAATGAGCTTGTATCTTAGACAAAGGAGCATTATTTAAGATAGGCTTTGACTTAGCAAACTATAAGTATAAATGTAATTAAACTACTAAGAATTAAATTGGGAAAATTGGAAAAGTTGAAAAAATAAAAAAAATGGTCTTCTTCCATCCTACATGGCTCAAAAAGATTTTCATTTGTCTTTTAAAACTAAAGAGCATGGATTTGGGAGTAGTGCCTCTGGTGGGGTCAAGGGGCAATGTTGAGGGGCAGCTCTCTTGTAGGGTCTAGGGGCAACGCTCTCAGTGTTTTTCCTATTGCAATATAGGGAAGGTCTAGGGGGAATACTCTCAATGTGTGTCTTGCTACAAGGTGGGGTCAAGGGGCAGCCCACCATCAAGCCCAAATTAAAGCCTTTGAAACCACACAAACTGTCATGACACTTGCGATTTTTCATTATTTTGTCACTTTTAACCATCCTCCAAAAGTCCACTAAACCCTACAAAAAATGTTTGACTTCCATGCTTTATGTTATCATTTTCAAATTTTTATGCTTTTTTTCTTGGCTTTCATAGTCTTGGCCGAGTCTAACCATCAAGATTTGTTGGGTACTTGAGTTCCGTCTAGGTTTTGTTTTGACCTGTTTGCCTTGGGACTCTTCTAGTTTGGGTGAGTCTTGATGAATCATGTAATACTTATTTATATTTATAGCATAGATGGAAGACTCGCAGAGTACTCACCGAGTCTTGGAAAACTCATGAGTTTTCCTACTTGGCGAGTACTTATGCCAAAAGCTCGCACAAAAACTCACAAAGTTTTTACTCATCGAGTTTTTGGCAAGTTTTTCACAAAAACTCAGCGAGTCTTTGGCAAAAACTTGGCTGCATAAATAAAAGAGGCCCAAATGCATCAAAAGATTATCTATTTTTTTTTTCTAGTTAGTCTCATTCTCTTCATCAATTAAGTTATATATCATGTATATATTGGCAAGATGTTTGAGAGTGGTTTCAGATCTCTAGGAGTTATAATGCAAATTCTAGGTTTTAGATCTTTACATTTTTGGACTTAGTCAAATTTCAGTAATCAGTAGGCCTCTATCAACATTCTCTCGCTCTGACCATCTCACTCACTTTATCTGCCCCAAATTCTAGACCTATCTGTTAATTTTAAGCAATCAGATGTTAATCTTAAATAATCAGGTTATAACATAACAGTAACAGCAATAAAAACACAAAACAAGACACACCAATACCCTGGGAAAACCTCCCTCTTGGAGGTGAAAAACCCAGCCACAAAGTACAATGTGTATTATCTCAAATGTAGGCAATTACAAGGCAAGTGTGCTTATCTCAGATTGATGTTCAACCGGCAAGATAACAGATCTGAATTCCTCTTTATATGATAATGGAGATTGCAGCCCTTATCATCAGCATCAAATTCGCTCAATGCAAGTCTTCATTAGCTTCGCAAGATCTTGATAGCATCACCTAGCTGCCTTCACACAATGGATGAGGAGCAAGTTCGCGAGAGAGAGAGAGAGAGAGAGAGAGAGAGAGAGAGAGAGAGAGAGAGAGAGAGATCGCCAAATGTTGGAGAGCAGATTACATGTGTTGACAGCCTTAAGAATGATTCGCCTTGTATGTGAATTGATTCATTATGCTGTGCAAATGACTTGCTTATATACTTGACTTGTGGTGTTAAGTCTCAAGTCGGCCTGCCTTGTTAATTTAATAATAATATAATGTAGATCGTCCAAATAGGTCTTGACCTATTAAGACATTATTGCTTGATTGCCTTTACCACACGCTACATGAGTTTGGGCCCAACCCAATTACATAATCGCTCAAAATACATATTGGGCCTACCCTATCTACAAGTTACATTCAATATAGGACCACAAGTTACATCGCCCAATTAGGGTCAGACCAAATTACAAGTTACATTTATAGGGCCTGTCCTATCCACAAGTTACATTATATATAGGTCTTTCCCAAGCAAGACATAATTACAAGTTACATGTATTTGGGCCCAGCCCTAAGTTTGATTTACATAATAGATAATATATGTGTATTTTAATTTGTCATTGACAACATTAAAATACAATAGATAGGTATCCGAGCTAGCTACTATTTCAACACTATCTCTCTCTCTCTCTCTCTCTCTCTCTTTACCACTCTCTATCTCACTCTCTCCTCTCTCCTCGAAGATTTAGACTTATCTCTTTATCTCTCTCTATCTCACCGTCGGATCCTCGTGAGAGGTGCTACCCTCAACCTTGTTTTGGCGAGATGGAGGAACCATATTAGACTCTGAGGACTAGCACTTCTAGTTCTACCTCTCCCCTAGTTTTCAATAGAGTTGGGAAGAGGAAGATGTAAAATGTTTTGATGTGGTATTTACTTTTAGTTTTACAAAAACAATTTGCTATTTCATTTTGTTTCAGACTATCAACCATCAACATTCCACATGAGGATGCCATTTTGTATCCAATTTGCATTTAAATCAATCAAATATATCTAGACTTAGCTTGTTTCGTTTGTGGACTCATTGTATGCATCTCCTCATTGAATTTTGCAAAAAAAATGCATTTGTGGTGGAATTTAACCAAATTTTTAAGTTGCTGAGTTTTCGCCGTGTTTTTTTTTGGGCCTTGGCGAGTTTTTGCTTTTGGTGAGTAGTGCCATTCCCCTAAAATGACCCTTGCATTGCCATCCATGAAATGTGTCCCTTGCTGTTTGTCATCCCTTTCGTCACAACCTTGTGGAACATAGATAGAAATATAAATATATAGTGAATTAATTAAAGCCAAATGTGAGTGCTGTAGTCAGTGTACAATGTCTATTATTATGCTTTGATAATATTAGCTATCAGACTATGCATAGTTGGGATACTCGCAAAGTACTCGGTTTTTGCTTGGCGAGTATTTACGCCATTAACTCGCACAAAAACTTGGCGAGTTTTTCACAAAAACTTGTCAAGTCTCTGGCAAAAACTTGCTTGCATAAAAGAAAGAGGCCCAAACACGTCAAAAAATTATCTAATTTTTTTTTTCGAGTCAGTCTCATTCTCTTCACCAGAATATATACATGAAATATAAATTTTATGTGTAGGTCACAATCTTTTATGTGACTTATACTTAAAAGTTATATTTCATGTATATGTTGGCAAGATGTTTGAGAGTGGTATATACATGAAATATAAATTTTATGTATAAGTCACAATCTTTAAAAGTTATATTTCATGTATATGTTGGCAGGATGTTTGAGAGTGGTTTCAGATCTCTAGGAGTTATAATGCAAATTCTAGGTTTTAGAAGATGTTTTAAATTTTCAGACTTAGTCAAGTTTTAATAATCATTAGGCTCCTATCAACATTCTCTTGCTCTCTCTATCTCACTCACTTTATCTGCTCCGAATTTTAGACCTATCTATATCACTATCACTCTTCCTCTATACCCTCTCTCTACCACTCTCTATCTCACTCAAGATCTAGATCTATCTCTCTACCCCTCACTCTCTCACCCTCAGACTCCTGCAAGGGGTGCTACCCTCAACCTCATTTTGGTGAGGTAGAGGAGCCACATCGGACTCCTAGGACTAGACCCTCTAGTTCTATCTCTCCCCTAGTTTTCACTAGAGCTGGGAAGAGGAAGATGTGAAATGTTTTTATGTAGTATTTACTTTTAGTTAAAAAAAAACAATTTTCTATTTCATTTTGTTTTAGTCTATCAGCCATCAGCATTCCATAAGAGGATGCCATTTTGTACCCAATTTGCATTTACATCAATCAAATATATCTAGACTCAGCTTGTTTCTTTTGTGTACTCATTTATTGACTCATTGGATGCATCTCCTCATTTAATTTTTTAAACAATTTTTTAAGTTGCTGAGTTTTTTGCCGAGTTTTTGCTTTTGGCTAGTAGTTCAACTATGAAACTATGTATTAATTGTTTGTCTTTAGTATTTGTTGGCTTCAGGTAGTTATAAGCATCAATTGGTTGCCGGTTGTGTTTCTCTTGGCAACCATCAAGTCTTTTAAATAGATTGTGTATCGTCAAGGAAAGCAGTATGGTTTTGTCGGATCAACTCGGATCCTTGGCTGACCATCTCTGGTTTTCTTTTGTAATAATTTCATTTGCGAATAAAGATTTACTTTGCTCCTATATATGTTATTCATTGTTTTCTCTATTATTGATTCATATTTTTATTTCATCAGATAGAGCAGTAAACAAGTGCTAATATAAAATAATAAATCTTAGCTTATTACAATAATAAAGCTTATATTTTCTATTAAACTCTAAAACTGAATTTAAGTGCTGTGCAGTAGTTGAATGAAACATTCCCTTGAAATGCCTTATTTGCTGCTCTGGAGTAGGCAGCCTGTGATAAATGGGAGCTGCAGAAATGGAGCAATATCATAATGAAGGGAATGACATGCATTGACAGAAGCAAAACATCATGGAGTGATCATTGGCTGTGGATGAATTCATAATGTCAAGCAAACCTAGACCGCTATGGCGAGAAACCATAGTTGAAAAATTTAAAATCAGCTCACCCAAATTTATTTAAAACTCAGGACTGGACAAAAACTTGGGGAAGAACTTGGTAAAATTATTGAACATTTACAAATACAGAATTTTAAGAATAATCTTCAAAAACATGCATATTACTGAATTTCTGGAACATATTACTGAACTAGTAAAAAGCTTGACTAATATGCCTTTCAAAGTTTCAAGTTTTAGACTACAGTCAGCTATTTCAATGGAATGCAGTGAAAAAACACTTAAAAGCAGCAATAAAATGTAATAATAAGTGTACAGTTGAATGATCATCAATTTATTGTATTTCACTTCAAGGTCATAGTCATGAACACATTTATTATTGACCCTCAAATCCACAATTTTTGATTTTGATTTAAACACGAATAAATGTTAAACCTGCAATTTTTTGTTTTGATCTAAACCCAGAAATTTTCATTTTGATTTCAGGTTTTTATCATCCTTGCGATTTCATTAAAGACTAAATGCCCAATCTTGTCACCTGCTACTGTTGACCAAACTCCAAATTCTAACTGTAATATGGTGGTCAAGTTTTGCATGAATCAAGAGTTATGATGGCTTTTCTACAAGTACAGTTAGTATTACAGTAAAATTGCGGCAAGTTCTTTAAATAACTTGGCCGTGAGTTATTCTTGTGAGCACTTGTTTCCTTTTTGGATGCATGAGTACTCATTGAGTTTCTCAACCATGCTAGGAACAAACAATTGAAGGCAGTGGAAGATTTTGTTAAATGAGAGTTAGTTGACAATAAGTACCCAGCTGTCCATTATTTTGGGAAACATTTCTGAGGATGTCTCCTCCAGAAGGTAGCGGTGGAGGGAGTCAGGGACCATGAGGGACATGTCAGCCCTCTCACCCAGTCTTGGGTACATCTCATATCGCAAACTCGGAGGTATTTTTGGGAGCGCGTGCATCACTGTAGAAGACTGATCCATACCTTGTTCATCTAACTCATCTTTCTCTTGGTTTTCTTCATTTGCCCTTCTGAACAATTTTCCTCCTTAGTTTCTTCAAGGAACTCTTCTATGGCTTCTGTAAGAGAATAAGTGTCTATTAATTTGTTTTCCTTTGTTGTAGCGGTTTTACTGAATTTTGCTATGGTATTCTTTGGAATTCTTATTTTCTTCTTACTTTTTGTGTTGTTGGGCTTGGCTTGCTGGATTCTTCATCCTTTGTCCTCTTTGGATTTCGCAGTAGACTTCTTCATTGGCTTCTGCAAGCCATTATGATTGACTTGAAAGTTGAAACTGTCCCATAAATTCTTCCACCATCTGAAAAACATGATTGGTCTAGATTTCACATAAAAGAGCTCATGGCCTTGTATCAGCTGGAGCCATCAACGACTTCTCCATTGTGGGCTTAAATCTGATGTTGTGCCAATGTATCATGAGAAGTAGCTTTGCATTTTGAGAAATCTAGGTTCTTCTAGGAAGATCCTCTCTTGATCAGCTTGACTTTGCAACAATAATTATGACATACCCCCATATGGGTACTCGTACAATGTTTGTCCCAAAGTCTCCATATATCTTGGAGTTCTGCATGGACCATTCATACATAACTTCTACAGGCAGTTGCATGCCTCTTGTGTTGATTTTATACTTTCAGATTAATGTAAAATCTTAGAAATCAGAATTTAGTTTCTAATTAATTAGTTTGTTGTTTAAATTTTAGAGATTTCTAGATCTAGGCATAGCATAGAAATGAACAAATAAGAACAAAACACAATTACCCTGGGAAAACCTCCTAGGAGGAAAAACCCAGCCAGAAAAGATCCTCAGATCTGATTATGGATTATATTCATATAACAGTTACAACACTTATCTCAAGTTCTTGAAGATGTCTGAAGTGTTTGCACTTAGGGCTGATGGAATCAACAACAGGTCTGCACTTTTATCTGCCCCTTAGACACACCAACCAGCACTCAGACTCAAGCCCTAGATCTGCACTCTTGATGTATCAAGGGTCTGCATTTATGCTTGAAACTGATCCGTAACCCTAGCACTTTAATTCTGGAACAGCTCGGCCTCCTTTGTGACAGAATGAACTTGATGTTTTGCTTCTTCAAGTGGCAGGGATGATTCACATAAGTTCTTTCACCAATCTTCGCATTAATCAGATGTGTACTTCGCTTCATTTGGCATATGTGAATTTCGCATTATCAGCAGATATATATTTCGCATAAGGATGCATGTGTTGTGTGTCTAATGGAGTGAAGATGCCATTTATTTATATGGAGTGCAAGAGACTAATTGAGTCGGCTTTTAACTTAATTGGTGGTTTTAATTATTAATATTTCCCTTTTATCGAAATGCCATGTTAGGATAGGGTTGGCTCTATTTGTGAGAGCACGCTACCTTGTATGTGGCGTGGGGTTTTATTATGTAGCGTGGGGTTTAATGGAGTGCTGTGAGGTATAGGGCCCAGCCCTACACGTTGGAGAAAAAGGCTGGCCCCCTTGGGTGGATTCCAATGCTGCCCAAGGCAATTGGAATCCGCCATTTCCCTAATTACAATCAACATCTTGATTTGCATGTTAGCCCCCTAGAAACAAGCCTGTGGATGTTGCCTTCATCTCTTGTATCCGTTCAAGAATTGGATTATCCTTCCTAGCTTCTAACCAAACATTCAAACTTCTGGATTGACGCCACCTTCTGGTTCCCTGCTAGTTTGATCACTACTCTTATTATCATGTGTGTCAATCCTTTACTTCCTCTTGTTACAGTTTCTGCCGTCTGCTAAAACTCTCCTGAATCAGATTCATTTTCCTCAAAATCACTGAAGAAAGCTTCAGAGAAAGTTGCCCTACCAAGGCTATATCATTCATGAGTAAAATCGTAGCTTCTTTATTAGTATATATGTGATTGTAGGTTCACATTATTGAATTGCAGTACGTTGATATGCAATTTGTAACATTATAAATTTTCTATATTAGGACTTTGTGATTTTTAGTACTGAATTCAACAATATGAGAGTTCAGTAATTTGTATTATGTGAAATGGCTTTCTCACTAGTTTGTTGTATCTGTTTTCTATTTCATTCTGTTAATTTCTTAATACGCAACACTATACTATAATTTTGAAACTTTTAGTCCTTAAAATGAATCTGTCATCCTGCAGATTTCTATGCTTGTAGCAAGGAATGAGAGGGAAAGTGCACAGATTGCCTTGCGTCCAAAAGTTTCATGGGCTAGTGGTGGTGCTGCTGGGCATGTTCAAGTTCATTGTACAGACTTGTGTTCCAGCTCTGGTGATAGGTGAGCAATCCAAATGCAATTCAGTACAGTGTTTCTTCAGTCTCATTGATGGTCATAGGTTGATTAACATTTAGCCTGTATGATATGGTACTATTTTTGTCTCATGCTTTAAACAGGCTAGAAGTTGGAAGATGCTTGACATTGAGGCATGTGGTTCCAATTCTTGGTGTACCTGATGCGCTTGTCCCAGTGAATTTACCCTTTGCGCGGATTAGCTTGCTTCCTGGGTATATATTTTTGCTAGAAATATTAACTGTTTTGTCATCTTCAAATTGTCATATTAAAAAATGTTTTGGAAAATTGATTTTATAAGTTCTCTAATCGAGCTATAAAATTAATCAATCAAGTTATAGTTTCTGTTTGTCTCTTAAATAGTTTTTATTTGCTTGCAGAGAAACTTCTGCTATATGGGTTTCTGTGGATATTCCTTCAGAACAACCTCCTGGACTTTACGAGGGGGAAATGGTCATCAACTCTGTGAAGGCTGATGCAGAGTAATACTCTAGCTTGTTCAATTGCCTTCTAGAGGTCAGTTGGTACTGTAGGTGGTTTAGTCAATACAAGGCTAGTGGTCAAGATTGTTAGTGTATGCCTTGTATAGGATAAAGGTGTCTAATACTATATGTTATCTACTTGGAAGCTTAAAGATTGTCCAGTGTTCTTTGGCCCTTATCATTGAGCATGTATATTCATCCTTGCAGTTCTACAGAGGATGGTGTGGTTGAATCTGACAAGTGTGAAATTAGAAGAGAGCTGGAAAATACTTTAGCTATAGCCGAGTCTTCACAAGGAAAACCAGTGTATGAAATGGTAAGTTGATAGAAAAGTCTTATTTACTTGACACTTTTCAAGAAGATACCTTTGGAATATCTTAAATTTGATTACCGTTGCATTGTGTTATTTTTGGTTGCAGTTAGAAGGATTAAGAGCTGTCACTGCAGCATTGCAAAGATTGCTCCAATATCCATCACTCTCAGTTTCAGGTGAAAATGGCAGCATGGACATGGATGAGGACAATCAGGATGCTTTTTCCATTCATGTGAAACTTAGTGTTACTGTTTGGGACTTTGTCCTCCCAGTGACTCCTACTCTGCCTGCAGTCTTTGGTGTATCTTTCATTAACAATAATTTTCTGTTCCTTTCTCTTTTTTCATCTGAGAATAATTTCTGAGATGATTTCACTGGTTTTATGGGTTTATAACTGGCTTATGTGTTACTTTGTTTCTATAGCTAATGCATATAAATGCCCTCCACACAATTTTTCAAAGAAAAGTTTTATCTTGTTTGAGTAGTGGAACTTCTGCTTAAAGATCAAACATTTTCATAACCTCAAACTATTCAGAATGATTTTGATTACTGGGTTATGGGTCTTTCCAAATGCTTTGCTTATTTCAGTAGTTCCTTAGTGTATTCACCATTGGTAAATTAGTCAATTGATGGGATTATAATATGTAACATATTGCTAAAAGCATAGCACTAACTGTAAGTTGTAAATAATAATTTATAACAGACAAGAAGTTAAATTTCTTGGCTTTCATGCTAAACCTGTGAATGTCCAGTCCAAAGATGTTTTTTTTGATGGTCACTTACCAGGGTATTGTGAGTTAGTATTTGCCGGTAGCATAGTTTCTCTAATCTGATGGCTAATAATTGACCAAAATGAAGAACCTGTAATTATAACTTGTGCAATATAACTTTTTTGTTTATTTTTTAATTTCTAAGAAGAAGATTTCTCAGATAGGATGAAAATTCATATATTAAAAGTTCATCAAGTTCATATGAGACCTCTTAGGAGGATTTATTGACAATTCATTAGATGAGGGAACAATTTATATGGTACAAGAATATAGTTGAATAGACCAAATTGGCACTTTGATTTCATATCAGGCTTTCATTGGAAGACATATTAAATGATACTTGTTTGCTTAGGTAATCTGTGAAAAGTGTCATTACACTTGACCATATACAATTTCATTCTGTAGCATAGGTTACAGGAAAGATAATATATTGAGCTTACGAAATCCAACAAGTGCATGCATATTTCTTAAGCTTTTTCTTCTTATCATATGCTTTAAGCTTTGTGGTCGTAGGTGTGTTGGCACTTTTTTGGCATTTTAAATTTTTGCATTATTTCTCGATTTTGTGGCATAAAGTCATTTTCCTCATACGCAAGCTGCAAATTTCCCATTGATTCTGTTCACATGGGTTATATTTTGGAGAGAATGGAGAAGTCTCCCTAGTATTTTGAAGGGGGTGTTTGAATTTTACATGTTCTTTATATTTTCCAATGGGTATGAAGTTTTTACTAGTTTTAGGGTAGGGATATATAGTTAAATTTTAATTTATGAAGTTTCACCCATAGTTACAAAACTCGGACTTGGACTCGGACTTGGCAAGCTGATTTTTGACTCGGACTCGGACTCGGCAAGCTAATTTTTGACTTGGATTTGGACTCAAACTCGGTGCCCGAACACGGCAAAAACTCGGCCAAGACCCGACAAATTGAAAAACCTAAGAAATTCAAAGATTTTTAACGATTTTAAACTTGTGTCATTTATTTTTTAATAAATAAACCTCAAAGACTCAATAATCTCATCAAATAGAAGCTACTTTGAACACATACACAAGTTTACATTCATCACATAAGTATAAATGCAAATTTTAGGCTTGAGTGGAAGGAAATAAGCTAAACTAAAGAACACATTAGAAATACAAATAGTGTCAAATGTTTACAAAATTCATGGAATATGAAATCCATGTCTTCAAAAGTTCAAAACATATATCAACATAAAAGCTAGAGTCTAGAAGCTTGAAGTCTAAGGCTCAGAGGAGCCAATATTAGTGATCGCTCGACTTCGCAATTCGAGGCCCAATGCTCACACTCACACTACCACAAACCACTACTTCCAGATCCAGGAAATGGAGGCCGAGGATTTGAAGAAGCCTTTCCACCAATTAGTGCCATTTCTTCCATTTGCTTCCTTTTTAATTCTTTTTTCTCTTTAAATTCCTCTAATTGTGCTTGCACTTCACGTATAGCTTCAAGGGGTGCTTTCTTGCATGGGTTTGCTTCATGGCATTCTATTTGTGCAATGTGATATTTCAACCGGTTAATACCTCCCCCATTATATTTTGTTTTGCAATAAATACATGTTACTTCTCCTTTTTTTGATCCAGGGATGCGATGTTTCCAAGCCTTACTCTGTCTAATTGGGGCACCACTTCCACTATCGGTAGGCTGAGACATTATGCTGCAATATATTATAAATGAAAACAATCAACATAATGTCTCTTATTCTAATTAAGTTAAACTTACAAATAAATAATAGAAAGAAAAAACAAAACTAGGGTTTCAACTTTCATATTTTTTCCATCAATATAAAATAAAACAAAAACGAAAACAAATGTTAAAAAAAATATCGAAATATGAAAGTAAGAAAATCAAAAAATAACAAAAAAATGGTACTAACCTCTATAAATTTGCTAGAAACCTCTTCCAAATCCTTCTTTAACACCTTTAAATGCTTGAATGCAAGCTACAAACTTGCACAAACAATCAACAATTGCAATCTCCTCTTCAATCTATCTGTTGGTTTGCTCCTCTCTTCCTTGTGTTTTGTTGATGTGTTTTTTATGCACATGTGAAGACAGAATAAAATACCAAGGTATCTTATCCTCTCTTGAACAAAGTTATTCGAATGTTGAAGATTTGCCTAAGGATCAATCGAAATAACTCCAAGGTTATTATATGTAGGGTCTCTACGTGTGGATAAGCTCTATTGGTGTGATGTGATTTTGCTGGATCCACAATGGGACTAACATTCGAATGCCTGAACGTTTAATTTGCTGGAACTTGAGTCCTAACTACTCACCGGGGTAATAAAGAAATAACCAAAAGGTGTAGGGTTTAGAGAGTCTAATCCAAGACCTAGAATGTAAGAAGTTAGATGTACGACTAGGTGGAGTCCTATTGGGTTGGGTCTCACCATCAGGTTGAACAATCCGACACCAACTCAGTGCAATCTTCTAAGGGATGTTTCGAATGTGTTCAAATCGTTACACCATCAGACACTGATCACCGTTCAAGTTAATGCATGAACAATAGACGCATAACAATTCAAGATTAAGCTCATTCAATGCCAGTTGACCACGTAGGGCGCCCTTACAATCAATAAGAGGCTAGTGGTATGGACTAGGTGGATTCCACATGAGTGCATTCAACAATTTTCTCCATTCAATCTAATTATCTACCATCTAATATGAAGATTCAACAAGAAACCATGCATATTGCAAAGAAACGACATATTTCACGTTAACTTCAATGAAAATGGAGTTCATTTACAATTTAGGCAACAATTTCTTGCCTTCTCCTTCTATTCTATTCTAATTACTATCTAAGCTTCTATTCTTCTATTCTATTCACAAACTATTCACTATTAACCAACTATTCCCCTTTACAAATGAAGAGCCAGAGCTTTATATAGAGACCAGACCTCCTTTCATTTTAATGGCTCTGATTCATTTACAATCAATGGATAGGATTACAAGATGAAACCCTAATTAGGGTTTGTTACAACAAACTTCCCTTAGCCAATGATAAAAGTACATTTCATGAGTGTGGACCAATAGGAAACCGAGGTAGGTGCCTAGAAGTTTGTGCCTTCATGGATGAGCCTGGTTCACTGAATCTGGACATGCCGATGTGGACCTTCCCGATTGGAGGAATAGTGAGTGGGATGCCACCTTGTCTTGTATTTGCTCTGTGATGACGTTTGGTCGATCCTCCTTCGTCCTTGATGTATTTGAGAAACGATGTACCTTTCCTTGGCTCTCTTGTGCTTGATGAGGCTTCTTCACGGTCAAGTCATTTCTTCTTCTCTGCCATCTTGTGATTTCTTCATGTGATAGAATGAGGTCCTTGAGGATGGTCAGCTCCATTGCTTGCAATTCCTTGAACACTTGAAGTCCTTCAATTTGGAAGTAATTTGAGTCCTCTCTCATGCATTTGAAGTGTCCTTGATGATGATGAAACTTGAAGAGGTCACCCTTGTCCTGGCCTAATCTTCCTCCATCTTGATTTTGTTGATCTGCAAAACGAACAAAAAAATGGTGTCAAGCACTTATGATATATTCATCCTAACATGGTGTTTCTCACTTCAAACCATTAACAAGAAGGCATTAGGATCAATTTCGCTTTGGACCCTCTGGAAGGACAAGCCCTATAATGAAATTCGCTCTGGACCCTCTCTAAGGACATGCGCTATAATGAAATTCGCTCTGGACCCTCTCCAAGGACAGGCTCTATAATGAAATTCGCTTTGGACCCTCTAAGAGGTACAAGAGCGAATTTAGCAATTTTTGGACAAATTCTTCACATTTTGTGACCACAACTCACTCAAATGCATATGCCTAAGGATGCCTCTAAGTTCAATCCACCTCAATCAACGCTAGGCTTATACAAAATTGGGAGCAAAAGGAGGTTTCAAGAAAATTTGCTCCGGAAGGGTCAGGAGCGATTTTTGTCTTTTAGTCTCAAATTCATCATTTCCTTTGCTTCAAATCACTTCTCAAGGCAATTATACATCAATCTTCTCTCAACCATTCCTTAGGAACCAAGATTTCGACCCCAAACAAGGAGCAAATAGAGGTTTAGGAAATTTCGCTCTGGACCCTTTGGAAGGGTCAGGAGCTTAGATGAAATTCGCTCTGGACCCTTTGGAAGGGTCAGGAGCGAATTTTGAATTTTTAGGCTTAATTCACATCTCTTTTCACTTAGCTTTGTCTTAGACTTGAACTTTGATCCTTTTCTCTCCATGATCTTGCAAATTTGCCCTTACTTTTGCTCAAAATGACAACCATTCAATGACTTTGGTGAAGAATTAGGTCTCCTCAAGGATTTCGCTTTGGTACCTTTGGAAGGTACATGACCCTTTGAGAAAATTCGCTCTGGACCCTTTGGAAGGGTCAGGAGCGAATTTTGCACTCTTGGTCAAATTCCCAACTCTTTCAAGGGCTAAGGGCATTTATCTGGATCTCAAATCACTTTAAATCATTAATCTTCCCTTAATCACACCATAGGAACAAAGAGTTCAACCCAAACAAGGAGCAAATAGGTGTTTTAAGAAAATTCGCTCTTGTCCCTTTGGAGGGGTCAGGAGCGAATTTGGTTTTTTTGCCAAAATTCTCCATTTCTTCATGTTCCAAGTGTATTTATCTTCTTCAAAGATGCCATGGGACCAAGGTTTGTGATGCAAATTAGGACCAAGAAGGGAGATATAAGGAAATTCGCTCTGGACCCTTTGGAAGGATTAGGAGTGAAATTTGACATGTTAGTCTTTCTGTCAGGATTCATATTGGAAACATAACATTTAATTTTAAGTGATTGTCACTTATACTTTAAGTTATATTCCATATATATTGTCAGGATGTTTGAGAGTGGTTTCGGACCTCCAGGAGTTATAATGCAAAATCTAGTTTTTGGAGTATTCTTCAATTTTCCAGACTTAGTCAAATTTCAGGATCAGGATGACATACCAGACTTAGCCAAATTTCAGGACATTTGAGGATCAGGATGACATTCCAGACTCCTTAAGGCGAATTCGCTTTGTCCTTGATGTAAGGGATGGGACCTAGGAGGACATTATGCATTCAACCAAGGTTTGATTTAGCAACTTGAAGTGCGACCGGATAGTACCCAAAAACACTCTAGGAATGATCTAAATAACCCCTAATCACTCAATTGACCTGACCACTTGAGGAGATCCACTTGACTCAATCCCTTCAATGGAAAGGCTAAGACACTAAAACGACTAACAACAAAACCAAAAGGGCTAACCCCAAAAAGCAAAAAGTGGGGGTCCCCATTTGCAATGGGGTGATGTGTGAATACGTCACAACATGTTTGCAAACAAGAAAAATGACTTTTTAGGGGGAGAGTCAAAATATATTTACCTTTTGTTTCACTTAAAACAAACACACATTAATTTTTTTTGGCTTTTTTTATGTTGCTTGGGCGGCAGAGTCCAAGGCTCAGGACTCAGCAAGTTTGCCAAGTCTAGAAAAATTGGCAAGTCTGTCGAGTCTGGCAGACTCACCGAGTCTGCCAAGACCCAACTAGACTCGGCCGATTCTGAGTCCAGGGAATCCAAAACCATGGGCTAACCTTAGTGGTATAAAAAACCATGGGCTAACCAACATGACACTCATTAGGTGGTTCCATGAGTTGGCACATGTTCCCGAAAGCTCTCTTAGAAGTATTCCAAGATAAGTCCAAACAAGTTTGGACATTTCAACAACCATAACAAAAATAGATGATCCTCTCTTAATGGTTTTGTCTTCTCCTCAATGATTTGTTACATTTCAACCAAATTATTCTCTCCTTGAGGCTTTGTCCTTTAGTGCACCTAATCAACATTCCTTGCAACGATATTATGCAAGGTGTACAACACCTTCCTTACAAATGTCTGCATCTGTCAGGGAATTTCGCCGGATAAGTGATTTGTTTTTTGGGCTACATTTGTTACCTTTTTGATATTCTGGTTAGCATTCTGTCACAATAGTTGTTAAAGCTTTCCATTAATATTATATGGGGATGTTTGTTTATTTATGAATTGCTAAATAGTAAATGATATATGGTCATGTGAAGTTTCTTGAGCTATTGAATTGCATTTAATTGAAATTGCAGCTAGACTGGTCGGTTCTTATATGTAGTTCTGGTTCTCTTCTTTAGTTGATTCATATGTAGTTTTTAGGCTTAAATTTATACATATGCTTCCTCAGTTCTTTATGCTTTGACTCTGCCACTAGTAGGTCAAGACATCAGTCTTTTCTTGGTTATTTGATCAAAATTTTATGGTGATATATGTGTTACCCTTGTAAATTATTTATAATTTATGTCCTAGTAGTTTATACAAGCTTAGTAATACTTATCCTTGCCAAATACTTTGAGAGCTTATTTTTGTTTGCACATCCTTAGTAGTTTTATACACTTTTGGAGTGTTCAGTTTACAAATGAATTATGAAATTATGGATAAATTAACATTTGAGATTTTAATCAGATTTCACATTTTGAGATGCATTGTAACCTAATAGTAATTTGTTGTGTTTAGAGATTTGTGCTCTAGGAGATTGGTAAGCCAACATAAGGAATATGTAGTGACGACTTTTTGAGGTATGATCCGTATGTAAAGGGTATGGCTAAGCCATGTAGTTAGTTTATTTATTTATTGTACAAGATCTCTACTAACACTTTTCTTGGCCTTAGTAGAGCTAGAAGAGTTCCTTGCTCTTGTTAGTTGGTTAGAACTGCTTGTATGATTCCGACATGATTACCTAGCTCGACATTGATGCATCGGGGTTAGTTATCAGAGTTTTTCTTCAGAGTTGCATGATATAATTTTTGAAGGTGCATTGACCAAATTGATGGTGGAGATATTGATGCTTGTGCAAAGATAGTTGTTGTACTTGATGTTAAAACTTTTCTTAGAAAGCATGTGATTATCAAAATATTTACATGGCCACCGAATTAGCTTCAATGAAAGTTAAGTAACATTGCACCATATATCAGATGCCATAAGCTGTGAACATCCCCACGGTTGATAGTCCCTTAGTGCTATTATAGTTGAGCATAACATGGTTTCCTTCATTTCAAAATGTCCAATACCACTTTATTAGTGATTCTTTTTTTGTTGGCTAATGCTTATTTGCTACTTTTGGTCATCATATGGCAAGGAAGGCTGCAAACAAGTATTTTCTTGATTTTAGATGCAAAATTTGAAGTAGTTTTATTTTTAAGCTATCTGAAAAGTCATAGCTTGAAATATATGATAATTATCTGCAATGCTAGAAAACTGGCCTTCTTCCAAAGGTAGCAACATTGCTTTTTACTTGTAAATACACGGGGATGGGCCTGCTAGGAAGAAATCCATGTAGTCTAATGTTATGGGGCTATTCACTTGTCTAGTCTTTGTTAACAATAATTCTTTTGTTTCCATTAAACTATAACTTTTAGGATAGCTTGGAATGACCATCTGGAGGAGGAAAGGTTCCATCATCAATGCAAAAACATCTCCTTTTATAAGTCTTCCTTATGATGTCAGTCAGATTGTATTGAGATTGATACAACTTTGCTTCCATTATTTTGATAGTCATTACCATAGGAACATAAATCGCTTTTTTGAGATTAAATTGACAAACCAAAAGATAAAGACTGTGTAGTTTGCAGATTTGGACTCGGAGTACTCAGCAAGCCCAAAATTTTCGACTCAGCAAAAACTTGACAACTTGGAAGATACTCAATAAATTAATTAATTAAAAAAAACCATAGTTTTTTGCAAAATTCAATCACAAATGTATTAATATAAAATTAGCACCTTGAAAAAGAAAATCATGGTTATATAGCAAAAAGAATGCATGGAAAAACGTGTTTTAACTGCTTTTTTCCTGTCTGTAAAAACTCAAGCTGCAAAAAAAGAGAGTACTTGCAAATTTTGCGAACTTTGAAAGATTGTTTTCAATCGGTGAGTAAAAAATTGGAAAATTAAACACAGATTAATTTAAAAAATAGATTAAAAAACATTGTTGCTTAGGGATGCATCCTTGAGGGTGTTTCGTCTTTCTTGATAGTGGGACATTTTAGTTATGGAGACATAACATCCTTCTAAACTTTTTGTTTTGGACATTCTAGGGGTGCTCCCTTTACATGGGGAATGTCACCTTGGTTCATCCCTTGTTAGGAAACCCCACGGGGGTGTTAGGGCATCCTTGACTTTCTTGTGCTAGGGTTTTGCTGTGTGTTTGTGCCCTTCACTTTGACTAGTTTAACAATTACAAGTTTTTCGAGGATGTTTGGAAGATGGATGGGTGTCAATTTGGGGTGGACTTAGCATACAGGTGACGATTCCATGTTTGGTTGGGATGAGATTGAGAGTTGCATGCAAAGAGAATTTGTAGCGATGAGGGCTTAGAGCGTTGAAAGGATGCACTCCAATGGAACAAGTCAGCGGAAAGGGTGACAATGGAAGGCAACTCTTTTCATTTCAATGCTAATAAGTTTGTTAAATCGGTAACAAAGTGATCAGAACAGCCTAGGTGCTGGATGCATAAATAGCTTTGGATTGCTAATAATGCCCAACTTATTCAATATAAAATAGCTATTGACTGCTTTGATCCCTTTGATAGTTTGATTCTTGTATTTCCACTAACGTTGCTTTCATTCATCTTTTTCTCTTAATATTATCTATTTATCTATTGCATCATTTAGAGCATATGATGAAAAGGTAGTTTAGGTAGCCAACACACTTTTAAAAAATACAAGATCTTCATCTTATGGTTTCTTTAATGCTTAGAAAAAGGGAAAAAAGCTTTAACTTTCCTTTAACCAAAATTGTATGATTTCTTTGTTTTAGTAGAATTAATTTTTAATTTTTTCCTTGTTGGAAAAAGTTGTTCAACTTATAGTTATCATTTATCATTGATTGATTTTTGTATTGTATTTTCAATTTTGTATTTATTATTTAATTTTGTTGTGTAAATTATAGTGTGCATATATGTACCTTGTAGTCCCCAAAATCTTTAAAAAATTGGAAGTTTTTCATATATATATAATGTACCCTCGCTGTCACCTAAAATTTGGAAAGTCAAAGAAACATTTCCACGTGGTGTAATCAAATACATTTTTTTTGGCTTTTTAAAACCACAGCAGGTGTCTGGGGGTAGCAGCCATTGGGGGCAATGTGTTCACTATCACGATACAGAGTGGGTTGGAGGAGCAAAGCTCTTGTTGCTAAGACCAAATTAAGCCCTTAGAGGCCATATAGACCTTTATTGTGCATGCCATTTAAAATTTTTTTATCACTTAAACAAGCTCCGAAGCCTTCAAACAATGTTTTTGAGGCCATAAAGCAGCAAAAAGGCAATGTAATCATGAGATTTTGGCAATGAATTGAGGAAAAGTAGTATTGTACAAGCAAATTGAAAAAATTGTGGTTTATTTGATTAAACTGGCCTCAAGAATTATGCTAGTAATTAGAGGGAAAAACTGACAGCCTCAGGAATCATGGCAGTGATTAAAAGAAAAAAATGGCCACTTACTGGAAAAATTCAAATTATATAAGCATACTTGTTGCAGTGATTTATTCATGATTTGCTGGCCTTTTTTGCTTTCAAAATTGTGCCCAAGAAAAGAAATTGGTTATCCAAGCTGATTCAAATCATCAACTTGTGCAATTGCAAACTAGTCACATTTTTTGGCAATTTCTGCTACTATGATGTTTATATCTGTCAGAGTTCCTATATGAAGCGCATTCGTCCATGCTGTGAAATTTGCAATTGAATGCATCGGTCTATGTTGTGAAGTCTGCAATTTCTTACTTGAATCGGCTATGTCCTGGCAGCAATGGGGGAGTTGATCTTCCATATATGAAGAAACTGTAAGTTTTAAATGACAGATTTTGTTTTGTAAGGCCACTCTGACAAGTATTTGTTTGCATTAGTTATAGTGAAAGGTTATGTTTGGATTAGGTAACAAAGCTGATGGTGCAAATTAAAAGCACTAATCTTTAAGATTTGCCACCTAATTAGGTCAAACAAGTTTATGTAAAAGAACTAAGCCTGCCCAAGCTGCAAAAGAGGAGAGACCTATACATAACCAAAATAATGAATGACCTGCTTGAAAAAAATTTGGGAGTGGTTCTTATTAGCACAAGCCAGGCTAGGTTTGTGTGGGCATCTGCTAATATTCCTTTTGTCTTAATTAGCACTCTTTCAGATACTCAAGATAGTAATGATTGTTTGACATGGATATTTTGCAAGATACAAATACATTCGCAGGTCGAAATGTTGCCCTTTGTCTATTTCGCATGCATAAGTTGTTAATATCATCTAGATGCAGGTATAAGTTGTACTCGTTTTTTAAGAGTTATGTGAAAAATAAAAAACTATTATAGAAACTTGTGATTGGAAGTCTTGTATTATATAAAACTTAACTTTTGATATCCATTTGTATTTTATTTACTATTGAATATTGTATTGTATCCATTTGTGCAGATGCATGTAATGTAAATTAACACCAGACTGTTTTGTATAAGGGCTTATGTTACCATGGGAATTACCACAAAGATATGTATTAGTTTGTGGGTATAGAGACAAACATGCAATCAAATAATGTTGGTGTGATGAATGCATCCTCCCTTAGTGTGATATATTCATTGTGCCCATATAAGAAGAGCTTCCTTATGATGCGAGGGTAATTATGGTTGTCGCTGTTGATTGTTGATGAATAGAAAGGATCCATGTTGCACTACATTATGTTCTCTTTTTGTTTTGTTATAACTAACTATGATATTTCTGCATTCATGTTAATATTGCACACCAAGTTTTTGTGTGGTGTCAACCCTTTTTTATAGAGTGGTCTAGGGTAACCATTGCACGCCTTAGGTAAGCAATCTGCAGACTCATATGTGGTAGGGTGCCGGATGATAAATGTGACTATGGTATAGTTGTTCACTGCATGAAATAGCCAGCAAGAGGAGTATAATGGCATAAAGCCAGAGAAGTTACATGGTTGTGAGCCGTACAACTCTTTGTACAAAGTCAATATCAGTGAAATACCAGAGCAGTTGTTCAAGTTGATCATTGCATTGATAAAACATTGGAATTTACACAAATAATAGATTGAGTGGATTGCAGAGAAGATTGTGTTTTTGAAAGCATTGGATGCTGTCTGGAGTCTCGAAATGCCTAGTAGGTGTCTTTGTGGATTTCATTGTGGTGTGTACCTCCTTTAATTCTGTACTTTTCTGGCCATTTAAAGTTCAAGTTTGCAAAGCATATTGAGGGCATTGAACTTTTGATGCATATCTTGCATTGGTAGTATGTTGATGGGGAACCTCGATTAGCAGTGTTGGTGAGGGTGGTTCTTGTGGATTGTTTGAATCATAGTTTAAAAACTCGGACTCGACAATAACTCGACAGAGCCAAAAAATTTAAAAACTCGGGACTTGGCAAAAACTCGGCAAATTTATCGAACATTTTAAAATACATAATTTCTTAAAATATTCTTGATAACACATAAAATTTTACTATCCTTTTCTCAATAAAATTAAATAGGAAGTGTTCAATTCAAAATAAAAAACTCCTTTCACTGCTTTATTTTATAGTTATTAAAAATTTAAAACGAGTTAATTTCTAATGTCAATGGAATTTTATTAAGTTTTGGTTTATCGCTACAATTGTTAATTACATAAAATTATATTGTTATAATGATATATGGTGACAAAAACAGTAAACTACAACAACACCTTAAACTATATTATTATAATGATATACGGTGACGAAAACAATAAAATAGAACAACACCTTAAATTATATTATTATAATCATATATGGTGACAAAAACAATAAAATAGAACAACACCTTTGGAGATAATTTTATTAATACTAAAATATATCCAATTTGTTATTCATGTGAATAAAATTTTTATTCATTCTTATTCTTGATACACTGTTGGAAAAATTTAAGAGCTGTAACTTTGTCAAGACCCTGGTTCGCACATAAACAACAGATTTCCATTGCAAAATGATTTGAACTTGGCCCTGAATGATTTGGCCATAACATCATCAGGTATGCCCTAAATTGTATACCATTGTCATCATGCCCTAAACTGTTTGCCATCGTTGTGCCCTCAGTCAGCGGCTTTTTTTTCAACAATAAAACACACGAAAACCCTAGAAAAAATTCGTGGTTCAGTTAAAATCGGTTTTAAATTAGCTCTGGATGAGTTATTCATAAGTTTCAGGTAAAAATCTGTGCTTTTTTTGTGATTTTTTCACCAAAAATCACTGCGATTTATTGCAAAACTGGCTGCAAGTTTTTGCCTGAGATACTCGTCGCTGGTTTCAACATGCGGTATTTGCAATTTCTGTGAGTAACCTGCGAGTTTTTCATTCATGGCTTGAATAGCCTGCTGAATACTTCAGTATCAAATAGGGTAGTTATTACTAGCATTTGATAGGTTGTTTTAATGGACAATGCCATTTTACCCATTATATCTGTAGTTGGTTGTGTGTGCACTTGTAGCTCTTGTCTGATGATCAAGATGATCGATAAATTATCATTCTACAAAAGAGGAGAAATGAATTCATTTTTCAATCCGCTTTTTCTTGAACTTCTTGGATGTGGACCATGTAGCTATTCACAGAACTTGTCTGGGAAAATCATGCTGGATGAGAATTTCACCTGCTACGATAACTGTTGGCACGGTGAGCAACATTAGTGGTTTGTTTCACAAATCAAATGTTTGATCTTAAAGGATGGACTGGTTTAATCTTCCTTATTAATATGTAAAACATTTATAACATAAGGATCCACAATTGTATGAGTTCTTTGACTAGATAAATCCAGATATCGGAAACTGTGATTGAAGATCGTTTTGGATTGGAACATGGAAGTGAAGGCTGGTATGATTCGTTAGACATGCATTACAAGTGGCTACTGCAGTACAGGATAAGTCCCTACTTTTGCAGGTGGGGTGACAACATGCGTGTTCTGACATACACTTGTCCATGGCCTGGTAATATTTACAGAGTTCATGATTCTGTGATTTGTTTAATTATTTATGAAAAGATAAATTGAAGACAGTTTTGTTTTCTGGTTGGTAATATAATTTCCTTTTTTGGGTTTGGTAGCTGATCATCCAAAAGCAGAAGAATATTATTCTGATCCAAGATTAGCAGTTTATGCGGTACCATATGCACCAGTTCTATCAAGGTAACTTTTTGACTGCAAATTTCTTGGTTCTTCAATTTTTATGGAATGATGCCATTTTGATTTCCTAATGTGAACTGTTTTCTTGGTCTATTATAATTTATTATCACAGTACCTATGAAGCAAAAGATGTGTTGAGGAAAGAAATTGAAATTCTAAAGACAAAACCTCATTGGAAAAAATCATACTTTTATCTATGGGATGAGGTATGTGTGGCAATTGAAAACTATTGAGTTCGACATTTGATATCGACATCATTTGTATGGGATATTTTCTTGTTGAATGTATTTATATTATTACGTGTCTGATACCTTCAGTTTTGAATTTCTTCATGATGATGAATAATTGAAAACTTATTTTGGTGCTGTGATTTGTCAGCCTCTAAACTCGGAGCAGTATGACATGATTCGCAGCATGTCCAGTGAAATAAGATCTCTTGCACCAGATGCCCGTGTTTTAACGACTTATTATTGTGGTAAGTTAACATGGTAATGATGTAATGCCCGAATTTTAAATAGGACATTGGCAGGATAAAACAGATCAAACAATTTTATTTTGTGGTCACAAATACTAAACAAACAATGTTGCAATGCACACACTCACACAAATTTCATTGTCTCCACGTCAACACTAGCACAGGTGCCTAAACGTGCATGCAGGTGACACACATGAAGAGAGATACAATGCCATCTTGACAAGGAAGAAGTTGTAAGCATCTCAGTACAGCACACTCTCAAAGTAAAAGCATGCCACAGACTACTAGAGAACCATCACCAACTCATTCTACTAAAAAGGTACACAACACATGTAACATTAACACACATGGCAGTGGAGTGAAGAGATGAGTCGGACTCAATAAGAAGGAAGACTTGACAAGGAAGAAGTGGTAAGAATCTCAACACAGCACACTCACAATGCAAGAGCATAACAGACACTACTAAAGAGCCATCACCAATTCAATCTTCTGAAAAGCTAGACAACACATGTGACATTAACACACACCACAGCAGAAAACTTAAAGGAGGTGACACCAAACAGTTCGTCTTTAGATTCATTAATCAGGGTGAAGAGATGAGCCAGACTGAATGAGGAGGAAGAAGTGGACTGTGGTAAGCATGTCAATACACCACACTCACAAAGCAAAAGCATAACACACACTGCTAGAGATCCATCACCAACTCATTCTACTAGAAGTCTTAAAAGGAATGTAACATATGTGACATTAACACACAACGTAGCAGAAAACTAAAAGGAGACACCAAACAGTTTTTTCCTTAGATTCATTAATTTGGGCAAAGAGATGAGTCAGATTCAATAAGAAGGAAGATGCCTCAGCAAGAATCCTACAATGATCATTCAGATTTTATTGGTCTAAGATCTCATTAATTCTTTTACTAGCACTTAGAGAATTCAAGAGAGATGGAGATGATACTTTCATATCATTTCACAATTCCAACATGGACACAAAAGTAAGAACGGCCATTCCATTGATAAGAAGAGAGAGAAAAGGGATACTTTCATAACATATCATTTTACGATTTGAACATGGACACAAAAGTAAGAAGTACCATTCCGTTGATAAGAAGAGAGAGACATTAAGAATTATTGTGGATAAGACATTAAACTAGGATAGAGAGTTGTCATTGGGAACCAAAGCCTATCAATACACACAAAGCATTCAAAACATTATGTAATCCATTCCAATTCACAAAACATATGGAACTAATCGATTTAATTCAGTCAGTTACAAGATCATAATAAAAAATGAAAGAGATCAAATCTATCTTTTCTTTAATTTCACTTTCATGAGAGATAGAACACTAGGGCACGTCTCTAGCACACTTAGTTAAAATAGGAGAATGTTTCTTCTTACACAAGAATAAATTTGCAACCAATAACATGATGAAAACACTTCAAAGAGTTAAAATTGAACATTTGAGGTGAAGACGAGACAAAGCAGGTCCTACGGATAAATTTTCACCTTTGAACCTTATTGAAAATTCAAAATTTCACTTCCCTGTTACTATTTTCCCTATTAGCAATAGCATTTTCCCTTGTCTATGGGGCAACCACGTTGCTTGTCCGATCAAATAGGGGAACAATATTTTGGTAGACAAGCAAAATGACACTATTGGAAATTAGCAAGTATGCAGAAATACTCATTTTCCAGTTTTTCTCCTAATGCAATTGGGAAATGCTTGTCTGCAACATGACTATGATTTTCAGTACAATTTCACTGAGATTCATGGAAGGAAATCATTTCTACAAGCCTGATTGCAGCTGTAACAAGAAACATTTTAACAAAGTAGGAAAAAGGTTTTGGAAGCACAAACTTTTTTATGTCATTTTCGACTTTTATGATCTGGATAAATATTATGCCATTGAATTCTAAATGTTATCAACTGCACATCCAAGACACAAAAATACTGGATAACAAGACACATTTCTTTTAACTATAAAGAATATGGCCATTTTCATTCTAAACACATGACATGAATGATATTAGAACTTTACACATGAACCCATAAAACCTGGGTATCAAAATATGTTTCATGTTCATCTATAGGCTCAAAAGAGATGATTACTTTCAATTTACACATTTGCTGAGTAGAGGATGTACTCACCATCCTACCATTATTACCGTCATCAATTGCAATAGATGTCTATGCAAACTAGGTAACCCTTGGGCTATGGAGGTATACCATGGATACACCTCTGCCAAGGCCTTTTCTCAAGCTCACTCAAAGGTCTCATACAAGACTCTAGAATCCATACAAAGGTCTATTACAAGCATCAAATGGTTCATTTTCAATCTTATTTCACAAGCCTCCCATGGCTTCTCGCAAGGAAATCACATAAATGAGCTACTCTTAGCTCCACATAAGGATTGCTCATAATCACACAAAGGAACCACATGAGGTTTTTGTCAAGATGCCTCACAAACCTTTTAGTCTCAATACTAAAATCTACAAAGTTCACAATAGTTTCCTCTCAAGAAACCATGGATTCAATCACATATCTTATACTTGAAAGAAAGGGTTTGAACCCAATTGTTCAACCAAAGGGCAAAACAAAGCAAATAATGTTTCACAAACATATATTCAAGCTATCCTTACCATACAAGGATACAAATATTACAAATGACCTCAAATGCATAACTCAAACAAACTATATAATCTACTACTCATGGCATCAAGTTCTCGTTTCAACCAAATTCTCATATGGGGAAAGAGAGTAAAAATAAATCAGTCAAATCAAGAGGAGTACCTTCCCTTGCTTCCAAAGACCAACTAAATGAAGAAGAGACACACTACAATTCTCCTGAGCCTTTGAGCATAGTTCACAAGCACAAGGTGAGCTCCATTAATCTCCAAATCAGCAATAGGAGGAAAGCCTTGATTGAAACATCTAGCACACATAGGTGGGAAGCATGCATTTTCATAGGAAGAGTATTCACAACTCTCTCACCAAAACCCATAGCAGACATAAATTCTTAAGGCTCTCCTATATTAGATCTCTAGACAATTGTTTGTTGTTACTTTTTCATTTTGAAAATATAATAATGAAAATAACATAATGGGTTCCCTTTGAGTAAGGAAAAACCCCAAACACAACATAAACTAGGTTTAACTCACCCCTAATCCAAGAGGTCAACTTGAAAATCTAATTTAAGATGAATGAAAACCATAAAGGTCAAAAATAACCTAAAAGAAATCTCAAGATGTTCTAAAGAATATTTTTTGAATGGAAACCATAGTTATTAGGATACTCGCACCGTGACCCTTGGTACTTGTCTGCTGTTTTGGAAACATGTCCTCATCTAGAATACCTCTATGGAGATGTCTCTAGACACTAGGACATTTCAGACGAAGTTTCTTTTTGTCTCCTATAAGCAGCGCTTGAAAATGAGGAAAGCTGGAAACTTCCAATAGAGGTTTTCTTGTACATATCACATGAATTTCATTGGATTTTCTTAAAGGGGTGATATGTAGTTGACAAAAATTAAAAGAATTAAGCAAATATACTAATAGTCTTGAAATTTTCTATTTTTTCATAAAAGTTTACAAGTTTTTTTGGCTGTAGACAATTTCCCTATTAAATCTGAAAGAGGAAAGAATATGAAGCAAATAGGCTTAAGATACATACATGCATTGAATTTTCATCAATCGATTGAAAATATGTTCACCTCCAAGGTCCTCCATACTATATTTTAGAAAATAAATTCAGTGTTCCACGGGCTTTGGGGACTGGGGGACAGGGGGACGCGGGGACGGGACGGGGGGACCAAGGGCCTAAGTTTGGGGACGGCAGGGGGACGGCGGCGGGGGGGGTGGCGGGGTGGTGGTGCTGATATAGTTATACATATACATATAGTACTTGAAAAACTAGTTTTGAAAAGATGTATGACAGTATTACAGTATAAGAATTACATTTCAAATGAGACTATAGGAAATTTGAAATACTAAATCTAAATACCAAGATTTCTAAGTTGTGTTGTTATATGGAGCCTAATCAGACTCGAAGGTTAGATTTTCCCTACTTCTATCAGCGCGGTTTCCCCCTATATTTTTCAACGGGGGTTTGGGGGCAGCGCCCCGCGAGGCCAAAAATACTTTTATTATTTTCTAAAGGTGTCGGGTGTTATTTTCTATTGGCCCACATCCAATTAGTGTTACCCCTTAACCCCCAAAAAACTTAAAAAGTCACTTTTTTTTTAAATTTTAATTTTAAACATTGCATATACGTGGGGGCGATAGGAGACGTCTGGGCGTCTCCTCGTCCCTTGAGAGACGTGCAAACGTCTCTCAAAGGACCGAGAGACACCCAAACGACTCCCAAGGAGATGTGGAGGCGTCTCCATGTCTCTCTGGGAGACGCGGAGACGTCTCCTCGTCTCCGGCGGCACTTGGGTGGCGGTGGCAGGACGGTAGGGGATGTCGTGTCCCCGTCCCCCCGTCCCAGAGACGTCCCTGTCTCGGAGACGCGACCAAAAAGGGGGGGGACGCGTCCCTGTGGAACACTGAAAATAATGCAATTCCCCCCTAGATTTTTTGTCATTTTTTAGGTGATTATGGCTTTAAAATATTTTTTCCTATCATGAAGATGATTATTAAATATCAATATAATTAATCTATTTTAATATTATAAAATGTTAGTTTTATGTTTAATTTTAAGAACTTTAGCGAGTTGTCTCCAGCCTTTTTTGAAAATGGTGTACCAGTATCCAATCCCCATTTCCCATACCAGTACTAGAATGGAGCACCCATCTCTTGGTGTAACTATGAGGGAAACTCAATTTCGTTTTTTAAGAATTTAAAATTAAAACAAATCAATAAAGGGACGGACTTAAACCCCAAAATTCACTCAATGTGAAATAAATAAAAAAGTACACAAATTCCAATCTCATCCAAAACGTATGGAAATCACCCAAACTCACATAGGAGGCAAATCATCTATGGAGATACAAGTAAACACATTGGTCTGTTAGTATACTTGAGAGATAAGGAAACTAGTCAAACACACAAAAACTTCCACAAGGTGAAGTGTGATGGTTTGGTGATAACTATGATGTTCTTTCCCACATACTTTTCATTGACCACACATTTATATGAGTCATGCACACTCGATGCATAAGCCAAATTCCTATAATGGATATAACAGCTGAAGCATAGTTAGCCAATATATCAACATGCTCACATTGATAACACTCAAGATTTGTATAACATTTCAAAGCATGGTAATCACACATCATCTCTAATCTACATAATCTCAGTTATTGAATAACACAAAACACTAATTACAATTAGTCTCTCAAATACAATGTACAAGTGACACTCCAAGCCAACTCATACTATCAGCAAATTGAATCACACAGATGCAACATGGTTTTAAACCATATATATCAATGCATGGATGTAATCATGAACAAATGATCAATACCAAGTGTGGGTTAGCACATATGTAATCATAGATCTTTCATGTCAAAATCCAGTGCATATGTCTACACAGATAATTTATCTACCAAAATAGATCTAGGAACATTCCAAAGCATAAGCATCAAGGAGAGAATCAGAACATGGCTGGAAACACACATGGGTGGGCCATACAAGGAAACATTTAACTTCTATATACTACTAGGTTGGGAGGCTGCTTAGTCTATGGAGATTTGAGACTACTTTGCTAGCTTCCTAAATAAGTCATGTATGATGTAGTTGCATTATGTTTCTTTCGTTTGTTTCCATGATATGCTGGAACATTTTTTAATTTGATTTTTCTTTTATTCTCTTTTAATTTGTTTTACAAGATGCACACTTGAACTTTAGTCACTGCAATTAACTTGAGCCCATGTGTTCTCAATGTTAAATGTTTTTATCTTGATTTGTTTTTGTGTTCTTTATTTTTCAATGAATTAATTAGTGCTATGTTGTTTTGCTTTATAAGAAAGAATGCAACCTAACCCATTTATCTCAATTGGGGAGAGAGCCTGGGAATGAGTTAGTTGTATGTTTGGGTCAAAGTAGAATGTCTTATGGAGAATTTCGCTCTGGACCCTTTGGAAGGGTCAAGAGCGAAATTTGAAATTCGCTTTGGACCCTTTGGAAGGGTCAGGAGCGAAATTTGACATTTTGGTCTCTTCGTCAGGATTCATATATGGAATATAACATTCTTATACTTTAAGTTATATTCCATATATACTGCCAGGATGTTTGAGAGTGGTTTCGGACCTCTAGGAGTTATAATGCAAAATCTAGTTTTTGGAGGATTGTTCAATTTTCCAGACTTAGTCAAATTTCAGGATCAGGATGACATTCCAAACTTGGCCAAATTTCAAGACATTTGAAGATCGGGATGACATTCCAGACTTCATCACTCACCAACTCGACCTAACTTAGACCTTCAAGGATGATATTCACTCACCAAGCTTCATTGACCTCCTAAAACTCAAACAAGACACAATTAGCAACAAGAGCAAAACTTTGTCCTAAGGAAGACTTTCAAAGATGACCCTAACCCGGAGCATCCACCGACTCACCTTTAGCTAAAACAGACCCTGCTATCTTAGTGATCCCTCTGGCAACACTCAGCATGCAAAGGCTAATAGACAAAACCCTAAAAGACCTAGAAAAACAAACCCCAGAAAGCAAAAAGTGGGGGTCCCCATTTGCAATGGGGCGATGTGTGAATACGTCACAACAAATGGGAAGGGAGGGAGTAAAAATTGATGAACAAGGCAGTAGATTCCTTCTGAAGAGAAGGAAGGAACAAAGCATTTAGGTCTAATATACAAATTTTATTCAACTTCTTAAGGAACATAGTTAATGGAGTAAAGTCAAACTAACATCTACATCTACTGTTATCATTGCCAAGTGTTAACACCTTAGTTGATAACATGTTCATCAACATCCTTTTTATTATAGGAGACACTGACCAAAAAGGGAAAATAAATATCAACTTTAGTTGCTAGGTGTGGAGAGTAGCATCATTATGGGTGTGGGTAGAGGAATGTCATTTTTCAAAAAATTGGGAGGGGTACTTGGAGATGGCAAAAATAAATAATGAAATATATAAATTTGAATTTAGCAAAAAATGATACAGTAATTATGCAACTTTAAAGAAAGATCAAATTCTAAAAAATTAAAAAGCTAACATTTTAATAGTGTTCTGAGGCCTTCGTAGTATTCTTTATAGATATGCAACTGAAAATAGCCTTACCATGAAAATGCCAAAACATAGGGAGAAGATATATAGAAGATTTCTGCTGCAAGAAGTGAGACTATTACCAGGTTGTTGCAGATGAGGTCAACCATGAGATCAATGGCTGTGGTCATAGATGAAAGCATTGTAATGAGGAGAAAACCACTGAACGTAGAAACAATTTAAAGCTTAGGGGCTCCCCTTCTCTCTTACAAGGAAGGATATTTCTGCTTTTTCTCGGATTATCTGTTGTGTGAAGATGATACACATATAGTGAGTAGTTGTTAGGGAAGGGCAAGGGATGCATTTGTGGAGTTTTCTTCAGCAGAGTAGTTTTATTTAACTTTATATATTTTGTGTAACTTTTATGCACACACCCACATGCATATAGGTGTAAGCAAGAGCAGAGATGAACACAGATGTGTCCTCAAATGAAGAGCAAGGGGATGTTTTTAACTTGAGAGTTTGCTGAAATACTTATGACCTACGTGGTAAGTTTACTATCAGATTCTTCTACCTGAGATAACAAGTGAAATTGGAGAGATCCGGTGACATTACACTTTATTCACAAGCTGGTTAACGTAACTTTCTTAAAGTATAAGTGACAACTCTACTTCAAAAGCAAGACACCATATGATAGTGACATCCCGACTATCTTAATATATTCTATATCCCTATTATCTGAGGGGCCCATCTAGGTGAGGGCAAACCTTTATTTGTTATTGCAGTTAAATTTGTGTTTGTTCTAAGCTCACAAAACAATTCTTTCCTTGAAAGAGATGGGGAGCTAGCAAGCTTCAATCAGTCTGTGTCAGGTTACACATTTGAATCAAAATGCACAAGCATGCATCGTTTTGGTGTATCTAGCTTCTATTTTAAAGATGATATCAATCTTGGTAAATCGAAGGCACCTGCAAAAGGCTTAACAAAATTAATTTAATAAGTAGTTTTCTTAGATGTCATACGCCCACTTGGTTTGCATCATTCTCCAGTTTCTGTTGTAGAGAAATTTATGTTTTCCCAGTCAAGATTCTTGAAAGGAGTATACTGACAAAGGATAAAAATATTAGCATTTTCTTGGGATTACTGCTGTATATGGACAAAAGTATCTGATCAAAGCTTTGAATCCTGGAGATAAAAATTGGAAGAATGTATATTGATGCAGAGTATAAGGGATTTTCCAAGAGATTGAATTTGTGCTTATAATAATTCTTGTTTCTTTATATCCTTTGACTAATCGAAGATTATAGCCTTGTTTATAATCAAAATCCTTTTGATTTCTTCTGCATAAGTAGCCCAATGAATATTGCTGAATCTTGCCATAGAACATTGCTTTGAGTGTCTGCTATCATACTTTCTCTAAGATATTTCTTAAACATATTTTGGACAACTCTTTAATTTTAGATTCAATGCTGTAAGAGAGAAGATTCTCCATTTTCATAATGCATCATACTTAAAATGCCAATTTGCTGCCTAGTTTGGATTGATTCTCTACTTAACATATCTGCAATACAATTGTCAATTCTTTTTTTTTTATATCAACCATGATGACATTTTAAGATTCTTCTATTTCCTTTTTCAAAACGATGAAGAGAATGAAGTAACCTTAAAAAAGTCGGATCTGTTCTGAGTATGAATTCAACTCGTTTAAGATAAGCATGAGAACTTTCAATTGTTTTATTGCTGCAAGAATCTCAAGATGATTAGAAGGATTAATGAGTCAGGTCCTTTCCAATTACCAGATTTATACATATTGGTATAGGCCCTTGCTTCTTCACCTCTTTTTCTTATATAAGTTAAAACCACTTCTCAAGCAATAGAACTGACATTTGTCGCAAGTATTAATTTTCCTGTTCCTCAAAGCTGTAGATCTGTAAATGATTTGACTTTTTCTTTTATTCTGTTGAAAGCTTCTATCATTTTTTAATTCCATGTTTTTATGTGGAAGTTAAGGATGCCATGATTTTAATGTGTAAGCTGTTTGGTCACAAGGGTTCCACCCATCTAAATGGAGCTCTGATCAGATTGGTCCATATGATTTTAGAGAAGGAAGGTGTTCCAAACATTGGAGATTTATTTTTGTGACTTTCAAGTAGTAATTTGTAAAGGCTAAAAATGGAGGGGTTTCTATATGGTGTCATATCTGATAGATGCCATGTATGCTTCCTTGTAATTGCCACGTGTACTGACTAACTGTTGGCCAGTTTCTAAGGTTCCAATGCATGTGATTTTCAAAGAGCATCATGCTAATGTTATGAACTTATGAGAGTGAGATTGTTTTGTTAAGTACTAAATTTGACCACATAGTGTATGAAAATGATGCAGGAGCATCGCGTTGATTAATCTTGTTGCCACATCAATAGGAGGATAGCGAAATGGTCAGAAGAAACTATTATCACAAAAGCGCACCCTTGCTGAGCTATCAAATTAGCAACCTTGTGAAACATGGAAACAACCGCGAAGTGTGGGACCTTGCGCAAGGGGGTTGAATCTCCGAAGAAGGCCGACTTCCTTCTCAATCCAAGTGCAGGTCTTGAACCAACTCAACACTTCAAATCTTACTTCTAAACCTATCCTAACAGCTTGCAGAGGAAAAGGGAAGAGAGAAATGCTTAAAATGAAAGGAGGTGATGCACCAAGATAAGAGATGTTTCTCTCCCCACCCGAAATGGCACAATGAATCAACTGAAATACCCAGGAGATGCACAAACTTCAGTTGCATGAATGGCCTTAACGCACGTATGGAGGTTAGGACTTGCTGAATGTCAAGAGGGGAGAAGGTTTCCCACAAGTCACACCCAGAAACAGGTTAACACAACATATATGTGAAAGAAAGCCACAAACATACACTTACAATGAAGGTAAGAACACATACACAACATACATAAGTTGAAGTAAGGCAAGAATGATGATTTCAATTCATTATAAGGCCAATGGCCAAACTTACAGCTGCAGAAATTCAAGATAAATATAAGTCTTTAAGAGAAGTGAAAAAGCATAGGATAGCTCAAGCCAGCAGGGAGAGAACCCTTTACAATGAGGCTTAACAACCTTTATATAGAAAACTGGTCGCAGAGGAGAGACCATTGGTCAAGGAAGATAAGACTTGACCTTTGTGTGTGTAGGGAAATGTCAGTCAAGGAATGTAGGGAAGTGCATGCATCTGACATTGTGTACATGCAAGCAACCTGGCCATACCCTATAAACGCAATCCCAAGAAGAAAGGTACTTCTAGAAGGTGGATTGACTGACATTCCATAGTCAGATCATGTAGGCATGACATAAGTAACCACAAACAAGCGTGGCCCTGTACTTCTCTTGATGGAAATCCTGCAAAAATAATTAAATGCGCCCCTGTAGCTCCACAAAAGGTGTACAAGTCGCAAGAGTTGCTGGAGCATTAAGAGCTTTGAGTGTTGATCACGCCATCTAGAAGTGTTGCAAGCCGGAAGGAAGTTGGAAGACTTCAGAAACACAAGTCACCGAAGTTGGGAAGACTTAGGTTTGGGATTTCGGGATTCTGGAGTTCCGGGGAAGAGGACTTAGCAACTTGGGAACTTCGGGGTTCTGGAGTTCCGGGGAAGAGGAAGAGAAGACTTAGGAACTTGGGAACCTGGGGGTTCTGGACTTTCGGGGTTGAGGAAGAGAAGACTTAGGAACTTGGGAACTTGGGGTTTCGGGGGAGAGGAAGAGAAGACTTAGGAACTTGGGGTTCCGGAGTTCTAGGGAAGAGGAAGAGAAGACTTAAGAACTTGGGAACCTGGGGGTTCTGGAGTTGCGGGGTTGAGGAAGAGAAGACTTAGGAACTTGGGAACTTGGGGTTCCGAGGAAGAGGACTTAGGAACTTCCTTTTGACAAGACAACACTTCACACTTCATGATTCCATTGTTTCCTCTTTGATCAAACTGGGGCAGTGCTGGTCCATGGAACATATCTCTGATCGGTTCTCATTGATGGAACAAGGGTGTCATAAAATGACAACAAAAACTAAAATGCTAAAGATTTTAAATGGCCCGATTAGGACAACGTCGAAAGGAAGAAGACCAACAGGTGCAAGGAAGGCGATACGTTTGGAATAGGAAAAGGCAAAACCCACATTACAAGAGGAGAAATTGAATCGTCTAGGCAAAGAGAGGCTTGAAAAAGGGAGAGAGAGCGGTTAGTAAGGGTGTGTGTGAGAAGGGGGTTCGGCCTAACCATAGAGGCCAAGGTGTATAATTGGTGAAGAACTAGTGAAACCCAAATTGGGGTATGGTCTGATTGTTAAATGTAATCATCCCACTTTGTATGTAATCTCTACCGTGTGTTGAGTAATAATAAAGTTAATCTTTTAGGTGTACACACATGCAAAATTGGTTCTTGTTGATTATTCCTATTCTCGTGTAATCGATTTCTGAGAGGATAGTTATATCGAATTCTGTTATTCGCTATTATAGTCTGTTCGTGTCACAAATCTGCGAGGAAGTCTATAGGTGCTGTTTTGTTTTCCTTGAACATCCTATCATTATGCGTGAGTACAGAGCATGTATTTGGGTATTAGCTGAAGTCTACTACGTCGATTGGTATCGGAGCGTTTTAGCCAAGTCTCCTACGTCAATTGGTATCAGACCGTTTTAGCCAAGTCTCCTACGTCAAGTGGTATCAGAGCGTTTTAGCCAAGTCGACTACGTTAGAAAAGGTGCATAAGAAACCCATGGCTAGGATGAATTCAGTACTGGTTGAGGAACTCATGGCAATCAAGCTGGTGACTCGGTGGATTCACCCCAAACACACTCTTATAGTGGTTAAAGGCACTCATTGGTCCTCACATTTTGTCTAAGTATATGCTGACCTAAATTTTTTTTGCCAAATGTGAAATTTATCATTAGTTATCCGATTCAATTACTTCTCTTTTGTGTTAGAGGAAGCCAAGGAGTATCCTTGCTACTTATTAATAAAACTACTCCTCAATCAATAAAATTGGCATTTGTTGGAAAATGAGTCACAGTTGAAGTGAAGATGGACAAATCACTAGGAGGACCAATAGCTCAATGCTAGAGTACCCCAGCAGCAAATGTGAGGTCATAGGTTCAACTCCTAGCTGGTCCGTGAAAACTTTAAGATGCTATTAGATCTTTTTGGTGTTTGGATATTTCTTGTAGCTTCATGCTATTATGCTTTCCTAATGCTGTTTTGCTTATTGAGCATTTGCATTACTCTCTTGGGGACTAACTTTGTAATGCTGTTTTGATTTTATTAATCATCTGTATTTATAATTTTCATAGTTTCTATTTCTCTCATTGGATCTTGGGCTATCATTTGTTTTTTATATTTAACATGATATCAGAGCCCATATTAGTAGATCTAGGCCAAGTTAGGATCCCTTAGCACCTGCAATGTGGCTCAAGGGGGTTTGTTGGAGAATGAACCACACTTGAATCCAAGATTGACCAGTCACCAAGAGTGCCAGTAGCTCATTGGTAGAGTACTTAAGCCAGTTTCTGTCCAACCTAGAAGTTAATGCACAAATCTTCTAATCTCAGTTCTGTTGTTGCAATCCAAATACGATAGGTGGTATGACATTTTCGGAAGGTAATGATCCTTGATCATCCTTAGGTGGACTGAAACTGAATATTTGTATGGCTTTTGAAAGCTACTGCTAGATGGTTTAGTTCTATCATTTAAATGGTGAGTATCTACCATTTAAATGATGAGAGGAATTTCTTAAGTTCTTTATAAGCTACACTGGCTGCTGCTCCTCGTTCTAACTTTTGTTTAAAAACACTGTTGTTTGCATTTTTAAGTTTTTGTCGATGCTTAAGATAAATTTGTTTGAATTAATTAAAATATCTTACATCAATATATTTATAAGCATTCCGGACTTTGTTCCTTGATCTTCTTTTCTTATTTTTTCCATCTCTTGTCTCTTGCTAACCTTTTTTCTTGTTCTTCCCAGAAATCTAAAAGAGCCCTTTTTAACTTGAAATCTCCTACAGTAGTCTTGGTGAAAGGCAGGTTAGTAATCCATAACAATATATAATAACTGAATCATCTACTTCTCAAGAAGTTACTTTGTTTGAAGTAATTGGAGTTACAGATAATGTTGATATTTATGGCACTGAAGACATTATAGATTGCTCTACATCTGACAGTTGAGAGTGGGCTCTTCTAACTTTTTCAAAATTAAAACTTCTTTTGTAACTCTTAGTCAGTTAATTGTTGGAAAACAATATTTGTCTGCATCTCGTGATCTTTCTATCGAATGTTATTGCAAACAAAGCTATTAATATATGCTTGTTGGTTGTGTTATGTGAACTATAATCCGTATGTTCAGAAAAAGGTCATGACATCCATGTTCTAAGTTGTCTAAGTGATCCTAGAATGTGTTTATTGTTAATCTGCTTGGAGCTATTAATGACAGTGTATGTTATGGTAGTATACTTTAGTGTCCTATCCTAACTTTAATATTTCTCTCCAAGATCCCCATATGTAGAACTTTATAAAAGTTTCCATTCTTTTAACCTATATTGGTTGTCTTGTGGTCTGCTTCAGTGTCCAATTTCTTATTTTTCATTTGTGCTCTGACCACAAAAGTGTAGTTATGAAGATTGATTTAAGAGGTGATTTAGGGGAATTAGTACAATATGTTGAAGTCTCTTTTGTATATTATGAAAAGAGTGGATCATAGATTATGAATCACAACAAGGAAAGTTGAAGTCAATAACAAAAACTTTAATACTATAAAAACTTTTGTCAAGAAAATTTAGACTATACAATGTGTAATGTCCCCAATTGGACAACCTTAGGAGCTAGATGATTTTTTAAACACTTGCGAGCTGGAATAATGAACAAAACCAATATAGTTGCCAAGCCCTACTGAAAATTAGTTCTGATCAGCAAGGTATCAAAATTGCAAACCCACATCAGTCAAAATGTATATTGTGAACCGCAAATCCCACCATCCTCAAAACTTGTTATGAATAATGAATCCTTAGAAGATTGAAAAGTAATCAATTTACTGATGTATGACAGTTGGAAATGTATGACACTCTTGTATGTTGCTCCATCAGGGATTATAAATTAACTATGAGGGCAGATCTAAACTATTTAGGGGCTGTTATGAAGCTGAAACCCTTATACCAACTTTATTATTCATTCTTAAACAGCAGATCTGACTTATCTGATAAAGAACAACTCAAAATCATTGGAAACAGTTCACTTTCAATAAACCCTGGTTAAGCACATGTAAAAGTCAGCAATCAACTAATGAAGGTATTTGTTTGATTCCAGTGTATGAATAACTAGCAAACACACTTACAATAAACCAAACAACTGTACGGTAGGTAGAAAACCTCCAAAAAATGTGCAAATTCAGGCTGGAAATGATGTTTCAGCTGGTGTGAACTCTGGTAAATGATAGTGGTTGGGTAAAACAGGCTGTATGGCGACCTTATCCAATGTGGCAATGGTTTGATAGTCTGCAATATGTGGAAATGTTAAAACAGATCAGAAAATTGTTCTTTAATTACAACTACTGACTGAGAACCATTGTCAATCAGCAAGAAATGGTAAACTGCCCTTGTCAAATTAGTAGCAAAGAGCTGGATGGTGACACTACGAGTGAAATTGAAACTTGGAATTTACCAAAACAGCAGATCCAATGATTGAGACTAGGAGCAAAATTATTATAAACCTTGGGTACAACATGAGATATGGCTGGAAACAATGATCAAAAGTTTGGTGCAGTGGCATGAATTAAAAAGTTGGAAACATCAAATGAGAGCCAATTATAAAATAATGAGCACATATGTACTGTAGCAAATTGAAAATGACTTCAAATCCTCATACAATCTCCAAAAATTCAGCACAATTGTGATTTTTTAGTGGAACCACCTTTAATAGATAAGAGGGTTTTTGTCCTTGAATGTTTAAAACTCCAAATTGGAAGGATTGCGAAATGACAAGATTGGATGCTTAGATGTGAGCCTTGACTTCTCTTTTATAGGCGATTTACATTGGGCCCTCTATTTTATTTTATTTTTATTTATTTTGCTTTTTTGCACCATGTATTTAAAGCATGGTTTTAAATTACAGCCAAAGCCTGCTTTTTGAATTATATTTTGAGCAAGTGTAAAAGACATTTATTAAATATTATATAGAACCTAAAATATATAAATTGATCGACCCGCATAAATTACCATTATTTTTATTTCCCTTGCTCTATCCTTTATCTTATGGAAAAAGGTGATAGGCTAGAAGTCTTTTCCATGGATCTAATCTTGAAAAGGGACATGACATAATAAGCACTATAAAGTAACAAGGATTAGAACACATATCCTTTGAATGCCGACCAATGAGTGATGAGGTTAGGTACATTGAACTTTGTGCCTTCAAATGTGGTAGTTATCCTCCTCGTTGGATGAGTCAAGTACATTGAATTTGGATGCTTTGACTTGGAGTGATGTGATTGGGTTGATGATGACTGGGTGCCACCTTAGCTTGCTCATCTTGTAGATCATCACAAAATGTTTGTGATGGGGCAATATCTCTTGAATATGACGATTGAAAAATTGATTGCTCAAAATAATCAGATTAATTATTCAACGATATACAACTTTATATAAAGAGTTAACAAGAAGACGTTCTAAATTAAGAACTAGTCGTTTAAGTGAAAAATAAAAAGCTAAAAAGTTAAATGACCATTAATAAATAGCTAAATAAAGCTAATTAAAATATAATTAAATATTCTAATACCCTCCCTTAATGGTTATTCTATCTACTAACTACCCTACAGAAGACACTGCAAGTTTTTTGATCACAAACAGAAAGAACACTTTGCTGCGGCGAAGACCCTCCCAGAATTTGCAAAGTGTCAATGACCAAGAATACCAGAATCCATCCAACCTGATGGTGGGTAACCAAACTAAAACTTGAAACCACGATTTTGAGGAAAAATCGGCAAACCCTCCAAAACTGAAGATACAAATCATCATTTTTTTGTGGAAAAAAATGGTTGAAAACCCTAATCAGGAACAAAAACCCTGAAACGATCGAACAAAACCTTGAAATGTTGCTCGACAAGACCCAAAACATCACGTGGTAAAACATCAGACATCATGCGGTAAAACACCAGACATCACGTGGCAAAGCACCAAACATCACATGGTAAAACCCTGATTTTTGAGGAAAAAATCAAGCAAAACCCTCCCATGATTTTTATGGCGAAAAATAAAAAAATTGACAATAATTTTGTAAGGGAAAAATTTCAAACCCTAGAACAGGAAAACATGAAAATAATTTTTTTTAAGGTGAAAAAAATATAAAAAAACCACGAAATAATTTTTTTTAAGGTGAAAAAAATATAAAAAAACCACGAAATAATTTTTTAAGGTGAAAAATTATTAAAAACCTAGAATAATTTTTTAAGGAAAAAAAAAAAAAAGCTCCATTTTTGCCAAAAACCTGAATTGCAAAATATGCAGAACTTTCCGTCACACAATATCCACAAAACCCTAGCCGTAGGTAAACATAGAGACAAAAAAATAAAAAACTTTGGCCACCATTCAGCACCTGTTGTGAGTAGATTTCAAGGAGGAAAAAAATGCGTCCATACAATCACAACGCCCAAAACAAGACAAATCGCAGATTCAAACAAACCCAGCTGAAAAAGAAAACTTCGTGCATAGGAAAAAAATACTAAATAGAAGCCACCATGCACAGGAACACGTGGAAAAATTTCGTGCCGTCGTGTTGAGATTAGGAAGACGTTGCAGGAGAAATCGTAGGTGGTTGTTGCTACGCAGGGAAAAACGCGAGCAAAAATAAATCGCGTTGCCGCGTCAGTAAAAACCCCCAAAATTCACCCACAAAAAAATGCGTGGTGGTGGCAGAAATGTTTGTTGAAAATTGTGCCGCAAAACTTAGAAAAGGGCGCTGAAAAATCCCGCGAATGACAGTCGCAGCACTAGTAAATTGCGACCCGACAGGAACACGGAAGTCACGATGCCCTAGCCAAATTGCGCATAACAGAAACCCTCGGGATTTTTAAAACCTTTGATCAGTCCAAGATCACCCAAAAAAAATCTCACAACAAGAGCACCCTCGAAAAAAACTTCGAACCAAGAACCCTAGCACGCCCAGTTGTCACACAAAAAACAATCGCGCTGCAAGCAAACGCTGGCCTTGAAAATCCGCCCATAAACACTAGCGTGCAATTCCCAAAAATCCTCCTACAGTATCGATAAATAAAAAATTGATTAAAAAAAATTGGAAATAAGTTCCAGAAAGGGTTCTACAAATTTTAAAAAAATTTGCCAACCTCTAAAAAATCCCATCGACCTGCTCTGATACCTTGAAAAATTGATTGCTCAAAATAATCAGATCAATTATTCAATGATATACAACCGTATATAAAGAGTTTACAAGACGACGTTCTAAATTAAGGACTAGTTGTTTAAGTGAAAAATAAAAGCTAAAAAGCTAAATGACCATTAATAAATAACTAAATAGAGCTAATTAAAATATAATTAAATATTCTGATAATGATCATATTCATTATCATATTCCTAAATTGCATCATCTTGGAGTGATCAAGCTGACTTTTTAACTTTGATTTGAAACCATCTTTCCTAGATCACATTTCACTTTTCATTTTCTAACTTGGGGATTTTCTTCCTTGTGAAGTACTTCATCTTGATGATGTTTGATGTAATCTTCATGATACCTATTTTGGATCCTCCCTTTGTTCATGGTGCACTTGAATAGCTCGCCTTGATGTGGGAAAGTATCTTTATGTATATGTGGTGTATTTGCATGTAGAGTCTCTCGTTGTGAAGCCATCTCATTAATCTCTCCTTGTATTGATAGTAACCTTGGATTTTCGAAGGAAATTCAAGGTAATTGCAAATTACCCTCACCCTCATAGCTACGCCTTGAAACTATCTTGATGTTATGAAACACCCTTTCCTCTATTATCCTAAAGAGGTCGATGCTATCCTTCCTTAGTGTCAATGAATTTGATGATAGATGCATACTTGCTCGCTTGATGATGTTGATACCCCTTGGTGTTTGTAAGGCAACCCCTATGTAGTGTTGTATAATGCTTAGAAGTTCTGGCCATGATCATGATTTGCATTGGAATTGATGTCTTGATGCTCATCCTTGATGTTGCAATACCCTCCTCCTTGCCTTGAAATAATCCTCATCTCAACCTTGATATTGCAATGCTTTGAATCCTTGATGTTATATCCTTGAATTCGTAGCTTCTGATTCCTCACATCCTTTTGTATGTTCTTCCTTCTTGCACCAACCCTGGAAAACAAACATATTTTGAATCAAAATCTTATAGAATGAATGAGAGTAATACTAACCATTCACAAATCATGCCTTTCACAACCCTTCTCAAATCTCAATTGAATTTTCTGTCCCTGGAAATGGTGATTTTGTCTAGGAAAGTGATGTTTTTAGGTTTGCAAATACAAAGCTCCAGGTCTGATGTCTGTTTAATAAGCTTATGATTTTGGTCACATCTATCTGAATTTGCACTAAGTGTGGTCTCTGCAAATTCGTTCAATGCCAAATTATTAGTTTGCCCTTTAAGTGCTGATGTAATTCTCCATCACACCAAGGAACTCGCCTTAGGTTTGCTGCTGGTCTGCTATTTATCTCTGCTCCTAATCTCTGTATTTTGCCTTGTTTGCTTTGAAATGATGTTCAAGTGATGATGAGTGACCTTCCTTATATACACGTGAGGGTAAGGTTGCACCTCTTGGGAAACAAGCCGAGTTTGTTTTGTGTTAAAACGTTTTATTCATCTCCATAAACCATAGCCAACTTTGTTTGCTTAAAACACTCTTCTCTCCTTGAGCACATTACAATAGGCTTGCTGTATGGCGGGTTTTCGGACTTAACATGCACGAGGAAGTTGGCCATATAAGAAACTCTAATAAAATTTTACCTCCTCCTAACTAGGTCAGCAGTTTAAGAAAGTTCGTGATTTAAACACATTTAAATAAAGCTTACACTTCCCTTTTCACAAACACAATCCACACCAAATATTCCATTGCTCTGCTCACTAGGGCTGCGAATTAGGATGTTATCTGATCTGATTTCCCATGCTCCTAATGCAAATTAGGTCAGATTGTTTATGTCTGAGCTGTCTTTGGCATGCTTGAAGACTGATTTTCTTTTTCCTAAGCCTGATTTTGATGTACTCTGGGTCTGATCCATCCTTCTGGAGGTCCGATTTCATAATTTGTGGGTCCGATTTTCATCCTTTGATCAACTTCTCCATCTCATTTGAGGTCCTGACTCAAACCCTCAAGGTCGTGGATTCCTTGAGGTCATGGAATCCCCGCTCGCTGGTTGTGGACTCCTTGAGGTCATGGAATTCCAGCTTGCACCTTGACTTATGGAATTTTCTTGGGTTTTCCTTGATTTCTTCATGATTCTTGTGTTTTCTTCTTTCATCATTCAACATTGACTTCATTTCCTTCACTCTCACATCACTTCTCGTTCTTCGTTCTTGCTTCACTTAGGTGTTGATTTGCTCAAACATGGAATATATTTCACTCATCTCCACAAGGTTGTGGATTTCTTGCACTCAAGGAACGATGTTGGTCCTCCACCCTAAGGTCGTGGATTCCTTGACTGAAAGGAAAAATGTTAATCTTCAACCCTAAGGTCGTGGATTCCTTGACCTCAAGGAAAAGTTCATTCACCTCCTTCAAGTTGCAAATAAGGCTAATCACATCAGTTCTCACTTATTTTTATCATTAAAAGCACTTTGTAAATTTTGAAGATCAATGATAAATTCAATTAAGGCAATTCTCATCTCTCATAGCCTTCAAGACCCCCAAGTCATGGATTCCTTGGGTTCAAGGGATTTGAGCACTCATGGACAAGTCATTCATCTACCTCAAGATCACTTCCTCTCCAACTCATTGATTTTGCCAAGTGAAAAAGTTGTTGCAAGGCTGATTAAAGTTGATCTTCTCTTTACTGAAGCTATTCCAAGCATTAAGTCACCAATCTTATGCATTTCACCCAACCCTTGAAAGATTGATCATCACACCGTTTCACTAAAGTCGTGGATTCCTTGAGGTCAAGGATTTTGAGCACTCAAGGACAAATCACACTCCTCCCTTCAAGTCTTGGATTGGGCGTGATGGGTAAATCCTTGCATTTGATTGTGAAGTCATGGATAGATTTGTTCATTTCAGCTCTCACGTAGCTTGATGGATAAAATTGATAGTGCAGCTCCTACTCGATCTCGCCCTCAAGACCCTCAAGTCCCTCAAGTCATGGATTCCTTGAGCTCATGAATTTTAAGCACTCATGGAACTTTACTTTCATTCGCACTTGTAAATTTTTTGATATCCATTCTTCATCCACCTGGGTCTTGATCGATTCTTCTCTTCCTCATCCAGTCCCTGAAGCGCTTCTACTTGCTTGAGAGTTGCTCATCACTCATAAAACTTATCTCATGACTTAGCCTATTAGTTACATTGTGAATCACCTTTCAATGAAGCTCCTTATTCCTATCCAATGCTTAAGCACTGAAGTTGAGCGAGCTCTAAACAATCCCCAAGGAAGATCGTATTGATGCTAGACTACATGAGACTCTTTAAGACTTGCTCTACCTTGGACTAGCAAAACCAAACCCTTTCATAAGCAAAGGCTAAAGACTCGAACTATTGCCAAGATAGACGACTAAGCTAAAACAACTATGCTATTAAGGAAAAAGTGGGGGTCCCTATTTGCAATGGGGCGATGTGTGAAAACGCCACAATAATATGGGGTACCAATCTTACTAGATACACCATGATACTACATATATATTCTTGAAACTACATGAACAACATAAGACTTGAGTGTAGCAGAGATACATGACATGTGAACAATATATTGGAATGACTATATTGAGCTAGAAAAGCAACACAATATAAATACCATTTTGAAGACTTGTCTAGGACTTTGCAAACTCGCAAGTCCTTTTCTTGCTGTGTCGTGTTGAGTAGACTCATCAGCCGAGTTTGGCCAAGTACTTGATTTAGTCGACTCTCCGAGTATCAAGCTTGGACTCTTGTAGCACCTTGAACATTTCCTACCTTAATTTTTATTTGAAATTCATCATTTTCAATCATTTTTTGCTATTATTCACCCATTTCACTTAGCAAAACTTTGGCTTAGTAAGAAGATGATTTGATTATTTTTAAGGATTGATCCTTATAGTGAATGGATTGTCGTGAACAAGATGATGAACTCCCTATTGATGAAGATCTTGCGGAATTGGAGAGAGGAGCAACAAACTTGGATGCAATCGAGGAAAATGAAGACATTTTTGAAGAAACAATCTATCATCATTTTGATACTTACCTAGTTCAAGGTCTGAAAAATTAAGTTACAACAGGAAGGGAAAGAGGAAGATGTAAATTGGATTTGGTTGTTTTTTGTTATTTTGACATATCATCATATGCAAAAAATATTAAGATTATATTTTCCTAAGTTAATAGTTAATTTTTAATGCTCAATCGTGTAATATATTGTATTTTAGAAACTTTCTATTTTGTAAATCTTTGTAATCTATTTATTGAGCGTTCTTGCTCATTGTTAATATAGCAATTATTTTTTACCAAGTATGTTTTCCGTAATATGGTATCAGAGCGCATTGTTAAAAAAAAATTCGCTTTTCTTTTTGAAAAATGTTTTTCGAACTAAGATTTTCAAAAGGAAATTTTTTTTGGAACTCAAAAGTTCTTTTTGCGGGACTTTTTGGGGGTTTCTTTCGACGTCTTCTGGCGTGCTTGCTTTCGTGTGGATAATTTCCTGTGGCTTTTTCGTTTTTTCATCACTCGATTTTTCACGTTTTTCTGCTGCGATCTCCCGTGTTTGTGTTTTCGCCTGTGTGTTGGATATTTTCGGCGCGATTTCTTTTGAGGCGACTCTGCTCGCGCGACGACCTTTGTCTTTTGCAACCTCACCCACGTCGGCTCTTTCATGTCCTATTCCGTTTGCATCTCGTGATTTTAAATCGTGATTTTTTTGTGCGCTGCGCGATTTTTTTCGCAATTTCTGGGTCTTTTCTGGCGTCAACTAGGGTTTTCAGCCTCTGCAGATTTTTTTGGCGACGGCTAGGGTTGTAACCCCTATTTTCTGTGGTAAATATAAATTTTTTGACAGATCCGACTAGGGTTTTATCAAAATCCTTCGATTTTTTGGTCGGAATAAATTTTAAACCACAGATTCTTGGTTGGTTTTTTCGAGACCTCAACTGGGTCATCGTCAGATTTTTTTGGGTGCATAGTTTTCTGTACTTCATCTTTTTCGAAGTCTGTACCCGATTCTGCCTCTGTTTCAGATTCATGCCGTTTTAGATTTTCTTGTTTTCTGTGCATTGGGAAATGTGCAAGATGGTGTCATTGACCAACATGATGTTGGAAGGCAGTCAACAATTCAACGGCAAAAATTATAACACTTGTAAGTAGCGTATGTTGACTATTTTTGAATATCGCCGCCTAGATGATCTTGTTTTGGGAAAAGAATCTCGTCCTTTCGCAGTCGGAACAGATCAGGACAAATTTTATGATCGCAATAGGGAAGCTGTCATGCTTCTTAAGCTCTCTGTTATGGATGACCAGCTACCTCAGATTCCTTCTAGCAAGTCTGCCTCAAAAATTAGGAAGCATCTGAAGGAGTTGCATGAGACATCCGACAAAACCCGAGCGTCTTCTTGAAGAACTAGTTGTTCTTCATCATGATGGATGAACGCATGTCCTTACAGGAGCATCTCACAAAGATTAAGGACATTTGAGATCAACTCGAAGCTATTGGTAGGAAAATGGAGGAAGAGAATATGGTAGTAATACCCTGAAGAGTCTATCAAAATCCTATGAGCACTTCATAGAGACTCTCAACATTATGTCTACGAATGTTGATTTGAAATTTCCAGAGTTGTGCACCAAACTTCTGCAGTAGGATCGTTGGAAACAATAGTTTGGTAGCGGTGCCACTTCGTCTTCCTCAAAACAAGCATTTGCAGCCAAATCCTTTCACAAGGATAAAGGCAAATCTCAGTCATCTCAGTCCTCTTAGCAGAAGGGCTCCAGTTAGTCACAGGAAGGTTCAAAGAAGAAAAAGGTTCAGTGCAACTATTGTCACAAATATGGCCATATGATCAACGATTGTCGCAATCGGATAGCTTCCGAACAACGGAAGCAAGGGGGGTCTTAGCCTAAAGCCAATGTCGCTTAGCACACAAAGCAGAAAGAATCTGCCTTTTACGCCTTCATGGCTAAAAGACTTGCAGACCATGTGAAATGTTCTGCTTGGTATATAGATTCTGGTGCTTCTCAGCATTTCACTCACAGGCGTGATTGGTGTACAAAATTCTCTCCCTATATTGACTCAGTTATTTTTGGAGGAGGTGAAGAGTATACTGTTGTCGGCAAGGGCAACGTTCAGATACAGTCTGGTGGGAGGATTCTCATATTACTCAATGTATACTATGTTCTTGGCGTGGAAGTGAACCTTCTCTGTGAGTCAGATTATGCGACATTCTCCTCAGCTTGATGTCCTCTTCACTACCAATTATGTTTTTTGTAATAAAAAATTATAAATTATAATGCTGTTACACATTTGGAACTATGAAATTTCAAATTTTAAGAGTTTGAGGATCATATGACATTTGTAATGTTTGAATGATGACAATTTGATATTTAAATTAGACTTCTATGTTCTCTAAAATGCAGAATTTTCTTTGGTGTGATTATAAGTTTTTTTTTGTTGGTCTGAGTTTGTGTCGAGTTTAAAGTACGAGTCAAAATTTTGATTTGCTTAGTTTGAGCCAAGTCCAAGTCTTCAAACTAAGATAATCACCATAAAAAAATAGATATCCAAAGCACCAAAAAATTGTATAAAACATTACTATTTCATGGAAAGATTTAAACATCCCAATGTATTGACCCATTACCCAAATGAATATTTGAATGATGACAATTTGATATTTAAATTAGACTTCTATGTTCTCTAAAATGCAGAATTTTCTTCGGTGTAATTATAAGTTTTTTTTTTGGTCCGAGTTTGCGTCGAGTTTCAAGTATGAGTCAAAATTTTGATTTGCTTAGTTTGAGCCAAGTCCAAGTCTTCAAACTATGATAATCACCATAAAAAAATAGATATCCAAATCACCAAAAAATCGTATAAAACATTACTATTTCATGAAAAGATTTAAACACCCCAATGTATTGACCCATTACCCAAATGAGTAGTCTGACATTGTTAATATGTCCAATTGTAGACACCATAACTTGACATTGGGTTGAGCTCTATCATAGGTAATATAGGACCTTTTCCATTTCCAACCTTGTCAGACTTTATACCCTTCAAAACCTTCGTTCATCTTGCAGCCCTAATGGGTAGCCTATTCTCCAAAAAGGACATCAAGTAGCCACTGGTAATAGCAAGGAATAGATACTACCATATTCCTTATACTGCCATAGGTCTTGAAAAAAGTCTTTTAAAATTTAGATCCAATATCTACTTGTGAATTTTAGTTTAGTCCATAGCTCTCCTTATGTAGTATTTGGTGATGCTTGCTCCTCTTTCTTAGCAACTTTGACTTGGTTTACCATTCACTTTTCTTGTAAGCAGTTGAACTAGCATATTAAATATATTTTCCCTTATCTCCAAATCTTGTTGTGAAAATTTCAAATTCTTATTGAAATACTCCATATTTAATGCATAATATCTAATCCTACCATTATTAGCTAGACCTTTTGCCCCTGAAAAAGTTTCCATAACCTTAGGATTCCTTGTGCACATGAATATTGCCTTTAGTCAATGATTCAAGATTGGATTATGGCACGTGAGATCTCTTGACAAACTACCACTTGTCATGATTAGGGCACCACTTATAAGACCATTGAAGAACAAATGTACCCTTGTCATAGATTCCTCCAGCTAGATGGCACCTCCAACACATACATATTTGCAAAATACGTAATGTTCTTTCTAGTTGCCTCATGTTTTAAATCTTAGAAATATTACAAGCATCCTACATTGATTAACCACCATCATTTAGTTCATTCAAATGGACTTTTCAATCTCATTTTATATAACTCCTTATACATTTCATACCGTCATAATAAGCCATACACAACTTTTCATTTATAAGTTCATCTTGTTGTTTGGTTATAATTCTACTATGCAAATCCTCCCAACTTGAACCATCATACTTTTCACTGGTGAGTGTACAATTTGATATACACCCTAATTAGCAATGTAATTAGACATTTTATTTTGTTTCCTAAAGCAATGAGGAACCTTGACTAATTCAAAATTTTGGCTTCATAAATCGAACTTTTCTAATATTGTTCTTAGCTGCCAATAGGGCGATGCCTTATTTTAGTTGTGTTTATCACTATATTGAATCACCTTGTGTTTCCACACTCCAATATCTGCCATGTAAGTCACCTTACTATTTGCTAATAGAGCCTGTTATTTTGTTGCATTGTTTTATAACCTATGAATGTTAAGCTTCCTAGCACAAAATCACCCTTAGAATCTCTTAAAACAATGGGTTTTCTTTTGGTGCCCCATCAAAGTTTAATTTGACTCCACTCCTTGGAGCTTGTCATTTCTCTTCCCTTTTATTATTGGTTACTCCCATTAACCCTTGATGGGTGCACTTTTCCCAATGAAAGACGTTTCCCTTCATTTTTTTGATTTCACAAATTCTTTTATAACCTTATGCTTTACCAAGTTTTCAGGATGGGGATAGCAAGGTACAGGAGGATGCATTGCTGTGTTAGGTCTTTTTTGGGCCATTTTTATGTGGATGACAAGGGAGCTATCAAAAAGATAAGGAAATTTCAAATATTTATATGATATTGATAAGGCATTTATCATAGACATTATAGAACCTTAATACATAATGTTAGACTTGAATTGAAATTTTACATGAGAATTGACATACAAATTAACAAAATTTAATTGATTTAATTGGTAGAGTAAGATCTGCAAAAGAGACTTGAGAAATTTTGACTGCTTGTCTTGAATCACTTTTTATATCAGGTTTCATCATCAAGCTTTTGCCATCAATGTACTTGTGAAGAGTAGGAACTTGGATGTTGTTCGTAAATCCAGTGACCAAGCAAGCTACAAGGGTGAAATGAATAGAATTCCTTTTCATATTTAGACCATTGACCATCATATTTATTATTGGGAAGATTTGAGCATGTGGATTGTTGATGTGGTTTTTATGATACCTCGAACACAGAATAAAATACTAAGTATTCTATCCTCTCTTGAACAAGTAAACCTCAAATGTTAAACAATGTGATCGAGTAAGGAAACCCCAAGGTTTCTTTTGTCAGGTCTTGACATGCAATTGGATAGACTTAGTGAAATGATGTCATATGCTGGTATCACAAAGGGACTAACGCTTTTGCAAAACAGCTAGAACTTGGAAACTAACTTTACTTCTACCAAACAAAGATCAAAGAGAAAGGGATAGAGAATCTAATCTAATTTAGAGCTATGAACAATGATGATAATGAATGATGCTTAGATAGACAAATTCGTTAAATCAAGCTTTGCTTCGCCATAATAACAACCACCACACAAAGTTGATGCAATCTCCAAAGGTAGTGAATGATTTTCATATTGCAAACATCCATTCAAATACCTAGTGCTGGCGTAATCCAAATGGACATCCACATTTGAACTATTGCAACAATGAGGTTCAAACTTACCATGCATTGCAATTTGCAATCAACGAATTACAAATGGTATGGACATCAAGGATGTTAAAGTAATCAGATTTGTTTTCTGTTATTGCTTTGTCTATTTGAATATATTTATTAACTATGTCTTCAATAATATTGCTGAGATAATAAGAATACTCTTAGTTCAATTTCGATCAGAGTACATTAGATGTCTTCGGCTTGCACTTGTAGATTTCTGTGTTTGCCATTTGAATCAATTTCATCCATATATATGTTTGGTTAGATGTCTTATGAATAGCATAGTTCACGTGGAGTCATGTCTCTTCAATGACATTACTTCATAAGCAGCGATGAACGATTTAGTTATCGTTTTATATTAAACGCATGTTAAATACCAAAATGTTTTAGCAGAATGATCGATTATATTGATCATTCCATTGATCAATATATCGATATTCATAAACCGATTCTTATAATCGAATCATGATTGTAGTCCATATAACATAGACATCGATTTCCATGATCGATATTGGTTTAGACTTCTTAGTCAATACAAATAGATTCATCAGTTTACATAATCGACTTCATTAATGGTTAAGCACATAATGATCTTTAATCGATCCATTGTATGATTGATTTTCTTTATCATTTAATCATAGATCGGTGATGATGATTATAATCGTTTCCAGAATAACATGATTTATATAATAATCATGTGTGTATATTTAATTATATATATCTATATATATATCATTATATATATATATATATATATATATATATATATATATATATATATATATATATATATATATATATATATATATATATACATGATTATTTATAATCATGATTTAACATCATCAAGGTAAATACATCAATCAACTATGTGAAAGGATAGATATCAATTGTTCACTTGGATGACTTCATTGGTTAGATTAATCTGACAGAAGCTACAATTATCAACAAAGGAATTCATCAAATTTCTTCACATATCACCATCATAACCAATGGACTTCAATTAAAATTTGAGAAGTAGAAAGAAACCATATGAAATGTAGAAACGAGACACAAAGATCCACCATATCTTCAATGAAACTTTTGCACTAATTTCATTATAATCTTAACAATTTCTTTTCCTCGTCCTACTCTAATCTATTCTAACTCCTCTATTATTCTCTTCTATTAACCCTTACAAATGAGAAGGCAAAGCCTTTTATAGAGCTTGAATTGGAAATAAGGGCTAAGATTTTCTCTTAATCAATGGCGAAGATTTGGAAAACAAAACCCTAATTAAGGTTAGTGACAAACATAGTTGAACTACTCGTCAAAAGCAAAAACTCGCCAAGGCCTTAAAAACACTCGAGAACTTGAAAATTTCCTTAAATTTAATTAGAAATGCATTCGTTTTTGCAAAATTCAATGATGAGATGTATCCAATGAGTCAATAAATGAGTAAACAAAAGAAACAAGCGGATTCTAGATATATTTGATTGATTTAAAATTTTAAATGCAATCTGGGTACAAAATAGCATCCTCATGTGGAATGTTGATGGTTGATAGTCTGAAACAAAATGAAATAGCAAATTGTTTTTGTAAAACTAAAGTAAATACTACATCAAAACATTTTACATCTTCCTCTTCTCAATTCTGGTAAAAACTAGGGGAGAGGTAGAACTAGAGGGTCTAGTCCTAGGAGTCCGATGTGGCTCCTACATTTCGCCAAAACGAGGTTGAGGGTAGCACCTCTTGCGGGGTCTGGGGATGAGTTAGAGAGAGGTAGAGTGATAGGTCTAGATCTTGGGGAAGAGAGGAGAGAGTGAGATAGAGAGCGGTAGAGAGATGGGATAGAGGAAAAGTGATAGGGAGATAGGTCTAGAATTCAAGGCAGATAAAGTGAGTGAGAGAGAGAGGGAGAGAGAGAGAATGTTGATAGTAGCCTACTGATTTACTAAAATTTGACTGTCTGAAAATTTAGAAAATCGTCTAAAACCTAGAATTTGCATTATAACTCCTAGAGATCTGAAACTACTCTCAAACATCCTGCCAATATTTACATGAAATATAACTTAAAGTATAAGCTTTCTTATACTTAAATGTTATATTCCATGTATATATTCTAATGAAGAGAATGAGACTGACATGAAAAAGAAAAAAAAAAGAAGATAGTTTTTTGATGCTTTTGGGCCTCTTTTTTTATGCAATCGAGTTTTTGTGCAAATTTTTGGTGTAAATACTTGCCAAGTCGGAGAACTCGTGAGTTTTTGATGACTCGATGAGTCTTCCATCTATGATTACAACTATAACACCTCATTGACCAATGATGAAATTACATTGCTTTAAATACATGTCCTTTTAGATGAAGGACCAATAACAAACAAGGTTAGGTATATTCAATTTGAATATTTGATGTAGTGCCACATGTCACTTGCTCCTTCCTCGTATGAAATAGTTTCAATGCACTTGGATGTATGGACATGGGATTATTGGATCGGTTGATGATCATCGGGTGCCACCTCAATGTAGATATCTTTTGATACTCAACATCAGCACCTTCCTTGTTTGATTGTGATGGTTCATATTTCCAAATTGCATCATCTTGATCAGGTTTCTAACTTTGATTAATTCTCACAAAACTATTCACTTTCCTTGATCATCCTTGTGCATTTCATCTTCATTTTTTGGAATCTTTCTTCTTATAATGCCTTGATCTTGTCATTCCTTCATTTGTTCGCCATCATTGTGAAGTCTTCGTGATGTTTTGAGCTTGAGGTGTTGATGTGGTATCTCTAGTCATGTATCATCCTTTGCATCCATCATTCCTTTCTTTTTGTTGTTGAATTCACTCTTCAAGCACTTCCTTTCATCTTGGATCGAAAATCCAAGGTTGTTGTAGAGTCTTCTTTGTAATGCCTTGAATGTCTTGATGAAGTGTGGATCTTGAAAGGTATCTTTATCCTTTGGAATTACTTGCCTTGTCATCATTGTGGAGTCTTCAATGTTGTAGAACAATCCCACATGTTGTGGTTGCATTGTAAAATGTGGATCTTGTTTTGTATTGTTGAAAATCCTTATCCACATTATGCAATTACTTGAATTCTGATTTCTCCTTGTTGAATGTTGCTCACCATGTGATTAAGTCTTCCATTGGCTTCTTCCATATGTTGATGGGTATCCTCCTCATCATTCTCCATCATTCCATGCATCTCCTTGAATCAATCCTGAAAAGTCAAAGAAAACACCTTGAATCAAGATTATAAAAAAAACCCTAAGTGTATAATTCTCAAAATTTGCTTCATGAAACCTTTCAAAATCTGGAAATGACAGCTAGGAATTCTGGAAATGGTAATCCAAATCTGGAAATTTTTCGGGTGTGGAAATGTATGATTCTTGGTCGGATTTATCCTTCCCATCAGCTGTAGTTCATTTGGTTGTGACTGAATTTGTCTTGTAATCAGATTTTATCGCAATGTGCCTTCTTTGTTGTTAAATCTGATTGCCTTTTGCATTGAATTCATACATGTCTGCTGGAGTTTGCACTCTCTGCTCCTAATCAGGTTTATTCTGCTCTCAACTTGTTGACCTTTCTGCTGGAATTCACACTTTTCCTGCTCTGCCTATTGGATTCCTTTGAATTGCATTTGATTTGATGAAATTTTTCATTGAATCTCTCCTTTATATGCGCTTGCAAACAACTCACAACTTGATAAAGGGGTTGGCTAACTTTTGGGTTACGATCATTTCAAGCCCTTTCAAGGCTGGCCAGCATGAAATCATTTATTTGTGCTTTGAAGTTTCCTCATTCAAATCAGGTTGGCTCTCTACCTTTGTATTTCGGAAGAATTATTATTTTTTTATCCAAGTGGGCCCTTCTTGTTTTCACCATTGAAGGGCTATATAAGCAAGGTTGAGTGCTCCAATTCACAACACACTTCACCTTGCACTTAATCATCAATTCTCTGCTCTGATTTAGGATTTCTGCTTCTGATTTTCATTTGATCTGCTTGTAATTCGCCTTAGGATGATTTGTATTTGGTATTTTTGAATGGGGTTTTGATCTCTAATTTATAGCCCTCAGCACGCTTAAATTTAGTACTCCTTCTAACTAGGCTGACCTAGGTTTGCATTTGGAATTAATTTGATCCACCTTAAAACAGGCCAACCTATGCTTGAATCATTCATTTTTGTTTTAAAGTTCCGAATTCCCTTCTAGGTCAGCCGACTTAAACAAAGCTTTTTTGGCATTTCAAACTGAATTTATTCATGCTGAGCCGACCTATGGCACTAACTCCTCCTAGGCGGGATTTAGGTGTGAATAAGGACACAAAGGAGCACAATTTCAAGGGTGTTTTGGAGAAACTTGGGTGCAAATTCCACCTTGTCAAGGGCAAATCTTGAGCGCACTTCCTATTTTGTCAACAAATTTCCAAGTTTGGGGTGCAAATTAGACTTGGAGATTTTGAATGCTTTCTTATGTAGGACAAAGAATTTGAGGGCGCAAATTAGAGGTAGACAAGAAATTTTCCATGTGCAATTTTATACCCTTCAAGGAATTCGGTGCATTTCCACATAAGTAAAGAAATTCTGAGCGTATATCCATATTGAGGAAGGAAATTGTGGGTGCACTTTCACTATAGACAAGAAATCTTGGGTGGAAATTAGGCTAAAAGAGGAAATGCCTTGGATTGGAAATCTTGAGTGGAATTTCTCATGAGAAAAGAAATTTAGAGCACGTATTCACCTTGGAATGGAAATGTAGGGTGCACAACAAGGATTGCCAAGGATTTTTGTAATATTTCCAAGTCTTAAAAGGAAATTTCTTGAGCTCATTTCCACCTTAGAGAGGAAATTTACTTGCATTCTATGACTTGGAAGTGGAATTTCTGACTTCAACTTAGGATTTTGCATTTAAACTGAGTTTCCACACCTTAATCATGGATTTTGATTCTCAACTCTTGGAATTCCTTATCTCAAACAAGGATTGACTTGAAATTGCATTTTCTCCAAGGGATTTTTACAAAATTTTCCTTATTTTCTCCTCTTGTTGGCAATTCGACCTTGACAAGGAATTTTCTTTGTCTTGGTATCGGATTCCTTGAATTCTTTCACCATTTTCCCACACTTAGCATTTTCTACATTTCACTTTTCTTGACAACTTTCCTTGATGATATTGACAACTTTCACTTGACAACATTTTGACAACTTTGCTTGCACTTTGACAACATTTTGACAACTTTGTCAACATTGTGAATTTCCACCTTCAATTCTTAGTCTTGATTCTTCTTCATGGATTTTGGGCACAAAATTTGAATTCCTAACTTGTTCACACCCTAGGTCTTGAATTTGGACAACTTCCATTTTCATTCCTTGGAATAGTTGCACATTTTTAATCTCAAAACAAGGAATTTTCCTAGTCTAGATGGTGGATTGCACATTCAATTCCTATTTTGGACTTGGAATTCCTGACTCGACCTACCCATCCTTGACCTAAGACTTAGTGAATCTCTTGACTCGATCTATCCAATTCCAAGGACAAAATCATACTCTTATAAACTTCAAGGATTGATCAACTGTTCTTTCCAGACTAACAAGACATCAACCTCCTTAAGAACTGGGAGACAAAACTACTACCAAGCTAAACTAAACAAACCAAAACAGTAAACACCTATGCTAACAAGCAAAAAGAAGGGGGTGCCCGTTTGCAATGGGTGATGCGTGAAAATGTCACAACACGGATCTTGTAATGAAAGAATTAAAATTGGGGAGGATACACCAGCTATACTAGTAGAAGACTGTATTACTTATAGTTCCGTGATAACTCTCGGAGAACACATTGGACACAGTATCACAAGAATGGTTCAGAACATAAGTATCAAAACTTTTATGGAACATCGGGATGACAAAGCACAGTACAAAGCATATATTGAAAACCTTGTTTATGATAGTATTCAAAAGGAAGCTTTTTTGAGACTGAAGATATTTGCTTTTCTAGTTATGACTGACTCATAGATACAAAACAAGTTTTAATATTAATATGATTGTTGGCTTTGAAATTTAAACTACTAAGCTTGTAAACTTCACTCTTAGAAACAGTAGGAAGAGCCTGATCCAAACTTTAATTTGTAGAACATTCATATTATCCTTTGTATCAGGATTATTATCACCATTTCTAAGTCCAAATAGTTTTGATAAAGAAACTTTTTGAAAATTAGATGATTCAGCCATTATGTATTCTTATGGATTATTGACCTGCCTTTCATTGAGACTATTGAAGGATATTTCTGTCCATCTCTCTCTTTGTATAAAATTTGAAATATTTTGTTTTTTTAGAAACTTGTTCATCCCTCCCCAAAATTTAAAGAAACACTGCATTTTACAGGTCAAAATAGATGTTAGTGAAAGCACAGTACAATTGTGTTTGATAATCATCATCATGACAAACAATTAAAGTTTGAACAAGCAGCAAGTTGGAGAAAGGCCTGTTGATGTGTTTTTTAGGCATAGTCAAACATAGAATAAAATACCAAAGTACTTTACCATCTCTTGAACAAAATCACTTAAGATGCTAAATATCTGATCAACTAAGATAATTACAAGTTTTCTACGGTTAGTTCTTGACATGTGGGTAACTCAATGGTTGATGTGAATTGCTGTTCTCACTTGGGGACTTGCATGATTGTTCGGATTTGTCAATCTTATTATGTATTGGGATAGGTTTTGCCAATGACTTAGGATTATGCAATATAGCTCTTGATCTAATCTAACAAGGATTTTAAATAAAATGCGAAAAGAATAAGGGTTTAGAAATTTTTTATTCAAACCTAGAATGCAAGAGGCAATGAACGATTCAATGAAATCCTACTAGGCAAGGTCTCACCATAAATGAACAATTTGACACAAGCTTAGTGCAATCATTTAAGGTAAATCTATAGATGTTCAAATTGTCACCTTCAACACCAATACCATCAAGACAATGAATACCAATGGACATGCAATAATTGAAGTTAAGTACGATTCATATTCTAGTTGACCACACAAGGCGAAATCACAATCAACAAGAAAGCTAGTGGTATGGATTAAATGGATCCAATCTACAATACTTGAAAGCAAATTCTAATCTAAATTCTATTCTAAATTTTGGAGGCAATTAGAACCACAAATGCGTACAAAATCTAAACAAAACCACCACGCTTCAATGATTTATATTCAAATCTGCAACATATAGACGACAATTATCAAAAATCTCTCTTACAAATGAGAGGCAATGAGATTTATATAGTCTCAAATGAAACGAATGGCCCGGATTCATTTAGAATCAAAGGCTAGGATCATGCCAACACTGCCCTAAATTTGCCCTAATTAGGGTTTACATCAAAAAAGGAATCACGAAAAGGTGATCCAATGGGATGATGCCTAGTCATCAAGGAGGGAGTCTTCTAGAAGCATATTCCAAGAATCTGACCAAGACAAAGTTAAGCTCCTCCATGGTGATGTTGGGTAAAGTCTCCTGATGTGCATCAATCACATCCAACACATCGTAGAATGAATCAAGGGCATTCTCCCAATCTAGCACAAGCTTTTGCAAACTGTTGATGTGAACCACAAGAGAAACCAAATCATCTACCTGACTCTCCTTCAAATATTCTAATTGATTGAAGCAAATGAACTTCATCTTTTCTTTCAATTCTTCTACGTGTAAAGTGTTGGAAGCAAGGACATCCATCCCCAACAACTCATCAATAGATGTAAAGATCTTAGATTGAATCTCTTCGATCGATCCTTCCATCTCTACACAATCTTGTCTTATGTGATCAAAAGTGGACTTCCTCATAGCCAAATAACAATACCGTCCCTAAAATTATATACATCACCTGCATGTACACCTCCCTCCTAGATCAATGTGGGCATCAGGATTCGCTTCAACACCTTGAAATGAGGAATTGTCTTTTTCTGCACTGGTTGGGAATTATCCCAAACTCCTTCCAAATACTGTATCCAGAATATAAGCATTGACGATTTGTCAAATGCTTGGACAAATTGAGCTAGGAAATCATCTACTTGTTTTGCAACATCCTCAATCCACTTTCCAACCTCCAAATGTGTATTCCTCACTGCCTCATTATCAAAGGGAAATCCATGATCAATGGCAATAGGTGAGACAAAGGTAGGGTCCTCATGCCTTTGGGAATTCATCCCTTCAATGTACTCCTTGAGTCTCCTATTTTCATTTTCCAGCATCTCCTTCTCAATAGTCCTATCCAATCGTGCCTTGATTGCCTTGACCGTATCATTAAGTTCTTGGAATTCCTGCTTCTTTGTAGTAGGTCCAAGGTCAATTGTAGCAATCTAATAATCCATGGGAGTGACAACATCTTTGGTCTTATCACCATCAGGACAGCCACTTGTGCAATACGTAGCAATTCTAGAAAATTCTTAGCCTTCTTCTGCTCCTTTTCTTTGTCTGGCCTGGCTAAGAAATCATCAATATCTTCTATGGGTTGTGCCTCTATCATCTTCTAATTTTCCATGCTTTGCAGTAACCAATCGGGAATGGTGGACATTTCCATCCCATCCTCAGCCTCATGTCATGATCAAGTCCTCTCAAATCTAAAATGACATCTAAAATGACATCATCATCTGTTTCCTTGTCCTTAGTCAAATCGACCACATTGTTGCCCAAGCTAAACTCCAACTGGATAGTGGGAGATTTGGGTTGCTCTTCATCTTCATTCAGTGGTACTGATTGCGTTGTAGCATGCAACTCTTGATTATTCTTTGGTAGGATTTCCGTATTGGAACCTTGTATTGATTCTCTGTCCTCAGGCATATCATTCTCTTTCATTGATGAGTGACTCATGGTGGATAAAGGGGTGTCAAACTTGTGTTTCTTTTTTTTTGATTGTTGACTAATAGTCTCCCTTTCTTTTTCTTGTGATTCTCTAGGCATACCCTTCCTTCTCTTGGGAGCTTGACTCTCCTCATCATCATGTGTCCTTACATTACTGACTGTCCTTTCATCATCATCGAAGGAAGGCTCCTCATTTTTCATCTTTTCATAGGTAAAGGTGACATTTCTTTCTCTTAACTTGTTGACGTACTTGTCCACCGATTCCCTGGAGTAATCATTTACTTCTCTCATAAGCACATTTAAATCCACCACCTTAGGCTGTGTCCAACTTGGCAATAGGATAGGCTTGTTCACCTCATTGTCATACTGTAGATGAGTATGATCACTATCATCATGCACCTGATTAGGAATGGAGAAGAGATTACAGTTCCTCATGAAGTCCACTGGCATTAGAGACCACATTCTCTCCCTAACTATGAGCTCATCCATTAGATTAGCCCAATAGTCCTCAATGTCAATCTTATGTATAAACTTTTCTCCCTTGATCTTCACAACATTCTTGAATGGATCAAATCGATCCTTGCCCTTATAAGTTCCATGGCGATAGAATTCAAGTTCCTAGATAATTGAACTCGTTGTAGTTGCTGTGTGGCATACCTCCAAAGTCTTCCCAGGTGCAATTGGGAGAGTTATCCCCGTTCTATGCTTCTCCTTTTGGATAAAATTAAACTCCAAAAGCTGTCTCACTACCTCAAGTATGATCATCTTATCTGTCGAATACCTAGGAAGTTTGTATGGTTTGGATCTAAATCCCTGAATCCGTAGGTATGTGAAGGTAGGCAACTGTATATACCATGATCTGCACTTCTCAACAAGCCTTGTTGCATCCTTGGACAATCGTTTGTGGATCCCGCCTTGCAGTAGCCTTGTCATATAGATGGTGAAAACATCATTCATCCTTCTATAGTGTTGAATCTTGTGTAGATGTTGTTGTGGATAACACTCATAAACTTTGTATTGTCCTAGCCTATTCCTGACTTCGCCCTTGCATATCAATCTCTTCTATACAACAATTCTGGCAAGCAAGTACACAAGGTAGGAGGTCATGCTGAATGTCTTTGTTCTCTCCAAACTTCTCTATTGGAAGTCGAGGTTATCACTTATTATCTTGGCCCAATTGATCAATACTCCTCTTGACATATCTTCAATGAAATAAAACATCCAGTTCTCAAACAATGCCCCTTGAGGTGTTCCCATTACTCTATTGAGTAAGAATATTAAATCACTATATTCATCCTTGAAGTCTGATGATAGACGCCTCTTGGGTAGCTTGGAGTGGTGATGCCTTGGTTCAATGACCCACTCATTGTTGACAACTATCATACATGCATCTGTCTTCTTTAAAAACTTAGCTTGTTATTCATCCTTAGTTCTCTCTTGCATGTCCACACTCTTGGGGATTCCAAACACTTCCGCGATCACATCTTCGGCTAAGTATGCAAGCATTGTCCCCTTGGGTGACTTGATCATTCTGGTTCTTGGATCATAGTGCTTCGCACACTCGACAATAAGTTCACTGGATTGTACGGATGGTGGAAAGCCAGCTGCTTGATAAATTCCACTCTTCATGATATTGGCCGAGAGGGTTGAAGGAAGATGGTTCTTCACTCCAAACACTCTTTGTCACATCTGCCTCATGTCCAGGAATTCCATGTTCGTATCCGTGACCCTCCTCCATCAGGACGATAGCAATGATTCCAAACCCTCTTGTACGATCTTCAAATGTTCCTTCCTCGCCGCTATTCCTGCCTTAGACATGGCCCCTGTATGAAGCTAGAAGTCTATCATAGAAAAATAATTCTAAAAGTTTGTTTTCAGAATTTCACAAGTTCTGATTTTGTCAATTTCAAAGGGTCTAAAATCAGAAATTTTAACAATTTGTAACATAAATTCTGAAAACAATATAAATTTTGATCAAAATGGGGTCTAAAATCCTCCTAAAACCTTGATTTTCAGACTTGTTAAAGGTCTGATCATGAGAAATAAGTCTGAATACACCCTGGTATACTCAGAAAATGATGAATTTGAGGCTCAAAAAGTATACCCCAGGTCTGAATACACCTGAAAAATGGTATATATAGGTCTGTTTTTCTGATTCTTAAGTCTGAATATACCCCTCCATGGTCAGAAAATGGTTTCAAAAGCCAAAAGACACCCTGAAAATGGTAAATATTAATGGCTGGAAGTGAAATATCAGTCTGAAGACAAAGCTGGAAATGGTGTTTCAGATTGGGCCAGCAATGGCGTCCAACAAAATACCCTCAAATTCACCAAAAATCATGCCCAAAACAAAATCACCCCTTTGTAATAATAGCTGGAAATGACTTTTCAGATCTTGAAATGCAATGTCCTGGGTAAGGATCAGCAATGGCAACCAACAATGGTGTTGAAATTTTCAAACAATGGTGGCTAGCCAACACTTTGGCAAAATTGCAGTCACTCCCAGCCATGGCGCCAAATACCAAAATCACCAAAGTCACCATTGGCGCCCTCAAATCTGCAACAAGTCCGGAAATTCTCCTTCAATAATGGTGTTAAAATCAGAGTTCCCAAACTCGCCGCGAGTCAGGCGAGTTCGCCGAGTTGGCGAGTCGAGCCAAGCTCGGCGAGTTTTGCTGACTCGGGACTCGGACTCGGCGAGTTTTGACCATAACTCGCCTAACTCGCGAGTCAGGCGAGTTATGGCAAAACTCGCCGAGTCCAAGCTCCAAAACTCGGCCACCACAGGTCAATGTTTTGACTTGTTTGACAAGTTAGTATCTTCGTCAGGATTCATATATGGAATATAACATTTAAGTATAAGTGACATTTCCTTATGTCTTTTCTCTTTCTTATACTTTAAGTTATATTCCATATATATTGTCAGGATGTTTGAGAGTGGTTTCGGACCTCCATGAGTTATAATGCAAAATCTAGTTTTTGGAGGATCCTTCAAATTTCCAGACTTAGTCAAATTTCAGGCCATTTCAGGATCAGGATGACATTCCAGATTTTTAAGGCGAGTTCACTCTGACCATGATGTAAGGGATGGGACCTAGGAGGACACTATGCATTCAACCAAGGTTTGATTTAGCAACTTGAAGCGTGACTAGATAGTACACAAAAACCCTAGGAATGATCTAAATAACCCCTAATCACTCAACTGACCTAACCTCCTTCACTCCACCTTGAGGAGATCCACCTGATTTGATGACCTTTGAGAAACTCAATCCCTTCAATGCAAAGGCTAAGACACTAAAACGACCAACAACAAAACTAAAAGAGCTAACCCTAGAAAGCAAAAAGTGGGGGTCTTCATTTGCAATGGGGCGATGTGTGAGTACCTCACAACAGGGATGTTTCTTAAAATTTTGAAAAAAGGGGGTGAGTTGGGGATATTTCCTACCTATCCCCACATACCAAAAAATCCCCCCATGGGGCACAAGGTTATTTTTGGCAAGGGACATGTCTCTGAGGAGCATATTTCAAACCCTTCTGGCCTCACAATTCCCCCTTCCATCCAGCATATATATAGCCTAAAAACTAAGAGGTCCAAGAAAGACCAAGGTCAACTATAGTCCCAAGGTAAAACCTAAGTTCAAAAAGCACACTATTTAATGCTACCATACACAAGCATTCCTTACAGTTTCCAAGTGAAGATGTTCATGATGTCTCATGTTGGTGCTCCCAAAATTTCAATTTGGCCAAAGAAAATACTAAACAGAAGCCCCAAACAAGTAGATACTCTACCAACATGCCTTTCATGGCATAACAAGCTAGCACACATTATAATTGGGCTTTATTCAATAATGGGTGCATGAAACAAGTTTTAAATTGTTAAAAATCTCTTAATTTCAAGGTTTTTTTAATTTTGCCGAGTCATTGCCGAGTCGTTGCCGAGTCATAGCCGAGTCACGAGTCGAGTCGGCCTTGCCGAGTCCGAGCCGAGTCCGAGTCTGGGAACTTTGGTTAAAATGACACTTAGACAAAAATCGCCCAGCTATGATCTTCAATTTGCCTTCAATCACACATCCAACTATCACATCAAGGCAATATAATAATAATATAATGCTGGCTGGCCATACTTATTCATGTTTTTACCTTGATATTTCACCACAAAAGCAATGTGGGATAAAAAAGTTGCTTTATAACAGCCTGGTGGAAAATCGATTTGCCTTGGGATAACACTTTGTCATTAAATAATTGTTGTTGATCATTAAATAATTGTAATAAGGCAAAAATAATTAAATGTAAGCACACTTGTTATTTAAATCTTTTCATTTGCATTAAATTTAGGCCACCTGGTGAAAATCGATCCATATTGGGACAAAAATTTGCCATTAAATTTCATCATAACTCATCACGTAAGGCATTTGGGGAAAAACGTGGCCCATTTGGACACAAAAATCTCATCATTTCACTTACTTTGTCTAGAAAAATCTCATTTGGGGAAAATCGATCCCCATCTGGACACAAAAATTGCATTCATTCATTCAACTTTGTCCACAAATTGAGTTCTGGGGAAAAACGACCCTCATCTGGACACATGAAACTTGTCAAAATTCACCATAATAACCTCCAGGGGAAATTCAAACTCCATCTGGACACAAAAATTGCATTTAAATTTCACTAATTCACCCAAGGGAAAAACACACTTCATCAGGACAAGGCAATTTTGGCCACACTCAACTTTGCATGCTTCATTTTCCATCCTTGGGGAAATTCAAACCCCATGTGGACAAATTGCAGCACTTGACTTGGTCACTTCTACCTCTGGTGAAAAACGTGGTCCATTACGACAACTATGGTGGAGAATCTGATCCATTAGGATTTTCCCAAAGACACTTGGAACTTGGTGGAAAAACACCCTCCATCGAGACAAAGTCCAAAAAGCTTAAGCGAAAAATGCCTCACATTGGAACAAATTGATTTTATGACTTTAATTTCATGGGGAGAAATGTTGCCCATCGGGACAAAGGTGTTTTTTGTCGTTCTGCATCGGGACTTTCAACATTTTAACTAGGGGAAAATAAGGTTCCATTGGGACAGTTGGTTGAAAATTTTGTACACTTGGGGGATATGCAAAATTGTGGTTTCAGCCACAGTGTGTGAGTATGATACTCTCCTAATTTAGGGAAGGCTCCTCCTATCTACAAACTAAACTAATCGAATATGGGTGAGACGAGTCTTTCTTCTTCTTTCAAAAATAACTATACTCTTTTCTTTTCACAGAAAAGTAATAGCAATTGGAAATAAATAACAAGAAATACAGAAATGAGACTTTTTGTAGGATTTGGAACATAAAGAGAAGCAAAGTTTTCATGAAAGCACAAAGACCTTTGTCACTTCCCCGGGACGGGAAAACAAAAAGAAAGCTCAAAGTCTTCAACTATCTATTCTCCGATCAACCTTTTTAGATGATTTTCTGATAATTAAGCACAGTATGTAGCGGCTCAAAGTCTAACTACATGATGCACTTCACCTTACATGCACAAGTCTTAAAAATAGAAGTAGCAAAAAGTCTACAAGTTATCGTCTCACTTGATCTTTTCACACTAGCTTCAAATATGATAAGCAACTCAAAGTTTGCAAGACCAAATCTGAAAACCAAACATATAACTTTAAATACAATTAGCAGCTCAAAGTCTGCAAGATTGAATTTAAATCCCTCTTGAACAATAGAACAAAACTCTCAATCAACTCCAGAAAATGTCGTCACATAACAACTTGAATTGACACAAAGTCTCAACACAACTTGCCTCTTTTATTGAAAGCAATTTGATTTACATCTAAGCTCAAAGTCTTAGAGTACACATACAAACTGACATAATTTTGTTGCTTTGCCAAAAGATAATTACAATAGATCCCCTCAAGTATTTTTAGGAGAGGAGCTTTGAGAAAAAGATGGGAGGATCCAAACTAACTTGAGAAATTCTCTCAACCACCATGACTTATTCCAACTACAATTCTAATCTAACTCAACTTGTAGTTGCTTTACATGTAATTACATTTTACAAAAATGCAAGTAAAATGACACTTGCAATTACAAATTTGACATTACATGTAATTTGTCAAAACAAAATTACAAATGCATAATTAATCTAAGTGTCCAAAGACACGACTCCAACTGCATCATCCTTTGTCTGTGATGATCTTCATGCTGCTTGAAGTATTTTGGATTGGTGAAGACATCTTGAACCGGAACGGGAATTTGCATCCTTAATGATCTTTGTGTCCTTGGCGAACGAACTTCAACCTTATCTTCTTGCTTGGGGTAATACTAGCTTTTCAGGAGGGAAGTTCTTTGCAAGGCTGAAGTAAGAAGCCTATCTTTGTCTTGAAAGCATTCGTATCACTTATCCATCTCCTTGTGTAGCTTCGTCATGTTGTTCATTTTTTGTATCATCCTCCAATCTTGGAATTTGCTTGCAAAATAAGGCCCATGCCTTAAATTTATTGATTTGGTAGGTCGTGTGTGCAAACATGACTGACATGGGTGAGACAAAGGGATTGCAAAAGTGGGGCCAAAGCTCAATTTCGGGTTTTGGAGACTGCATTACATGTATGGAAAAACAAGAGCATTGACTTGCAATTATGGAGGACAAACATGCAACTTCATATGTGTAATGGGAAAACACAAGTTTGCACTTGTAATTGGACCTTTGAGACTCATTTTCAAGTGTTTTTTGAGTGCATTTTGGACCAATTTCGGGTTTTGGAAGGTTGACTGCAAGTGAAGACACAATTGCAATCAGGTTTTAAAATTCCGACTGCAAATAGACTTTAAATGGGAAAAAATGAATGAAGGTGTGAAATGAATGGATGAAATGGGGTTTTGACATGAGGGGAAAATGGAAAGAATGCTTTTGACTGGTAATGGCAAACTTGGAAAATGGGAAAAACTCTAGCTTGTAATCAGATTTGTAAAACCCAAAATTAAATGAATGAGTCTCATGGCAATTCTTCAACATTTGTAAATTTTGTAAAAAAAAGATTCTCTTTTTACCAAAGGGGGAAGGTCAACATTACCACAGTTACTTGTAATCGGGTTTTGAAAACCCAAATACAAGTAAATTGGCAAAATGAAAGAGGGGAAAATCTTGCACATTTACAACTTGCATTCAAAGAACTTCTCCATTTGGGAAGAGCACTTAGAAACCCGAATTCTTGCTTGGTCAAATGCCCTAGACCAAAACAAATGAGCTTGGGAAGAACCGAAATGCTCCATAAATAGAAGATGGAAGAAAAACGTCGAAACCCTTGCATCCAAAACAAACTCGGATGCAAACTTCTTGCACCAAAAACGACATGCAAAAGGAGGATAAAAAGGCATTCAAACTCCATGCAAGAGAGAGTAAGAGACACGCCCAACAATGGAGATAAAAAATGTGGCAAAGAGAACCACCATGTGCTGCAAAAGCGCAGAAGAAAAGGGCGAATACATGGCCCAACAACCAGCAAAAGTTGAACAAAAACGTCCCACGTCTCTTTTCCTCAACACAATATTAGAATAATACTTTATTATTTAATGCTCAATTATATAATATTATGTAAATATTTCTAATAAGATCTTTTTGATCTTATTTGCAATTTCTTTTTAGAAACTTGCTTGTATGTGAAAAATAAATTGAATGAATGATTCAATAATCGGATAATCTATTCAACAATATACAAGCGTATATAAAGAGATTACAAGGATGACGTTCTAAATTAAGAACAAGTCATTTAAATTGAACTACTAAAAAGCTAAACGCTAAATAAAGCTTAAAAGCTAATTAACTAAAAAGGAAAAGCTAAATGCTAAATAAAGCTTAAAAGCTAATTAACTAAAAAGCTAAATGACCATTAAACAAGGAACTAAATATAGGTGACTAAAATATAATTAAATATTCTAATACCCTCCCTTAATGGTCATTCTTGTTGGTGTAAATAATTATTCATCATGGATATTATTACACTTACTTAAGTTTACTTAGGATAATGCATTACATAGTAGTTTGGATATGAGACACTTGGGTGTTTGTGCCTCATTGGGATAGTGTGTGTAGGAGAAATTCCACCTCTTATGGTGTTGATCTTGTTATTACACTATCATATCCACTTATTGTGGAGTGATAATTCCACCTTCGGTGGGTGATCCACCTCATGTGGAATATTATATTATTTCTCCTACCTACCCACACCTATTTCCTACCTACCCTTGTTTCTCATTGAGCCACTTGTCATATTTGTGTGCTCATACATCCATATGGCCTTGCCTATATAAGCAGGCCTCTATTCATTGTATTGGTTAATCCAGTTGATCATTTTTATATTGATGAGAATACAGTTTGTTCTTGTCATTCTATTGTCTCTTTTATGCTTTTCATTGTGCCCTTGATCTTGGCAAAATCCAACATGGTATCAGAGCCATTGGGGCTTCGTTGATTAGTTTTTGGAGACATCGTGGAAGACTTCTATTTTCGGATTTGGGGATCTTCATTTTTTGGAGGCATCATACAGCGATTTGGACATCACCGTTGAATCCGGGAGGCCATTTCCATAAATTTTGACTATAAAGTCGACCTATTTTGGTGAGGAAATTTTTTTTCCCCAATTCGGCTATATCGTACGGATTTTCGAATTTTTATATATATTTTCAAAAAAAAAATATTTTTTGTTTTTCTGAATATTGTTTTAAAAAATCAAAAAAATCAAAAAAAAAAAATTCGAAAAAAAAAAAAATTGAAAAAAAAGAAAAAAAAAATCAAATTTTTGGGGGGTCCGCAGACCCCCCCCGTGCTGTACCCGAGGTACCTTTTGGCAGGTTGCCGCAGACCCTGTACAGCCAGCGCCGTACCTGTCTGCGTTTTTTTGCAGGTTTCGCAGCCTCGTCCGTACCTGACGGCGCCCGCTTCCTGCACGATCACCGCCGCCTCCCGCGAGCGGCTCCCGCAGCACGCAGCACCGTCCGAGCCCCGGTTCTACGCCTCCGCCAGCGCTCCGCCTCCCGGGTCTGCCTCCCGCGCCGCCTCCTCCTCGGCCGTTACAAGCGGCGACTACCGACAGCCTTCCGGCCTACGGCGCCGCTCCCGTCCCTGCTCTGCTGCAGCGCCTCCTCTGCGCCCCGCCTCCTGGCCTACGGCACCGCTCCTGTCCCTGCTCTGCTGCAGCGCCTCCTTGGCGCCCTGCTCCCGGCCAGCGCCGCTTCCTCTGTCAGCCCCCTCTCCTGCGCCACGTAAGCGAAGACCGGAGGAACCCGCGTCCGCCACGTGGCAGGCGGCCACTGGCCCGCGTGGAAAACCAGACATCCAGTCAGATTTTCCGTACTGCCACGCATCATCGTACGGACTGCCACATCAGCGTGCCACGTCAGCATTTCCGTACAGTACGGACTGCACAGCAAGCGGGCCGAGTCATCCGTCCGTACAGTACGGACGCCCAGTCAGCCAGGAAGTGAAGTTTTCGTGACGGTCATACGGCCGTCAAATTTAACATAGTGTTTTGCTGACGTCAGCGCCACATCAGCATTTTTTGAAAATTTTTAAACCCCTCTCCATTGGGCTTTTCAGTTTTGCAGTCCAACTTTGGAAGGCCATATCTTGCTCATTTTTGCTCCTTTTTTGGTGCAATTTTTTTGAAATGGGCTAAAATTTCGTGATCTTCGCAGTGGTGTGGTTATTTTCTGATTTTGATGCACAGGTTTCTCGGAATTTTCGGATTCTCTCAGCTGTACCTGTCCAATCCTCAATTCTGCAACTTCAAAGGCCTCGTTTGAGCTCATACGACCTCCTTTTCAGGTGCCGTTTTTTTTGAAAGTGCTTATTTTTTCGTCTACTTTCAGAATCTATGATCAGATTTCAGAGATTTTGAGTGAAAATTGTACTTTCAGATATTGGTCTTATTTGGCCTATTAGGTACTTGTAAATTGCTTGGATCTTAGTTAGATCTCTTGCATTATCAGTTTGAGTCTCTTTTGGCCTTCTTGAGGCAGTTGTAAAATTGTAAATCAGAAGTCCACTTTGCCATTTTTTGCAAGTGGCCCATTGTATACGCACTACTTATAAAGTGCCAAAATCATCACATTTGGGGGGGTTCTTTGATTGAGTGAATTTGGGGGGGTGTCTTGTGTGATTGTGCCTCTTTTGTGCTCTTTCCATTCTTGTTGCAATGAGTCCTAATAAGTTTCCACCATTAACTCCACATAATTATGCATCATGGAAAATTAAAGTATGGAGTAAACTAATGGAAAAGGGTCTCACACACTACATAGATGGAACAATAACAGCACCACCTGATCCTAAGGCTGATCCAAATGCTCAATTAGAATGGCTCACTAAGAATTGCATGGCTCTTGGAACCTTACGCAAGTATGTATCAGATGACCTCATTTTCCACATTGAGAAGTGTAAAACAATTAAAGAGGCTTGGGATATGTTTCAGAAATTGTATGGACAAGTTGATGAAATCAGAGGCTATCAGATTGATAATGAGCTCACCAACTTAGATCCCAAGAATTTTGATACAATCCAAGATTATGTAACCAAAGCAAATGAGCTAAGAGCAAAGCTAAAGGATTGTGGAATAGACAAAAAGGATGCTCAATTGATATTCAACTTGTTGGACAAGCTTGCACCAGAGTATGCAGCATTTGTATCTAGCTTCCAAACTCATCGTTTGACAGTGGGGAGTTCTTATGTTATGCCTTCTTTTGAAGCTTTCACAGAAATGTTGATATTGGAACAATCCAAGTTGTTGAACATGGGGCTTCTCAAGTCTTCAAAGTCCAAGGCTTTGGTAGCAAATCAAGGAAATCAAGGAAGTCAAGGCAAAAATTCCAACAAGAAGAAAAAGCAATCTAAGTCTCAACCACAACAGGAAAAGGGACAATCATCCTCTCCATCACAAGGCAATCAACAATCCTCTTCCAAGAAGGGGACAACACCTAAGAAGGATAAACCAACTTGTGCATATTGCAAAAAGTATGGTCATGATGAGCATCGATGCCACGCAAAGCAAGTTGATGAGTTAACCAATCTTCTCAAGAAAAACAACATCAACTTGCCATCCGCCTACACAAAGAAGGATTCATCTTCTTCTTCTTCCTCACAGTCAAAAGGAAAAGGGCAAGCATTTGTGGCTAAAACAGGTTCTTCACAGCAATGGATACTTGACTCGGGTGCCTCATATCACATGGGTTCTAGAAAGGAGCAGTTTTCTACATTAGAGCCATCTAAGGTACCTCACATTTACATAGGTGATGATACACAAGTAGAGGTTGAAGGGAAAGGTTCAGTTGACATGGATGATGGAACATTTGAGAATGTTCTCTATGTTCCTAACTTGTCTACCAATCTTCTCTCCATCTACCAAATCACTCACTATGGGAATGGGAAAAAGGTTGAGTTTACACCAGATTCAGTTGTGGTAAAGGAACTTGATGATGATGCCTTGGTAGCAGTGGGACAAGTCAATGACAACTCAAGGCTTTACTCATTTTCCCACTTTGTGCCACGTTCACCTTCTAGGGCCTTGCTTACTCATTCAAATTCAGAAAGTAAGCTATGGCATGAGCGGTTTGGTCACCTCAACTACCGCTATCTTCAGCAGCTCAGCACTAAAGACATGGTCACAGGTCTTCCTCGAATTAGCTTTTCAGAGGGTGTATGTTCAGGTTGTTCCATGGGCAAGCATCCCGAAGAGAAATTTGATAAAGAGAAAACTTGGAGAGCTTTGGAAGTTCTTCAACTTGTTCACAGTGATGTAGCAGGTCCATTTCCAGCACCTTCATTTAGTAAGGCCCGCTATGTTCTTACCTTCATTGATGACTACTCCCGCTTCACTTGGGTCTACTTTCTCATTCATAAGAGTGAAGTATTTGACAGATTTCAGGACTTCAAGGCTCATGTGGAAAAGCAATCAGGGAAAGTGATCAAGATTCTTCGTACAGATAATGGCAGGGAATATGTGAACAAGAGACTTGAGGACTTTTGTACATTTGAGGGGATTGATCTTCAACATTCTGTTGCATACACTCCACAGCAAAATGGGGTTGCAGAACGCAAGAATCGAACTCTCAAAGAAATGGCTAGCTGTATGATCCATGCACGTTCTCTTGATCCCGCCTTTTGGGCAGAGGCTATCAGTTGTGCCACACACATCCAGAATCGGGTTCCTCACAAAGCTTTACAAGGTATTACTCCTTTTGAAGCTTGGGTTGGTAGGAAACCGATTGTGAGACATTTCAGAGTCTTTGGGTGCCCAGCATGGGCTCGCATACCTCCACAGAAACGTAAGGCATTGGAACCACAGAGTCGGCCTTGCATATTTGTTGGATATCCTGAGGGTGTTAAGGCATACAGATTGATGGATCCAGAGACACATGAGGTATTCATTGAGAGGAGTGTTCACTTTGAGGAAAGCTCTCCTAGCTTAGCCTCTCTACCTCCTCCACCTTCCTCCATTGTGGATAGTGATGTTAGTGATTCAGATGATGAGACTCCCTCAACTCCGACTCGCAGGGTTACACCTCCGCACGCTTTCATATGGCTGATTGCAAGCCTGCCCCGACTCCCTTTCTTTCAGGAGTCAAGCTTGAGGCTCAGTGTTCTTCTCCACTAGTTGATGCCACTTTGTATCGTCAGCTTGTGGGTAGTCTCATCTACTTGACTCATACACGCCCTGATATTTCATTTGCAGTTGGCATGGTTTCCCGCTTCATGCAGGAACCACATGAGCTTCATTGGAAAGCCGCCAAACGCATTCTACATTACATCCAGGGTACACATCACTATGGGATTCACTATGCAGCAGGCACAGGACTTCGCTTGGTTGGTTACACAGACTTCGATTGGGCTGGCGATCTAGTTGATCGTAAGTCTACTTCTGGTTACAGTTTTCACCTTGGTTCGGGCCCCATTTGTTGGCAGAGCAAGAAGCAACATGCTATTGCTCTCTCTTCGACTGAGGCTGAGTATCGAGGCGCTGTTAACGCAGCGACTGAGACCATTTGGCTCCAGCAGATTCTCACAGAGTTTGGATTCCCTACTCCACGGCCGACAGTCCTATATTGCGACAATCAGAGTGCCATTGCCATCTCGAAGAACCCGGTCCAGCACCAGCGGACCAAACACATCGAGATTCATATGCACTATATCCGAGAGCTCATCCAGGAGCAGGTCATTGATTTGCAGTATTGTTCTACAGCAGAGCAGGTTGCTGACATATTCACCAAACCTTTCACCGAGAGTAAGTTCCAGCAGTTGCGAGCTCTCTTGGGGGTGCGGGATGTGTCATTAGGGGGGGTCAGCTGACTTCTCCTTCCTCTCTTATGGGGGGGACTTTTTCCTCTTTGAGGTTTTGTCCTTCTTCCTTGAGATTCTTTTGTACATTCATCTCTCTTTTGGGGGGGAGTTTTTTTCCCACTGGGTTTTCTCCCTTTCTCCGTTTATGAGAGATTGCCTTTGCATTTGTGCATGGGTACCTAACATGGCCTCGTAGCCGGGACCCATCTTGCATTGCTTAGTTGCATTGTAGACTTAAGTGCATTTCCCTAAGTTGCACTTAAGGGGGGGTGTTGGTGTAAATAATTATTCATCATGGATATTATTACACTTACTTAAGTTTACTTAGGATAATGCATTACATAGTAGTTTGGATATGAGACACTTGGGTGTTTGTGCCTCATTGGGATAGTGTGTGTAGGAGAAATTCCACCTCTTATGGTGTTGATCTTGTTATTACACTATCATATCCACTTATTGTGGAGTGATAATTCCACCTTCGGTGGGTGATCCGCCTCATGTGGAATATTATATTATTTCTCCTACCTACCCACACCTATTTCCTACCTACCCTTGTTTCTCATTGAGCCACTTGTCATATTTGTGTGCTCATACATCCATATGGCCTTGCCTATATAAGCAGGCCTCTATTCATTGTATTGGTTAATCCAGTTGATCATTTTTATATTGATGAGAATACAGTTTGTTCTTGTCATTCTATTGTCTCTTTTATGCTTTTCATTGTGCCCTTGATCTTGGCAAAATCCAACAATTCTATCTACTAACTACCCTACAGAAGATACTGCAGGTCTTTTGATCACAAATGAAAAGAACACTCTGCTGCGGTGGAGATCCTCCCTGGATCTGAAAAGTGTTAATGACCAAGAATACCAAAATCCATCCAACCTGACATTGGGTAACCAAACTCAAACCTGAAACCATGATTTTGAGGAAAAATCGGCAAACCCTCCAAAACTGAAGATACAAATCATCATTTTTGTGGAAAAAAATGGAAAAAACCCTTGAAACGATTTTTGTGGAAAAAATAAAATAAAACCTTGAAACTTCGCATGGCAAGACCCAAAACACCATGTGGTAAGACATCAAACATCACGAGGTAAAACATCAAACATCATGCGGGAAAACACCAGACAACATCACGTGGTAAAATACCAGACATCACATGGTAAAACCCTAGTTTTTGAGAAAAATATCAAGCAAAAACCCTCCCATGATTTTTTATGGCGAAAAATCAGAAAACCTGCCAAGCTTTGCAGATGACAGATAATAATTTTTAAGGAAAAAATTCTAAACCTTGCTAACAATTTTTGAGGAAAAAAAATGTGAAAACCCTGGGCAACAATATTTAGATATCATGAACATGCACTGTTTCCATGTGTTGTGGCAATTGTTGAACTTTTGTTTGTGTTCCAACATGATGCTGGTCAAATTCCAAGGTGCAATTTTTGAGGTTTGGTAGAAACCCAGAAATTGAAATTTTCTGCAAACTTAAAACCTGAAATTTTTCTTAAAAATAATCAGATTTTTTTTTTTTTTTTTTTTTGTAGAAAATAAAAAAATACCTTTGATTTTTTTGTAAAAAAACCAGAAAAATATTGACAATTTTTTTCCCAAAAAAACGCAAAAAAAATAGGAGCAGAAACCCTAGGTCAGATGTACAACATAAACGGTTCCCAGAAGACACCAAAATTCCCGACGTCCATAGAATTAGCAGAAATCGTTGACTGTTTTTAAATTCCAAGACAAATTCGTTGGCACAAAATTCGGGGCACAAAAAACGAGGCACCCAAAGAAATCTGAGACCAACCCAGAAAAGCTCTTGAAAAACCCACCAAGAATCTGAAATCAGAATGCAGATCCGATAGCTCAAAAATCGAGGCACAAAAAACGATGCACCTAGAAAAATCTAACGACGATCCAGTTGAGGTTTCGAAACCCACCGAGAATTTGCAACTAGAATAAAATTTCGACTTGAATTGAAGGGTCAAAATCCTAATCGAAAATTGCAGAAGCCCTAAGAAAATTTTTAAACTGCAAAAAAAAAAACCTCTAGGTTGCAGGCCTGAAAATCTCCAGAACCCTAAAAAAACATGAACTGCTGTCCAGCACAAAGAAATTCGTCCACGAACCAAAAACCCTCAAAAAGCCTTCAAAAAAGCAAAATTGTTTTTTTATAAAAAAGCAATAAAAAAAATCTGGAAAATATTCCAAAAAGAAGGCCATGAATTTTTATTAAAAAATTCGCCAAACTTTAAAGAATCCCATCGACCCGCTCTGATACCATCAAAAATAAATTGAATGAATGATTCATTAATCGGATAATCTATTCAACAATATACAAGCGTATATAAGGACTTTATAAGGACGACATTCTAAATTAAGAACAAGTTGTTTAAAGTGAACTATTAAAAAGCTGAATGTTAAATAAAGCTTAAAAGCTAATCAACTAAAAAGAAAAAGCTAAATGCTAAATAAAGCTTAAAAGCTCATTAACTAAAAAGCTAAATGACCATTAAACAAGGAACTAAATTTAGGTGACTAAAATATAATTAAATATTCTAATAGTATGTACATTGTGTAATTCTTTATATTGAGTGTATTTGCTCATTTGTTAATATAACAATCTATTTTTTACCAATTACGTTTCCGTAATATGGTATCAGAGCAGAAAGAAAAGTTTTTTTTTTTCCTAAAAATTTTCTAAAAATTTTCGAATGAAATTTTTCATCATTGAAAAACAAATCTAGGGCCTGCGATTTTCGAAAAAGTTCTGAGAACTATCCTCGCACAGATTTTCATTTTTCTTTGCTTTGGCGACCTGCAACCCGCGCGACTTTTCGCGCTGTTTGTTCACCTTCAGCGACCTCCTGCAAATTTGTCTGTCTGTGTTTTCGCGCTCTTCAGTTTTCGTGATTTTTGGTAGCACGCTTGTCTGCATCAGCGGCCAACCCGTCTCTTCTTCACCCACGCGACACGAAAGTCCGCGATTTTTCGCATTTTTGCGGCTCATGATTTTTCACGATTTGCACGATGTGACCTTTGGCGGATTTTTTTTCCAACCGTGGTTTGTTTCTCTTCCGCTTTTTGGTGCGACGACTCTATGAACGGTGACGGGAATATTTGGGTTCTCTACCTTCTACAGATTTTTTTTTCAACCATTTTTCGTCCACCCACGACCTTTCAATCTGCGGCTAGGGTTTTTACGAAAAACCCTTTGTTTTTTGCTGCCTTCGGAAATCTGACACTAGATTCCTTCTGGGTTTTTCGAGAGCTCAATTGGGTTTTCAAAATTTTGTGGGTGCATCATTTTCCGTGCCTCAAATTCGTGCCAACGTATTTCAATTCTGATTTCAGATTCTTTTTGGGTTTTTCGCAAGGATTTCTGGGTTGTCTTCGGATTTTTTTGGGTCAGCCGAATTTTTTTCTCGAAATCCATGCCAGCCGTACTTCATATGTTTTTTGAAGTTTGTACCTGTATCTACCTCTATTTTCTGTGTTGCAATTTGTATTCCGTGCTATTGCCTCTTTGATTTTTGTTTTCCGTGCATTGGGAAACGTGCAAGATGGCGTCATTGACCAACTTGATGTTGGAAGGCAATCAACGATTCAATGACAAAAATTATAACACCTGGAAGTAGCGCATGCTAACAATCTTCGAATATCGCTGCCTAGATGATATTGTCTTGGGAAAAGAATCTCGTCCTTCTGCAACTGGAGCCGAACAAGACAAATTTGATGACCGCAATAGGGAAGCTGTGATGCTTCTCAAGCTCTCTGTCACAGATGACCAGCTACCTCAGATTCCTTCTGGCCAGTCAGCCTCAGAAATTTGGAAGCATCTGAAGGAGTTGCATGAGACATACCCGACAAAAGCCACGAGCGTTCTTCTTGAAGAACTAGTTGTTCTCCATCATGATGGATGAATGCATGTCCTTATAGGAGCATCTCACGAAGATTAAGGACATTTGAGATCAGCTTGAAGCTATTGGTCGGAAAATGGAGGAAGAGGATATGGTAGTCATAACCCTCAAAAGTGTACCAAAATCCTACGAGCACTTCATAGAGACTCTCAACATTACGTCTATGAATGTTGATTTGAAATTTCCAGAGTTGTGCACCAAACTTCTGCAGCAAGATCGCTGGAAACAACAGTTTGGTAGCGGTGCCACTTCATCCTCCTCTGAGCAAGCATTTGCAACCAAATCCTTTCACAAGGATAAAGGTAAATCTTAGTCCTCTCAGTAGAAGGGCTCTAGTCAGTCATAGGAAGGTTCGAAAAAGAAGAAGGTTCAATGCAATTATTGTCACAAATATGGCCATCTAATTAAGGATTGTCGCAATCGGATAGCTTCCGAACAGCGGAAGCAGGGAGGGTCTCAGCCTAAAGCCAATGTCTATGAGCACACAGAGCATAAAGAGTCTGCCTTTTACGCCTTCATGGCTAAAAGACCTGCAGACCATGTGAAATCTTCTGCTTGGTATATCGATTCTGGTGCTTCTCGGCATTTCACTCACTGTAAAATTCAGGGGGTCTATTGGTGTAGTTGATAGATTGAGCATTAAGGGAGGGTATTAGAATAATACTTTATTATTTAATGCTCAATTATGTAATATTATGTAAATATTTCTAATAACATCTTTTTGATCTTATTCACAGTTTCTTTTTAGAAACTTGCCTTTATGTACATTGTGTAATTCTTTATAGTGAGCGTATTTGCTCATCTGTTAATACAACAATCTATTTTTTACCAAACGTTTCCATAATACACAATACTCCCACAAAAACGGATTCAAAGGAAGAAATCTTGAAAAACCGGGCCCTTGGAATGAAGAATGCAGGTCGGGTTCTTCATTTGCAAATGCAAGTGAAAAATGCTTTCAAAAAGATGTAATCGGGTTTTAGAAACCCCTTTACAAGTTTTAATTACTTCACTTTTTTCACTTCCAAGGCAAATTCGGGTTGTAGGGAAGAAAAGCAAAAAGAAATAACAAAACAACTTTAATAGGGAAATAAAATCCCCATTATAAGTTTAAAATAACACAACATAAATAAAAAAGACTTTTAATAGGGAAATAAAATCCCTATTACAACTAAAAGCAACACATAAAAACTTGTAATAGGGAAATAAAACCCCTATTACAACTAAAAGGAATAAAAACATAAAAACTTGTAATAGGGAAATAAAACCCCTATTACAACTAAAAGGAATAAAAACATAAAAACTTGTAATAGGGAAATAAAATTCCCATAACAAGTAAGACACAAGACATAAAAAGACTTTAAAAACTTAAAAAGACTTGTAATTGGGAAATAAAATCCCTATTACAAATTAAAAGGACAAAGTAGGAACTTTTATGAGAAGTTACAAGTTCTCATTAAACTAGTAATTTTAAATTCACTTGCAATTTATCCAAAAAGTTCCTACAAACAACTTAAAAGACAAAAAGGGAATAGGAAAATAAAAAGCAAGTTACAAGTTTTAAATAAAGTGCACTTGTAATTGCTAGAAAAAACCCCCTACAACACAAAAACATAAAGGAAACTCTTGCAAAAGAAGGAAAATTTCCCACTTGCAGTCAAGAGGAAAAAACCCGAATTTGAAGAAGAAACATAGCAAACAAACTCAAAATGCGATGAAATTTGAAATACGGATCGAGGATGGACCAAAGAACAGTCCAATTCAACAAGAAGCAAATTTTTTGCCTCGAGAAGCATGCCTTAAGAGTGAAATCTTCAACCTGTAGTGACTGCTGTGAAACCCGAAATTGCACAAAAAGCTAGGAAAAAGAAGAGTAAAACTTACCAAAACCAGGACAATGATGACAAAGACACTCCTTGATGATTTGACACTAACAAATGTGAGTTTTGCACCCCGTAAAATGTGCCTTGGAGACAAAAATGACACATTTAAACCAAAATTTTGTAAGGGTTGTCACATTTTTTAAAATTAAAAAATGAGGACAACAGGGACAATGTGAAAATTGACCAAATTTTACCTCCTAGGAGCAAGAAAATAACTCCTATAGGGTCTCTAGATGTTATAGCACAAAAATCACCTTAATTTGCAACACAGACATATTTACGCTTAATTTAGAACTGTTGCAACCCCTAGACTTGGGCAACATTTAGCATCACATTAACAATTTGATATTTTGAAACATTTGATCCTATTCAAAATTTAAAACCCTAATTGCACCTTGGGCATGATCACTAGGAGCAAGAAAATAACTCCTATAGGGTCTCTAGATGTTATAGCACAAAAATCACCCTAATTTGCAACACAGACATATTTACGCTCAATTTAGAACTGTTGCAACCCCTAGACTTGGGCAACATTTAGCATCACATTAACAATTTGATATTTTGAAACATTTGATCCTATTCAAAATTTAAAACCCTAATTGCACCTTGGGCATGATCACTTCAAAACTGAGACTTGGTCACTGAAAGCTCAAAAATTGTCATCTGATTGCCAAAACCCTACGACGTGGAAAACAAGAAAGAGGGGGTCCCTGTTTGCAATGGTGCGATGTGTGAAAAGGTCAGAACAACGCCTAGACATGAATGGTAGTATATTTTTAATACATGGTACATGGTTACGTATGGATGGTTGTGTGTGCATTCTACTTACATACCATATGGTTTATTAGCACATTCTATTATCATCTAGCACCTCTTTTTCCCATTTCAATCAATTGATAACACTTCAATGCATGTAAAATATTTTGAGCATTTTTATTCTTTCTCTTCTTAGTAGAACCTCATTGGGCTTGGACGAGAAAATTCTTTTGCTACAAAATAACTTGTAATTTTTTTGAAGAAAATCAAAATAGTTTATTAGCACAAGCTACTACCTTGGGTCACTTGGGATACAGCTTAAGTTCATGTGGATATCTTAAACCTTTTTATTGTTTCTTTTCTTGGTTGTACTTCTTTGGGATTTATAAGAAAATTTTCTGCTACAAGAAGACTTGTAATTTTTCTTGCAAAAAATAGAATATTACTGTATCGCTTTATTTCTTTTATCTTTTTTTCCTACCAGATATGGATATTTAGGAAAAATATTATTGTAATTTATGTGATGTATCCATTTTTTTAATATGAAGTCTCCCAATTATCAAGAGATACTTGTAGAGGGTGTATATAGATGCCCACGAACTTTATCCGAAATATCTTGACATCTAGATATCTTTGGGATGTATCTCTCAGATGGATGGATGTTTCCAATGTGAGAGACAAGTGCTTTTATATTTTTCTTTGCAATGGCTGCAAATCCAAATGAAACCTCCTCAACCTGGTAGTTGTTGAACATATTTCCATAGTGGAGAGCCCGGGTCTATTTTGAACTGGGAGTTCCCAGTGCTAGAAGCACTTGCCATTCCATGAATGATGAATCTATAAACAACATACAAAGCCACAACCAAAATGAAAAAAATAAAATAAAACTAGAGAATTCATTTCATTTTGTAAAACAAATGCAAAGAAAAATTAGAAAACAAACAAAATCAACAAAAACCTACCTCTTTTGTTGAAATCTTCGTCTTCAATGTCTTTGAGGAGTTCTCAACACTTGCAACCACGTAGGAATAGCTCACAAACCAGCTTAGAGTACGCAACAATCACCCTCCAACACTCCTTCAGGCTTCAGCAATGGCAAGCAAACAAGATAGTTTAGCCATGGAGCCAATAAGTTTTCTTTTTCATTTACAAATGCACAAGTGAGATATGTTTTACCTTTTTGGCCTTTATAGTGGTCTATTTTAAGGTTGGAGGGTCGAGTTGACCAAAATAGGCAAAAATAAAACTAAAAAAAAATTAAAAAAATGTGTCAAATCACCCAAATTCGGCCTGGGTTTTGCTGCTGGAATCAAAGTTCGCTTGAAATTTTTCAAAATTTGCCTCGGGTCCTTCTCAACGAACCCACAGGGCAAAATACGAACCCTGGACGAATTTTTTCAGAGAATTTTGTACGAACCAAAATTTGGAGAGAATCGAATCGGGACCCAGGGATTTTGTAGAAGAATCTGGTAACTTAGTTTTATGATGATTAATGGGATTTCTGACCCATCTTCTGTTCTGCTCTGTCATTCAAATTTCAAACTAAGGCCTTTATATTCATTAGTCCTCTTATCATGGCTCCATGGGTCATTCCTTTTTGCAGTAGGGCCATTCCTTCAAAGTGCCATTCACATTATATATTTTGTTTATACTGGCTTGTTTAGAGCATATCTATTTGTGTTTACCTCCTTGCTAGGTTCTTTTGCTTCCTGGTTTTAATTTTAATTGCTTTATTTTTGGTTGTCAAAGTTTTTTAAAACTTTATAGTATTCCTTACTTGTGTTTGTAACTTGCTATTTCTCTGAGCACCATTGATGTGCTTTTGTCATTTCACAACACATTTTATGCCATTTACATTACATCAATAGACAAATCCTATAGGATTCAAAGAATGACTGCGAATGCATTTAAATTTGCATGATAAAGCAGGGTTTTCCTCACTGGAGGAATAGATGATGTCTTATGAACCTTGATAGTATAAGATAAACTACCCACTTACATATTATGTCACAACGTTCTCAATCCTTGTTATAATGATTTATATTATCCTTGTGATTTGCATTCATTTGTGATATCAGTACCTAATGTAATATCCCTTGCTGTTATATGACTGAAATGTGTAGGGAATATTGACAAACAGTTATCTGATAACCTTCAATCTGCTGTTCTAGTTTCAGATTGAATAATTCTGCGTGTTATGCAGTTTTGGACAGCTAGTATAATTCTGCGTGTTATGCAGTTTTTCCTTTGGTTTGCTTGTAGGAATATATGAATGCAATGAACTGAAATAAATTACTGTTAAAGAAAGCATACCATCATCCTATTCAACTAATTGACATTTTGTCAAACAATGTCATGCATCCTCAGATTGGTAACAAGACTTTATGACAGCATATATAAAGTTCAGAACCGACTCCTTTATGGGAGGTAAAACACCAATACAATCAATCAAGCTTAAATAGATGCACACACTTCTTAATTTAGACAATAATATACTGCTGCCTATGACAGTTATAACAGTAACTATGTTAGCAATACAATCAGCTACAAATAATAAAGATGAACCTGTTTGGTGGTTCGCTCAAAGCCGATAAGAAGAAGCAAGCAATAGCTAAAAATGTAGTTCCTCTTGCACCCAAATCGAATCCTTCCAAAAATCGTCCCTGTTTCTGATTGCTTCAGATTGTAATAAATAATCAACAGCAGCTAAGATGACTCCTTAGCTCCAAAATCCATCGATATCACCTCAGGAAGTGAGTGCTCCAGTTAGATAGGTAAATTGATGCTACAATAGGCCACAATGACCAAAATTGAGGTGTCTCCCTGCCTGCCGCCCGTGTTGATTGTTGCAGATCATAAACAAATGTATATCAGCTGGTACGCCCCTCCTCCCATGTATTGTTGGTCTCTCCTAAAATGGGTGCTTCATTCTCCTAGTGAAATCGATGCACCAAAAAGGGAGTTATGAGCAAAATTGTGGCAGCACGCCAACTGGTAGGCAGTCTGAAAACTACTGAGATAAGAAATCAGAAAAAAGTAATCACAGTCAGCATTTAAGATAGCAAAAATCACTGTAAACACCAATGCCGAATGCTTCCAATGTTGTCCAATCAAACCCAAGCACAAATTTGGCCTTTGGCCACCAATGAAGCCCAAATGAAAGGACTGATTTGTCCTTCCCAACCTGCAACCCTTCAGTGGGTCTTTCACCACCTCTATTATGCTATCAATGGGAGTTTCCGTTCCCAAGGACAAATAGATCAACCGCAGAAATCTTCAGCTCCACAAGTTAGTCACAAAGAAGAGATGTCAAACAACCGATGATCAAACCATGAGGCTCCTCCCCTATTTATTCTTGCCCCTTCTGCTGGAAGGACTGACCTTTACCCTTGTTCTTATCCAAAACTTCATCTGTGAAGGCTTGTTCAGTGGACGAACTAGCGTTGCTTCCAAACTGTTGTTTCCATCGATCTTGCTGTAGAAGCTTGTTGCAGAGATCAAGAAACTTCAGATCAACACTAGTAGATGAGATATTGAGAGTATCAATGAAATGCTTTTAGGATCTGGGAAGGCTTTTCAGCGTGATCACTACCATATCCTCTTCCGCCATGGTTCGGCTTATAGCTTCCAACTGGTCACGGATCTCCTTGATCTTCGTGAGATGTGCTAGGATAGATGACTTCTCATCCATCATGATAGAAAACACCTTATTCTTCAGAAAGAAAGCCAGCTCTTGTCGGACGTTTCATGAAAATCTTTCAAGAGATCCTAGATCTCTTTTGCTGTTTTACTTGAAGGCACCTGTGGGAGTTGATCATCTGTGACGGAGAGTTTGATAAGCATGACAGCCTCTCGATTCTTCACATCATGTTTGTCTTGATCATCACGTGCTATTGTAGGACAAGATTCCTTGCCCAAAACAAGCTGATCAAGGCAACAATACTCAAAGATCGATAACATGCGTTGTTTCCAGGTGTTGTAGTTGAGGCCGTTGAACTTCAAACTGTGTTCCAACATGATGTTGGTCAAAGATGCCATCACAGAAACTGAGGTTGAATGTGGTCAACCTAGTGAAGGCACAAAGAATGAGACAGAAGATTCTGATTAAAAAATCAGAATAGAAGCAGTTGCTGAGAAAACTGAAACCCTATAAGAGAATTCTGGCATGAATTCCAAGGCACAAATTTCGAGGTTTGGAAGAAACCCAGAACTGAAATTTTTTTTTGCAAACTTAAAACAGCATAAACGATGCCTAGAAAACAGCAAAATTCCCAATGTCCACAGAATTAGCAGAAATTGCTAACTGTTTTTAAATTCCAAGGCAAATTCGTTGGCACAAAATTTGAGGCACCCAAAAAAATCTGAGACCAACCCAAAAAAGCTCTTGAAAAACCCACCAAGAATCTGAAAACAGAATGCAGATCCGACGGTTCAAAAATCGAAGCATGCAAAATGATGCACCCAAAAAAATCTGATGACGACCCAGTCGAGGAAAAACCCACCAAGAATCTACAACCAGAATAAAATTTCGACTTTAACTGAAGGGTCAAAACCCTAGTAAAAAATCGCAGAAACCTTAGAAAAATTTTCACCTGCAAAAAAAACCTCTAAGTTGCAGGCCTGAAGATCTTCAGAACCCTAAAAAAAACATGAAGTGCTGCCCACACAAAGAAATTCGCCCACAAACTAGAAACCCTCGAAAGCCTCAAAAAGTCTTCAAAAAAGCAAAATCATTTTTTTATAAAAAAACAATTAAAAAAAATCTGGAAAATATTTTAGAAAGAAAGCCATGAATTTTTATCAAAAAATTCGCCAAACTTTAAAGAATCCCATCGACCTGCTCTGATACCATGAAAAATAAATTGAATGAATGATTCAATAATCGGATAATTACATTGAACGATATACACATGTATATATAGAGGTTACAAGACGATGTTCTATAATGAGAACATAACATTAAAGTAAAAGATTAAAGAGCTAAATGCTAAATTAAGCGTGAAAACTAAATTAAGCTTAAAAGCTAAATAAAGCTTAAAAGCTAATTAACTAAAAAGAAAAAGCTAAATGCGAAATAAAGCTTAAAAGCTAATTAACTAAACGCTAAATGCTAAATAAAGCTTAAAAGCTAATTACATAATAAAAAGCTAACTTAACAAGCTAAATAAGTCGACAACTTAAAATAGAAGATGACACTAAAAAAAGAAGATGACCATTATAGAAGATATTAATATTATTTTAACAGAATCGGCCTCCCTTCTAGAAGATTCCTTATAATAAAATAATATTTAATTAATCCCTTTAAATAATCTTTTAATTGCACTTTAGTAAAAATTAAAATATTTCTTTAATATAAAGTGCACACGTGACATCATATGTGAGAACACATTATCTCACCATAAAACCATGTAAAATAATATGTGAAGCCATAAGTAACTGACAAAACGACCCCCTCATCAACTCCTTGGCCTATGAGGGTCAAATAATAGGCCAACTCCACGGATATCTGCGTGCTAAGGAGAAGGGGATATTACACCTAATATGCTAGGGTGCTTAAAATAAATCACTCCTGCTTTGGACAAGTTATAAAACTTGAAATTCAGCTCCTTATCAAAGATTTATAGGTTGTTATGCATAGTCTTTCATCAATGTAAATTAACCCTAAGTTAGCCATGTATTTGCTACTTTGTTGTTGCATCTAGGAGTGTACCTGGACATGTTTGCTGGCATCTTCTGACTTGATTTTTCTGAGTAAGAAAAAAAAGGAAATAATTGTTTCTAAACTAATGGTAGTAGATGATTAATGACCTTAAATTACATCCAACATAAATTGCATCAAGGAGTTAATGGAAGCTTCAGAAGGAGTTACAAGCTGAAACTCAATTGAAACCACACCAACAAAAGAGCCTAGGTAATGAGGGGCATTGAGCCAAAAAGGAGGTCAACCCATAAGACATTTTGGAGTTTGCCTCTATCAGATTAATAATAACCACAGGGGTCTATTGCCTTGTTTCTTTTTCCATGTAAATAATGGTTGATTTATGATTTTACTAGAAAATCTCAAGGTGTTGCAATTTACTAATTGTTTGTTTTCAACCTTGATTAATTTTTGGATATATATCTTTTGTTAAACATCAACAACAGAGATGATGTTGACATATCAGAAATTGCAACACATGTAAAAACTTAATCACTCAAAAGAGTTCTAGGATTTTATCCATATATAGTCATCTATGTTGGTAGTGTCTTATTATTAGATGTTTGGGATTTTCGCTCAACTTCATAAAGTTTTCACAGATCTGCTTAGACAAGCAATCTGCTTCTGAAGTTGAAACTTGTGAAGGGATACATTCCACTCCAGTCCCTGTACCCATGCTATTTTCCTTTGGAAACTGTTTCTTAGATTTTGTGGGTGCTTCAAGGTGCCCCTATCAGCTTTCCTGTCTCCCCTGCAAAGAGGCATGGTGGAATATTATCATTTTGCAGGCCGCAATTGAATCTAACAACTGTTGGCAGTGGGCCAGCATCCCTCGCGGGGATTCGCGACATGGTTTAACAGCCTCCTATGGATTCTATAAGTCTAGTGGTTGTATCGGGTATTGGTAGGTCGATCTTTTGGTGCAACGGCAACCCACACTTGTAACAAGTGGTACAGAGCTTGGTCACGAGTTCGAATCATGCAGGCCGTGATGAGTGACGCTGGGAGGGGGATTGTTGGCAGTGGGCCAGCGTCCCTCGCGGGGATTCACGACATGGTTTAATAGCCTCCTATGGATTCTATAAGTTGAGTGGTTGTATCGGGCATTGACAGGTCGATCTTTTGGTGCAACAACAACTACCATTATATCCCTGGGTGGGGGGATTAAATAGGCTCAGCGGTTAGGAATTCAACTTGGAAACACCCTACTTTCTATAGTTGAACTGGATTATGTGAACTTAATCCTGTATGGGGCAACTATATAACAGTAGAGGTCCAACCAACCTGATAGATCTTGTCTGAACTTACACCTGATTTGGGAATAATTTTAATATTGTATATTGCCTGGCAGGATTTGAACCTGGGTCAGTTGGGCAGAAGTTTCTCCAGTTTCCTGCTACATCACACCCTGATGGAATACTATATCGAATTTTTAAGAATATATTTGCTTAAGTAGTATATGCTTTGATAATTATAGTTACTTTTAAATTTATAGATGCAATGTAATCATTTAGAATTTCATGTTTTATTTCTATTGAAATAAATGTATATTTGTTAATTTTTTTTCCTTTTTTTATGATACTAATGCAGGACCAAGTGATACTCCTCTTGCACCTGGGACTTTTGAGGCTTTTGTGAAAGTACCAAGTTTTTTACGACCCCACACACAAATTTTCTGTACAAGGTCATTTTAATCTTTATACAAATTTATATGCATCTTTTCAGTTGTGTTATTCTGTAGATTTTTTAGTTACCTAACACTGAACAGAATGAATTACCTATTCACTTCTTTTACAATGTAGCAGGTGATTTGATATATGGTGCATGCCCATGGAATAAATTTATTGTAGCATATAAAATTTAAATCCATAACATTGGATGCTAGTTTTAAAAAATGAATAACTATCTTGCTCCATTAGAAAAAATCTGGGTATCTTTTGATGGGGTTGTTATAGTCATCAAAACCCCAGTCGTTGGATTCGTCACTCTGGTGTTGTTTGTAGCGATCTGTGGTAAGGAAATATTCGGGGGTTTGGAATGTTTTATTGATGGACAGCTGGGTTGCCTATCCTACCCATTTGGGTTGTTCTATGATCTTTTTGCTGTTAAATAACAAAATCCTACTTTATCACACCATTGCAGATTTCAATACTAAATGTGATTAAATGACTATGCTACTACACTCTTGATAGGAGTCAAAATAGAACTGAAATCAAATGGCTACTCTGTTGCACACTTTACAGAAATTGAAACTTATCTGAAGCACACATCTATTCTACCACACATGGAATGACAAATTCGAGTATTGAAAGCATTATGAAAGGAAATGATCAAACAAGATTTATTTTCTGATTTTCTTTATGATTTACGAGAATGTCTGCAGGTTTAACTGAATGAAATGAACAATGCCACAATATTATTCAAAGAAGATGAACACCAACAAACTATATCTAAACGGATCAAGAGGTTTGCAACACCAGTAAATTAAATGCAAATAGATTATGAGAATGAAAGAACAGCTAAAGAAATAATTATTATGAATTCTTTGCCTGAGTGGGCCCGCCTCTCTTTTGGAAGAGATCTGAAGCGCTAACAGTTTTAGAAAATTTCCTGCTTATTGACATTCCAATGGAGCCCAAATGGCTGTGGATTATAGAGGGAAAAATAAAGGTTAAACCGTTCAACATTTATAAAAGGAACTGTTACTAAAGGATTGGAATTTACACTTGACATCTGCAAGATCTGGGCAGTCCAATTGAATGCAGTAGTTGGCCAAACACAAGTTGATGACTGTTAAGAGTGTTACAACACATGAGTGGATGGTCTATTTAGATGACTGAAAACTGTGTTATTGATTTTTTATTTTTTCTGGAGGGCATTGGTCTAGAAAGGATTAAGTGCTTTGTATGCAAACTCTGGAAGTCCATTGAATCAGTTTTGCTCTCAACCCAAATTGATGCTGTTGTTGCCATCAGGACTAAGGATCTGGGCATTGCCAGGTCCTGGAAGTGAGAAAGGAATATTAAGTATGGCCTTAAATAGGAGAACATGACTTCAATGGAAAAAATGAAACAGGAAAAAAAGAGAGGGTGCCCTAAAATTTAGTGTCTTTTGGCAGGTTAATTGCACCAATAAAAAAATGTCTCTTTCAGGTTCAAGATACATGTCCATTGGTGTTGTTGATTATCCAGGCACATTTTGGTTTATTCCTAGAAGTCTAAACTCGAACAACCAAATGCTTGAGATGTTTAAATATTTTAAAAGCTTATTTTGAAAATCAAGGTGGCAAGCTAATTAAAATTGTCGTAACTGATATTGGTTTAGAACCTGTGAGCAATACTTTTAACTTTGTAAGAACTTTTTTAGGCAAGCTGGTGTAAAATGTGAGTGCACTTTTTCACATATACCTTGAATGCTTACCAATGGGTGGCCAAGTGATTGAATCAAACCATTGAAGGATGGATAGATGTAGTTTCCATACCAGAAAGTTGGGCCACAAATTCTGGGTTGAGACATATAGTTGTGCAGTCTGTTTGAATAAGATGCTTACCTGAGTTGCTCAAGATGTTACTCCTGAAGGACTTTAACTTGGTGAAATTTTATGGTTTTCTTTTTCAGGAGTTTTATTTCTAATGTAGCCACTTGCCACAAAATGCATATGTATAGGATATGGCGAGGAAGCAAAAGCACATTAGTTTTATTATCCAAGGTTGCAAGAAATCATGAATTGGACGGATTTTAAGGTTAAGCAGAAGTAGTTAACTTTTGAGGAGCATTCCGAAGGCATATGATTCATCTTCTGATGCTTCTTATATGATACTTGATGATGTTGTTGGTTCTACTGTTTGTGATCTGGCAGATTCTAGAAAGGCTTGGGAATACAATTATGGAACTGATGGCAAGTGTTATAGATAGTTATGAACCCCAAACCTACGAGCAGACTCAAGCTAAGAAAAGAATAGGGGAACGCAATGTAGGATAAATACAAATCTTTATTAAAGAATAAAGCTTGGGAGTTGGTTAGTTTTTTCACTATTGAAGAAATTTGTAGGTTTAAAATTGGATTTAGAAGACAATGTTTAAATTTGATGGTGAGATTGAGTAATGTAGAGATCGATTTTTTACAAAATTATTTTTTCGTTAAGAAGTATTGATTACAATTAAGCCCATGCTCTAGTTGCTAAGCTTGACACAATTCAGATTGTTATTTCTATTGGTGCTACATCTAGTTAATCATTGCAAATTTTAAAAATAATAAATTAAAATATCTCATTGTCATTCAACCATTTACAGAATAATTATAATGACCATAATTGCAACAAGAGCACAAGTCTCGATATGAATAAAACAATTTTCTTTGAGCCATTGCAAAACATCGAGTAGCAAGCTTAATCATCGTACAATCTCATCATCTGGTTCTTTTTCTAGATTGTATTATTTAAGTTTTTTATCTTTTTCTCAAAGCACCCAAATCATTTTAATTGACAATAGGAGCCTTGGCTTGAGAAAAAAGAGTAATATCCCAGAAACAGTAACAAGGCAGGTTAAATTGTCCCTGGGATGGGTAGAGCACCTTTCCTAGTGGTTGGTAGCTGTAGTGGGCAGCTTATTGCCTGGCCTGACTCTTGAGTACCTGAGTTGTCTGGGTATCCAAAAATGTTGCCTTGACACATGGGGACTGTTTCCTGGCATGCACTGTTGGAAACTAAGTTTTGTGGTGATATCTGATGAGTGTCCCATTTTTTAACACTATTTATAGACAATGATCAATAACTTCCAGTCCTTCATTTCAAGAATGCTCTTTGAAATAGTATTAATTTGTCTGGAACCAAGAGTGAGAATTTGAAAGAATTATTCTCTTCAATCAAGCACCAAAATTTTAGGTATGCACCACTCACTATTTTTAAATGCATTTTCTGTAATCAAGCACAGAAGTTGCTGTAGCACATCAAGTTGATTGCAGATCTGGAAGAGGCTTCAGTCTATACCGAGAATTTATTTTGTGTCACCAACTGTGCGATGGCACAACCTATCTCCCAGTAGTTCTTCTGAATGTGATATTGATTGCACATTAGCATCTAAACTTGTTTGAATTATAAAATCACTGTTTTTTATTTTATTCCAAACCTGTAGTTGTAATCATCTGTTGAAGTAATATAAGAGTTGCCAGAAAAGTTATAGGTATGCAAGGTGAGTTTTTTTGAGTTTTATATAGAATTTAGATACTGCAGATTTCCATAACCAGTTCTAATAGTTTTATGGCCATGATCTGTAGTGTCCGAAATTAAAATTTTGAAGATGCCATATGCATATGAAATGCTAGTTGCATTTAGCTAGTGAGATGTATCAATGTAGTACCTATAAATGCTCTTATTTGTGCCTGGAATTTCTTTAGTCTAATAGGGTCCATATGTAGTTGTACTTTGTGGATAGAGTACTATTCTCTCATTTACGAATGGTGCAATGTGCATGTACCTTGTGAAGTTATTGATAACATGGATTGTTGAATATGCTTAGTGTTGGTAAACAGATTTGTCACTACGATTGTTTCTTCGAAACTGAGCTTGTTTGCCTGAAAGAGCAGTGACAAATGTCCCACAGTTTGAGAGATTGTTGTGAAACCACATTCTTCCTTTGCGATTGAGAGGGGCAGCACGACAAACTTAGAAATCTTGTTTTGAAGCTTGCAGCTTCCAAACTCCCATTTTGAAGATTTTTATGTCTCCAAACTCCCATTTTTAAGCTCCAAAAATCGGGGTTTGGAAGCACAAGCTTCAAAATGAGGTTCTGGGAGGACAGCAAGCTTCAAAATCTCGTTTTGAAGCTTGCGGCTTCCAAACTCGCATTTTGAAGTTTTTTGTGTCTCCAACCACCATTTTAAAGCTCCAAAAATGGGGTTTGGAAGCACAATATTCAAAGTGAGGTTTTTGGAGCATGACAATTTCGAAAACAAGATTTTGAAGCTTGTGGCTTCCAAACTCCCATTTTGAAGCTTGTTGTGTCTTCAAACCCTCATTTTGAAGCTCCAAAAATGGGGGTTTGGAAGCACAAGCTTCAAAATGAGGTTTTGGGAGCACAACAGGCTGCCAAACTCCCATTTTGAAGCTTGCGGCTTCCAAACTCCCATTTTGAAGGTTGTTGCATCTTCAAACCCCCATTTTGAGGTCCAAAAATGGGGGTTTGGAAGCGCAAGCTTCAAAATCTCATGTTGAAGCTCACTGCTTTGCAAACTCCCATTTTGAAGCTTGTTGCGTCTCCAAACCAAAATTTTGAAGCTTGTTGCATCTCCAAACCAAAATTTTGAAGCTTGTTGCATCTCCAAACCAAAATTTTGAAGCTCCAAATATGGGGGTTTGGATGTGCAAGCTTGAAAATGAGGTTTGGGGAGCACGACAAGCCTCAAAATCTCATTTTGAAGGTCAAAATGAGGACAACTATAAAATTTTCACTTTTGAAGAAAGATCAAGTCATCAAATTAATTAAGTGGGTGACATGTCTTTTACCAAACCATGAGTTACCTTCTCAATAATAATTTGGCCCTGAAGGATACACACTCCAACTGCATCTTCTAAGCACCTTTTTCCTTTTGTGAGCTCTTAGTCTTCCTCAGCAGTATAATCTTTCCATAATCTTATTCAATATGATGGCAGCTTATAACTCATTACAAGTAACACCTTAATACGACTGAGTCTGGCGTATAAAGACTACAACACTAAAAAATCAGTAAGGCTCAAAACTCTGGTTTGTGTCCCTTAGATTTCTTGGTGACAGTAAGTTAGTGATTGAATCTAAGCAGTTATACAAGATCAAGCATGCAGTAGATGGCAGAATGGGAAAATTGAAAGCTCAGTTTGTAGCTAGAGGGTTTTCCTAGGAGGGAAGTTGACTATGAGGAGACTTTTACTCTATTTGCCAGGTATACCTCTCTCATGATTTTTGTCTGTCACAACAGTCTTTGATTGGCATTTATATCAAATGGATGTAAAGCCGACATTTCTTAATATTTTGAGTGAGGAGGAAGTGTATATAAAATTATAAATCAGCCAAGGGGCTTTGAGGTGGATGAGCATGAGACATGTTTGCAATTTGAAGAATGTTCTTTAGGGTCTGAAACAAGCACCTCCTACATGGTATTCCAAGATTGATGGATATTTTTCAGGTTTGGATTACACTAAGACAGATGTAGATTCCAATATTTACTATTTTTTTATTGTCCTACTATAGTCAACTATTTTTAGTAAGTTGACCCATTTGGGTTGTATGGACATGAAAACTGACCCCAAGGAGCGGAATTGAAAAATAAAATGATTGGTGAAAGAATCATCTTAAATGAAGTTTCAACCTCAAAATTGAAGACCTTAGAAGCCTCAAATAAGTTTGAAAGCTGGATAAATAGATCTTCAGATTATTTGGCATTGTAGATCTCTTGGCGAGCTTTCCAACGATATGTTATAATAGCAAATTGGATGCCCAAGTCAAAAGTTATATCCCCCCGGAAGTTGTGCCATCAAAACTCAAGTTTCAATGAAAAATCCAACTGTTGGACTGTTGGTTGCCAGAAAGAAGAAAAGTTACACTTTCTAGAACATTTTAAGGCAGTTATTGATGCTAAATAAAGAGGCAAACCGAGGTTTACATGGGGACAGCTCCATCAGTACAGATTGTGGCTATAGATTGTAGGGTTTTCTTAGAGAGTTGATTTTGTTTATAATGATTTGAGCCCATATCGCTGTAGCATGTAATTTTTGAATGTTTTAGTTCTCATTTCATTGGGATAATAGAAAGTAAGTGTTTCTTTCTTGCATTTGCTGTTTATTTCTCTGTTGTTGTTGTGTGTTTGGGATTGTAAGGGGAGTACCCTAGATCAAACTATCTACAAATTTAGTATTTCATGATTACTCCAAGAATTTGGGATCGGTTACCTCTGTCATATGCAACGTCCAGAAGGGAGCTGTAGTTTTGCAGTATATTTTCTTAGATCAACTTGATTAAGTTCTGCCTTTCAAAAGGAAAATTTGAGATGTTTAGAGAATAAATTGGCATGCTAGAGAACAGTTCCCTCAGCAAGGGTCAATGTTAGAATATGTAATATACATATGTCAGTCTTCTCAGAGTGCAATAGCTAGTCTTCTTCAACCTTAAGTCAGTCTTCTTGAGTGCATTAGTAAGTGCTTTTTAGCAGCTACGATTTGACAAAAATGGAATTCAAGCGCTGAATGTCAGCTTTAGATAGTTAAAAAATATTGGAGATCAAGTCTTGAGCACAAGCTTTAGATAGTTTAGTTAAAATAAAGTTATCTCTCATGTGCTGAGTCTAAGTGAAGTGTATCTTCAGTTCAGTATTGTTGTATTTAAGTTTAACTAAGAAAGTGTGCAAATTCCAACAGACACTAAACTATCTCTTGGAGCACACTATCTTATTCCTCCATGCTGATTATGCAGATCTTGAGTTTGGCTTGTAATAACTCTTTTGTGTGATCCCTTCCATGTCTATAATTGAAAGGCTGAGGTATGGTTTAGTAAAGTTTGATTATTTGCTTTAGCAGATTTATGTTCAAAATTAACGAAAACTGTGATAATGTTTTCAGTCATTCATTGTTATTTTCTTGTTTTCTGTAGTATATGTTAATTAAATTCTTGCTTCTGGCACAAAGTTTGGTTTGATAGGTTTTATCTTCAGTTTTACTCCTAAAGGAATCAGATAACAAGTGCAGATTCTGTTTACCATGTCTTAGAAAGTTTGATATCTAGTTGGCAATCTAATTTTAGAGCTGACAGGAGGGGTTGGCATAGAGCTTGCTACGATTCTTGAAAGACCTAGACCCAAAATGCTTAGCATTTTTAGGCCCAAACTGCTTTGAGGATGTAAGAAGGTTCAGGACAGTTTTGCCAACCAGAATAGGACAGAGATTAAAATAGGCTGAAAGACATGTTACGAAATAAAGGTCACAACCAATCACAAAAAAATCTGAGCTAGAAAGTGGAACATGTGACAATAAGAGAAAACTTGAAACTGATGGAGCATGCAAGAGATATTTGAAGGAGGGGATTAAAGAATAACGAGGCCCCAGTAAGTGACACAGTTAGAAGAAACTGAAAGAACTCATTTTGCACTGGAGATCCAAGAGGAATGCAGAGTCAACTAAAGAAAAGTTATGGAGCATCCCATTGATTTGAAGAAGAATAGATTCAACTGATAGTCAAGTGATTCAATAAACATGTTGCATTGAGCTGAACAAGAAACTGTACGACCATGATCAATACTGCCAACACCTCATATGATCATCCTGCATATCATTAATGCCCTGATAGAATGATGAGAGGGAAGGGCCATCATTGAAGTAAAGAAGTGGGTTGAATAATAATTCCCTTTGAAAAATGAAAGATTGTTTGAGGGTCTACGATAGTCAGATATTTAAAATATTTGCCAACCAAAAATAATCGTTTTGATTGAAGTGGCAGAAGGCTTAAGGGGGTGGTTTTTTAGGTTACCATCTATATTAGGAAGCCTTTTCTTTCTCATTATCAAGTATGGAAAAATTGGTTCCATCTGAGACTTGCATGGAGAAAACTAGTTATCTAGCCATTCTTGTAAGGGGGAGAGAAAAGAAGCCTGCTTAGGCAAGATATCGCTTGCTTTTGTGCCTTATTTTTGAACATGCCAAATTTGAGAGTCTTGGAACTTTGAGAGGCAACTAAGAGCATTTTAAAAATAAGCCTCAACTTCTAATTTTTGGCAGACTTAAGAGGAAAGGGCTGGAGCTAAAATTTTCATATTGGATGTAATAACTTTAATTAGGTAGCTTTGAATGGGTTGCTAAAGCCATCCCTCTGTATGTGTAATGCTTTTACAAAGGCTATTGGAGGCAATTCCTAGAACCCAACAGAAACTGAAAATAGGATATGCCAAGCTATCATCACATATGCCTTAAACTCTTGCCTTTCTTGGATAGCATTTGTAAGCACCTTCCATTTTTTATTTCACCTATGTGTCAGCTGCTGGTTTCAAAATTTCTCCTTTTGGCAATCCCTTAATTGGGGGAAGTTGGGAAATGTTTGTTTAAGTCTCTAACTCAAGCTAGTTTATATTGATTACTTGGTTTTTTCATGGGAGAATCTCATTAGGATTATAGTATTACTAATAGGATGTAGATTAGTTGTAGTTCCAATACTGGCCATTTCAACAAAGATACTTAAAGATGGTGGAAGTTTTGGGACATGGCTAAACTGGCTCCAAAACTGCATGTTAAAACTCGTGTTATTGATTTTTCAAAATTTTTCGAAAAATCAAAGCCGCAGCTAATTCTGCTGATCACGATCAACGATCTGTAATTTTCGCAAAAATCAATAACACGAAGGTTATTGATACGTACTGTGCAGTTTTGGAGCCAGTTTAGTTGTGGCCAAAGTTTTGCTTATGTCACATCAGTGCTGTTGGAATCCAAGAACACTGAGAGGGGTGGGTGAATCGGTGTTCTACTAGTATGATTAATTTTAACCTTGTTAACCAAACAATTCAGTAACTGATATGCATAAAAACGAATAGCAGCAAGTGATAATAATGCAACCACAAAGATCAACACCATAACATAGAGATTTATACGTGGAGAACCTCAAAGAGGAAAAACCACGGTGGGATTGATGACCCACAATATCTATCCACTGGCCAAATGAATAAATATTACAAGAGGGGCCTGCACTTGCAGGAAGGCACACTGTCTAGAGCACACTACTCATCACAAAGGAGCCTCACTAACTACAAATTCAAAATGCTGAATTACAAACAAAATCTGAACTTTGAATGTGCATCTGATATGCTAGATGAGTTCCGGTTTAAGCATTGTCTGTACCGGTTAACATTGCCTCCTTGCTTACCGGTAACCTAATTCGCTTTCCAATCCTCTTCACAAATTACCAAGACCGACTACAGATCATTACATTCGCATTCCGTCGATCAAGATCTCGCTTACATAATATCACATAACCTATCACACCTCTCTCTCCAAAATGACCTAACCAGACTGACTTATATACCCTTTACATACATAAACATGAATGCCTTATGTCGACTTACAATCATATTACAAATTATTTACATGTCAGCCTAGACAAAAATATAAACATTAATCTTCGTGATCGTGCCGCTTTAACCTTTGTCGGATCAATCTCCTATGTCGGCCTCCAAATATCGGTTCTTAGTTTGCCGGTTTCCTTTGCTTGCCGGTTGATAAACCTTGAATATCGGTGAGTACCGGATATGTATCCAACCCAAAATGATGTGTGTTGCTATCAATGACAACACCATGATCCCGGATGAGTGTCAATTGCCAACAATCTTCCCCTTTGGCATTGATGGCAACACTCGTGAAAAATGGATCGTTGAAGTGCGGTTCCGGTTCCTGTCCAAAATTTTCCCAAAAACTGATCTCCCAAAACTGATCTCAGAAGGCTGCTCCCCCTGAGCTATAGATTACTTCTTATGTTCCTTAACATTTTTCACATCCAACCTCTACCCCTTTGACAGCAATGCCAAAGCCAGGGCAAATAATAATAAATGAAAGAATGAAATCAAAATTGTGTTTACCGGATCTAGATGTACTTGAATATATCTGGGTAAGCACTCTGCAAAAATCCCAAGTAAGAATTCCAACCGGTTTTCAATGTTCCCAAAATTGATACAAACCCATTAAGAATGTATGCATGTAATTCTTCCTCTGTTAGGGTTGCCGATGTGGGCTTATTCATCTGTTCTATACATTCCCTTTTATGAAGTAATAAAGTGTTAAGCCGGGGATTGACCAAACCTCTCAATTCTCTGGCCCGCCGGATTAATCTGTCCTTATCCTTCTCTAAAGCTGATATCTCCAATTCTAAAACCAAAATTTGACCATCAACAGTGCTGGACAATGACTGAGTACTGTCAAAATTGTTTGCAAGATGTTCTAACTGGACCTTAGCCGCTTTTATTTTCACCTCCAGGTCCGCTGTTAATTTGGTTGTGTTAGTGCAAGACCGGTAAATACTACTACACTGATGAAGAGCTTCATCAATCCTTGTCAATTCTTTTGTCAGCATAGCCTTGTTTGATGTGATCATATTATCACATGTGACCTTCCTAGCTGCATTGTATCTCTCCACCAATTGCCGGTTTGACATTTGTTGAAGAGTTTGGAACTCCTTTGCAATGTGTTTAGTCAAACCTTTAAGCTTAGCGGAGGGGCTAGCTACGTGATTAATCTTGTGTTCTGGTGCAAGTTGCTGCAAAACTGGAATAGCTTGCTCAATGACTTGCCTATCCTCAGATCCTTCCTTCATTAATTTCTTAGCTGCAACAAACATTAACTTATAACTACTCAACTGTTCAATATTCTTCTTCTCAAAATGCCTAAAATCTACTTGATCGGATGTGTCAAGTGCCAACAATGAGGGACCAACAACCGGTGATGGTGCTGGTACCCTTACTCCAATCTGTTCTAGTTCTTTCTCCTCTACCTCTACCTTTTGATCCTTTTCTTCTTGTACCTTCTCCTCAACACCGGTGCCTTAGCTACTTGGTGCAGTTATTTCTTCTGCTGTTACATCATGAATCTCAATTGTATCTACATCAATAACCGGAGGAAAATTGTCCTCAATATTTGGAGGTTTATCCTCTACAACCTGTACATTTGTGATTGCCAGAGAAATATCCTCAGTTAACTTCTTATTCAAAACCGGTGGATCTTCACCTAATATACCTTTACCCTTAGCATCAACTGAGATGTTTGGAATGTCAGACTTAGGAGGAACTTCCGGTGATGTAAAGAGTTCTGGTTTATCAATAAAGAATTTTACCCATGCCTCATGAGTCTCAACTATTTCATTCACTCTACCCGCCATTAAGCTAACATGCTTGTGTCTACTCCGGAAAATTGTTTTATTTGCAAAATCAAGACATTGCTGCATCTCCTCTTCAGTAATAGTACCACAAACAGTCAGTAATTCCTGAACCTTTATATGCTTATCTTCCTCAATTGCAGATAATCTCCTAGCATCTAATTTATTATACAACTTTGTCCGAATTTGCTTTTCAATCTCAATTAAAGCCTTCTTATATATATCTAAGTATAACAAAACTGTTTCCTCAATCTCCTTTTGTTCCTTATCATCCATATGTACATAGTAATACTGTATATTACTCAAAATTCCATCCTTAGTAATTTGTTCTACCAATTCATCTACAGATAAACGAGGGATAACTTTAATGCTTTTATTGGATTCAAGAGTCACATCTAAATCAGATTTCTTCTTCTTATCGGGAGTGGGAAAAATCTCTTTACCGACTTCCTCTTCTTTGTAGGCTTCCTCTCCTTCACAGGTTGCTTAGGGGCTGCTAGAGGGGTAACCTTGGTTTTCTGCTTCTTTGCTTCCTCAGGCTTCTTCCTTTGAATTCTCATGTAGATTTTGGGAATCTTGAGGGGTTCATCTTCAGTTTCAGATCTAGAAGCAACGAGGGCAATAAAGGTTTCCGGTTTCTTCCTTTTCATCACACCTTTGTCGGTTGCTGCTACCGGTGAGGCCTGAATTGTTGTTGGAGAAGATGACTCTGCTAGTCCAATGATCTGTTTAATTTCACTAGACATTTTCTCAATAGCCTGTCCTACCTTCTTTATTTGTCCTTCCCTCTTCTTCTTATTGAACCCAATTTCAACTTCAAGTTCCTTTTGCTTTGCTGTCCCAAAGGTCTTTTCTGACTCATCTATCGGGGCATCTATAAGTGTCTTGGCATATAGGTCCAAGATCTCTGCATCAACTTCATAGCCCATCTCAGTTATCCATATTTTTCTTGGCTGCACTGCTTGCATTAGAGTTTCATCTTTCTTAACCATAAAACAAATTTCAGTAGAATATTTATCAACAATATGTTTTGGCATTCTTTCCTTTTGCTTCATTGCCTTCTGGAAAGCCTTGAATATCCCCATAAGGTGGATTCTTTGTCCTGTCCGAGGCTTCTTAAGGTATCTTTGATTTGTTTCCCTATCGGAATGTCAAAGGCCCATTGCCTTTTACCGAATCGCGGGGTCATTTAGGAAAAATAACATCAAACAAACAATAAGATTACCATACCGGAAAACACCTTTCTTCCCACCTTTGATTTTCCCAAGATTCAACATTAATTCATCACACATCCACTGGCAAAAATCATATTTCTCATTTTACTTGATCATCTTGTGTACACAGTAGATACAAGAGCTAGAAACAGAGTTCAACCGATTAGATTGAATTACCTTATACCCAATAACCATGCCGGCAAATTGCATGTCCTTATCTCTGATTGTGCTGATTCTCATAGACTGATTGTCAAATGTGGCACCGGTTAGCTTGTTGACTTCGTTGTTCAAGATTTTCTTCTTATCCGGTTTCTGACCAACCTGGGGCAAACCGGTAATTGCTCGAATGGCATCCTTAGTGATTTATGAGGCCGGTCTAGCCACATAAACTCACCATGAACACGGCTCAACACATACCGGATGATTTCATCATCAAATTCAGGCACCTCCAAAATGTCGGTAAACCTTTGATCCTTCAAATGTCTGAATTCTGGTTTGATTACACCATTCTTGTTCAACAATGTTGTCATATACATGGTCTTTATCTCAGATGACCCCGATTCCTCCAAAGTGCAATGAATGTAAGCTCTGACATCCTCAACATAAAGAACGCCATGGGGAACCCTAGAAAATGTGCCGATTGAATCATCAACCTTCACAATCTGAGGGTATGTTGACGTGTATTTTGTACACAATCATACACAGAATAAAATACCCAAGGGTACCTTATCCTCTCTTGAATAAAGCCTCTGATTGCTGAAGATGTCGCAAAAAAGGATCAATCAGGGTGACTCCAATGTTCTTTTATGTAGGGTCTCTACGTGTGGATAAGCACCAGTGGTCGTTGTGAATGCTGTTTCATCAAGGGGCCTTACGTCATCCGAGCTGCAGGAACAAGATTTCCCTAAACTAACAAATTCTCAAAAAAAGATCAAAGGGTAGAGTTTGCAAGGGATAAATTTTAATCTAATCCTATGAATGACCCAATGTAGGCTAGTCTTGGCAAGATTCTACCAATTTCAATATTGCCATGAAATAACAACTCAACTGAAATTGATGCGATCTTCTAAGGTAACAAATGATTTTTCAATTCATCAGGGATCATGGACACTACCACAAAGGCACATATCAAAGCTCAATGACGATTGAAGGTTTAAGTAATTCAAATCTCTCCAGTTGACCACACAAGGCGTTCCTACAATCAGTAAGAAGCTAGTGGTTTGGAATGTGAATCTCACCAAAGATCAAGCCCAACACTTAGTCCTTCAAATTTAAACACTACTTCGATTGAGAATGATTCAAGAAAACAAACAACCATGAAGATAGCCACAAGAATTGCAATAAAACACCATAACTTCAATATTTTATTGATCTCAAAGCCAAAATAGACAACAATTGCTTGAAATTCCTTCTTCAAAGCTCAATCTTGCTACAAATACTTTCTTCTCTTAAAAACTCTAAACTTCTAACTATTTCTTATTGCTCTCTCTTTCTAATTCTATTCTAATTCTAATACAAAATGAAAATGAATGAGGGTATACATAGCATCCTCAATTACAATGAACGGCCCAGATCAAAAGAAGATCAACGGCTGAGATTCTGACACCTAAACCCTAATTAGGGTTTTATTACAAAAGTTCCCTTTTTATTGCACAATATTAAATGCATAGCCAAATATTTAATTTGGCACAAAAATCTAGGAAACATAGACCAATGATAATTAAGGTGCCATGTCATCTATAACAACCTCTCTTCTAGAACCTTGTTCCCTTTCCAATGCTCCTTTTTAGCATATGCAATGAATCTAGACACGATTCCCTCGATCTCAGCCATAGGAATCTCGGGAAGATTCCTCATTCGTTCCTCCAAGTGAATAATCTGATCAAAGGCCTTGAGAAGAGCTGCATCCCATTCAGGTTCGAGTTCCTTGATTTTCTCAATCAGGAGCATAGTAGCAAACATTTGATCTCTTTGCTCATCTGTAATAACATTCTCATCTTTGCAAAAGATGACCTTGACCCTTTCTTCCAACTCTTGAAGGTCCACATCTGTCTCAACTTCGATTCTTCGGCCAAGAATAGTACATAAAACCCCAAACACCTTGTCCTGGATTGGATGGATGACCTCTTCCACTTGATTGCATTTGGCACTGGTGTCCTCGAAAAGAACTTCCTTCATCTGGAGTAAAGTAGACCACTGGAGTAAATTATGAGCTCCTCCATCCATTATCTTTTCTTGTGCTAAGGTCTTCCTCGATGTTTGCCTGATTACTTGAAGGACAGGAATGATGACATCTTTAGTATGAGCAAAGGCGGCTACTGTTATCATTAGGTTGTGGATGATCTCAAGGACTTGGATAGCCCGATGAATGGTCTGCATCATTCTTGTTGCAAACTCAATGGCAATAGTATGGGATTTGTCAATCCAAGAGCTCATAAGCTGGACCAAGCTCTTAACTTTCTCTGCCTCACCAACTGATTCAAGGGGAAGTGCTTGCACAGGAGATACTGCTGGATCCTGACGTCCCAAAGGCTGACTGAGGTGGCTAAAGTAGCTTCTCCAAGCACCGACCTCTCTCTCAAGTTTTCTACTCTTTTCCATTTCTTCCTTAAGTTTATCTTTAAGTGCCTCAAATGAATTAGTTGCCTCATCCTTTGCCTACTCGGTGGCGAGTGGACCAAGCTCAACGGTTTCTACATCATATTCTTCTGCAAGGATCTCACCCTCGTACTTGTCCACTGCCGGTTTAGCTATCTGCAACTTCCTGGACCCAGTCTCATCTCTGATCATCTTGGACATTTTGGTTGCCTTCTTCTTTTCTGTTACTCTCTGAGAATCTCCAACAAGGCTATCTAAATCAATCACATTATCTTCGTCTTCGATCACAATCACCCTTGTTAGTCTCTCCTTCAACCAATCTGGAATAGCGGACCTTGTCTCTCTAACTTGTATTTCTTTAGGTAGTGGCTCTTCTTTCCGGGGAGGAGACGTCGCTTCATCGTCATTCTGGTCTTCATGTAGCTCATTGACCTGGGGAGATTGACTTGACGAACGTTGAGATCCCTGTCCTCCCTCATGTTTATCATTCTGAACCATCGATTCCATAGATTCCTCCACTTCAAGTGTCCTCTTCTCCTGTCGAGAAGATGCGCCGGATGAGCGATCTCGATTGGCCTCTTGCTTCTTCTTGGAAGATTCTCTTTTCTCAGGTCTTTCCTTCCTCTTCGCACCTCTATGATGGGGATTGCCTTCACTTACGCTTCTGGGTTGAGGATTGCCTTCGCTTGTGCTTCTAGGATGAGGATGGCCCTCACTTATGCTTGCTCCTTCTGCCGACCTTTCCTCCAAGGTAAAAGTCATTGATATATTTTGCTCTCTCAACTTTTGATGTTGCACATCAACCCATCTGCGAGTACAAGACAAAACTGGAGCCATCAAAGTTTTCAAGTCCACAACCTCAGGTTCATTCCAATCTATCTTTACTGCCTTGTCCTCTCTATCATAAGAGGATTGGAGGTGCCTGCCACTGTCCTGAGCTTGATCGGCCACTCTGTAAACTTTGCATTTCCTGATGAAATCCAAAGGCAATCTGGAATGCATCTTTCTTTTCATTTCTAAATCATCTGAGAGATTCATCCAAAAGTCTTCCACTTGACATTCATGCTTGTATTTTCTACCAACTGTCTCTTCTATATATCCATAAGGATCAAAATTCTCCCTTAATGAAAAGAATGAAAATGAATATAAGGCCAACTCCCTTTCTGCATCATCTAAAGCTGGAACATTAGGACATACCTCAACTGAATTTCCTAACATGATAGGTACAGGAATTCCATTTCCATGCCTGTGTCTGAATGCCTTTGCATAAGTTGCTAACTGCCTAGTCACCTCAAGTAGTACTATCCTGTCTGTCGGATATCTTGGCAACATGTATGGAGGTGAAGGACACCCATGAACTCTAATATATGTAAACTTCTGGAATTGGATAAACCAAGCACCATACCTCTTTACAAGTTCTTGTGCCTCCTGAGATAGCCGATTATGAATCCCGCGTTGCAGTGTCCTAGTGATGTTCATTGTGAAAGTATCATTGACTAACTTGTAATTACTCCCAGGTGGATGATGCAAATGAACATAAGATTCACAAACTCTGACTTCTCCAGGTCCTCTTCCAATCGATCCTCTGTGAGGTAGTCCTGCATATTCAAAACTCCTGATCAAGGCATACATGATGTACGAACTCATGTGGAAGGATTTAGTAGCCTTCAGTCTTCTCAACTGTACGTCCAAGCAATGGCTAATAATTCTAGCCTAATGAATTGTTCCTTTTCCTTGAACTATCACTTGGATGAAGAAGAACACCCACTTCTCAAAATAGAAGGCTTGAGGAGCCCCTGTAACTCAATTGAGTAAGGTTATCAAATCTCTGTACTCCTCCTGGAAGTCGATCCTATGTGGTGTGTTGGGAATCTTGCTCTGGCGAGGACGACTTTTGAGTAGCCAATTCTTGTTGATGATGCCCAAGCAAGTGTCTGGATCATCTTCGTACATGGATCTAGCTCCTTCCAAGCTTTGGTAAATCATATCTTTATGTTCTGGTAGATGGAGAGCCTCACTTATAGCCTCATCTGAAAGATAAGCCAAAGTGTTTCCTTCCTTGGACACGATCGATCTTGACTGTGGGTCATAATGGCGAGCACACTCGATTATCAGCTCATGGCACTGGATTGCTGGAGGGAAGCCGGCCGCCTTGATAATGCCACTCTCAATTATTCTCCTTGCGACAGGTGATGGTTTTCCAATGTAAGGGACCTCTCGAAACTTCTTCACACTGAAGTTTCCCAAGTTGGTATCTCCAATGTTGCTCCATTTTGACACGATCTTGGTCTCCATCTCTTCGTTCCTTTGATCTTCCTTCATGAGGGCTGGACGACTGGTGGATGGTCCTGGCTTTGGGGTCGCCATCTTGACACCTACACAACATTTCATAATGAGCAATATACCTTGGAACGTAAAAATATAGATTAAGTTTAAATTTTAAATTTAGGAAACTTCATGATAAATCTTTGAATTATCATTTCCTAAATATGACGATTATGCAATTGGAATTTCAAAATTTCAAAATTGGGCTAGGAAGATCTTCACCATACCTTTCTTTGAGAACTATCTCTAAAAAAGATGCAAAAAATTAAGAAATTTGCTAGGCAAAATGAAGATCGAAGTCTTCAACGTGAGCTTCCTCTAGCAATTTCACCACCCTTAGCCTTCAATGCTTTGAGGAAAATTCGCTCCCCTCTAACCTCCAACAAAGTTCGCACTCCTTCTTGGATTGAAATTCGCACTTCTCCTTGGATGAGATTTCGCTCCTTCTATTGCTTCTCCAAATCGCACTTAAACAATGATTGAATGATGGATCAAAATGTTTCACAATACCTTTCTTATGTAGGCGCTCACCATTATACTCTCCCATAGGCCGACTTGGTTGAAATGAAGCAAATAATAAACAAAATTAAATAGAAAGGAGGCCGACCTTTATAAAATATTTAAAATAAAACCCCAAGCGCACTCCTTTCATTTAATAATTAATTAATTAAATGCCTTTGCAATTAAATTTCGATTTTTTAAAAGGCTAAATTCAATTATTAAATGCCTTGCGCACTTATTAAATGTCAATTTAATTTCAAAATGTTTCAAGGTTTTATCGAACTTGGCATTTAATGCAATTTGAATAATATTGGCGCCCAAGCATGGAAAACAATAGATATTAACAAGATCGCTCTGGTCCCTTGGAGAGGGACAGGAGCGCCCCTTCATTTTGGCCTTGTATCTCTCGCTTCTCACGTTCAAAGTCTCATCTTGGATGTCCAAAATAGCATTCTTGCTTGGCATTTGGGGTTTAATTTATTTCATCTTTGGAAGGAACTTGTTTTAAAGCAATTTCGCCTTGGTCCTTGATTGAAGGACAGGAGCGATTTAATTCTAGACCTCATACTTCTTGCCTTTTACATTCAAAATTGCTTCCTTTACGTCCAAAATGGGGTTTTCATTCGTGACTTTGAGTTTGATCTATTCAATTTTTTGAATGAATGCTCTTTAGAACCATTTTCGCCTTGGTCCCTTGGTGAGGGACAGGAGCGATTTCATCTTTCTGTCCTTGATCCTCGTTTTCCAATTTGTCGATTCATGATGTGAGGCAATCAATGATCTCTATTGTTCGCTCAATGCATGTTCGATTCGCCCTCTCAAGACAAAACGAGCCCTTCTAAGGATTTTCGCCCTGGTCCTCCAGTGAAGGACAGGAGTGAATTTTATACTTGAGCCCAAAATTGTCAATTCTTGTGGATGTTTCCTTGTCCATCGTTTTCCAAAAGGCGTTTCTCATTTCGTAAAACCTTGCCTTGGCGTGATTCTGGAGGGAGATGCTTGTTTTAATGAATATCGCCTTGGTCCTTGACTGAAGGACAGGAGCGATTTCTAGTCCATGGCACAAATCCTTAATCATATCAACATCGAATTCTCTCCAAGACGCAAAACATTGTTCCTTATCCCATCTTGAGTCTTGCAAATGACAGTAGCACTTCAAAATGTTAGGCAATCGGGCAAATTTGAAGATTTCGCTCTGGTCCCTGGGAGAGGGACAGGAGCGCCTTAACCAATTCCATCAAGTTCTCGTGGTCTTCGCAACTTTGTTCCTCTTCGAAGCGTTCCTAATATCATCTCCATCATGTGCCTAGGCTCGGACTTGTCCAAATTCGGAGAGGGAGGCTGGACAATCTATATTTCGCCCTAGTCCCTTGGAGAGGGACAGGAGCGATCTTGCATTTATAAGCTCACTTGTGTTTCGCCAACTTTCAAAATTGTCTTCAATGGAGCGATTAGGCCTTCCTTTACTCATCTCAAGCTTGAAATTCGCTTTACCTTGGCCCAAAACTTGTCTTGAGGGAAAATCGCTCTGGTCCCTGGGAGAGGGACAGGAGCTACCTTTGAAATTCGCTTTGGTCCCTTGGTCAAGGACAGGAGTGCCCATTGCAACTTGGGTTGATTTTCAACTTTGTAGACGGCTCAAGTTATATTCAATGAACAAAGCATTCTTCTCCTAACCTCCTCAAATTGCAAAATCACTTAAATCTTGTGTGGACAACGTAAGTTTTGGAATTCAAGCTCCAGTCCTTCAGTGAGGGACAGGAGCGATTTTGTCATTTTAGCATATTTCCTTGTTAGTTGGTCGCTCAAATTATATTCAATGGACAAAACGTGCCCTCCTTGACCTCTTCCAATCAAAAAAAATGTCTTGGCCCTGCAAGGACAGTGCAACTTTGAAAAACAAGCTCCGGTCCTTCAGTGAGGGACAGGAGCGATTTGGTCTTAAACTTTAAAAAACTTGTCATTATGAGTCTTCAAAATCTTCAAAATCTTCAATTCATGTTCGATCATATCCCTTGGCGATCCTGCACAAAACAATTTGAACAAGTCAATAACCAATATGCACCAAAATATCATTTTCTCCCTGGTCCCTGGGTGAGGGACAGGGGCGATTTCACCTCTGCAGGCCAAAATATCCACATTTTTGATCTTCAATCACTTGACAAGGCAAAATTAGGCCATTTCCAAGGCCAGGGGCAAGTTAGTAAACTTTCCAAAATTTGGTCAAAATTCACCTGGACAAAATTGCATAATTTAATCATTGAAATGCTAACACTTTTAAACCTAACTTGAATTTGCCCTCAAAATCTTAACTGGACCCATCCTGAGACAAACTTGACCTCCTGACAGGCTCATCCTATTTCAAAATTGCAATCAATGCGAGGATGCTTAATAATCTGTCAAAATTGGACTGGACTTCGGCTTGAAAATATCAAAGGAAACGCTAAGGCTTAACCCTAATCCAAACGACTCACTCATTTGATTCAAAACCCTAAAGCAGAGAGAAGAACAGGCAAAACAAGAGCAAAAAAGAGGGGTTCCCCATTTTAATGGGGCGATGTGTGAAATGGTCACAACAGGGTATTTCTTGAATACCGGACATGGATGATTCTTGATATCAACCACAACAAGAGTAGCAACATCTGCCGGAGCAGGAGCAGATCTAGAAGCTATTGCAACTCGAAAAAGATTGCTGAAAACGGAGAAATACCTTAGAAACTTCGTCGGTGAAAAACTTTTGAAAAATCGCTCTAAATGCACTGTAATTTGCCTGGGAATGCTCAAGATCTCTCTGAATCGCCTTTAACTCGTTCTGCTTCACTCTGAATGCTTGGTGAAGAAAAATGAATTACTTTTTGCCTTTTAACCTGCGAAACCCTAATTCCTCATTGACATAAATGCTTGCTGACATATCATACCGGATTCAAAATCCATCATATCTGTGCCGGTGAATCTTCAGACTGACTTCTCCAATTTTTGAAATAAGCTTTCAGACCACTACCGGGGGTATTGCAAGATCTGTCATTAATTTGCCTACCCCTAAGGCTAATGCCTTAGTTATCGGATGAGTTTCTTGCCCGTGCAAGAACACTCTGCTCTGCTGGTTGAGTAACCGAGGTATTTGCTTCAGCCGGTTGATCCTTAGACTTTCTAATCCATTTCTTCTCATGCTCCTTTTGCATATCATCAACCTTTTGTTTTCCCTTCTCATCATTTCTTGCCGGTGGGTTCTTGCTTTTGCAAAATTTAGCAATGTGTCCTACTTTGTTGCATGCATAGCAAGTGACATTGTTCTTTTGAATTGCCTTGTTGTAACCTTGATCATTTCGTGACCTACATTGATTAGCCATATGCCCAAACTTTCCACATGCATGACATTTCACATTCATTCTACAATCTGTTGTCCTCTGACCATACTTTTTTGCAATTGAAACACTGACCGGTACCGGAATTATTATTTTGATCGACTCTATTTCTGCATTGACTAGCCATATGACCAAACTTATTTCAAACAAAGCATCTACCATTAAATTTATGTGCATTGGGTTGCCTTGCCGGTGATCTCTGGTTCTGGTTGATTGGTGGATTCTTCTGATTTGTAGTATCGGAGCTTTCTCCATACTCAAATCCAAGACCTCTAGTGTCTCCATTGCGCCTTTGATCCTTCAATAATTCATCAAGCTTTGCAGAACTGGCCTTAAACTTGTCTTTGTATTCATTTGCAGCTTCCAGATCTCCTCTTAGGACTGTTATTATTCTTTCCAACTCTTGCTCATTGTTTTGGGATTGCACCAATTGAGTTCTCAACATATCATTCTTATGCGCCAACCTAATGCATTCTTCAGATTTGTCTTTCAAAGATTTGGCAAGGTTTTCTTCATTCTTCTTCTGGTCTTCAATCTCCTTGGACATCCTCATGGTTAGGGCTTGCATTTCATTCTTCATGACACCATTCTCCTGACTCAGCTTCTGACATAGTTCCTTAAGGGCATTCTTCTCTTCATCATCCTGATTTTGTAAGAGTTCCTTACATTTGTCTTGAGCAGATGACAACCTCTCTTGCAGGGTAAGGATGAATTCCTTTGCAGAATTCAACTCATCTTGCAGCTTCATGTTCTTCAATCTTTCAACATCAGAGTCTTCAAGTGCTACTTCAAGTTCTTTCTCTATACTCATCTCCATGGATTCCGGATTCAGGATCTTCCTCAAGCTGTTAGACTTATTCCAAGGCACCAGGCTCTGATACCAATTGTTGGAATCCAAGAACACTGAGAGGGGGGGGTGAATCAGTGTTCTATCAGTATGATTAATTTTAACCTTGTTAACCAAACAATTCAGTAACCGGTATGCATAAAAACAAATAACAACAAGTGATAATAATGCAACCACAAAGATCAACACCATAACACAGAGATTTATACGTGGAAAACCTCAAAGAGAAAGAGGAAAAACCATGGTGGGATTGATGACCCACAATATCTATCCACTGGCCAAATGAATAAATATTACAAGAGGGGCCTGCACTTGCAGGAAGGCACACTGCCTAGAGCACACTACTCATCACAAAGGAGCCTCACTGACTACAGATTCAAAATGCTGAATTACAAACAAAATCTGAACTCTGAATGTGCATCTGGTATGCTGGATGAGTTCCGGTTTAAGCACTTTCTGTACCGGTTAACACTGCCTCCTTGCTTACCGGTAACCTAATTCTCTTTCCAATCCTCTTCACAAATTACCAAGACCGACTACAAATCATTACATTTGCATTTTGTCGATCAAGATCTCGCTCACATAACCTATCACACCTCTCTCTCCAAAATGACCTAACCGGACTGACTTATATACCCTTTACACACATAAACATGAATGCCTTATGTCAGCTTACAATCATATTACAAAGTAATCACATGTCGGCCTAGACAAAAATATAAACATTAATCTTCGTGATCGTGCCACTTTAACCTTTGCCAGATCAATCTCCTATGTCGGCCTCCAAATACCGGTTCCTAGTTTGCCGGTTTCCCTGAATGCCGGTTTCCTTTGCTTGCTTGTTGATAAACCTTGAATACCGGTGAGTACCGGATAAGTATCCAACCCAAAATGATGTGTGTTGCCATCAATGACAACACCATGATCCCGGATGAGTGTCAATTGCCAACAAGTGCATGTGTCACTGTCGAAGTTGGCTCGAAACAATTAAAGATTCTTTTTCTATTTGCCTATGCCAATTTGCATATTTACCTTTTTGTGTATCTTATGTTATAAATATATCAAAGTCAGAATGCACTGCATCTTATTTGTGCCATGATGTAAAGTTAATTTCTTCTGTTGAGTAGAAATGTGCTGTTTTTTATGTTTATTCATATAGGAACCACACTTTTACCATTTATATAATTGTGGAATAGATATGCTCCCTCATTTGTGACGGAGATTCTTTTAGATTCAACTCTTTGCAATTATCAATTATCTTTCCTTTCTCAGCTACCCTTATTCAGTAATAATTATCCATCTTTGCAGTGAGTGGGTTCTAGGAAATCGTGAGGATTTGGTGAAGGATATCACAGCAGAATTACAACCTGAGAACCATGAGGTACAGTTTCAACTGGTTTGTTTCTTAGTTCAGTTTAATGTGTTCTTGTTGCTTTGTAGATAATACCTAAATTTCATGTTGGTATGGAGTGCTTACATATGGTTTGATTCAGCTGATACTTAAACATTGATGAAATGAACATGTTTCTTCTTATAAATCTTATTCAATATTCTATGGGCCAGTTTTGGGCTGAATGTAAACTTAAAAGATTTGTATGGTAGAAATCTTTTTATATGAGGTGAAGTTGTGCCATTGAACAAGAGATAAATCTTAGGCAGAAATGTTCAAGAATTGTTATTTAATAACGATGATTTACAGGTGCAGACATATACTGGATGTCAATGGTGACATAAAGGAAAGATAATCATTAAGCTATCAGATTATGTTGACTTTGTATGTATGCTCTGGTAGTTCTGTTAAAAATAATTTAAATGCTGTAGAATTTGACAGGTTTGAAGTGTTACAGTTTTGTCCACACTTTTTGCTTTGGTCAGGATTTGTATTTGTCTGTAAAATATTTCAGGTCTTAGTCGTTGAACAATGAAAGCAGGTGTTCATTAACAATCTAAACCATTCTCGTGACAGTAGAAGTCTAATTAATTGGGTATCCAACCTATCAGTCACAGGATTCATTTAATTGTTTTATTAATTTTATATCTATTTCGACACGTTTTCATGTATTATTTACAACCTACAACCTAATGCAATAGACTACATGAATTTTTTTCTTATATTCTATTTTTTGTGTTTGTTCCATTTTTAGTATCAAAGTAGTGTCTAATTCATGATCCAAGCTTTAGAACTTTTGTGAAGTCTAAAACAATGGTGGAAGACAAGGCTGAGCTTGCTATGATGAATAAGGAGTTGTGAAATTGTACACAGTGAAGGAATGAAGAGAGCCAGAGGGAAGATGTATGGTCCTGACCAACTGCAGATTAGTCCTACTTTTAATGTTTGGACAGGTAAAATCTACAATCAGACATCACTTGGATCTGAAGCAGTCAAGTTCTGTTCAACAGAGGTGCCTGACACTAAAATTGTGCATCGAATGAAGATGTTTCCTGGCAGAAAGGAAAGAGTGAAGATAGGGTTTTAGGAGGCATATTATCAGTGATAGCATTGAGATCTGAAGTGCGATGGATTTCAACATAATATTGAGCACTTGAGTTCCTCTTAAAGGTAGCAGAAGACTAAAGAGGGCTAGTGGCAGGAGAACAGGATGTATTGGACATAAAGGATGAAAGTCTGAAAAATAGGTGCATAGGAGTTCTGTGCCAATAAATTATAATAATTGTACGCGTTTAGAATAAAAAATCATGCTTGGATACATCACTCAGTTGTGATGGTGGGTATATAGAATTTTGTGAGATTTTTTCATTTTTAAAATATAGCAAAAATCTACTAAAAGGTTACAGTGTAGTGGACCTATCAGGTCAGCAAAGATTGCACACTAATGAAGAAAAAAAGAAACAAGCTAGAAGGACATCAAAATTAGCCAGGCAAAAAGAGAAAAGTCTGAGAGACAAACAATGTCGATCATAGTCGCAAACTTTTTACATCATTTATAAAATATATGGCAGTTATCAGGTTTAATAAAACCATTTTTTTTAGATATAATATTGGGTTTTACTATGGGGCCCTATCCCATCAAAATAATAAAACCATTCCTATGATAATATCAAAATGCTGCGTATCATACATTGGCAGGAAAGATGTAACCATTTTTTCTAGATATAATATTGGGTTTTTGCTATGGTTTTACCATGGTTTTTGCTGCGTACATAGAAAAGTTACTATGGTTTATAATAATAGTTGGGTTTTTGTTATGGTTTTACTATGGTATAGAAAAAACCCAATATTTACTATGGTTTTACTATAACATCAAAATGCTGCGTACGAGACATTGGCAGGAAAGATATACCACCTGTACCATACTAACTGCCAACCTAAAACCTAAAATACTAACTATAGAAAGAAAAGAAGGCAACCAGCGTAAACAAGTCATACAGATGGGTTTAACTAAGTCTAAAAGATCTCACCAAATGCAACTAATGTTACTAAAACAAAAGCCAGCTGACAACACATATAGCCAGTTCAATATTAAGACAATTTAGACACCCCCTCCTATTGAGACTAAACCTTTGTAGAGGGGACTTCCAATTTCATGTGAATGAGACCCCATAGCCTAACACATTTAGAGATTCTACAAGCAGCATTTCCAGACCATGAGCCCAGTCCAAACTATGAAATTTAATTCCTTTCAGCAGCTTCACACATTTCAAGGCGTGGACAACTCTTTCATCTTCTAGAACTGGAAATGTGAAGCCGCTTGCCACATGTAGAACCCCATATTAAAGAGTGACCACGAGATTTCGTAGCACAAGGTTTAAGCCTTTATAGTAAGCTTCTAAAAATCTGAGATATGCTTCAATAGGGCCTGTTTATGTGCATGGATGAGTTGAAACACCATCTTATGCCTAGGCTCCCTCTACACTCTCTTCTACTGAGACTATTATCATTTCTTTTGGCACCTCTTCATCCTCGTTCAGTGTTAATGAGAAGTTTCTCAACAAGCTCACCACTACCTCATTCAGCTTCTGTCAAAAATCTGCCATTACAGAAGCCCTATACCCCACAGTGCCATTGTTATTAATCTTGTCTAGACCCAACACATGCTTTATCACATTAAGAGAGTTTGGAGAAGAGCAGTGAAAAATTATCTTAAGCCTATGATCTGATATGTGCCCATACCTAAGCTGATAACTTGAAAAGCCCCTCCCTGCCATCAAGTCACAGTCTAATGGAACACCTATACTAAAACACGCTTCAGAGGCAAGCTACACACACTCCGAATGACAATCAAAATACATAACACCATCATCCTTTAAACACGCATCTGGCTGTTCACAAGTACTAATCACCAAACTGGGCGGTTGGAATATGATATATGATTACCATTATTTGTATAAGGAATCTTATCAACTCTATAACCTTTATGCCCCTCTAAGACTCCCTTTTAATTATTACATTGCAGATTGTTCAAGACATCTTTTAACCTTATGGGGGCTGATCTTAATTTACCATATTTACCGAATTCTCCTAATCTATTAAAGAAGTTTTAGTATAAACATTACTACTATATACCATTTCATATAAGCAATTATTACTTGCAGCGTTTGATATCATTGTAATTGCCAATATTGTTATTTTCCTTTTCATTGCTGTTTGTAGCAGCAACACATACTGAGTTTTCTCTGTTGAATCGAAGATCAAGTTCAATCTCCATATCATCCTTTCTTTTCAGCAAAAATGTTTCTCTTGCTGCCATCAACTAAATCTGGGGAATACAAACTGTGAACATGCATATATTTATCTTTCTCTTCATAATCACTTTCATTAGTTTTACCACCACTTCTTAAGATCTGATCACCACTCTGCTTGTTTTATTTCAGATTTGTAGGCCATTGTGATCCCATTGTCTAGTAGCCTATAGAATGTGTCTTTTGGAATCTTTAATCCCATTGTAACCTGCAAAATAAGGGAGAGACGATTGAAATCATACTGAGATTGCATAAAGCACCTTTTCTTACCCTTTGAAGTACATTGTCATTCCTAACTCTTCATATTTGCCAAAGGATATCAGATGATGAATATGCCAAAATTTATGTAATTCTTTATCTACTTCCCTAATAAAACCAAATTTAATTTCTTGCCAAGTGTACTGCATTTATTATCCCATCTCAAGATATAACCAAATAATATGGACAATACACTTTTAGCATATTGATCGTCAAGAAGATGGTGGTGAAAGATTTGACAACATTGCACAATGGAAAAACATGGCACTAGCCCGATATTGTTGAGGGCAGACCCCACAATAAGTCTTTTTGAAATTAGAAGCCATTTAAAGCATGTTTTCCTAGGCTATAGTTAGTTGGACCAAACATGATGCAAGACAAATTTCCAATCTCTAAGAGCAATATTAAATTTCCAATTAGCGGTAAAGTACTTTAAAACTTTTTGGGTGCTAGATAGCATAAATCTTCTGGTGGATTACCATAGAAAATGGAATACCATCACACCATCTTATGTTGCCTAACATTACAATATTGGAGTTCTTTCAATTTTAACTGTACAGTATTCATGACTTTACATAGAAATAAGAAGGTTCTTGGATATTTTAATTTTCATTCTTCCCATGTTATCACTTTATCATTGATCAGAGTGTTTCAAAATCTTTTATACCTTTTCCTGTCCATCATTTAGCAGAGCACCCAGAAACAATGCAAGAGGTTTATTTTTCAATGCCCAGTTCCACCAAATAGACCTAAAGCTGGTAAAACTCCCCCTTAACCCTGCAATAAGCTTCAGGACCAGAAATTATCTTTTACTGTTTTCCATTCCACAAAAACATGTCACGTCCCCGAATCTAGAATGGCTGGAAACATGTATACATGTTTATGTATGTATTTTTGATTTTATAATATTTTGAAACAAAGTAAAGAAGCAATCCTTTAAGCCAATTTATTTTTGCCCGAGTCTTGGTCCTCTGAGTAACAACATTTTGAAGGCATCTTAGATGATGCTTTGTTCCCATCAATTCTCTGTAAAGGAATATTATTACAAGTCTTTTGCAAAATTTCTTTAGCCTTATCAACTTTTCTTGAAGAGAGATTTCTCATTTTTCCATCTATTTAAAGCTTTCTTTATCAATTGTCATAAGAAATTTCTTGCAGCTATGGGTCATCTTATTCCAAAATTCTATGGTACATTGGGAAGTGAAACAAATTTATTGATCTTCTTGATTGTAACAATTCTATTTCTAGTGTCTTTGTTAGCTAAAATATTGACATTGAGCCTATAAAGACCCCCTTTGTATCCACTATTCTGAAAATTATCGTTCTTGACTTGAATTGTTATTTCAACAAGATAACAGTATGACACAGTAGAATATATCATTTGGACGCATTTATTTGCTTGAGAATTCAAGCACTGGAAGAAGGATTTATGGAAATAAAATCTATCTACTTGGAATAGAACGTTTTGTTGCCTTGATCATCATTTTTCTTCTTTTTGAAGGGTTTAATCAAATTAAGAGACCTCTTAGCTTTAGATAAAAAATAGAGTTCATCACCTTTTCAAAATCACTTGTTTGTACCTAGCTTATTTCATTATACCCAATTGCATTAAAGTCACCATCAATGAGCTGGGGTACTTTTGGGAGATCAGTAGACATCCATTTCTACAATTCACAACTTTCGTTATTAGCATTTGAAGCATATAAAGAATAGATACCAAATTTCTCATCATGGCTTATTTTCGACAAGCATACTTATTTATTACATGGAGAACACCTTGAAGTAACAATATACGATGACTACTGTTGATGTTGTACCTAGGTTGGATTCCTTCTAAGGCCGACCTAGCACATGTGGGTGGCTAATTGGCTTATCGGCCTTAGCCACATTATTATGCAAAATTCAATGTGTAACTTGTACTTTGGTCTAGCCCTAAATGGGTGATGTAACTTGTAACATGTAAATGTAACTTGTGGATCTGATAGGGCCGACCCTATATCATGTAACGTGTATATGCTTATTGGTCTGACCCTATATTGTGTGCCAAATCATAATTAATATTATGAATTCAAATAGCAAGGCCGACCTAAGGCATACAAGGCGTCAAGGCTCATATATATGCAAGGTCATTTCATGCTTCAAGGACATACATTACATCAGCGAATTATCTCTGCAAGACTAGCGAATTTCTCCAGCATATGATCAGCATTCTTCTGTGATTCATCTCTCTAGAGGGAGCGATTCATTATTCATGAACAGAAAGTCTGAGAGCAGCGGATATCATCCTTGGTCAGCGAATTGACTTGCATAATCTGTGCATGACAGAGAACAGACTTCTGAGATCTTGCAGATAAGTTAATGCTATTGTTTGTGCCCTAGTTTGATGTCATCATTCTGCTGTTCTGAGTTATCTGCTGCTTCAAGTGTTGAAGCAAAATTGTAATGTTACAATGTGTTTCTGCATAATAAAGATTGAGATTTGTTGTTGGGTTTTTCATCTCCAAGAGGGAGGTTTTCCCGGGGTATTCTTGTGTTCTGTGTGCATTGTGTTGTTTTCTGTTCATTGTATCAGTCTGATCTAAAAATGACAACTACTTGGGTGATAACAATGTTACACCTGTATTAGACTAGATAAATAAAAAAATGGAGTGGAGCAGAGGAGCGGGAAACTCAGATTTTGAAACTGAGGAAGACGATGGTGAGGATGATGATGAGGATGATGGAGTTTATCCGGTTTTGGTGTTGGGTATTTTCTATTGTGTGCATGTTCCTGGCCTCTTCTTGGTGGCTACTTGCTCGAGGGTGCACCTTGACGAAACTTTGCTCTGTTTGCCTTTGGTGCGGGCTCTTTTCCCCCTCAAGCAGTTGCATGCTACCTTGACAGAGGACGTTGGTGTTTTTTGTGTGCCTTGGGTGTTTAATCTTTGCTCCCCTAAGGCATTGCAGGATTCAATGACCCTCCCCTCTTTTGGCGGTTGTGACTGCAGGGGAGGTGTCGATGCTTTCTTTGACTGGATCTCCTGTTTGTGGAGGGTGTGGGCTCCTTTTTCCCTCAGTGTGCTGCACGATGGGACTGGCTCCCTTTTCTGCCATTGTGTGTTCTACATGCCGTTTGCACCAAGTGGGTTATGGGTGCGCCTGTGGAGGTTTTTCTCCCCCTATGCTGGTTGTGGGGTGTTGATCCTGCTCGGTGCTCACGCTAGGACTTGGATTAGTGTTCCCATGTTCGTGTTGATGCATTCTTCGTGGACCATTGTGGGTGTCGCTTTGTCTCAATTCCTATGGGACTGTGTTTTCTTCATGGGACTACTAATGTTGGCCTTGTTCGTGGAAACTGTTACTAAGGATGCCTTGGCTCCCCTTGGTTTGGTTTTTGCGACCTCTAATGCCATATGGTGGCTCCTTGTTTTATTCCTGTTTGAGAAATGGGCCTTGCTTCTGAAATCTGCTCTGAAGGACTTCATGATAGATTTGGTTTTTGATAAATTTGGCATATTGGCTGGTGGCTATGGTTTGGTTGTTGCTAAGAGTGCGTTTTTACAGCCTGGGTGCATCGTGACTGTAATGGAGGCTGAGTTTTGTTACTGGAATTACCTGTTCTGGTGCAGGGCGTTGTTGGTCTCGCTTTGGTGCATGGAGCCTGATCCCTCCAACATGGGTGAGTTCCTGTGGTGTTTGTCACATTACGTTTGGGACCTGTTGACGTGTATTTTATACACAATCATACACAGAATAAAATACCAATAGGCATCTTATCCTCTCTTGAGAAAATAGTCTCTAACTGCTGAAGATCTGCATGAAGGATCAGTTAGGTAGACTCCAAGGTTCTTTTAGTAGGGTCTCTACGTGTGGACAAGCTTTTAGTGGTATGATGTGATTTGCTGTTTCCTCCAAGGGGCCTTACGTAATCCAAAAGTTCAAAGATTTTCTAAACTAAAGAAACTTTCAAAAATAGCAAAAGGAGTAGGGTTTAAAAGAGGTCTAATCTAGCCTAACCCTATGAATGACTTAGTATGGATGAGACTTGGCAAGATTCAACCAACTTCAATTTTGCCATAAGATAACAACTCAATTGAAATTAGTGCGATCTTCTAAGGTAATAAAATGATACTCAATACATCAAAGATCAAGGACACTACTACGAAGGTACATATCCAAGATTCAATAATGATTGAAGATTAAAGGACTCAATGTATTCTCCAGTCGACCATGCAAGGCGTTCCTACAATCAGCAAGAAGCTAGTGGTTTGGATTACGAATCCTACCAAATATCAAATCTCACACTTAGTCTTTCAAATTAACAAACTACTTTGATTGAGCACGATTCAAGTAGGTCAAACAACCATGAAGATAACTCTAGAAATTTGCAAGAAAACACCATAACTTCAATATTTTATTGATTTCCAAGTCATCATGTACAACAATTGCTTGAATTTCTCTCTTCAAAGCTCAATCTTACTACAAAATGAAATTGCTTCTAACTCTAATCTCTCTTACATCAACTATTAACTCTCACACTATTCCACTATTTTTTCTATTCTCCAATGAAATGAAAAATGGGGGTATAAATAGCATCCCCAGTTACAATGAAAGGTCCAGATTAAAAGTAAATCAACGGACAAGATCATGACACCTAAACCCTAATTAGGGTTTGTTACAAATGACCTCCTTTTTACTGAACAATATTAAATACATAGCCAAATATTAAATTCGGCACAAAAACCTAGGAGGTATCAACCAATGAGAAATAAGGTGTCATGTCATCTGTAACAACCTTTCATCTAGAATCTTATTCCCTTTCCAATTCTCTTTCTTAGCATATGCAATGAATTTTGTCACGATTCCTTCGATTTCTGTGATTGGAATCTCGGGAAGATTCTTCATACTCTCCTCTAAGTGGATGACCTGATCAAATGCATCTAGAAGAGCTGCGTCCCATGTAGGTTCAAGTTCCTTCGTTCTATCAATCAGGAGCATGGTGGCATACATCTGATCATACTGCTCATCTGTAACATCTGCGTCCTTGCAAAAGATGATCTTGATTCTATCCTCAAATTCTTGCATATCCACATCTGTCTCGACCTCGATCCTTCTGCCAAGAATGGTACGAAGTACCTCAAATACTCTGTCCTGGATCGGATTGATCACCTCCTCAACTTGACCGCATCTAACACTGATGTCCTCGAAGAGAACATTCTTTATATGGAGTAAGGTTGACCACTGAAATAAACTATGAGAATCACCTTCCAAGATCCTCTCCTGTGCTAAAATTCTTCTGGGTGTGTGTCTTATAACTTTCAAGACAGGAATGATAACGTCCTTGGTATGGGCAAATGCAGCTACTGTTACCATCAATCTGTGGATTATCTCAAGAACTTGGATAGCCTGATGAATGATCTTCGTCATCCTTGTAACAAACTCTATGGCCACTGTATGAGATCTATCCATCCAACTACATGTACGCTGGACCAGGTTCCTGAACCTTTCTGCTTCATTGATCGATTGAAGTGACAATGCTTGCACTGGTGATCTAACTGGATCCTGACGTCCCAAAGGTTCATTGATGTGACTGAAATATGTTCTCCATGCACCGACCTCTCTCTCAAGCTTTCTATTCTTTTCCACTTATTCTCTAAGCTTGTCCTTCAATGCCTCAAATGTGTCGGTAGCATCATCCATTGTCTGTTCTGCAGTGGATGGTCCTAACTCAATAGTCTGTATATCATAATCCTCTGCTAGGATTTCACCCTCATATTTGTTTGCTGCTGGTGTAGCTATCTGCAGTTTTCTGGATCCAGTCTCATCTTGAATCATCTTGGACATCTTTGTAGCCTTCTTCTTCTCTGTTACCTCACGTGAATGTCCAACAAGGCTCTCTAAATCAATTGCATTGTCTTCGTCTTCTACTATGATCACCTTAGTCAATCTTTCCTTCAACCAATCTGGGATATTTGATCTTGTCTCTTGAACTTGAATCTCTTTATGCACTATTTCTTCTTCTCTGGGAGGAGATGTCATCTCATTATCTTCATTTAAATCATAGTCTTGGAGAGATCCATCTGACGAAACATGCTGTGCCTGTCCTTCCTCCTGCCTGTCATTCTGTACCATAGACTCCATGGACTCTTCCACTTGAGTTGTTCTGTTCTCTGGTCTAGAAGAAGTACCTGGTGTTTGATCTTTGTTGGCCCCTTGCTTTTTCTTGGAAGGCTCTTTCTTTTCTGATCTTTCCTTTCTCTTCGAACCTCTCGGACGGAGATTGCCTTCACTGGCACATCGAAGGTTACCTTCACCTGAATTCCTAGGATTAGGATTGCCTTCACTCACACTAGCTCCACCTTCGGCTGGTTTCTCTTCCAAAGTAAAAGACATAGCTATGCCTTGTTCTCTCAACTTTTGATGCTGAACGTCTACCCATTTGCGAGTACAAGACAAAACTGGTGCCATCAAAGCATCTAAATCCACGACCTCGGGCTCATTCCAATCCAACCTTATTGTTTTGCTTTCTCTATCATAGGAAGACTGGATATGCCTGCCATTGTCCTGAGCTTGGTCGGCCACTCTGTAAATCCTGCATTTCCTGATGAAATCCAAAGGCAATCTAGAATGTATCTTTCGTTTCACTTCAAGATCATCTAGGAGGTTCATCATAAAATCTTCAATTTGATGCTCATGTCTAAATCTTCTACCGACCGTCTCCTCTAAATGTCCATGTGGATCAAAACTCTCTCTCCAAGCAAAAGATGAAAAAGAATACAAGGCTAACTCCTTCTCTGCGTCATCCATGGCTAAGACATTAGGACATACCTCAACTGAATTACCCAAAATAATAGGTACTTGGACTCCATTCTGATGTCTGTGTCTGAATGCCTTCACATATGCTGCCAAGTGCCTTGTTACTTCAAGTAACACAATTCTGTCTGTCGGATACCTCGGCAACATGTATGGAGGTAAAGGACATCCATGCACTCTAATGTAAGTAAACTTGGGAAACTGAATGAACCAAGCACTGTACCTCTTGATGAATTCCTGGGCATCCTGAGATAATCTATTGTGAATCCCTCCTTGCAACGTCCTTGTGATGTTCATCGTGAAGGTATCATTGACTAACTTGTAGTTTTTCCCTGACGGATGATGCAAGTAGGTATAGGATTCACAAGCTCTGACCTCGCCGGGTCCTCTTCCAATCACTCCTCTGTGAGGTAGTCCTGCGTACTCAACACTCCTGATCAAAGCATAGATGACGTATGAACTCATGTGGAAGGACTTAGTAGCCCTGAGTCTCCTCAACTGTACGTCTAAGCAATGGCTAATTATCCTAGCCCAATGTATTGTACCCTTTCCTTGAACAATCACCTGGATGAAGTAAAACATCCACTTCTCAAAATAGAAGGCATGAGGTGCTCCTGTAACTCTGTTGAGCATAGTAATCAAATCTCTGTACTCCTCCTGGAAATCAATCCTGTGCGGTGTGTTCGGTACCTTGCTTAGACGGGGACGACTCTTGAGTAGCCAGTTCTTGTTGATTATGCTTAAGCAAGCATCTGGATCATCGTCGTACACTGATCTGGCTCCTTCAATGCTCTTGTATATCATGTCCCTGTGCTCTGGAAGATGGAAAGCTTCACTTATAGCTTCCTCTGAAAGGTACGCCAAAGTGTTTCCCTGATTGGACACAATTGTCCTGGACTGTGGATTGTAGTGATGGGCACACTCGATCATCAACTCGTGGCACTGAATAGCTGGAGGAAAACCGGCCGCCTTGATGATGCCACTCTCTATTATTCTCCGGGCGACAGGTGATGGCTTGCCAATGTAAGGGACCTCTCGAAACTTCTTCGTGCTAAAGTTCCCCAAGTTTGTATCTCCAATGTTGCTCCACTTTGACACGATCTTGGTCTCCACTTCTTCGGTCTTCTGATCTTCTTTCATGAGAGCTGAACGGCTGGTGGATGCTTCCGTCTTCGGAGTCACCATACCTACACACCATTTCATTATAAGAACTTGATTTTGCAATAAATAACATAGATTAGAGAGAGAAGTTTTTAGGAAACGTCATGATAAGTCTCTAGAGTTATCATTTCCTAAAAAACAACGATTGAGCTAAGAGAATCAAAATTCAAAACTTCAAAATTTAAAATATGACGATGAATGAATAAAAGCAATAAAATAAAATCGCCATACCTCAAAAGAGAGCTAACTCTAGAATGCAAAAAGACAAAATTCGCCTAGGCAAAATTGAGGTATAAATGATCTTCAATGTTATCTCCTCAAAAGATCAACTTCGCCACCTTTGTCTTCAACGTGATCTTCAAGTTTGCCTTTGATGTGGTCTTCAACTCTTGGCAAATTCACTCAAATGAAGTATCGCACCACCTTTGATGTATTAGCGCCACCTTTGGTTTGAATGGAATTCGCACCCCTTCAATCACACTTCGCACTATCTTCTTTCTTCTTAATTCGCATGTAGAGGGATAAAAATAATGATGTGAAAATAATAGTTTTCACCCCCCTATATATAGCGCTTGCACCTCAATTCATCCCTTAGGCCGACTTGATAAAATATAGCAATTTTGAACGATTTTTAAATGATTTTTAATTAAATAACAAGGCCGACCTACATGCCAAAGCGCTCCAATTCGATTTTTTATAGATTAATTAATAATTAATTAAATGCCTTTCGTTTTTAATTTATAAATTTTGATTTTTTAATAAAGGCAAAATAATTAATAAATGATCAACGCCATATTAAATGCTAATTTAAATAGGATTTTCAATTTTATCGAACTTAGCATTTAAGGGAAATTTGAAATGTTTATTTGGCGCCAAAATTATGAAAATGAAAGGGACGTACCTCATCGCCCTGGTCCCTTGGAGAGGGACAGGAGCGATTCATGATTTTTGTCTTGATTCTTGCAACTTCAACGTTCATCTCCTTCCTTTCCATGTTCAATATCGATCATTTTGATGGGTCCTTTGAGTTAGATCGTCTTGCATGTGTGCTTAAGTGCCTTTGGATGTTCATCGCCCTGGTCCTTGTCCAAAGGACAGGAGCGATCTCCATGTTTTCACGTTCAATATGCATCTTTGATCCTCGAACTTTCATTGTAGGGCGAATAACTTCATTGCTTGTTCCTTCTACGCTTGTTCAACTTGTTTGTATGAGGTGTTTGGACGTTTAGAGGGATCATCGCCCTCGTCCCTTGGAGAGGGACAGGAGCGATCCATGTCTTTCTCTCTAATCTTGGCAACTTTTAACTTCAATCTTCGTTGTGATGTCTTCCAAACGCCGTCCCTCACCTTGTCCATCCTCGCCTTGCCTTGACTTTGAAGGAATATGAGTGTTTTTGATGGGATCGCCTTGGTCCTTGTCCAAAGGACAGGAGCGATATGAGCTCTTTAACTTGATTAGCAACGTTTGGACGTTCAAAACTCTTACATGTGATCTTCAAAAAACACCTTGAACCTTGCATAATCTTGCGAAGCTTTGACTTGGCATGAACTTGGAGCAAAACGAAGAATCCAAAGCAAATCGCCCTGGTCCCTTGGAGAGGGACAGGAGCGATATGGTCTCTATGTTTAATTTGATGATCATTTTACGTTCAAAATCCTTTTGTATCACCCTCTAATCATGCCATGGACCTTCTACAATCTCGCAAAAACTTTGACCTTACGTAAATCTTGCATGAAGTGGCCAATATATCCAACATCACTCTGGTCCCTTCCTGAGGGACAGGAGCGAAGTTCATCATTATGTGCTTGTTCTTGTTTTTACCAACTTGCAATCATCTTCATTACGTGAAATGATGTCCTTTCGACCCTCTTGGTTGCTCGAAACTTGTTTGCCTTTTGAAATTTACGCCATTATAGAGATATCGCTCTGGTCCCTTCCTGAGGGACAGGAGCGATCTGGGTCTTAGAGTGTAAATCTCTTCATTGTGATGACCTTTAAGTGCTTGTGCTCGATGAAGATGTCTTGAAATGTCCTTGCCACCCTTGTTCCTTGTCTTAGAAGGTCTTGAACTTGGAGGAACGGCCTTGAACCACTGTATCGCCCTGGTCCCTTGGAGAGGGACAGGAGCGATCCATCCCTTGTGGCATTTCTGTGTTCATGAAAATCTTCAATTTATATTCAATGGAAAGATCTCGCCTTTCTCCATCACTTACAATTCGTAATTCATCTGAACTTTGCAGGAATAGTGAGATATTTGAAAACGAGCTCCCGTCCTTCACTGAGGGACAGGAGCGAATTTGCTCCTACAGGCCAAAATAACATGATTTTTCACATTTAAACACTTCACAAGGCGAAAACAAATCATTTCAAATGCCTAGGATCAAAAATCATAAAGGTCAAAATTTGGTCAAAAATATTCAATCAGACAAAAATACACATTTCACTTTCAACACTTAGACAAATTTAAGCTCTGCATCAACATTCCAATTGAACATTAAACCATTCTGGCGAATTTATTGCATTCAAAATTAGCATCCTAGAAAAGGAAGCTCGAAAGCTCTCAAAAACGACTGGATTTTGGCCTAAAAAGACAAAAATAAAAACCCTAGGGGTTGACCCTAAATCCAGACAACTAACTGACTAACAAAAACCTTAAAAACGAAGCAAAAGGCGAGCAAAAAGAGGGGGTCCCCATTTTCAATGGGGCGATGTGTGAAATGCTCACAACAGGACCTGGTTGTGGTTTTTTGGACTGCAGCGAGGGTATGTCTTGCTTTGAACTTGTTGGGCTCCGCGGGGGGCTCTTGGCGCTTTTGGATTGGGGTTTTGTTCCCCAAGTGTTATTTTTGTTGTGATTCCTTTGATGGTGTATGTTCTGGATTATGGTGATAGGGGTTATGTCTATTGGTTTTGGTTGGTGGCGGACTTTGATTTCACCATTGGGTTGCATTTTGTTTCCTCGATGAGACTATCCATTTTTGTTTCTATGGATAGTTATCATGTTATCCCTGTTGTCCAGGGGCTTGCTGTTAGTTTTCAAGGGCTCGTCCTTGGTTTTGTTAGTTTTTGGTTATGGATTGATGTTTGTTTCAGGGTCGTGCTCACCTTGGAGGCTACCTTGGAGTTTGATTTTGCCCCTATTGAGGTGGGGGGTGTTCTGTTTCCCATGACGAGAGTTTGGCTTCATCGTTTCCCTTTTTCTTCCCCTGCTGATCCTATCGAGGTGGATGTGTCTCCTTTAGAGGTGGTGACTGGTTGTGGGTTTGAGGCCTTTGGTGATTCTTGGTGGTCTTCTCTTCTTTATGGTAGGTTCTCTGTTAAATGGACTCTTGGCTTGCTTACTGGTTTGTTGTTCTTTTCCCTTTCAACTCCTATTGAGGTGGGCTCCCTTTCTATTGAGGTGAAAAGGGGTGTTGCTGATGGGGGTTGGACTTCCTGCTGGTGGGTGGCTGCTTTGATCTTCTGGTTGACTTGGGGAGCCTCTTACCCCCCTTGTTTGGTTGCCCCACTCTGTGGGTTGTCTTCTTCCGGTTTTTCTCAAGGAGCCTCCTGATTCTGGTTGGCCTTGTTGGCCTTGGGGTTGCTTGTCGTTCGGTAGCCTCCTTCCTTCTACAGCTGTTGGGTTGTTGTTTACGGGTTTTGTCCCGTGTTTTTTGAGTGCCTATGGTGACCTCTTTTATTCTTTGGGGTGAGCACCCCTGTTTGTTGTAAAGGGTCAGGGCCCTTCATCCTTGCTTTTCTAATAAAAAACAATGTTACACTTGTACTTGTATCAAGTTTTGAGAGAAATAAGTTGAGCTTTCCCTTGCAAATGTTAGATTACATTCAACTCTAAAACCAATAGATTTCACTTCGGGAAGCAACAAACAATTTGGACTATTTCTAGCATTAGAAAATAATCTAAAAATATATTTTCTATTAAGAATTTTTAGACCACTAATATTCCAACTCATATATTCTAATTTATTTGGTATTGGGGGGAGGAGAATTCTTTTGACCTTCACTAATTTGTTAAAGCAATTGAGATTTTCTCCTCCTTTGCATTCTTCTCATATTTAGGGTTACCAGAGTTGGAATCATTTTGTTTTGTTTTTCTCTTTTTTAGCATTTTCAATGCCACTACCTATTATATTATGATTTCCCAATTGCAATGTTTACATCTTGATTAGGAATCATATTATTGTTTTCACACAAAGCCAAATAAGCTAAGGCTTGCTGTCTTTTAGATTTTCTTATAAATATTTTGTGAGTTTGCTTGTTAGTTTTCATAGTCCTTGTGTGTTGAATACTTTGGAAGGCTTGGACAACTTGAAGTTCAACTTGGAACCCATTTTGGAGCTGATTTTGTTAGAACTTTAGATAGAGCTAGCTCTATGTTCCATTAAATGGCTCTAAAATAGATTTTATTGCATTCTAGAACTCCTTATCTAGAACCCTCTACTTCATATTAGATTTTTTAAGGAAACTAATAAATAACTCATGTTGAATCATTTTGCAAAATGAAACATAGATACACTGATTGAAGATTTTTCTAGAGGGACAAAAATCTTTAGCCAAAAATGCAAAGCAAATAAAAAGACTAGTGGTGTACATGTACTGTATTACTTGGTATGAATATGAATACAATGTCGGTATGTTTTGGATACTGCACTCAATGCTGTCAAAAGATCCCCATTTTCCAATCACAACTAATTGTAGGTATTCAGTTACTAAAACATTTGCTTTGAATCTTATTAAATTTGTTGTAAAATCCAAAAAAGGTGGGCTATAGAGTTTAAACTTAGGTATTTTTTACCAACGTGGTTGGACATGTATTTCTATAGCATTCCACTTAAGAATCTTGGCATTGGTTTATTCAGAGTTTAACTTCAGAATCTTGGCATAAATTTATTCAGAGTTCAACTAAAGAATATTGGCATGAATTTTATTGAAGTTTTTAAAGCCTATGTGTGCTTTGCAACTGTTCTACTAATGCATTTTGTAGAGGCATTTGGTGGGAGGAATCAAATATTAAATTTTTGGCATATCTTGCATATACAATCATTTAATTTTTGCATATGATTCTGTCAAAATTTAATTGATCACATTTCTTAGTATATTATTTATTTTAATACTTTCAATATTAATATATTATAATAATTTTGTGACCATGTATGAAAATGGTGCATGCAAGATATGTGAACAAATGGCATAGCAGAGCAGAGTGTGTGAAGCATAGAAGCTTGGAAAATGGTGGGCTTTTTGGGCACAACAATGAATGCATAATAGATGTATCTTTCATCGTAGACAGGGTGTGACCATATTGGCGGAAACTACCTTAATCAATAGGCTCAATGGAGCAATATTCACAAGAAATGGGATTAGAAATTGGTTAAAGAGACACTAGAAGACAGATTGTGTTAAATTACCTCCCTAAAGGTTTTTTTAAAATCATTTTCTAGACTCATGAAGCTAGAGAGAACATTTTGATGGGTGGGATTTGGATGTTTAATGATTTCCACCTATATTAGCCAAGGTTGGTACCAAATCTCAATCCTATAGACACTTCTCTGATGTAGGGACTGATTTGGATTCAGTTGTACAATTTACCCTTTGAATACTGGTTGGATAAATGCTTGTTGAAGATTGGAAAAACCTTAGAACTTTTTCTTCAGGATGGGAAAATCTTAATATACATTCAAATAAAGCTAATTACATTTAAGGAGAATTCGACAACCATTACATTGCTCATTAACGTTGACACATGGAATAAAGAGATGGAAAAAGAATACCCTAATTTTTTTGTTTATGGTGTAAAAGTTGAACTCATTTTGAGTTGCCACTCACCTCCGGTTTTAAAAAAAACAATGGATCCGTAAAGACTTGAATAAGAAAGGCACCTAGACTATCTTGGATAACACTGAGCCAAAATGAATTGTGAATTCCACCAATGAAGTTTTGCCTTCATAGATGGCCATTATTCTAAGTTACCGGTTCCAGTTCGGATTCAGGTTCGGATTCGCGGATTCGGCAAATTTTTTTTTTTTTTGGGTACAGGTACGGGTTCGTCTGTACATATATATATATATATATATATTTTTTAATTTTTTTTTATATATATATATGTTCAAACTTCAAACATCAAAATTATATATGTTAATAGTTCAAACATACAAATATGAAACATGCAATGTAACTTCCCCATACAATGATACATAAATGATAACAGATAAATCATAAATCATAAATCCATAATTGCCAATGCCAATAAATATTTTGATATTGATATATGGTAAATCATAAATGTAATATCATATTCTTAATTTGCAAAAAAGATAATATTCAAGTTTCAAGTTTCAAAATGTGAAAATGTCATGACACAATAAAGTATAAAGTTAAAGATTCAAATTACAAGCCATCTATGGGATTTAAATTCCATATTCATCTTCATCTGAAGCATCCAACCCAAGCCCAAGGTCATCAAGTGGTTCAAATTCAGCATCAAGTGAACCAATATCAAATGGAATGCCACTCCCACTAGCTATGTCTCTCTCAAATTCCATAACTGCCTCGTCTATAGAGACTTGGCAAAGTTGTGCAACTGTAGCATCTAAATCAGCACACTCAGGGGCTAGATCCCAATTCCTTGTTACACCGTCACTATATCCAAGGTCCTTATGTGACAACAAACGAAGGTTGGAGTGTACGTAGACCAAATCCTCAGCTTTCTTTGCACCCAAACGATTACGTTTGACTGAGTGGATGAAGGAGTATGTACTCCAATTCCGCTCGGCTGAAGAAGAACTTGCAACCTGTTAAAAGTTAAAACATAATTAGAAATTTATAAATTAAAATTATAAAATAAAAACATGATAGCATCAAATGGAATTGGAAAACTATAAAAATAAAAAATAAAAAGATACATACTTGGGAGTTAAGTTTAATTGCAAGAGGCTGCAAGTAAACGGAGCCTTGACCATGTACATACCACCACTCATCAGCATCCATCCCATATCTAGCATTAAGAGCTACAACATCATGATTTTTTACAGATACAAATTGGCCAAACTCCCTCATGACAATATTTCTTGTCTCCTCATCTTGATATATCTTTTTAAAAGCAGCCCTATAGCCAGAAGCAACCTTTGCATCTCTATATGGTGGCACCCTCCTTGGTGTTGCAAGCATCTCTGCACTATAAAATTTTGGCGTCAAAGCAAATGCTAAGAGATGTAAGGGGGTGGTCATCTTGTTCCAACGGTCAACAACAATTTTCTGCACAACTTTGAAAAATGTTTCCGTTGGGTCATTTTCTTTTCTATTTATTATTTCTTTTATTTTTTCCACCATGCAATCCATGCCATCATAAATCTCACCCAAACATGGGCGATCAGTATCAGCTAACCTGATCATGCTCATGATGGGCTCAGTGAAATTGTAATGTCCCCATTTTGCGAGCATCGGAGTTTGTAAGAATTAGCCTATCATTTGACCCTCGTAGGCTAATAATTATTGATAGAGGGCCTCGTGTGGCAGTTACTTGGTGATTAGAGACATTACTCTTCAGCTGGATTCAAGTTTTGGCCTTTGCACAGGTTTTTTGACTTGGCACACTTACTATTTATAGTAAGTTACTATTTTGGGAGAGTCAAGGTTCCTATTAATAGAAAGACACCTGAGCAGAGCTTATTGGCAGTGTCGACCTTGATTGGGCCTTTGCAGCTATTTCTAGACTCAGTTCCACATACTTACTATTTATAGTAAGTCACTATTCAGGGTTTCTATTTTTAGACAGGCATCCAATCACATGGAGAATAGGGAGAGTCGACTCCTGGCTCAGACGGTTTAGCAATCCGACAAGTACATCAAGAGATATTAAAGTTTAAGTGACTTAAGTGATTTATTTAATATTTTAATATTATTATAAAGTTCTAAAGTAACTTTATAATAATAAAGTCACTTTAATATAATAAAGTGCGTTAAGTGAATAATTTAATGTGGGAATAAATCTTTTATCCCACATTGGCCAGGAAGGTGTTTGAGCTCTCTTAAGGAAAGAATAAAAGGAAAGGCAGGAGATCATTCTCGACATCCAGTTGATGAATAGTATTTTGATTGATTTTTATTGTGGAGCCTAGGGCTTTCGCAATTTTCTTCTTTGATCATAGGAAACGAAAACTTCCTATTGATGGCAATTTTGAAGGTGTGAAATAACACCTGAATTATTGCAGTTGTGGGAAAGAATACTTAAGTTCTTTCATTTGTGCAAATTGGTGAAGTTTTCTACAAGGGTTTGAAGTTTATTGTTGAAGAACATTTATAGTTGGTTGTGAATCATCCTTCTTTGGCACATGGAGTTATATCATTCTTGTTGGGAGAGATTATCAACAAATTATTCAAGGTTTTAAGAGCAAATTGCAAGTTTGTTCTTGCTGCTACAGTGCGCATGAACAGTGCACATGAACAGTGTGCGTGAACAGTGCCGCGCTACAGTATTTGTGCTTGATTCCAATTGCAACTTTCATCTCCATCATCGAGCATCACTATTATCAAGTTCCTCTTGCAACTATTAGTAGCTAGTATTGAAATTTTAGGCATATAATTTTGCTGTTGTAAGTGATAACTTAGAATCAGTTTTGGCATTGCTGTAGTCTTTTTGTAAGCCAATTAGTCTTGGCAAATCCATAGCAGCATTGTACTTAGGAATGAATTCAATAAAGAAGATATATGTTGCATACCATTTGTTTGACGAAATGTCCTTTTAATAGCATATATGATCAGCATAATAGTTGCATGCCAGTTGTTTGTCGAAATGTCAGTTGGCTGTAGGTATGCAATCCATATCTAATTTTCATGTAAATGCATTGAAAATACCAAAAAGAACTGCACTCGCATACTAGTTCATTGTAAGAGGTATTGTCAACATCATTGGTGAACTCCCTAAATTTCTTGGCAACTTTCAAAGTGTATCAAACAATCCGAAATACAAAAATCAGAATAGAGGAAGACAGCATACAAAGTGTTTGACAATATTCCTTGAGCCAAAATCAGTCAGTTTGGGCAAGGGATACTACAGAAATTCAAAACATATTCCACATCATCCCACCATTTCTCACTAAGGATTAATGCTCTTACTTTTAGAGCTCTTTCTGTGTGGGACTGCTTCCATACACTCCACAAGCTGTTGATGACCATAGAACTCAAGGCGTCTCGCACCTTCAGAAGTCGTCTTAAGATGAGCGTGTGAGATGCAAATTGTGTTTCAGCAACCTAACATGACATAACAAAATACACAACATATATCAAATGTAAGTCTATAAAAAATACAAATTCAAAACTAAAAAATTAAAAAATAAAATTTAAAATTAGTAATTATAAATTACCTTCAACAACTCCAACTTGGAGAAGGTCCTGAAAATGGCTTGTGACATATGATGATTAGTCACAAACATTTGAATCTCCTCGCCCTCCGCATACAGTTTTTTCACCCAATCAATTTTTGTGCCGAGCTTTTGCATGATTAAATTGAGTGAGTGTACAGCGCATGGTGTCCAAAAGATGTGACCATATGTAGCCTCCACTATAGTCCCTGCTGCCCTACAATTTTTAGCATTGTCAGTTACAACTTGGACAACATTTTGAGGCCCCACCATATTAATGCATTCTATCAAGATATTGGCAATGAAACTTGCATCTTTCACTTGCCCCTCACAATCCACTGCTTTCAAAAACATTGCCCCTTTAGGACACACTGCTATAACATTGATCAATGGCCTATTTTTACAATCTTTCCATCCATAAAAAACAATGGTCACACCTGTTTCCTACCATGTATCTTTGATGACCTTCAACTGTGACTCTACGAATGCTTTCTCCTTTGCCAATAAGGTGGTTCTCACCTTTTCATACCCTAGACAAACATAATCAGAAGGTGTATTGCAAAGAGTATGCACCATGTCCCGAAAGTAAGGTGATCTAACAAGGTTGAAAGGAAGCCCATTGCCATAAAGGCAACGTCCAATTTCGGAATCTGCAATCTCTCTCAGTTCATTTTTGAAGGCAAAATCCAATGGGCCTCTTTTCCGTGAAGCCACAACATTTTGATTCTCTACTGCATCAACTGGTGGGTTTTGCATGAAAGGATGTGAACTAGCTAGTCTTGTGGAGCCAATGCTACTAGAAGGCCTCTGAGACATTGAGCTTGGATGGACAAGAGGATGATCAGTCTTTGCTTTGCTACTTCTCCTATCAGCTTCCTCTTGTTCTCTAATATATCCCAAAACTAGAGCTTTTGACAGCCCCCTGCCATCTGATCCCTTACAAAATTTTATTCCACGCCCAGGGATGAAACAAAGGTGGCCTTTCACTCGAAAGTATGAGCTGGTATACTCAGTGCCACAGTGGTTGCACAGCCAAACAAAACCCCCACCACCAGACAGTGGCTTGATCATTGTTGTATAATGCCAAAGTGGTGAATCTTGATCAATTTTAAAGGGGGTATTTTCAGTTCGGACATTTGCAACTGAACTAGAGCTTGCACTTGCACTTCCAGCTCCAGCCATTATGTATCATTATATGAATAATGCACCTAAAATGAAAAGAGAAAGCACAACATTATTGAAAAAAATTATTAAAATTTCGGCATTATAACCCCATACTATGCATACAAAGTGTAAAAAAATATACAAGACTTCTCTAAAAAATATTAAAAAAACTTAAAAAAACTTGAAAAAAACTTTAATTTTTTTTTTAAAAATTTGAAAAAAACTTGGAAAAATTCTTGAAAACTTGAAAAAAATTCAGATTCACTTACCTTTAATGGTTAAATCTTCCTTCTCCAGTGATTCCTATGCCTTTGATGCGTGTCTCACACCTTCGTAGTCGTCACCTTCGAAGAAAAATACAAAAACTAAGAAACCTGATTGTAGAGAAAAAATCTTCAAAAATGCAAGTAGAACGGGTTGAATGCATGTTTTGATGCATGAAATTTATCATAAAGGGGCGGATTAGGGTTTAGATGTTAAAATAAGATTAAAAATTTTGTTTTTTAATTGTTTTATTTGTTTTCTAACCCGTGGGCCCCGTTTTTGGGAACCCACGGGCTTGGGTTCACTCGGGTCCTCCTGGGTTCGACTTGGGTCCCACCCGGGTCCTACCCAGGGGGCTGGGTTCCCTGTGGGTCCCGCGTCAAACCAAGACCCGGGTGGGACCCAGGTCGAACCGGGCACGGACCAGGACCGGGCACGGACCAGGACCCGGCCATTTTTGGCAAGAACCGGTAACTCAGCCATTATTCCATTCATCGAGAAAGGAGAAACTAGTGGACAAAATGCTGACAACTATCCTATTTTGGAGGATGATGACATGGTAGATGTGATGGACACTGTGGACCTTAGAAGAATCAGCCAATCGACATTTAAACTCCTTAACATCAGCATCAATTTGGCGGAACCCAAATGAGGACGAAAAGCAATCAAATGGAAAGGAGAAAAACAAGCACTCAATGCCTGATTAGACATCTACCAAAAGCTATCTTTTGAGACACAAGGGAGGTGTCCCTTCCCTGGGGAGCCATGAAGGTGCTTACATGGAATGTTGGGCATATATGCGCCCCTAATAGATCATGCACTAGATTGAAAATTCTTTGGTTGATTTAGTTTTGCTACAGGGGACAAAACTAAATTCCGAGGAAGGCAAAAAATTTATAAGTGTAACGGCTGGTCTAGGCGGTTCATAGGGGCCATTAGTGGAACCCTGGTTGCATTGCTATTACCTCAGTGATTGACTCCTCCAGGTAGCAAGCAGCGAAGGTATGCAATTTGAACTTGGATCTTAATTTTATTATATTCAATGTTTATGGCCCCATTAAAACAGACGAAAAAAATGATTGCATTGAACAAAATAAAAGCAAAAATGCTAAATCTCGGGAGAGAATTTTTTTTTATTGGAAGGGAGTTAAAGCTATACTAGTCAAATAATAAAAAATATGGCAGTCTGGGCAAAATTTATCAGGCACAAAGACTTCACTTCTTTTGTCCAGGAAACCAACTATATCACCCCAAACAATGACAACTTTACATGGAATAATAGAAGATTTGGTTTTTCAAACATCATTGAGAGACTGGATCTGTTTTTTCATCTTTGACAATTTGCTTAACTCTCCAATTCTCATTGAATTCTACATTCTGTCCATATTGGGCTTTGACCACTACTTTGTTTCTGAGTTGAATTGAAGACCGTCCCCATCCAAAATACCAATTTTGTTTTGAACAGATGTGGTTTTGTTGTCCAGAGATTAAAGATTAATCAAATCATAGTGGTCTGAGGTAAACAACATCAAAGACTATAATGTTCGTCTTCCACAAAAAACTCCACCACATTAAGTGAAGATTAAAGGTATAGAATAATGAATCATTTAAGGACATTCAAGGAAAAGGAATGAATAGAGGAAGAATTGCGACTCCTGAATGAGATGGTAATAGCGAGTGGAATGCATCAAAATGATTATATAAGGGAAAAAGAGCTACGTAATGAACATTGCGAAATTTTGCCAAGGGGGAAGATATACTAGAAGTCGAAATTGAGTGAGACATGGTTGGCTGAAGATGACATGAACACAATTTTTTCACAATATGATGAAGCTAAAATGAGGTATTTATTAAATATTCAGAAGAAATGTTGCTAACAGATGCTTTTTGTGCTCCCCAACAAATATTCAGGAAGTAGTCAGTCATTTTTGCCTCCTTATAGGGGGCAAAGATATCACGATCCTGTCCTTGTGGAGTCTTTTGCTGTTGCATTCTATCAATCACCAACCTTGATGACAATTGCCTTTTGATTGGTAGATAAAAAAAGGACCCTATGAAGTAGTGAAATTTCCATGGTGCCACAACTCAACTTTTGCAAAAAATGGGCATTAAACTTAAATTGCTGGTTTAACATTCCAATTTAGATTATTTCCTATTTTAGTATTTGCTTGATTCTTTGCATCTTTGTAACTTGAAATATCAATTGTTTTTACAAGTTTTGAGTTCTTATGCATTTGAGAGGAATCAGAGCACATATGACTTGATCTATTTTGTGAAACAAAATAGGTTAGCAGCTAGTAAAGTTAAGGACCTTGTAAACCTTTTATATGTTCATTCCAATCTTTGTCTTTTGATGCATTCCTTCATAAACTACGTGAAGGGACCTAATAGACTTTGGGATGTGTAGCCCAAGACGAGTAACATTGATGTATCTATAAATACATGAACACATCTCAATCTCATTGTTTAGAATTTTGTCGAAGTTGGAGGAACCTCTGGTGCATCATCTTCATTTGGTTTTGAGATTCTAATTGGTGGCCATAGTCAATCCAATTATCTAGACTCTTCAAAGGATTTTGATGATCTAGAACTCCAATTTCAAGAGAACAATAATGATTTGTTTGATAATGTGTTATTCTATCAATTTATTTTGAATTTTTCTTGATGATGAAACTATATATAAATATAAACATTTTGGAATATGTAGCAATTATGTGTCTCTATATTGCTTCTAAATTATTCATAATCTCCTCAATTAAATTAGAGAATTGTGTGTTATATATGTGTGTTTTTATGAATGTGGTATCTCGCAGTATCCATATTAGGGGTCCTGACAAATGGCCATATGTGTATCCGATATCATATCCATGTACATAAAAACCTTGAACAAAATCATTTAATCTTTCTTCTTCCTTCCTTACCACATCAACTATATTAGAATTAGGCCTATCACAAAGAGCGTTTTAGGGTTAGCCAGTGTCATACCAAGCTCGTTTCCTCTTTTATTTAGCTCTTTGACTTTAAAGTTGAAGTGGATGTTTCCATGATGGCAGTAGCTAGTAGTGGAATTTAACTTCACTAAGAACCACACTGTAAGATTTTTTTCCAAACTGTTTTTCATTATCAGCACCCTGTCTAGCTGTTTTGTTTCCATGATTAGCCTCCTCGCCACCTGAATTGACAGGGATTTCACAGTTCATCAAATTACGTTAGTTCCATCATGACACCTATGATGAATCTATATTAGGATATTCTTGAACACGTTTAGGGAGAGTAGAGGACACCAACTTTTGGGAAACATTTATCATAAACAACATAAAAGTAAGTACAACACTTCTTGTTGGGGCACACAAAGCAACCTGAATTATCAGCAATACAGCTCCTTACCTGCCATAATTGCAGCCATATATTTCAAATTCAAATAGAAGCTGGGAAAAAAGGTTTATTTTAAAATAATACCCTAAACCAATGGCACAAAGAAAATAATAGAAACAATGAGAACCAAGGTGCTAAAGATACTAATTAGCTGCAGCACCAGAAGGAACATGGAAGGATGACCTTTTGTTTTCTATGCTAGGCTTCAGGGCAACTCTCTCCTCTATTTCAACTCCATTATTTTATGAGAAACTCTTGAAACAAAAAGCCAATAAGATGCACATCAAGTCATTAAACTTCCACTTCAATATTCTTTTAATCATGCATGCCCCATTGAGGTGCTATTTAGCAAAGTATGGCATTGAGATGTTGACATAATAGATTCAAAACTTATTTTGCAAACTAAAAGATTTTTTCTTCCCTAAAATCATTTACGATACATTTTATGAATTAATATGCCAAAGCCATGATCAGTTTGGGGTGCCTGAAAGCAATTCACGATACCCTTAAATTACAACTAAACAATAGTGCAGTTTGTTTTTGAAAAAATCTTTAAAACTGTGTTTGGTTGGGATTCTGGTAAGCCATCATGATAATTGATTAATGTTAAACCTTAGAATGAACATTATTGCTGCTTAAGTTTGAGCAGTTCTGAACCAGTTGTGATTATTTTTCCAGGAGTGGTGGACTTATGTGTGCATGGGGCCTTCAGATCCTCACCCGAATTGGCACTTAGGGCTAAGAGGTACACAGCATCGTGCAGTGATGTGGCGTGTCTGGAAGGAAGGTGGCACAGGATTTTTATACTGGGGAGCAAACTGTTATGAGAAAGCGGTTGTCTCTAGCGCAGAGGTAATGCTTTATTGATTTTGGTAATGTTTAGAAACTAAATTTATGAATGCCTGTATAGAATAGCTATAAATTAATGAGATCATGTCTAGCTTATAAGTGTTAGCAAGTCATGATTTGACTTCAAATTTGTTGAATGTAGATAAAGTTTCGTCGAGGCTTGCCTCCAGGTGATGGTGTATTGTTCTATCCCGGTGAAGTTTTTTCTTCTTCTAGTGAGCCTGTTGCTTCTGCTAGATTGGAACGTATTCTGAGTGGTTTGCAGGTATAGTTTTGGCTCATCTCTTGAGTTATTCGTCCTTCCTTTAATTGTGCATTAGAGTTGTGGATGTGTGGGTGAAATTTCTCTTTTGAAGTCTGCCTGCCTTTGTGAAAATAAAATGAATTTTCAATTTGACTTTCAATCTATACAAATCAGCAATTGTGACTCGTATATTAAGTAATCATCCTCTTGAATTCTTAAAAGGATGCTATATTTTTACATTGTTACAATGTTTGTTTGGTATGCTATATTGAAGATTTTCTTCTTGAATAAATCACTTGCTGGATGCTATTGTGTGCAAAGTGCGCAGGGCTGCACATTCAAGATTGTCTTGGTTCTGAAATTCCAAATATGTTATTGGACTGATCTTCAAACTGTATGCAGGACTTTGAATATCTAAGATTATATGCATCACGATATGGTAGGTCTGAAGCCCTTGCACTTTTGGAGAAGTCGGGAGTTTATTATGGTCCAGAGCGTTATACACATAATCACGGACCCATTGATGCAATGAGAGCAGAGATTTTCCGCACCTGTAGATCTTCATGAATTCAAACATAAGATTCTGTAGCAATATCATGCGATATATTTATTTTTATAATTACTAAAGCTTAAATTCTTCATTGCATTTGTGTTGGGGTATATTTCATGGTATCGCCAATGGTGTCTTTTTGTTACAGGTTCATTTTGACTGATTCGTTGATAACTATTTAAAGTAAACTATCAGAGTTGCACATAAATGATGCAGTGCACATTTTCTATGTTTTCCAAGAACTGCAGATTGATCTCTTCTGATCAATATCCAATAGGTGGTCTATATCACGGTAAATGAGATGGTTTTTTAAACGTCACATTTCAAAATAATCATCTTTGAAGGCAGATTATCTTTATATTTTTGTCTCCTGAATTATACTTTTGAATCTAACACAAGCTCTATGCAGTAGTTGTCACTTATGATACCAGTGCATTGGAAACATGCTTTTGTATGCTAGAAGTAGCATTTTGTATACCGGAAGTGATATTTTGGAAACTGCTTGGTATTTTGCTTAATTTGAGATGTCTGGCAGTATGTTCTATTAGCTTAAGTGACATAAGAAATGCAATCTACCGGGCAGCTGTTCCTCTTTATGGGATTTAGACTTCATGACATTCAAACAGGGGCTGCACTTCTCATTGCCGTGAAATTTTTCAAAATACAAGCACTGCAATTTTCTCTCCTGTTTGGTTTTAAATTTCAATGTGGGATGATTGTAAGTTTTGTAACACTCGAAAGTTGATTGCTGTTTTGAGAAATTGATGTTAAAACATAATAAACTAAGCTATAGTATATGTATGATGGCTCTACAATTTAGTTTATCTGATCAAAGATAATTCTTTCTTTCTGGCTTTGGAATTTACACCTGCCAGGATATCATGGAAGTCTGGTTTTCAGACCCTCACACTTATGCCGCTCATACTCTGACCTGAATAACATGTGAATCCTGCGGGGCTCTGAACTATAGACCTCTACGTCAAAGCTTATAGCCTAACCTAACCATTGGACCACAGTTCGAGGGGTGGCAACCAAAGAACCTTCCGTTGATACAGCTATTGCCTGTTTCCATGTCTTGAGAGAAAAATATAATTGAATTTATAGATTGTTTAAGAATTTTAAAGTGGATCTGATGCAATCCAATCATTATGTTTGGTTGTCACAGTGATGAACAAACCGTGCTGGGGGATACTTATCCTTTTATGATATGGTATGTGTTTTTTTTCTTTTTCTATGCAATGTTACTAATGACTAGTTGATAAATTGAACTTGAAGTACCTATTTTATATTCAGCTGACAGTGAAAAGACAATATGCTAATTCACAGAAATTGATAGCTTTATATTATCTTCTTGTTATGTTCACAGTCGACACAATCTTTTAGCAGCATACAGAAAATGCTGAAGCTGGCCTTAATAAGTGGAACTTTTGCATCAATTCGCTAGCCTCAAATCATTCCGAAATGGCTTTAATCTTATGGAAAGTGGAAATTGAAGTTCAGTTTAGCATTGGGTTGGAGTTCTTTCTTTAACATGGAATTCATAACAATCTAGGTTCTGGACCAGAAGCATCATTGTGATATGAGTGTAGTACTCTGCTGCCAAACAATTGTGTTAGATTCGTTGAGTGTCTTCTGCTTTAGTTATTGCCCTAGCTAATCATAATAATCATTTACGAAAGGCAGGTGATTCTGACCTTGATTAATGGTATTATATTTCTCACGAGTCTAGATGAGTTGATCTTTATGAATTGATGATTTTTCACCTTTTTTCTAATTTCTCTTTCAAATTTGAATTGTATTTTTTACAACAGGATTTTGTTTTTATTTTAGTGAAATTTACTGCTCAATAATATTTACGAATTATGATAGTCCTTTTAACAATTAACATGGCATCAAATATAGATAAGCCAATTATTTCTAATGTACATATTTAGCCGAGTTAACTTTAGACTTAATGTGAAATGTGTGCGAACAATCTGAGAGTAATGGCGGAAATGGCTTTACATTCTAACTTGCCCCAAATTCCATATTTGGATGGTAAATTCCATGTTGATTATGATATTAAACAATCAACCTCGCTCCCAGTTTTGGGACTTCGTTATAACATGGTATATCCTCAAAAACTAAAACAAAAAAGAGGTAAAGGTTTTTTCTGAACTTAATGGCTCACTTAGATGGTAAGGACGTTGTTGTGTCTTCCTTGGCGATTGGTAGAATTGCTTAGCATGCAAGTCCAACATTCAACTTTCCATTTTAATAAAGGCTTCTATCTGAAGACTATAATAGTTGAACCATGACATGAATTTTAAAAGGTTTACATGGTTCTTAATGTAAAATTCTAAGTTTGGCATTTGTCAATTATGTTCCTCATTCTGAGTCCTATACATGTTTTAAAAAAAAACACTTTCAATTGTTATTATGGGCTGTGAAAACATCATTTTTATGGCCTCGCATTAATTTTAATTGTTTTTGATGATTCAAAAATGATATATATAATTTATTTTTTGGTTGCATTGATATATATGTTTTTTTTTTTTTGTTGTTGGATGCATTTATATATAACTTTATTGTTTTTCGGTATGGATTGCATTAGATTATATGGACCCATTTTATCCTGGTTCATCTTTAGCATCTGGTTAGGATGGCTATGCCTCAATGTTGACACTCAACATATTTTCTGTTAATAGACATTAAGTTTCCATGATATGTTCAGAATCAATGCTTCTAGATTAGATTGTGTGAAGTTTTTTTGCATCAATGTTTCGGATCACACTCTGTGATCCATCATCGGGATGGTAGAGAGCAATCAGAAAATTTCTACTTACAATAAAATTTGAATATTTCATACAAGGGTATTGATGTTGGGAATTAGTGTTCACATAGGTGTTAGGAATATTGCATCATCATAAGATGCATAAAATGATAAGGTTTGTTAATATTATAGTGTTAAAATATCATGTGTAGGTAAATATATTGTTGTTGTATGAGCATTTATAGGGATTTGCATTGTTTTTAGGTAAATATATTATTGTTGTACGAGCATTTATAGGGATTTGAGTTGTTAAAACAACTCATATATTTAGGAGATTTGTTATGGGAGCTGTCCTACAATATAAGAGTTGCCAATCCTATAAATGTGTAATATGAATTAAATGAAAGAAGTGTCATAAAAAATAATTATTTTATGTAAATTATTTTTTTCATGTTTGACTTCTATGATTCCCAATTCTTTTGATCACGATTTACTTACATTGATATATGGCTCTATATCATTTTTAATCATTGTAGTTGACAATGCAGTTATTCATGAGGGTATATGGTTACAAATTTGGGTGGCTAAAATATCTAAATGGCAAGATTGCCTTTAATTGAAATCTTGATGTCTTTGAGTGGTCTAATTGTTTGTCTCGATTTAGTTCAAAATGATAATGTAACGAATAATAACAAAGCACAATGATGGATTCTCATAAAATCATGCACAATGAGCTTGAATGTCGCTCTCTCCTATGTAAATTGTGCTCTTGATGTACTTTGTGCGACCCATGCCTTTGGTTTGGTGGCTACTCTGTTTAGTGGCACAATTAGTTTCCTACTTAGGGCTTCTTTTTCTGCCTCTAGGGTCTCGTGCTTTTTGTGCTTGTTTCCTCTTACACGGCTACCCCTAGCTTGTTCGTTGTTCCTCTTGCAACTATGCTTAGGTTGGGTTTGGGGTTTCAATGGTTTCCTTTGTTGTTGTCGGTTCTACTCCCTCAATTGCTAGTGTGACGCCTCCAACTGTGACCTTTGGCTTACATGCAAGGGCTTTAGTGTGTTGCAGGGTGTTGTTGTGGGGGCTCTTGGTCCTAAGGCCTATTCTAAAAAGTCTCGTTATGTTCATGTGGCTTGGCTAGGTCATGCTCGCCCTTAGCAAGTGTTGCAACCTTTTTTATGTGTTGAATTCCCTCTTTGTCATTGTCTGTGGAGATGATGTGATCAAGAATGGGGATTTCTATGGGAGCTATGGTCTTGCATGCAGGTTCTCCATTCTTTGGCGAACTACTCTTAACTCACACAACTAGGTCCAATCCTCGTGGATGCTTATTATTAATGCTAATGTAGATCTCTTTCCCTGTGCTAAGGGTTTTTCATAGTTGAGTTTGCTTCATCTAAAGACATAAATTTGGTGTTGGGACAACATTGTGCTTGGGGAGAGCGCTCTCTCCATCAAAAGTTTGACTCCTTTCTTCAATTCCCTTATCAAACAACTTATTGTGCGTCTAGTTTGGGTTAGCTTGTGGAAACTTTCCCTTGTTTCGGGAAGTTTCTTGTTACTAGTTGATAAATAACTTGGTTGGTTTTTAAGGTTGATGAATCTACATCCCACGTGGTCCACTACACCTTTGCCTCTTTCTAGGTGACATTGACTTATCGAGGGAGATGGTGCTAATGGGTGGGGATAGGCCTTGAACACATCCGGTGGATTATGATGGCCTCCCCTTTTGTTTTCATTGTTGGTTTGCTATTGGTCATCTAGAATCAAATTGCTTCTTGTCACGTCAAAAAGCTTCTATAATTTAGGCGAAGGATGTTAATGAAGATCACTTAATAGTTGAGGTTCCCACCTCTAAGTTCGATTCAGTCCAAGATGCTTTTGATCTCCCTAATTTGGTTGTGGTTTTGTCACGCTTGAATATATCTATCGTATATCCTTTGTTGCTTAAGCATCTATGGCCGCACAAGTTGCTCTCCCACAACTACTTTCTTCGGTGGTCATCTACTCTTCCCTACCTTGTCATCTTGGAGCCCCTCCTTCAATTGTGGTTGTTGATCCTTCGGTTATTTCCCCTAGTAATGTGATGTTGGATGATAGCATTGTTTGGATTGTTCTTTGTAGGAGGAAATGTCCTCCTCCCCTTACTTTTCCAAGTGTGGTGAAATAGATTTCTATTGTATAGGGACTCTAGTCTCTCGTCGGTTCCCCACTTTGGTCAAAAGACTCTCTCTCTCTCTCTCTCACACACACACACACACACACACACACACACACACACACACACCTTCTTTTCCCCAATATCACCTCTCGTGAGATTGGCTCCATTTGCCTTGATATTTGTCTTCTTACAGGTTTGAGCACTTCTTGTTTTTATGTGATCAAAACAAAAACAAAAACACATGAATTGGTAAAGGCTAAATGTTATATTACGGTTATAATTTTCTTTAACTATGAAAATAGAATTAACACTAAGAAATATCGTGGTGAGCTATTGTAGTAAAGGTAATGGGATTTCAAAGGTACCCTTTATGCTATTAAATTTGCCAATAAAAAGAAAGTCTTTTTGCTCTTGGTTAATTAATTAACTTTTAATGTTTGTTAATGTTCAAATTTGGGTAGTTACATGATCTCTTTCTTCAATTATTGTGGTCAATTTGTTAGGTGGAAGTGTACTTTTAATATTACAAGGATAAGTTAAGATATTTTAGGTGATGCTTTATGATAGATTAGTTTTGTAACAATTGGTATTTGTAATGCAAGGTTACTTGGGACACAACCCTCCTAAAAATAAAAATCCTCTATTCATGTGTATGTTTAGCTAAAATAGATTATACAATCTTCTATTCTTTGTCAAAAAAAAATGTGGTGGAAGGGAGAAATAATATTATTGAGTGAAATGGATTTTGCTCGACTATGTATGTGATGCTCAACTATGTAGATTACATAATGTGGTTTAGATTGAATATATAAAACACCTCTGTTAGTGTGTGTATTTCTAAAATAAATAGATTCCACTATCTTCTATCCTTTGTCCCCAAATAATGTGGTAGAATAGAGAAATAATATTATTGATTGAAATAGGTTGTGTTTAATTATATATATGATGCTTAACGATGTAGATTATATTTTATGGTTTATATTGAGTTTTGTTTTGTTTTGTTTATTGTTTCATTATTTGAGTAGATTGTTTTGATTTAATTTGATTTGTTTTATTATTTATAGTTTTTTGTTTATTGCATGTTTATTTGTATATATTGTTCCACATTCAAGTGATAACAAGGTATACATTGCAAAAGTTGTAATATATCAAGGAAACTTATATAGTATTTTGATTTAAGAAGATAGAATACATGTTTTCCAAAAGACAATATGCAAAATGATCTTTCTTTTTAGACAAAATGAAATACTAGCCTTATCAAGAGGCGTTAAGAAAAACTATAGTTGAATTTTTTTCTTACTATAGAAATGGCATGCATGCCCATCAAATGAAGTAAACAACAAATGCTTTTTTACCATCTTAACACTTAAGTCTCTAGAGGAATTTACTATCAGTTGATTCTTAAATAGTCATTTATTTATTTTACTAAAACCAAGGGCAAATGTGAAAATTAAGGGTGGCATGGAGTTTGGTGTTGTGTTAGTGCTTTGTGTAGTTTTTTGGCACACGGTCATCCTTTGTTGTAATAGAAGAAATTGGAATGCTACTTAAAATACAATTGGCTAAAATTCATTATAGAAGAATGTCGAGCACAATAGATTCGCACGCAATTGCACATACCAGAACAACCACACTTGCTAAATGCCAACTTCAAATCCTAGAAATCAACACCAAAGCTCCATAAACTTCTCAATACATCTTTATAAGCCTTTGAAGCGTCCACAAAATAGATTTTACATATTTGCATAATCACAAAAACTAACCCATTATTACTAGACGTCGTCCAGATTAGGGAGTGCTAACCAATTTATACATCTAGATTAACATGTTTGACATCAATGACACATGTTTTCAACAATCTCCCCCTTTTTCATTGATGGCAACACTTGTGTCAACTCTAAAGTCACTTCCCCTTTGACATCAAAGACACAGGGTGTCCCCTTGTAGCAAAATTCAACAAACCATATACAACTCCCCCCATCTACAACACTTCCTCAAAAATTGAGAGCCAAAACTGACACTAACTCAGCTGCATATGTACATAACCAAAATTGTTTTACCATAAATCATCTAAGTACCTTGTTGGGTTGAGGGTATGGTACTCTTATGAATGAACTGTAGATGAGCCAAGATAGTATTCCAATCAACTTTTGTAGAGACCAAAATGTTATGTGACTCCCCATCTTCAAAAGAAGGATCTCTACCTCTTCACAACTTGCCAGAACCTTTACTGTCTCATTTAGCTTTTGAGATTCTCTAAGAATTTTCACTATACTTATGAGGTGTATATCTACAATATCTCTCAACTGATAAAATCTAGCTTCCAATGTGTCATATGAAGGGGTGGTAACATCCAAATCTAGCTTCCAATGTGTCATAGGCACCTGCAGAACCTCTGATGCAATGACAAGTTCAAATTTCATCCATACCTGCAACAATTCTATTCTAGAATCTTTAGATAGTTCAAAAGATTCTCCCACTAATATCCTTCTGAACTTTGCTTTATTCTCCTTCTTTAGACTCTCCTTTTCTTCTACTTCTTCTCTTTAGTTTTCTTCGTCTTTGTTTCCTCTTATTTTTCCTTCTCTCTTGCATCATCCAATATCTCCATTGTCACATTTTCTACATCTTGTCTTGCTTCCATCTCATTACTCAGATCAATCTCCAAACCAACAACTTCAATCTTCTACTCCTCTATCTTCTTTTCTGGACCTACCAAGCTACTGCTTGTCTCTTGTAGACTAGATCCTATATTTGTCTTCTTTGGAGGAGAAGACAAAGTACTCTTTAATTTTTCCATTGCTTCCATAGCTACATCTTCTTTTTATTTAGTCATTCTTTTGATGTCTTCTAGATCTCCTCCCATGATCAAATTTACTCTTTCATCTATCCTAAACCTTGTGTTTAGAGTTTGTTTAACTTTTGTTCTTTCTACCTTGGACAATGGAACAATTAACATATCTAATGCTTGAGTCCTCATGTTTGAATCCTTCATTACTGCATTTCTTCTCTTCCTTGTTAACCTTTCTAATAGTTTCTTGGGCAATGTCTTCAATATCACGTAATATTTTATCAAAAGTGATCAAGTACTTGATCATAACCTTCTTAATCTTGTCCTTATCTGTCGAAGGTGCATCTGGATATAACCCATTAGAGAAATCCAATGAGTTATGCTCACATACTACTTTCACAAAGCTATTAAGATCCAATGGTTGATAATTCAAATCTTCTTCAACTTTCTTCTTCTTTATTGGCTCTTTCTTCTTCACCTCTTTCCTCTTCTTTGTAGGGCTCTTTGTTAGAGAGACCAATGTTCCCCTTTTCCTACTTAGAGGCACCGTGTCCTCGTCTTCTTCAACCTGTCTCTTTTGACCTCATTTGGATCACAGCTTGCTCTTTCTATACTTCTTCATCAGTGCTACTACTTTCCACTTCTTCAATCTTTGGCCCTAGTTCTTCATTAGTGCTATTGCTTTCCACTTCTTCAATCTTTGACCCTAGACCTTCCTGCTTGTAGATTTCTCGTTATGCCTTGGCCCTCTCTTCTCACTTGTCGATTTGATAGGGTTTCCAGAGGAACTTATCTTCACTAGAGAGGCGAAGACAAACCTAGTCCTCCTTTGTGTATGCATAGAAGATCACTCAATCAAAGTCACTCCAAAAGATTTAAATATAGGGCACATACTGATATTCTATATTATTTCTCTATCCTTTTCTCATGCCCTTTCTCTACTTTCTTCTAGCGCAGTTTAGTAAATATTTCTTTTGCGGTCACAAACCTAGGCTCATTGGGATCAGCTAGCATCTTCAATATTGTAGCAATATGCCTCTCAACTTCTTATGTTGATAATTGATTGGGTAACTTAGGTACCCAAGCAGTTCACAACTCAATAGCCTTAATATAAAAATGATCTCTACTTACCAAAATTTTTAACACATCTTTGTACTTCTGAACCAAATTTGGTAGAAATCTCTCCCTCTCTTGCATTCTATCCTTAAATTTATTGAACCACCCCGAGTATAGGGTGTTGTAGGCATCTCCACTTGTCACAAAAGGCCTAATGTGTTGTCTAATTTGAACCACAATCGGAGAAAACTTATCCCCCACATTATTCTTAATTCTCGGAACTTCATTCATAAACATGAATGCAAACCAATAATCAAAGACCCATATTTGAATTGATATTTTCTTTTCTTTCTTCTTTCTAATTTCTCCAAAAGTTGTTGCCTCGTGTTCACAGAGGTCAAATCTTTCTATAATAACCACCATTGATGTGTAGTGTGAATCACTATCGTGGTGACAAAACCCTCACGATTTTGAAAGTAGATGTTATATGCCAAGCACTTTGTCACATAACAAACTCTCAGATCAAGAATATCTTCCACAATAATAGCTCTTCCATCATACACCGAACCAATAAGTTGAGCAACCGTATCATTTTTCACCGTTTTCTTCATTGGAACAATACTAATGAAACATAAACCAGTCAATGCTCTAATGGAATCCTTTGTAATTCTGTAAGGATGACCCAAATACATTGCATCATCATGAATCTAGCTCAGAATGATTCGAACCCATGCTTCATCAGAGCTGAAATCAGGAAATTTTTTCCATATATTTAGACCCATCTTCAAAATCATCTTGTAGTACTTCTTGAATGTCATTAGGTCAACTTCAATAAGTTCCTTCCATACATCATGAAATTTCATGTAACTGATCTCTACAATGGGCACATGATTTTATGCCCTAACATCATGTTTGTAAACCACATCTATCGGAACCTTTGAAAATGATCCTTATCTTTCAGAATTGCCACATAAGAATAAGGCTTGAATATAGGTCATGGCTTCAATTCAGGATCAACAATGATGGGTGTAGCCATATTGCACTTTTACAAATGAAATTGAAAACCTAGGGTATGCTAAAACCCTTCACACTTTTTGCACTGAAAATTCGTTCACACCAAAGATCTCTTCAAATTCTCAAGATCACAAGTGATCAAAATGAATTCAAAAAGCCAATTTAACTGTTGCATCCACCTACTTATGGTTAATCTGACATAAACACATTTTATAGTTATAACTCAAAAAGCTAATACTTTGTTTCATCAGAATCCACAAACATTCTTGCGGATTGTCACAAGCACCCGAAAACCTCTAGAAATACCTTCACAACCTTTGTCATGTTGAAAACAACTCAACATCCAAATCGCAAGGGGGTACATAAGGTCTTCATTTTGTTCTCCCACTCAATGCATATTGTCTAGTTATTGGAAGAGGAATCTGCACCATCAGTAGGTGTAGACCCATCCTTAATCTTTTCTTCCACCTTCTCATCTGATTTCTTCACCCATGTCATCTCCATCTTCTCCTTTTCTTCATTGATATCAATCTTCTTTACTAAACAATTAGTTTTCTCGTTCTTTCCTCTACAAAACCTAGCAATGTGTCCAAATTTATTGTAGTTATAGAAAATCAGTCCTTGTTGCAGACCATTTCCACTTCTTCTAACATTAGACTTGCAGCCTTGTGCACAAAATTTTTGCATGCATAACAATATCCATTGAATGACTAAGCATTTCTACCATAGTTTGTATTCACATATTCATTCCGTACTATCTTACTTTTGCACTTATTGCCTTATACCCAAACTTATTGCAAGAGTAGCATTGACCATTAAATAAGAGATCTGATTTGAATTCTACTTTCACTAGCTCTATGTTCAAACCTATTGCATGAAAAATAGTTACCATTAGAAGATGATGAATACCTAGTTTGAGCAGGAGGAGGCTTCCTAAAATTTTTCGGACTAGAATGAAATTCTTTTGATCTTCATTAGTTTTCATCATTTCATCCTTGGCCTTGTCCTTTCCTTTATCTTCTTTATTAGGAGTCTTAGAGATTTAACCTTTTTCAAAACCAAGTCCACCTTTATCTTTATTTTGCTTATAAGCACTCAGTATCACATCAAAGCATTTCACTACCACTTTTAAGCTTTAAACCTTTGTCAATTTGTTCTTTTACTTTTTCAACTCTTTCCTTGATATGTTCACTTCTTCAAGTTTGGTACATTCTCCAGATTTGTCATGTAGCTTCGTTTCAAGATCATCAATAACCTTCCTTCCTTCATCAAGTAGCTTTCTCAGATAAGAAATTTTCTCTTTTTCTTTCTTGCACTTGCTTTTGATTTCGTCTAGATCTCCTAGAGCATGCTTGAATTCTCCATCCATGTCTACCACAACATCAATGTCCCATTCTTGTTGTTCCATGGGATCAAAATCTCCTTCAGAATAAAACATAGTGTTCAAAACCCATATCTATCTCAAATGTTAGGTTGTTACTTTAGGAACCTTGCTCTAATACCAATTGTCAAACACTATTGTATGTTGGGGGGGGTGTTGAATCAACATAAATTGAAACTTTATTAGATTTAACCTCTTACTTAACATTCATTCCATCTACCATATGAATGAAAGTAAATAGTTGAAACCATAAAAACAACCACACAAGAATACTGCAATTTTAACATGGAAAACCTAAACCCGGTAAAACCACAATGAGAACTATCTCACTATATGATAATCAAGTTACAATATTTAGGCTAGAGGCCAAGGAACTCATTGCCCTTGAGATGACTTGTAATACTAAGGTGCAAAACCTTAGGGCAAGGTACAATATTGACTTGCAAACACTGAAGATCTCTTCTTCAGGGAAAGATACAAAACTTCTGATAGAATAAAATCAATAAGATTGAACTGCAAAGAACAACATCCATTGAAATGATGATCAGAGTTCACTATTCAAAACACATCAGAAATCGTCTTCATTATTGCTTTGTTATACTTTCAAACCTTTGTACTACTTCACATACACTTCTCACAACCTGTACAACTTATATCACCATTTTCACAATGATTGTGTCCTTTATATACCATTTGTAACCTCAACAACATCAATTAGCTTGGCCTAATTAGATGTAATGTGCAAACACAAAATAATCGGTCCAAAAATAAAATCTAATGCAATGCAAAAGGCAAAATGAGATGTGTGAGGCATCACACCATGTTGGCACACCTTCTTGTCCATCCCAAATCATTGCCTATAGATTCGTACGCAACCACACATACCAAAACATTATAGGTTAGGTGTAAAAGATAATATTTTTAAAACACACAAACACAACTTGCTCAAACTCTAATTCAAACCATCAAGAGTACTTGCAAATGCCCAAGATAGCGTCAAAAAATATCGACAACACTAAATAATTGAGCCGCATCACCAAAATACTAGTAAGCATAATAATGCATTGTAGATTGACATCAGAATAGTCACACTTGACTGAATAGCAACTGCAGATCCCAAAAATCAATACCAAAGCTCCAAGAACTTTAGGGTACATCTCTATTAGCCTTCTAAAGAATCCACAAATAGATTGCACACATCTACATGATCACAGAGCTAGCCTACTATTACTAGACCACACCCAGACTAGGGAGTGTTACCAATTTACACATTTGGATCAATAAGTTTGATATCAATGAACAAAAACTCATATTTGCAACATTTTCTCTATAGCATGTGTAGTAAATTAAAATATCTTACTAGAATACATGTCCTCTATATGTGCATTTTGATTGATGGGCAATATTTCAATCCTCTAAGATTGTAATTTTATATTGCTAGTACTTAATGCTTTTTGAAAAGCTCTGCTTACCAAAATGTGCCAATTTCACCCTCTAAATGTCTAAATTGTATGATATGTAGTGTACACTGTACCTTTTCAATATCAATTTTTACTTCAATAATGAACACACTATCACATCAAGTTGTTGTAGTTTTTTTGATGTGTAGACTAATTGTTGAACATTGTGGTGTCATTGATATTAAAAGGTTTGTTAGTATTGTCATTGATGTCAAGGTATCCAGGAGTTTTCTCAAGCATTAATTACTTTTCTCATGTCATGGCAGTGAAGGATAGAGTTAAGCATTGTTGAATAGATCTCTTATTGTTATCATCTTTTTCTGGTACCAGTTGTTTCTGATTTCCTAATATTTTTACAGAGGTTTAGAAGTGTTTGTGGCAAGTTTTTGAGGTTTATTTCTTAATTACTGTATGTGCAACCATTTGCGCTGTCCTAGTGTTTTGTACAATAGTTTACTATAGTTGAGAGTTATGGCTTGCAGTTTGGAAGTAAAGTTGCATATAAAGTATGATATTCCATAGTTTTATTGGTTTTGGTTAAGTGGACATGAAAGTTAGAAGTGACAGAGTGCACATAGTGCTTGTTGGTGGGTTGTGTTGATGTTTTTGTTGGATGCATCAAAGATTGGTAGTGTGCACTAGTTAGAGGAAGCATGCGAAGGTAGTTTGAGGCTAGTTGAGTTCTTGTTGGGCAATGCATAACGTGTTCCTACTCACTAAATGTTTGGTAGAAGGAAATTACTTGTGGTTGAAATGTAAATGCAATTAATTTTGGAATACATATATGTTGTTGATCTAGGTTCATTCTAAGTGTATTAAGTTGGTGGATGTGACCAATATTGTGCCAGCTATATGGATAATAAAGAGGAGTTCATGTAGTGCTAGCTATATGGTTAATAAAGAGTTCATGTTGTGTAAAATATATTGTATATCTTATATACACCGAGAGAATGTTTTGTCGCAGATCAGATCTAATTGATGATCTAGTTTGAGTTGGGAAGGTTCAAACGATTCATCTTTTTATTTCATATGTTGTAATTGAGGTTGGTGTCTCATTAATTGAGTTGGTGCTCTGTTCTTTGGATTAGGGGATTGGTGTCTCCATCCAAGGTTGAAATTCTTGTGGGTTGGTTCCTACAAAACATTGTTACGAGTTCTTTATTTTCTTTGCGAGGTTGGATTTGGGTAGTAGATCCAAGTAGCTATTTTCACTATGGTTTTTCCCTTATGACTTTCCACGTATACTTGGTATTCCCATGTGTTGATATGTGATTGCATTTTTATTTGAATAATTACTTTAATGATAATGTGATTGGTGGTAATGATTTTAATGTTATACTAGTTTTGAATTTGAATTTGGTATATATTAATTCAAACCCCCCTGCCCCCCTCAAATATATTTGTGTGATTAACACTAGTAATATTAGCAAGACAACTAATGATTTTGGCTCTTGAATTAATATCAAAGCAACATGAGTTTCATTAGTTAATGATAAACTACATGAAATTCATTTGGCAAAGTGACGAACCTAATTCAAAAATATTTCATTTGTCAAGCAAGAATAAGATTAAGTAGTTATACATGCACCGAGTTCACAGATTTACAATGTAGTTTCTAAGTTGTTTCTTTCTTTTGAGAAAATAAAAAACTTTAAATTATTTTGCTAACAAGCTTAAAGAAATGTAAAATTATGATCCATTCTTTGGTCTTTTGTATAATGTATGAAATGCTTCTTTTGCCTCCTTTGGCAAGCAACTACATGACTCCATTTTGACTAGTTTGAATACGAAACTTGTGACTAGTTTGAATATAACATTTTGACTAGTTTGATTGGTTATTCCAATCAACCCAGTATTCGATGTGCTATTAAGAATTCCATATTTCTTTGTTCCTCCCTTAATTGAAAATCCATCATCCTCAAATGTTTAATGACACCCTCTAATCTCTAGATTTCATTCTCATTGTAGTGAAACATTTTTTTGTTGTAGCACCAATTTTCACTCGAGTTACAACAACAACAACTAGTTTTGGATTAGGAATATCTTCAACATCTTCATCTACTTGCAATCTTACAACTTTTTTATGTGGAAGAAGTGTCGTCCTTGATCTCTTTCTACTATCTCAGTTCTCTTTTGGGTTTTGTTCTTTCTCTAGGAGAATTGAATAATTGAATTTGGGCCAATTTAATATTACAATAAATTACAATCATAATGCACAATTTCTACATGAATTTCAAATTAAAGTAGACATTTTAACTTGAAATATTTAATATTGTTACCATTGTGTGTGGAAAATTTACAATTATATTATTTAGTTCCAGCTAATGGATTGAATTTTCATCATAGAAAATAAAAAAACTTTGAAAATAAAAAATGCTTTCTTAGGGTTTAAATTGAGCCTTCACTGTGAGCACCTACTTTCTTTTTAACAACTAAGCTCATCCACATTTATTTTAAGCAAGTTTGATATTGCATACCATGCAATATAGGGAATGTGTTTTAGCAATTGGCCACATGATGTTCCTACTTTATACTAGGAAAATGTTCAACAAGAAAACTATTATCCTATAACATCAAAACATAAACACTACTTTTATAACAAAAATAAAATTAAACATTTTAGGTCGATAAAAAGATTCTTAAGACAAAGTCATGAAGGTGTTGTATACATTGCTGAAACATACATGGCTACTTGAGACAAAGTTAAAACACATCTATACAGAGAAGGCCAATTTTTCTATTTAGAAAAATATTCATATAAAACTAAGCACTCCATTTAAATTTAAGACACTATATGTTGTTACAAAATACTAATTAAGAGGTGGTAAAGATTAAAAATTATTTTTTAAAATTTATTGAGATGATAGTAAACATTTGAAATCTGAAAGAGAATTTCCTAACAAATTAATATATAAAAGAGATAGTTTAATACTTTAAATAATAACATTTAATCAAATAAAATTTTATGTCAATAGATTTTTGGTTTGTTGGTGAAGTTGAAAAGTTCTCAATAAGCCCACTCGACTTATGCCTTTATAAAATTTGACATTACTCTCAAACCTCCATAATTTATTTTTAATAATAATTAATTTATATTAAACATTTATTTTACATATTTAAATGATATCTTACATCCACACATATATATAATTTCTTATTAACATGCTATGAAAACCATTCAAACATTGTATAGTGGAAGCCTTAAATCTTAAAAGCTAAAGAAATCCATTGAAAAGGAAACAATTTAAATATGGGTCTTGACTTTCATGTGAAGGCAAATTCTATTTTGCAAGTATTAAAGGAAGTGACTTTTACTACACGATTGAATACATCATTTTTTCATTTTGACCCCAAAAAAGCAATGATAAATTAAATATATATTATATTTTTAGTTTAAGAACTAAAATTTAATTAGAGAAAAAGTTGATAACATTTTTATTATAAAATTGTATGATTTTCAAAATTATTGAGTTTTCTTTTTGTATATAATTATGTGAGATATAATTGATAGAAGCATAATATGATATGTTGGAATTTGAGATTTTTTTTCCTCATCAAAATAAATAAAAATATTTTTTTATTGTAATATAATTTAATTTTGGGGTTGTCAAGAATCATCATTTAAAATGTCTAGAGTTTAGCGAAAAATATCTTAGTTGACAACATAGTGATGTATAATGTTTGACAAACATACATGGTATCGTTTGTAGAGATTTTTTTTTATGGATTGAATCAATTGACAATTATATTTTCTTTTCTATATATATGTTTGCAAATGTTGAAAAGGGTAAATTAACACATTCAAGTGATTCTTAGTTTGTTTATGGTGATGCTTGATTATTTAATAATTGAGTTATATTTAGGGGAAAGGAGCCAATATTTACCATAGCTAACTTCATGCATTTTAAGCTCTTAAGCGATTCATTCGATTTTGACAAAAAAAAAATTGTTCTCTCCACATGCGACTTACTGCTTAAAGCTATTGTTTTGGCTTGTGGGTAGTAACGATGCACATTGTGGAATTCGTTATGTGCACAAAGGTCAAAAAGTACACATTTCAAAGTGTGGTCCAATACATGATCACATTGGCACCAATAGTAGATAACTCAAAATAGCTAGTAGTAGTGGACAAATGCCCTAGTAGTGGTGCACAAATGTCCCACTAATGAGCTAATTATGGTAAAAAAAAGCTAAAAAATGCACCACTATTGGTAAATGTGATATTTATTAATGGACCTTCCATTACCATTTTTTTTTGGCTCCTACTATGTCTACTAATGGGGGGTGAGGTTTACAAAAAGATGACGGTTATTGGTCCTATGACGACTACTTACTCCTTTCCCCTATTACAAGGTGATTTCTTGTAGTTTAAAAAAATCATAAACTATGCTTCTAAATTATAAAAAGTGTATTTTCACAAAATTGATTAATAAATATTTAAATTATCAAATTCATGTAGTTTCCACAATCCATAAAGATCAATAATCAATCATACTTATGATCCAAAACGTTGATGAGAAAAATCTACACACAATTGAATCCAAAAAAAATAATGACTTTTAATACTTAAATAATTTAAATAAATAAAATTAAAAATGCTTAAAAAAATAAATAAATTGAAATAAAGAAAATAGATTTTATCATTAATGGGTATGCTTGCGTGGAATGAAGTTGAAATAAACAATTCATGGGCATTTTAAAGTAAATAAAAAGATAGTGTGAAACGTGGAAAGTGTCTGAGAAATAAATATAATATAATAATAATAAAGTTTACGAGGAAATAATTTAAAAAATACGCGAGCAGATTGAATATAAAAAATTCCGTCAAACGGTAAAAGGAATTTTTTTACCCGTTAACAAAAGTCTTATCGGTTAGTTACTATATATGTATAGCTGGCTGAATTTATTAATATTTTATTAGTTTGTAGGCATTTTTTTTTGGAGTTTTTAAAAGTTGAAACACATTGGAATGGTAGCTTTATAAAATATATATATACAATAAAATCACATGAATAAAGTTTTATAAAAAGTACATATAAAGACAAAATATTAAATAATTGAGTAAAGGAAAAATAAAAAATCTATATATAATTACTATTTTTAATTGAATCATTGAATTGACAAACTATTTATTTTAATATTAAGATCTTTATACATAATATCAAAAGTAACAAAAACCTAAAATCTTAACCTACAAATTTGAGGATAAGAGAGCATTTGGCCAACATGTAATGATGTGGGTCATGTTTATTTAAATGAATTCTCATTTTAAACCCAGATAAATTGCTAGGAAAGAGAGCATATTCCATTGCAAGCCAACATAATAGAACACACATTATGAGTTACCCAATTGTAGGAAGAAAACAAAAAAGAAGAAACAAAATCCAAAATCTTGAGGTAAAGGACAAGTAGAGGTGCATGATTGTATGCTAGGAATCAAGTATACATGATTGTGTGGAGGAGCTCTGAGTGCAATCAATTCAAACATAACATGATTGTGTGGGTTTGGCTTTATTCACTTTAACCATTCCACCATGGAGGGGGTGAGAAAAAAAAAATGGGCATTTCTCTGTTGCCAAGGACAGGTAAAACCAGAGGAAAAGAGATTGGGAAATGTGGGACTCTTGAATAGAATCTCCTTGTTGATGATGACAAGGGAGAATCCCCTCACACCCACATCCCCACAATGATTCACTAGGTAAACATCAAACTAAAATTCCATACCCATGTCAATAATATATTACTTCCTATGATGAAGTGTTGAAGCCAAGCCCTAGTCATCATGACTTGAAAAGGCCATTTTCCCTTTTATCATTGGCACTCAAACCTAAGGTTAAAAAAAGATAATTAAAGCTAGAAAAATCTGTCAAAAGACACCCAAAAAAGAAAAAGAAAAAGTTGAAATTATATCCCTGTCAGCAGACGTTGACGTATCATCCGTACGCGCGGCATTTGGATTCCATACGGCACTCGTGTGGGCCCCATTTCCCCGCGTGCTGTGTCAATGTACGGTGTACGCCCAGACAAAATACGCATATACGGTGTACCGTATTTAATCCCTTTTTAAACGTGCTCTTCATTATCCTTTTGCACTTTATGTTCTTTCTCCCATTATGTGAAGTGGAGTGGCTCACATGTTGTTGTCGTTTGTCATGGAACCTCAACATTTTCAAGCTTTCTTTCTCCTTTTCACCTCAATTTCCTAAAACTATAATTTACCCACCATCGAACTTTTGGACACAATTTCTATCTCCACAAAGTCAAATTATAATTGAATTTTTCTAGATTATACTCTTTCTTTTTTTGAAAATATGTCGACATATCGGGAAGAACATCAGTAGTCGTGTGTTTTTCAATAATTGTGCACTCCTTGTGACCCAACCCACTAGTTACTAACTTTAAAGAAACCAAAGAAATGATAACTAAAATCCCATCAATAAATTTCTTATGGACCAATAGCCACTCACTTTTTAGCTTTTTGGCTCCTATGACCCATTTGTGCACAGCTACTAGGGCATTAAAGCACAACTATTGGGTCATTTGTGCATAAGTATTGACAATTTTAAGGGCACAATTATTGGGGCATCTTTAAGTAAGTATTGGGCGACAAGTTGAAATGTGTACTTTTTGACCCGTGCGTGCATAACAATTTTGACAGCGTGTGTCGTTACTACCTAGGAGCCAAAACAACAACTATAAGCAATTAAGTCTCATATGGAGACAACAACAAAAAATTGTTGAAATCTGATGTACTACTTAGGATTTATGGGTGTGAAGTTAGCTATAATGGCTACTAGTATGCTTCGCCTAGATGTTAGCATCTTTGTCTTTATATAGCAGTTTACAACAATATGAGTAAGCATGCATTTAAACTACAAGCCTCCTTTGGCTAAGAAGACACGTGTAGGGGGATCCAATCTGTCAAATTAATCTAGGGGTTGAACCTTGCCCAAACGCATCTCTGGAGGTTTGAGCCTTGGTGGATGGCTTCTATAACACACACCATAATCAAATTATACTTTTTACCTTTATGCTAATATATATTTATTATTGAATTCTTTTACAAAAATAATTATTAATTAAATTGAATATATATAGTTTTGAATATTTTTTGAGTATTATGTATATTTGATATGATAGATACACATTGTCTATTTTTATCGAGAAAAGTATTGCTCAAATATTTATACAAGCATTGCATTCTATTACGAATTACAAAACAATGTTAGGAGAAACTAACTTTTAATTAATGATTAATTGAAGTCACTAAAGTGATTTTATTAAAATATAAACCTTAATTTTTCTAACACTCCTTCGTGAGTTTATATTACACACAACAAAACATAGTGATTGAAAAATATGTAAATGTGTAGTCTTTAGAAGCTTTTCTTTGAAAAAGCAATTCCAAAATCAAGTAGAACTCCATCAAGCTACCTTGTAACCTTCATAAGATGTAGCTCACAAGTTGAATTCTTGAGTTCTTCGATAATCATTTCTTTAAACTTTCGAATAATAAATTTCTTAAATTATTGAAGAATCCATGTCGAGCTACATCCACAATACTTTGTCAAGTTCTCTCATGACCCTCGTAAGGGTATATTTCCCAAGTTCCATAGACCCCAAAATATTTGGTCAATAATCCATATTGAGTTTAAATTAGATCCCTTCCTATATTCAAAAAATAAACTTCACAATATATGCACTCTTCAATACTAAAAAACATAAAAAATAAAAATATATGGTTCTCATACACAACACTATCTCTTAGTTTGAAGTTGGCTCAAGATGATGGATTCCTCCATCATCTAGTTCCTTCAACCTCCAGTTTGATAGCAAAGGTGATATTAGGACACGTGTGTCAAATACAAGAGACTATCCACCAACTATCTATACAAAGTAGCATCAATGCTAGGTATGGTGTAAGTGGTAATTAATGTGACATCTAATTAAAATGGTGTAAGAGCTAGCATATAATCAGCCATGCTAAACTGATGAAGAAAATCAATGGTATACTTTTGTTGATGAATGGGGACACCTTTAAATGGGTGAAGAACTCATAGGCCAAGTGTAGTGTCACAAATTGCACCTAGTGCATTTGTTATACTTTTGCATTGGGCTTGGTGCATTTATGATGATAATTCATGATCGAGATTTTATCATTCTGACATCATGGATTATGAAGACAAAACTCACTAGCCACCCTCAAGCTAAATTCAGGATTGTCTTATCTAGACGATAGTGTGGCATCCAGACGTCTATGTGGCACACATACGTCCCAAGATTATACCAGATTCAAATTAGCATATTCCACATCAAACCTTTTTCAACACGCATCCCTTGGCTTGTGTGCATCCAAAATGATCATTCCCACCCATGCAGAACACCAAAACCTTTCATTATTCCTCATTTTTGTAAGAACTGACTCTTGGATCTCTTTCTTTGATACTCTAAGCGAAGCTCTGTCAAAATACACACTCAACAATGCAACAACCTGGTCTTCTCTCATAATTTACAATCACGCTACCATCTCAATGTTGGCAATTGACACTCATCCGAGTTATAGGCGTTGTCATTGATGGCAACACACTTCATGGAAGATTCGGCAATCAAGGTAACTGACATTCATATCACCAGCATTCAGGGAACCGACAGGCATGTAACCGACAAAGTTGGAACTGATATTCTAAGGCCGACATAGGAGATTGATCTGACAAACATGGAAGCGGCAACAATCATATAGTTTTATGTTTATATTTTGTCTGGGCCGACATGTCTCTTATCTTTTGGTATATGATTGTAAGCCGACATAAGGCATTTATGTTTATACATGTAAATGGGTATATAAGTCAATTCGGTTAGGTCATTTTGGATATATAGAGACGTGATAGGTTATGTGATGTTATGCGAGCAAGATCTTGATCCACAAAATACGAATGTAAAGATCTACAGTCGGTCTTGGTTATTTGTCTAGAGGGTTGGAGAGCGATCTAAGTTACCAGTAAGGAAGGTTACAGTATAAACTGGTACAGATAGTTCTTTAACCGAAACTCATCCAGTTTATTAGATGCACATTCAGAGTTCAAATTTTGTTTGTAATTCAATATTTCATATTTGTATTCAGTGAGGCTCCATTGTGATGAGCAATGTGCTCTAGGTAGTGTGCCTTCCTGCATGTGCAGACCCCTCTTGTAATATTTATTCATTTGGCCAGTGGATAGATATTGTGGGTCACCAATCCCACCGTGGTTTTTCCTCTTTGAGGTTTTCCATGTATAAATCTATGTGTTATGGTGTTGATTCTTGCGGTTGCATCGCTATTACTTGTTGTTACTTTATTTTATGCATACCGATTAATAAGTGGATTTGTTAATAAGGCTAAAAATATTATAATCGGCAGTACACTAATTCACCCCCCCTCTCAATGTTCTTGGATCCCAATGATGGTCTTGAAAAGCACTGAGAGGGGGGGGGGGGTGAATCAATGACACCAAACTAAGCACAACTTTAAACACTAACCGGTAGATGAACTTAACTAAGAATCTGAAAAAAATACAGGCTACCCAAAATGAAATAACAACATCCACATAAAGTAGAACATCCACCATAACATAAGTATTTATACATGGAAAACCCAAATAGGTAAAAACCACGGTGAGATGGAACTCACAAGTTAACTATTTGCAGTAATAGAAAACTGACCGGTTAAGGTCTTACAAAGTGCTCTGCTAGGAGCGAATCTTTTTAGAGATACCAAGCTTGATTAGAAGCTTATACCCTGTTAAGAGTAACCTTGATGGAGGATTTTAGAATCCAAACTAATGGATCACCTTGTTAGAGGATTGGTACAATGAAGCTTGTTAGAGCTTACCTGGTTAGGGGATTTTATTCTGTTGTAATGATTAGAAAACAACAAGAAAGATTTGATCTGTTCTGAGTAGCATAAAACTTGCTTGATCAGATCATTCTAAGTACATTAACACTGCTCACCATCTTAAACACTTATCGCTCTACAACAAAAGTATTCGCATAGATCACCTCTTCTATATCTGTTCTCTCTTCATCATCCTATTTAAAATGATTCACTAAGATGTCTTTAAATAGACATACAAACCTTATGTCAGCCATAGGAACACAATTTCCTAGGTGTAGTGTATCTAGACATTTAAACATAACTCATCACAAAAATGACCGCTAAGAAAATGGTGCTGGTAACTCATCACAAAATCAGATACTTGTTAGAGCAGTCAATACCGGTTGGAATAAAACTAGTGAATTGTTGTCCTGGAATCTTTCACTTGATCTTCATCTTCAACTTTATCTTCATTTTGATGCCGACTTAGTGTAACCATAGGTTATCTCTTAGGCACATACCAGTTGACACAAAGTATCGGTTAGAGATAGACCTTAAACATACCGGTTAGTAGTGTAAACCAATTGAAGTTACACTAGTAGTCAATGTAATCATATATGTGTGTGAGAGTGTTTCATCAATGACAACAAGTGATGAATACATTACAATTATCATCAAGCCAACACCCAACAATTGGTATCAGAGCCTAGTTCCTCAGAATAAGTCTAACTGCTTGAGGAAGATCCTGAATCCAAAATCCATGGAGATGAGTATAGAGAAGGAACTTGAATTAGCACTTGAAGACTATGATGTTGAAAGGTTGAAGAACTTGAAGCTACAAGATGAGTTGAATTCTGCAAAGGAATTCATCCTTACCTTGCAAGAGAGGTTATCATCTGCTCAAGATAAAAGGAAGGAACTCTTACAAAGTCTGGATGATGAAGAGAAGAATGCCCTTAAGGAATTATGTCAGAAGCTGACTTAGGAGAATGGTGTCATGAAGAATGAAATGCAAGCCATAACCATGAGGATGTCTAAGGAGATTGAAGACCAGAAGAAGAATGAAGAAAATCTTGCTATATCTCTAAAAGATAGATCTGAGGAATGCATTAGGTTGGGACATGAGAATGATGTGTTGAGAACTAAATTAGTGCAATCACAGAACAATGAGCAAGAGTTGGAAAGAATGGTGATAGTCCTAAGAAGTGATCTAGATGCTACAAATGAATACAAAGACAAGTTTAAGGCCAGTTCTTCAAATCTTGATGAATTATTGAAGGATCAAAGAGACACTAGAGACACTAGAGGTCTCGGATTCGAGCATGGAGAAAGCTCCGATATTGCAAATCAAGATGTCAGAAGGTCAACTAGAATTAGAAATCATCGGTAAGACAACCCAATGCACATAAATTTAATGGTAGATGCTTTGTTTGCAATAAGTTTGGTCATAGAGAAAGACAATGTAGAAATAGAGCAAATCAAAATAATAATGCAGTTCCCGGTCAGTGTTCAAATTGTAAAAAGTATGGTCATAGGACAAAAGATTGTAGAATGAATGTGAGATGTCATGCATGTGGAAAGTTTGGACATATGGCTAATCAATGTAGGTCAAGGAATGATCAAGGATACAACAAGGCAATTCAAAAGAACAATGTTACTTGCTATGCATGCAACAAAATAGGACATAATGCCCAATGTTGCAAAAGCAAGATTACACCAGAAAGGAATGACACATCCAATGAGAAGGGAAAGCAAAAGGTTGATGAAATCCAACAAGCTCATGCAAAACATTGGGTTAGGAAGTCTGAAGATCAATCGACAAAGGCAAATTCCCTGGTTACTCAACCGACAGAGTAGAATGTTCTTGCACCGATAGGAAACACATCCGGTAACTAAGGCATTAGTTGTAGGGGGAGGCAAATTAATAACAGATTCTGCATTACCCCCGATAGTGGTCTGAACGCTTGTTTCAAATCTTGGAGAAGTCAGTCTGAAGGATAACCGACGCTGAGATAATGGATTTTGAATCCGATATGATATGTCGGCATGCATTAATGTCAATAAGAAATTAGGGTTTCATAGAATAAAGGGAAAAGTTGCTTCATTTTTTATCACACAACACTTAGAGCGAAGCTAGCAAGTATAAGGTGATGAAGGCGCTTAAGAGCATTTTTGGGCAATTTCTAGTATTTTCAGAGTGGATTTTTCACGGGCATAGGTTGAGAGGTATTTTCTCTGTTTTCAAGCTATTTTTCTGAAATCAAAATGGATTCTGGATCTTCTCCCGCTCTGGCAGATGTGGCTACCCCTATTGTGGTGGATATTAAGGACCGTCCACATTCGGAATTCAAGCAATTCCCCCAAATTGCAAAGGTCAATGACTCAATTGGTGCATTTTCTAGGGTTCATGATGGAGTTCTCTATGTGGAAGATGTGAGAGCCTATATTCACTATACTCTAGAGGATCTCGGATCATCATAGATTAAGTTAGTGTGCATGTCCACTTTGTCGAACAAGGATGAGTTGATCAAACTAGAATTTCAAATTCTGAAGGATCAGGGTTTCACCAATATTCTGGAGATGCCCGAGTTTGAGGATGAGATGATTCAGTATGTGCTAAGCGGAGTCCATGACGAGTTCATGTGGCTTGACCGGCCCTATAAAATCACAAAGGAGGTGATTCGTGCTATCGCCGGTTTACCCCAGGTTGAACAAACACCGGGCAAGAGGAAGATTTGAACAATGAAGTAAACAAGCTAACCCGTGCCACATTTGACAACCGATCGATGCGGATTAACACCATTAGGGACAAAGATGTTCAATTTGCAAGCATGGTGATCAGATACAAGGTAACTCAATCCAACTAGTTGAACTCTGTTTCTAGTTCATGTATCTATTGTGCACACAAGATGGGTAAAATAAAATGAGAAATATGATCTATGTCAATGATGTGCAATGAATTGATTTTGAATTTGGAAAAGATTAAGGGAGAAAAGAAAGGTACATTTCGGTATGGAAATCTCATTGTTTGTGATAAGTTGATGCTTTGACATGTTTTTTATCATGACTCTTAGGTTTTTTGGTATCTTTTGGGTTGCATTGTGATAGTAAAGTATTATGAATTGACTATATGTAATCCATGTTTTAAAACTGAACTGAAGAAATCATGTTTGAACTTTGTCGGTTAATTCCTGTAGCCATGCCAATTTATTCCTGCAGCCAAATGATTTGTCCATGTGATATGCGGATTATTTAGGATAATGTCATATGTGAGTTAATGAATGTATTAATTGAGTAAGATACATATGCATGTCCTTGTATGTTGTTTTTGTTTTAGTGCAGATAATAATTGATGTTGCGGTGGATGATTTTCTTTCGCGCCTAAGGACTGGAGAATCACGTTCAGATAACTGGAGGTCAAACTGAAGGGGATTCGAGCAAGCACAATGTATGGCATAATCGAAGCAGTTATACTTCACCATGGGAGTTTAACTCTGGTGCATATTGAATTCGCAAAATATCGCTTTGGCGTGCAAAGACTGTGGTTCGGTTTTAGATCCACGGTTCCTGCATCCAAGCTCTCAGTTTTCTCCTTCATCTGACAATTATCCGCCTCTTCTTCTAGGCGTAACTTGAGTTGTCCATTTTAGTTGATCTTTTCTTTATAATAAGCTCTTCCTTCTTTCTTAGAGTTAGACAAGATGGAAATGAATTGAGCAGAGTTTTGACAAGCATTCTGAATTTTCTCTTTTAGAATATGTAATCATTTTCAGGAAGAAATGAATAAGAATATGTTGTTCTGATCTATTAATAGTACTTTGCTGGGAGTTTGATATCACTCATCCAAGGGGGGCCACTTGGTGAGTGATCCTGTGTTTATGATCATTGAAGTTATTTTTTACTTAATTGTTGTAGAAGTTCATGACTAGATTGTTCCTGCAGCCACTGGAAATAGATCCGTTGATTGTTCCTGCAGCCAAGATAGAACGGTGTGATTTCTGTTATTTTCATTAGATCATTTCAGCAGTGTTTTGTGAAGCTTTCATGTAGCCTTTTATGATTTCCATTCCTGCCTGTCCTTTCTGCATAATGTTAGTTACTGCAATAATCCAGAATAATCATTTAAGGAGCTTAGTGCATATATATTGCAGACCCATTTCAAGTTTTACGTTCCTGGATTGATAACTAAATGAACACTAGCCATGAAAATAGTAAACTCTCCCATATGAATGTCCAAACTTTGGATTGAGATTTCAATTAGAGGTATTATTATTATCATTATAGTTGGGGTAGACATTTTTGGCGTCGTTGTCGGGGACAATGTCAAGCTAAGAACCTTTTATGATTATTTTAGTTTCTAGTTAATTGTTTGAAATTTCATGAATCTGCATGCATAATAGAAGAAGAGATGCCAGAGGTAGATTTCTACCCACTCATACTACTCATGCAGAAGATAATTTTCCAGATATAAACCCTTTTGCTGAATTGTATCAAGTCCCACAGAATTTGAATCACCCCGAGTCTGAATTTCTAGAAGGTAGTCTTCAGTTCCTCTTTGGTCCACAAGAAGAAGAATTTCCTATAGTAACAACCCCCACAAGTCCAATGCAAGGGAACCCACCTCATGTTGGGAATAATCCTCCACCACCACCTGGTCCAACATTTGAGTTTCCCATCTCTGACTGACATGATAATGCTAACCTCAAGAACATTCTAGCATATTCACTTCCTAAATTTTATGGGTTGGTGACAGAGGATCCGGATACATTTCTATTTGAGTTTTATGTTCTCTAGGAGTTTTGACTATACTACAGATGCCCATAGACTCAAAATTTTTCCAGCCACTTTGAAGGAGTCATCCTTGAGATGGTTTATGAGCTTGGGTAGTAGCGCAATCAACATGGGATGAGATGAAACGGTTGTTTCTTGCAAAATACAAAGATTATTGTAGAGGCATTGATCGTCATGGGGATGACATCTATAGAATGACACAAACTGAAGATGAGAGCCTTGAGGATTATCTGGAAAGGTCTTTGTTTAGTGTCAAGAAGTCCAAGCATAGTACTCTGAATGAAGATTCCCTCAAATTGATATTCTTGAGGGGTATCAGTGATGAATGCACCGATTCCTTAGATCTCATGGGAGGAGGTGAAATTACACAATCTACTTGGACTGAAATAGGACAAATTTGCAAGAAGTATTCCAGATCTACTTCTAAGAAGAATAGGAGATTTAAGCCAGGGGCACCATCATCATCATCTGGAACTGGAGTTTCTAGATTGGAACTTAGCCATTTGTTAAAAGATTTCAAGGAAGACATTATAAACAATATGGCTACTCAGTTGGATACATTGGCAGCGAAGAAGAAGCATGAGGAAGTTGATGCATTTCTTACAAAATTCTGTCCTCATTGTAAGCAGCAAAAGAAAGATTGTAGATGTAAGATGGTTGCAAATGTTGAAGTACCTGATTTGAAACCATTTTAAGGTGACGATCAACAAGTCTTCTATGTTGCTCAAAGAAGATCAAATTTTCAAAGACAAGGTATGCCACCTGATCCACTTTCCTTTTCTGGTTATAGTGGTAATTCTTATGCACCAAATAACCAATGACAACCATAGTATTCTGAAAATTTTGGTAACTATCCACATTGGTATGGATCACAAGGCCAAGGACAACAATTTGCTAATCAAATACCCCAGTGGCAGCAACCACAGGGAAACTGGTATCCACCTCAGGGTTCAGTGAACCAGTTTCAAGGGAATTGGCAACCTACCTCTCAATGGAGGGGAAACCCATCATGGTCATCCCAATCTTCTGGATATCAGCCCCCTGCTCAGCAGCCACAACCTCACGCTTTAATGCCTCCTCCTGCAGCTATAGCTGCACCTCCTAAGCCAACGCAGCTTCTTACTCAACCGTTGCCTAATCCAAATATTAAATCTCAACAAAAACAACAAAGCTTATTCAGCTGATGCTAATCAATACCCATCCTATTCTTTATCACTAGATGATATTCACCTTCGATCTGGGACAACTCTACCTAATCCCTCTCATCCGATTATTACTGAGGTACAAGAAGAGCAGCCAATCTTTGATCCTAAAGATTTAATACCTCAAAATCAAATATTACCACCATTTCCCCATAGACTGAAAGACAAAGAAGTTTCCACTGAACAACAACAAAACTTTGATATTCTTGATCAACTGAAGCACATTTGTGTTAAAATTTCATTGTTGCAAGCAATAAAGGATGTTCCTATATATGGTAAGACATTGAGAGAAGCATTCCTAAAGAAGCCTGGAAGAAAGAAAAAGGATCCACAAACAATTCATGTTATGGGTCAATTGGCTGATATTATGTTAGGAAAAATTGCTATTCCAAAGTATTCTGATCCAGGTAGTCCTATTGTGAGTATAGTCATTAATGGCAGTCAAATAAAAAATGTTTTAGTTGATCTAGGGGCAGCCATTAATGTAATGACAAGGGAAGTAATGAAACATCTAGAGATAGATAGTTTAAGGGCTACACCCACAGTTCTCCAACTTGCTGATGGCTCTGCAGTAAGACCTGATGGTATCATAGAAGATGTAGACGTATAAAAATGACCATATTCTTAAATGAATATTTTATGTTCATTTCTCTATTTAATTAAATCCAATTTAATTAAATCACCCACATTCCTCTATTTAAATTAAGTAAATTACTTAATTTATTTAAATTAAATTCACTAGGCCTCTTTTTACATTTAATGAATAAATCATTTTATTCAATTAAATCCCTTCTATCTACTTTTAATTAAATTCAAATTTAATTAAATAGTTTACCCTAAATTGAATAAATCTAATTTATTTGATTTCCCCAAATTGCAACCAAATTGAATTAAATTCATTTTATTCAATTAAAGTCTATTATCCCTTCATCCACTTGCAAAATCCTACATCTCCCACTTGCTTCCTAAACCCTATTCCTAACCCCTTCTAGACTCTTCTAATCACTTCTAAATTAACCTAACCCATTTCCTAAACTTTGTCACATCCCTAAACAAAGGGAAGTCACTTCTCAAACCCTCAAAGTCTTTGAAAACCCTTAAAGGCTTCAACCACTTAACTTTGAAAGTCTCCCAAACCATTAATGGTTAACTCAACCCTCTAGCATGATTAAATAATTTCCCTAAACTCAATCTCCATAAAACCCAAGGGTCTCATCAAACATTTATTACTTTGACCATGGTTATCCTTAATCTTTTGCAGAAGAGTTTATCCTTTGGGTAAAACCTTTATCCAATGGGTAATCCTAACTTAACCATAACCCTTACCCCTAAGATAACCATGAGGTCTTCTCAAGCATTTAATGCTTCCTACCTCTCTTCTCAACCCAGTCTTATGTTGACATTTGTTACCATTTCATTGGTGACAATTGCAAACATGGATTCCCAACTTTCAAACTCAACCCTTGATTAACTTTTTCAATCTTGACCATCCATTGCCCTATTTTTGCTATAAATAGAGCTCTCATTCCTCCATTTTCATCATCCAAGTCTTTAGCATCACACTTATACTAAAATCCATCCAATCTTTAATATATCATTTGTGCTCATCATTTAGCCTCTCTTTTCAATAGGAATTAATCTAAATATACATGTTTAGAGTATTTTCCTTATCATTTAGCTTAATCATAGACTAATATAGCATGCTAGGATAGTTTTGTTACTAATCTTGTCATCTTATAACTAGTTTATTGCATTTATAGGATCATGTATAACTTAGGATGAATTTCATCTTAAAATCAACAAAATAATCCCTCGTTCTTGCATTTGTCATCCCTAAACCACTTTGCTCAGTGATCTGAGAGCAAAGAAATTGGTTTGAGGGACCTTGTGAGATAGAGAACCATGGAACCAACCTTGGGAAGCTAAGCCATACTTCATGACTCCATAGCTTGCACCAAGAATTCCTGTGGATGTGTGAGCAAGGCTCCTTAGACTCCGTTTTCCACATATTGAGATCTATCGACCCGCTTTTTTCGCATACATTTCTGGCGCCCATCGTGGGGCCCGACCCCATATATCAAATCGGTTTTTGAATTTAACCACTTTTATAGGTGCACGGGAAACAAGAATCAGCTCATGGGAAACATTTCCTAGCACATCCGGTTAATAGTATAGCGCATCCCATTTTCTATTCAGCGTGTGGGGTTCATCATCTAGCGCGTGACATCCTTATTTTAGCACAAAGTCCTCACTAACATTTTCTTGTAGGTCTCAGCGCGGGAGAAAAATAGAACAACGCATCAGAAATACAGAACATTGCATTAGGGAAACAGAGTAGCGCATCACAGCCATCTTGTAGTGCATACAGTCTATTCTGTAGCGCATCACAGACAAAAAAAAGAGAGCTAATTTGTAACAAAAATCAAAATTAAGACTTGTAGAAGTCCACAGAATTCATCTTTTTGCTAACTCACTGACTGGTTTTTTTTGCAGGTTACTAACATTTTGATTGTAGGTTTTAAATCTATTTAGGCTAGAATTAAAAGTAGTTTAAATTTTTACTAACTTTTTAAGTTAGACAAAATTCAAATTTCTTTTTTTCCTTGTTTAAGTAAAACTGAACTCACTTTCATTTTGGGCAAGTAAAACGAACAACAATCAAATTTTTTTTGCTTTTCTAGGAGAAAATTTATGAATTTGGGCTCTAAAAAGAACAATACAAATTTTCAAATTTTTGCAAAAGGCCTAAAAAGAATTTCACCATCCTTTGGTGCATAAAAGGATCCACCTTTAAATTTGGGCAAAGTAAAGAAATCACACCAAGTCACAAAAGTCAGTTGCAATCAAAGAGGGAAGTTATTCCCCTTTTGCCGATTTTCTTTTGTTGACCAAATCGAAGTTTTGCTTTGTTGACCAGGTTCTTTCCCTAGATTAGATAATCATTGATTTGAGGAAATAAAATAAACACCATATTTTTGTGGAGCAACATCTCCATATAGATCATTAGAAAATCATTGAATTGACAAGATAAAAAGAACAACTTGATTGCTTTGTCTCGAAAGTAGAAGGTATATGCTCTCCCCTTAACTGGGTGATCAAAAAGCTAGACTACTCTTATGCTTTCAGTATTTCAAGCAATAAATCATTTAGTAGGCCTGCCTTCCTGAGGGGTTGAACTCAACTCTTAAAGCCATTTATGGCCGGTGTGAAGGGAACGACCTAAGTGGGAAACAACTTTGATGCCAAGTGTTCCAACCCACTATAATCAAAAGTGGAAAGTGATGAAAGTCCTTTTCAACGGTTGCGCACAGCGATTAGCCTTCCCCCAGTATCCTTGAGATACGTAAAGCCTTTGTTCTAAAGGTTGGGAAGCCTCCTGAGGGAGTTTATCATTGACGGCCGAATAGGAAGCCTGATTACAAACCTTAGAAATAACAACCTTGAGCCGAGTCAGTAACCAGACATTTGTAATATCATAGTGCAAGAGTGGGGAAGAATCTGCCCCCAAGATCGCTCACCATATATCTCCAAAGATAACTATTCAATTGTGAAGCAATTCACTTTGAGTTAATTTCTGGCAAAAGACAAAAAAATGGGCACCCTCTAGGGGGTGACACAGCTGTTTGAACTGACGGAGTGTCAAGACTAGTGGGCTATGGTATTACTTATGACCTTTGAATAAAGAGTCTTTTTGAAGTGTATTCATTGTAACCAAACCTATTAAAACATTGGGGATTTGAACACATCCTTCCAGAATATACACTTATTGTTTATATTAGGCAAAAATGGTTATGCATTTTGTGCTATGTTTGCATTTATTACTTCAGAAAATCATCCATCAAAATTGAAAACCTAAGACAAAACACCAAAATCACAGAAAATAGTCAAAACAGGGCGGTTTAGCGCATAAGAGCAACTTCTTAGCACTTCAAAACCATCTTTTAGCGCATCAAAACCTATCTTTAGCACGTAAAGTATTCATAATAGTGCTTCATCAAAATCTAGAAACAGTCAGAGACAGTTAGCGTGTCCGGAAAACAACTTAGCGCGTTGAAGCATCAGCTTAGCGCGTAGGAGTCAAAAATCAGCGCATCAGGTCTAACAGTTAGCGCATGGAAGGCCCATATTAGCGCATGATCTTTTAAGCAAAATAGAAAACTAGATAAGCAGTCTAAAATAGTTAGCACGTAGCCAGGGGCAGCTTAGTGCGTGTGGTCTTTTGCTTAGCGTGTGAAGAAGTTTCTATAGCACATTCGGTCTCTGTTTTAGCGCGTGATCAAACCTAGAAAAACAGTGGGCAAAACAGTGGAAAATTTTGAAAATTTTGAAAATATTTTTTTAACATCCTTTCATCAGCTTCATCTTCATCAAACCAGAGTATAAAAAACAAAGCGTTAAAAACTATTTCTTAAGCAAATTTCGTGTCAAAACAAAAGTTGTCCAGAATCCAAAACTGATCACACGATAAACATATCTATCCTATCAAAATCAGGAAACATCATCGCAAGTGATGAATAGGTCCTTTATTATCTCATAGATTATATCTCAAAACACTTGTTCAAAATCTTAGGTTGTCAAATCAAGTTTCCATATCGGGAGACTTTATCCATATCATTTGACACGCTTTGTCGTGAAGGGGCATCTAAACCTTCACTTTGATAAAGTAAACTTGAGTTTCCAAAACAAGATCAAATAAATCCAAAACACGTCAAAGGAAACCATTGAATCACTTATGCATGACTAATCCCCATATTCTGAGAAGAAAGAATATTTATCGTAACACCACGTTAAAGAAACAACAACCAAGTTTTTCCAAATTTGTCAAAAGAAATAAATTTTTATACATCAATCGTCAACTCTTCAAATCTCATCGAACATTCCTTCACCACGTTAAACTTTATATCCAGAACAAAACCAATGAATTTGACAAAGAGCCTTTAAAGACTAGGGCATATTGTCAGAAATTCGCATTTAGTTAAATCATAAACCGTGGAGGAAAGATCAATCCAACATTCTTTCCCGACGAGTGCATCACTTACAACACACCCCGATTTGAACCACCAACCCCGGAGCAACATATCGAAGAGGATTTTGTCCCCTTTGTCACAGAAAGATTCTACTAAAATGCCTATCACTCGCTCTCAACAAAAAAAACAAAGCGAGGCACAAGCAGAATCCAGTATGAATTGGAGGTTATCAAATCCTTTTGAAGGTCCACATCTAGAGGATACTGAAATTTCTGAAGAACTTCTTCAGGAATGCCAAGAAAGTGCTTCATTCCAAAAACTTGTGGAAAGACTCATGGAAAATGACAAGGAAAAATACTTGCTCATGCTCACAAGCAAAGGGGTTAAACTCCCTGAAGACTTTGACACAGACATGTTTAGAACAAGATCTCAACATTACGAATATCAAGAACGACAATGAGAAGGGGAAGCACGCGACCGTGAACAAGATATTCCTGAACAAAACATACCGGAACAACATACACCAGGGCAAGACATCCCCGAGCAAAACATACCGTTCCATACACCATTTCAACCCAGGATTAATGCAAGGAAAGAACTCTTCCCTCGGCAAAACAATGCGCCTTTGGTTTCTCTTACTTAGCAAATGCAAATGTTACAAAGACAAATGCAAGACATGCAACAAGGGATGACAGTACGGTATTCACTAAATGAAATTTGTCCTTATCCATTTGACAGAAGGTTGCACATGATCCCTTTTCCTTCAAATTCAGACGTGCCTAAATTTGACAAGTACGATGGAAAAAGAGATCCCCATGATCATATCAGAGAATTCTGTACCATGAGTCTTGAATTTGCTCATGATGACACTTATTTGATGAGGTTGTTCCCAGGAAGCTTGGGAGGACAAACAATGGAATGGTTATCCAAAATCACACCTCCTGTCAGATCATTTGATGAATTGGTCAACAAATTCATAACACAATATTCCTATAACATTCAACATGCTATAACCATGCTAGACGTATGCAACACCAAACAGAAAAACAATGAAACATTCATGGTATTCCTTCAACGTTGGCGACGTATGGTTTCACCATATCCTCGAGAAATTCCTGAAAAGGAGAAAATGGAAATTTTCATCGACAACTTGAATGGTGAGATGAGTTACAGGCTCAAACTCCAATGCATACCATTTTTCGCTAAACTGATTGAAAACAACATTCAAGTAGAAGAAGCATGTGTCAAAAAGGGAACGCTCAAATTCTTCAAAGAAGGAACAAGTTCGTCAAACTACAATAACCAAAACAACAACAACTTAGACAAATCTAGATTCTGGACTTGAAACAAAAACAAATGCGGTAATGAATCACATGATCCAAAATCTAAACAGCCAGTGCTCGCATTATCAGGAAATCCTCAAGCTACAAAGAATCCTAAAGGTGCTAACCCAGATGCTAACACATATGCACCGGATACCAATCAAGGTCAACCCAACACAAACAAAACCAATGATACTCAAAACAAAACCACAAATCGAGGACCTAATAACAGTTCACGAGACGACACCAACAATTTCCAAAAATGTGTCTTCACACCACTGGGACAATCACTGGAGTCAGCATTCAGAGAACTCCTGGAAAACAAGATTCTCTTTTTACCCATAATCAGCAACTATGAACCCCAAATAAAACCACCTTGGTGGAATGACTCACACTTTTGTGATTTTCATCGCAACAAAGGTCATCGAATGAACAATTGCATGAGATTGAAAAACATTGTTTAGGACATGATTGATCGAGGTGATTTAATAGTTGATGGTCTCAAAACAAATGGTCACCACAGAGCCTTTAAAAATCCTCTTCCAAACTACAACAAAGGTGGAGCTTCAACCTCAAACGATACACGTGGAGATCGTATCAATCACATCTACAATAACACCATCAATCACATATCAGCTGAAGACCATCATGTAAACGTCATCACAATCTGAGACCAACATAATCATGAATCTTTCAATGTAACAACCAGAGCTCAGAAATATGTCTTGAAGGGCCACACAACAACAATGAACACTACACCAAAAATCCAATATGATTTAGTCAGCCAACTACGGAAAACTCCTGCTCAAATATTTATACTAGAATTGCTGAAACTGTCGCCAAAACACAAAGACATATTGGAACAAGCGCTATTGGAAACCAATGTACCTCAAGATCTAGATGCTGACAAATTCCAAGCCATGGTCGCTCATATGACAAGGCTTCATAATCTCACCTTCTTAGAGCATGATAATACTTCCTTAAGTCATCCACATAACACTCCCCTCCATATTGAAGTCGTCGTCTATAAACACCGAGTAAAATGAGTATTGATAGATGGAGGAGCTGGACTTAATATATGTACCTTAAAACTTATCCATGCATTAGGCTTCTCTAAGGAGTCTATTGATCCACGTAAAAAAATTACCATAAAGGCATATGATGATGAGGAAAGATCCTCTAAACGGACAGTATTGTTACCCATTCAAGTTGGCCCCATACAAAAGGATACTATGTGTCAGGTCTTAGACATAGACCTCACGTACAATATTTTATTAGGTTGACCTTGGATACATGAAATGCAAGCAGTACCTTCTACATATCACCAGTGTGTCAAATTTCCCTATAACAGACAAGAGGTCTCTATATCTGCTGATCACAATCCATTTCAACATTGTAATGCAATGGGGGCAGCCCAGGACAATTTGGTTCCCCATAATAGGGAAAAACATAATTCCTCAACATCAGATCTACAAAAGGCAAAGTCTGAATCATTACCTGGAGATTTCAAGCAGAAAATGCAAATCAGAGAACAAGGCATGGGGGGATACTCTTTGGAACCCATGTGTTTGGCCAACTTACCAACATCACCCAGATCTCATGGATTACCTACAACATCAACACATCAGGTAACTCAGCCCATCACCAAATTTGATGGTACCTTCATCCAACTCGGTACTCTAGCACATGAATCAGAGGAAAAGGACATCCTTAGCTAGTTATACAAAGATGAGGAAGAAGATAACCGAGCAGCCGCTCTGGACATAGTTCTACCAGTACATCTATATGGAAAGGGTTACTTAATCATGCAACAAATGGGATATGATGGTAAAGGACCTATTAGAAAACGCAAAGGAGTCACTGAACCAATAGACCTTCCTTCACAACTCAGTAGAGAGAAAACAAGATTGGGCTATAAACTCACTTTCCTACTAAAAAAGATACCACGCGTAACTCCAAAACCTCAATAGAAAGCAAAGAAGAAGTACAAAGAAGAATCTTGGTAGGAAGCACTATTTGCTCGTCAGAAGCAACAATCCGCAAGGACCGTGAATGTAAAGAACAGAAGCAACATCAGGAGAGACTCCTCAATCACAAGAAGGCCATATCTGCAGCAGTAGCTCATATTCAAGCACCAATATCTAAAAAAGTAGAACTACCTCCTGATATCATTATTCCTCTCCAAGGAGGAACAGTATATGAGCAAATACAAAAGGTAGAAGCAGGATCCGACACAGAATCAACGAAGACTATCAAACTGGTATCAATTATCAAAGATCTCTTTTCACCATACAACATACCTATTTACAACACTGAAAAGATTTGGGATAATACCTCTGAGACTGATTCCAATGAATATGAATGGGGTAGCTGTTCAAATGCTACTGGAGATACCACTGACAATACTAGTTCCATATCCCTTTCTCAAGAAGAGCATAATGCAGAAGATGGACTACCTGAATTTGGACCATAGAATATCTATGACGCCAAAGAAAGCGAACAAAAACATTATGAACAAGTCTATACAGAGGATTATACCATCGAAGACCTCGACAAAATCCTGAACTTCTTTAGCACCTGAACCAATCATGATGAAACTGTAAAGCGGAAAAATCGCGATCGAACCCTAGTTGCTCTCCCCTCTTCCAACTCCAAGGAGAGAGAAGGGAGGTTCGCTAGGATTCGATGGTTTTCACTTAGGGGGGAGACTTTACATTCAAAAGAGGGGTTGAAACCCACAAGATCCAATCCCACGCAATGCAAGATTGGATGCTAAATGAGTTTCAAGGGTTAAGACAGCAAGGCTACCCTCTTTTGTAAAGAATGTGCATAGGAGAATTAAGCTAGGAATGCATAGAAAGTGACAAAGATTCGCTTATAAACTGAGATAGGAATACAGTATGAAGCTGCGGACCTGGAATTAGCAGTAAAATGTCGATACGGCGCTGTCCTGCAAATTTGAGCAAAAGTTGTCGGGACGATGGCGCCCGGCGCCACGGTCCTCCGAAAAATCCGCGAAACGAAGGGGGATCTGTTCGTCTCTGCACAAGGATTCCAGATCTTCAATTTCAGCCGCGTACCTGCAACGTACACATAGAAAAGCGAAGACGATTGGGGGGTTAGGGATTAGGGGTTTGCCTTTAGGTCAAACCCCGGTTTTGGAATTAACCAAGAAATGAGCAAGAGCTATAAATGTAAATGACTGTAAAACAAGTACTAATACCTTGTTCTAAGGATGTTTGTATCCTTATGTGCGAAGGTTTAGATGTTGTATGTTGTATGTTGTAGTAGTATGTGATCTCCTCTTCAATGGTTGAATCCTTGTCTTGAATGCAACACTTAGCCTTGAATGGAGACTTGAAATGATCAATTGCTTGAAGGAATGCTTGAATGCTTGAATGCTTGAGTATAGTTTCCACGCCTTTTCCATCATATCGAATGAAAGAGGAAAATGTAGTTTATATACTTGTCATTTAGGGCTGATAGACTGATTTTCCTGACCTTAGGCCGACCAGGAAAGTTAATTTCCAAATTGCAAACAAAAAGACCCGAGACCCCTTAGGAGATCGGGCCCAAAATAGGACCCAGGGACCAGGGCGCTGGGCGCCATGGTCCTGGGGACCAGGGCGCTGGGCGCCCTAGTCCTAAAGGACCAGGGCACTTGGCGCTCTGGTCCCACCTCCCGGGATAGCAGGGTGCAAAGGAGGTTCAGGCCAGGGTGCAAGAAAATGCAGTTTTCAGTGTCATAATCAGGTTTCGGGGTCTCCATTCAGGTTGCGTGTTGCGTCGCCATCGTGAAGACCGAAATGCAGTCGAAATTGCAAGTGTCGCAATTTTAGGACGCTACATTTAGCCCCCACTTTAGCGGGAGTATGTATGCTCATACTTCCGGTAAAGTACAAGGAACAATCATTGAAAGACTTTCACCACGTCAAGGAGGCAAGATACACCAAGCCCCCAGTGGACTAAGGATCTTATGACTTCGATTGAAAAAGTAAAAGGGAAGATCACGAGGGAGAACCATGACTGTCAGTAGTAAGGTTCCCTCACTATGAGTCATGCAAGAAAGATATCAAGAATTTTCAAGGCAAAGCTAAATTTGCCAAGAAATTCTCAAGTATCTTGAAAAGATATGAACGGGATGTATGCCCCCCTACGTTAAAGCGATCACACACGCCTCACCGGGGGTGATTGTTTTAATGTAGTGATACACATAAGAATGAGAAAGGAAAGGAGCACGTTATCGCAAGGATTTAGCCCCCGAGTGTGAGATAAGCCCAAGGATAATAGACACAAAACACAAAGCACGAGGTGACTTCGCTTTCCTTGGGGTCAGTATGCTGTATGATTATTCATGTATATCATATGTATGTATGCATAATTGTTCTTCATTCCCCAATCAAGGAAGGTCACCTAGAAGAAGGGAACACATGTGTCTTTTGAGTCAACATGAGAGAGATCGAGAGATCTCAATGCTTTGCATCGTCCTCAAGTAGACAACACTAAGGACAACAAATAGAAGAATGAGAGTAACATATAGAAGAAGTAACCAAAGAGAGGGGGAGAGAATCTGCTATGCTAATGTAACTAGTCTAGCACGTCATCTACCCCCCGATCTTGCTGATCAATGTTTCGGGAAGGCAGGGAACACGCTAGAGGAGGAACATTCAACACAACAGATGGAGCTATCACAAGATCCAAACAAGGGCTATGTTCATGTTCCGAGCCACGTTGTTCTTGTCTAGGAGCTAGGATAAGTGCTTTAGAAAATTCAGTAGATAAATGGTTATCAATATCAACAAGTTCATATTCACTATCAGAATGAACAGGAGTAACATTTTCATCATGAATAACATTTTCATCTATATCATCATCAAGATTTATAAAAATAGGATCTTTAACTCGCACAGGATCAAGACCATCATGCATCTTATGTTTAGGAGATTTAGGCTCAATGTCCGGCTGAGGAGAAAATGGAATAATGCTTGTTGAAGGTGTTTTTGGAGATGGCAAAGTTTGCGACGCTTTCGTCGGCGTTCACGTGCAGAACGATTTCGTCTAGTCTTAGTAGGAAGATTAGGAGATTGAGGAGGAGGAATGTTCTCATCCTTAGCACTTGGGTGTTTAGGTTGTGGTCTCTTAGGCTGAATAATAGGAGAAGAAGAAGGTCTCTTCTCTCTATAAAAAGAAGGAGGAGGAACTGCTCCATATAAAGGAGGAATTTTTGGTTTAGGAAGGAGACCAAGTCCATCATGACGAGGAGGTATAGGTCTACTTGTAGGAAGTTTATTAGATATAGACATAGTCACATCCATAGGGATGGGTCGGGAATCTTCTTGAGGAAAGACATTAGTTTTATCTTTCAAAGGAAGAACTTCCTTCTCAAGAATGATAGGAATGTCAAGTTTAGGTGTTCTAGGTTCACTTAAAGATAGGATCATATCTGTTTTCCACTTTTGATAAGATTTGAAAAGATGATCACTTCGCGGAGGAAGAGATTGGAATTGTTTAGGCCAAAAGTAATCAATAGGAACACTAGAGGTTCTTTCAACTGGTTTAAAGAGGCTATGATTGACAGTAACAACTTCACCATTATGGGGAAATTTCAAACACTTATGAATAGGAGAAGCAATAGCTTTCATGGAAGATAGCCAAGGATAGCCAAGCTTCACACGAAATTGTTCGGAAGATGGAATAATAGCAAAGTTCACATCAAGGGATTTGTTATAGACCTCAATAGGCAATGTAATAGAACCAATTGCAGGAGAAGAAAATGCATCAAATAGTTTCACAATCACATCTATTTTGTCATAAATCACTTGATTCAATTGCAAAGTAAAAAGAAATTCTTCAATAATAACATTAACCATGCACGAAGGATCAATAAGCACTCCACGGCAAGGTGTATTTTTGACTTTTGCAACTATGTATAAAGGACCATCAGGTGCCCTAATGGTTTCACTGGAATCAAATGTGATGGAAGGTTCTTTAGGGTTTTCTTGCTGCTCTACAAAGTTAATCACATTTGGAGTCATAGACACAAGACCATCAGATGAAAGAGAGGAATCATTAGTCTCAATCGCATTAGAGGTATGAGAAGGTAATGGATTAGTGAAAATCTGAAGATTTTGATTAGGAGGAGCTACAGATGTATTGCCTTTATCATTCACTCCAGAAATAGAAATAGTATTATTATCAATCAAATCTTGAATTTTACCCTTTAAAGAAAAACATTTTTCAGTATCATGCCCAGGCTGACGATGAAATTGACAAAAAGCTTTATTATCAAAATAAGGTGAAGTAATCTTTGCAGGATCAATTTGTCTTATAGGAGGAAGAGTAAGCACATTTTGTTCCAATAATTTATTCATAATACTATGCAATGATTCATTCAAAGGAGTATACTTTCTTTCTTTCTTGAAAAATTTAGAAATAGGAGGCACACCTGATGCTGCATTCACATTGTTGTTGATGATGTTTTCATTGAATTTGATGGAGTCTCTGTTCGGTTTAAACTTCCCAAATGGTTGTTGACTGCTATCACCCTTATCACTCGGAGCCATAGGATGTGATTGTTCCATTTGACTCACAGTCAGTTGATAATTGTGAAGAGTTGCACACAACTGTTGGAAAGAAGTAAACTCAGAAAACAGAAGTTTGTCTCGAATATCTTTTTGTAAATTAGAAATAAAGATTCTTTGAATATCATTGTCAGGCACTGGAAAAGAAATTTGAGCATACAAATGCTTATATCTACCAATGAAATCAGTCACTTTTTCTTTAACACCTTGTTTACAATGCATTAAATCAATCAAAGTAACTTTAGGACTTATATTGTTTTGAAATTGTTGAATGAAAGCATTTGCAAGTTGTTCGAAAGAAGTAATAGAATAGGAAGGCAACGAGCAATACCATTGTAGGGCTTTGTCTCTTAATGTTCTAGTAAACAGTTTTGCAAGCAACCTTTGGTCATAAGCAAAATCAGTACAGATTGTTTGAAAAGTCTTAACATGTGTTAGAGGATCTCCTTTACCATTATAAAGCTCCAAATGCGGGATTTCAACATGTTTAGGAGGGATAGCTCGAACAATGTCAAGAGAAAGTGGGCTCGCAACATCAAATGTGGGCACACTAAACTTAGATTGGTTCATAGAGGCAATTTGTTGCTGTAAAGAAGAGACAGTTTGTGCAAGATTGTTAATGGTCGCTTCAGTCGAAGGGTTCATATTAGATGTGTTAGATTGAGATGGAGGTGTTATGTTATTGAAAGAAGGTAAAGAGTAAGGTGGTGGGACCCTATGATAATTAGTCATAGGAGATGATTGGACAGGAGGAACACTACAAGGAGGAATGGAATGATTAAATGAATTGCCCCCTTGCGTCATGTTCATTTGCGGAGATGTAATAGGATCACTCATTGAAGGAGTGAATGAAGAAGTCGGATTGAATGAAGGAAGAGGGTTAATTGAAAAGGAAGGATTGCCCCCATGACTAGTGATCACAGGAGGAATGTCTTGTGTAGAAGTAGCCATTATGTTTGATGTAAAGGTAGGTATGCTAGCAATAGAAGTCATCAAAGGAATATAATGATTGACTTGTGTAGGAGGTTGTGTATAACCTAAAGTTTCGGCACAACTCTTCATAGGCATCACGTTCGAATCCACAATGTGTGAAATACCACGCAAAATATCAATTCCATTCTTATCACTTTGAAGCATACGTTTTAGACCCTCAATTAAAGGAAGAGCTTGACTATCAGGGTATTCTTGAGACATCCATTGTCGAAAATCGTCAAATTGGTTATCCAATTTCGAAAGTTGTTCTTCAGAAACCTGATGGAGAGCTTCTTCATCATTAGGAGGATTAGAGGAATTACCCATGTCCTCGTTAAAAAGGCTATTCAAATTAGGTTCCATCTCCTCAGTAGTTAAACCTCAGAAAGACTTAATTCTACGGCTTCGTCTAACGGGAATAGTGTAAGTAGGGCTTATTGTTGTAAAACTCATGCACTAGAGAAGGAGAGAAAATTTTGTTTTTAGAGGTAGCAATTTTCAGTAAAATCAGCCAATCTTCTGGATTTAAGCTGTTAAATGCAATCACGATAGTCTCCCGAAATTTTGAAAAAAATGTCCGGGACCGTGGCGCTCGGAGTGCAACACGGTCCTTGCAACTTTTTTCGAAATTTGCAGGGATGAAAGGTATGATGATTTTAAAGCTAATCTGAAATAATTGAGTAATTTTACGATCTGTAGGTAGGCCAAATTAAAGTTGCAATCTCAAAATTGAACTCTACCTAGATTGTCGAAAAATGCAAAATTTGAATTTTGAAAAAGAGAGGGAAACTGAAATTTTGAATTTTATGATTTTAGAGGGAATGTCAAAAGCAATGCAAGTTTTGAAATTCAAAAATCGACTCAATTTCACGCAAAATTCAATTTTGAAAGTGGAAATCAAAGTTGTTGTAATTAAGCACTTAATTTCAAAAGTCACAAAATGCAAGAATTTGAATAAAGCACTGAAATTTTTAATGAATGTTAACGCACTTTTCAGATTTAGGACAGTAAGAAGACAATTTTGACACAAAATTTCAGTTTCAATGATTTTTGAATGTTTAAAAGCCTTAATCCAAGCAATCACAAGACCAACTTTGACTGTAATTTTGAAGGTGTTAAAATTGATAAAATCAGCCAAAATTCTGGATTTTAGCAGAAAAATACAGTAAGATCTCGCTCCCGAAATTTCAGAAAAAATGTCGGGGACGATGGCGCTCGGCGCCACGGTCCTCGCAACTTTTTTCCAAATTTTCAGGGATGAAAGATATTGTGATTTTATTGCGGAATCCAAAGTTACAGCTGATTTGGAGATGTTTTGATCGGTCAAATTGTCAGACAAAGGTTGAATCAAGAGGGTTTCAAAAATTAGGGTTTTGACACTTAACCACTTAATTTTCAAAATTAAAGCACAAATATGAATTGATAATTTGTAATAGAAGGATAGATCTGAAACAAGCATTAACATTTAGACATTTCACAAGCTTAATTACTAAAAGGAAATTTTAGGGTTTTTATGCAATCACCTCTAAAATTTTGCAAAAGATCAAACATGGAAATGTAATCAATTTTTTCAGATCTAAGCATGAAAAATCAGAAAGGATGTTCACGTCGGGTTCACCAAAATGTAAAGCGGAAAAATCGCGATCGAACCCTAGTTGCTCTCCCCTCTTCCAACACCAAGGAGAGAGAAGGGAGGTTCGCTAGGATTCGATGGTTTTCACTTAGGGGGGAGACTTTACATTCAAAAGAGGGGTTGAAACCCACAAGATCCAATCCCACGCAATGCAAGATTGGATGCTAAATGAGTTTCAAGGGTTAAGACAGCAAGGCTACCCTCTTTTGTAAAGAATGTGCATAGGAGAATTAAGCTAGGAATGCATAGAAAGTGACAAAGATTTGCTTATAAACTGAGATAGGAATACAGTATGAAGCTGCGGACCTGGAATTAGCAGTAAAATGTCGATACGACACTGTCCTGCAAATTTGAGCAAAAGTTGTCGGGACGATGGCGCCCGGCGCCACGGTCCTTCGAAAAATCCGCGAAACGAAGGGGGATCTGTTCGTCTCTGCACAAGGATTCCAGATCTTCAATTTCAGCCGCGTACCTGCAACCTACACACAAAAAAGCGAAGACGATTGGGGGGTTAGGGATTAGGGGTTTGCCTTTAGGTCAAACCCCGGTTTTGGAATTAACCAAGAAATGAGCAAGAGCTGTAAATGTAAATGACTGTAAAACAAGTACTAATACCTTGTTCTAAGGATGTTTGTATCCTTATGTGCGAAGGTTTAGATGTTGTATGTTGTATGTTGTAGTAGTATGTGATCTCCTCTTCAATGGTTGAATCCTTGTCTTGAATGCAACACTTAGCCTTGAATGGAGACTTGAAATGATCAATTGCTTGAAGGAATGCTTGAATGCTTGAATGCTTGAGTATAGTTTCCACGCCTTTTCCATCATATCGAATGAAAGAGGAAAATGTAGTTTATATACTTGTCATTTAGGGCTGATAGACTGATTTTCCCGACCTTAGGCCGACCAGGAAAGTTAATTTCCAAATTGCAAACAAAAAGACCCGAGACCCCTTAGGAGACCGGGCCCAAAATAGGACCCAGGGACCAGGGCGCTGGGCGCCATGGTCGTGAAGGACCAGGGCGCTGGGCGCTCTGGTCCCACCTCCCGGGACAGCAGGGTGCAAAGGAGGTTCAGGCCAGGGTGCAAGAAAATGCAGTTTTCAGTGTCATAATCAGGTTTCGGGGTCTCCATTCAGGTTGCGTGTTGCGTCACTATCGTGAAGACCGAAATGCAGTCGAAATTGCAAGTGTCACAATTTTAGGATGCTACAGAAACCTCTGTCTTGACACTTACAGTAGCATAACTTGATCCACCAAATGATTCCTTACCACTTATCTTTCTTGACCTCATTGACTGAGATGAACCCGAAATACATGATATACCAATTTTCTCGGATGATGAATCTATTATCCACTACCTATGTATCATTAACCCGGAAACAGGCTCTACCAGTGAACAAAGTAACGATGTCTGCAAACCAGGGAGTGCCAAGTCTCCCAGTTGCAAAAATGAACCAAATAAAAGATCTAATACTGAAAACCAGTCAATGGCAGCTCTAGATCACAAAAAAGTAAAAATAAAGGACGCATCTGAGGGTAAAAACCTTTTTAAGGCACCTAAGGATGGGAGACTTGACACTCTTCCTGAACATTTTCATGAGCGATCACCCATATTGATTGAGCCCACTCAATCAATCAACATTGGTACTACAGAAGCAACCAACAACATACACCTGGCAGAATCTCTGACAAAGGAGGAAAGATCAACATTTATCATCTTTTTTAAAGAAAAGAAAATTCACTTTGCTTGGTCATACGTAGATATGCCCGGAATTGATCCACACTTAATCATGCATCACTTGTCCATCTCTTTAGGAGTTAAGCCAGTCAAGCAAAAACTACGAAAGATGAATCCACAGGTAGCACTCATGGTTAAAGCCGAATTGAAGAAACTATTAGATGTCGGATTCATTCGACCCATCGACTATGCAGAATGGATTTCCAACATAGTACCAGTATCAAAACTAGACAACAGTATCAGAATCTGCACTGATTTCAGAGATGTCAACAAAGCCTGTCCAAAGGATGACTTTCCTCTACCTAGTATCGACATAATTGTAGACCTCACAGCGGGCCATGAAATGCTCTCACTAATGGATGGTTTTTCAGGCTATAATCAAATAAAAATAGCCCCAGGGATCAAGATAAAACAATGTTTACCTGTCCTTGGGGAACGTACTATTGGAATGTTATGCCTTTTGGCTTAAAGAATGCAGGGGTTACTTATCAACGAGCAATGACAACAATCTTTCATGACATAATGCATACCTTCATGGAAGACTATGTGGATGATTTACTAGCTAAATCCTTCACTAGAGCAGAACACCTCAGCATCTTAACAATTTTTTTTGATCGATTAGCAAAATTCCAAGTTAGGCTCAACCCTAAGAAGTGTGTCTTTGGGGTTACATCAGACAAGTTACTAGGCTACATAGTCTCAGCTAAAGGTATTGAAGTAGAGCCAGCAAAGGTACAAGCCATTATGGAGATGCCACCACCAAAGAATATCAGTCAGCTCAGATCTCTACAAGGACAAATTCAATCAATCAGGCGATTCATCACTCAACTAGCCGATAAAAGTTTGCCATTCAATCATTTTGTACATAAGAATGTACCTTTCAGATGGGAAGTCAAGTGTGCAGAATCTTTTTATCAAATCAAATAGTATTTGATGAACCCACCAGTTCTAGTACCACCAATAGTAGGAAAGCAACTCATTTTATACATTTCAACAGTAGATATATCACTAGGGGCACTATTGGCACAAGATCAACAAGGAAAGGAACGAGCCATATACTACATCGGCAGGACATTAAATGGCTATGAACTCAACTATACATTCATTGAGAAGGCTTGTCTAACAGTAGTCTTCGCTTCTCAAAAGTTCCGACATTATATGCTAGCACACACAATTAAGCTAGTGGAAAAAATTGATCCTCTCAAATATCTACTCAGCGAGGCAGCTCTTACAGGACGATTGGCTAAGTGGGTCATGATTCTCAGTGAAAGACATCAACATGCCTACACTCATCTCAAAGAATATCAGCAACGTATGTGCAGGAGCTACAATCACAAGGTCATTCCTCAAAATTTCAAAGTTGGTGACCTAGTCCTCAAAGAAAATCCAAGAAATCAGCAAGATCGAGAAAAGAAAGGGAAATTTGAACCTAACTGGTTAGGTCCCTATGTCATCATATCGGTCTATGGATCAGGTGCTTATCAGCTTACAACTTCAGAAGGAGATGTGCTCGACGAACCAACTAACAACATTCATTTGAAGAAATACTACACTTGAGTAGTCTAATGCATGGAAAACAATAAAAAAATCAAAAAATCAAGGAAAAGCAAATAAAAAGGTACAATAAAAGCAATTGGTGAAAACCTGGTAACAGGCGCTATTGTGAAAGGACAGCTCCTTTATCTATATCAATATCCTTATCTCCGCAGTAAAGCACTATCGGCCATCACCCAACACTTAGCAAACATCCATTCAGGACATACTTAGCGTAGTCACTATCCTGATTTATCCATCTATCCTTTCACCACATCTTACCATGGCTTGGTAATCACTATACATATCCACATTGAGAGGTACACTTAGCTAGGGGCAATATTCGTCAACACTTGCAACACATTCAAGCCGTCAAAACTAGTTGCAAAACTCAGAACATCATATCCAACAAAGCAAAAACTTACGCAAACCCAAATCAAAACATCGATCGATAACAGATTCACAGGAGAAATACGATGGATGATTTTCTGAAGTATCAAATGTTGCATTTTGCATAAAGTCTTGACTACTTTTGCATTTAGCTTTTTGAATTATTGGATTCTCTAAATTTTCTCAACAATGCTTCCATGCTAGAGAACATCGAGAAACTCCAATATTTTTCTTAGTCTTCTGTTTATGAGGTGATCATTTGTATTGTGTAAATACTTGTCTTGAGACGTGATACAACAAATATCACTGAAGACATGATTCCACTTTACGCATACAAATGGTTTAATCTTGTCTGTTTATATGCAATCCGCACTTTGGTCGTCCTGGTTCAATTATACCTTGACGCTTGTGCTATGTTGCAAAATCAAATATCATGTAAATTTTTCTCAGGTCATCATGGTGCAATTATACCATTATGCTTGTATAAATTTTCAACATATCCAAAAATCAATCCATGCTCAATGATGATACATATATCGAAAGCAAATAAACATGTGGTTATATCAAATGACAAATGTAGAATGAGGATGCTCCAAAAATAATTAGTTGCATATGATTTTACAATTAGTTGCATATCATATCATTAATCTCATTTTCAAGATACATCTCATAGCATATCATATCATTCATCTCATTTTCAAGATACATCTCATAAACATCATACATTTACATCATGCATTTCACTTCATCATATCATCTATCTAAGCATTGCATCATCATAAAGTAAAGTAAAAGCATATAGAAAATGCATCCATAACACATCACATGATCAAAGAAAACGGTGTCATATATATATATATATATATATATATATATAAAATGATCAAAATGTACAAAATATGTCATATCTCGGCCAAATACAAATGATAAAAAATACAATAGAGATAACATCTCTCGAGTGTGACTATCTCCTGAAGGAGACGGTCTCACCGCAAAAGTCCCAGCCCCTGGATCTCCAGGTGGATCATGTCTCGGTGGCCCTGTCACACCTCTGCTCTTTGACCGCGATCCCATCTCTCGAGATTGACTCGATCTCAACTGCGTGAAACTCTGCACTCAACGATCCCTGGGCACCGTAGCCTCATAATGACGATGGTAGTACTCTGCCTCCTGCTCTCTCAAGGTGTCCCTCATCGGCCCACCTGCTGCTTCTTTCTGCACGCTCGCTACGAGCTCCTCCGCTCGACCCCGTCGCTCTATCTTAGTGTCGCGCTCAGTGGTCAGCTGTGTAATCTGATGCTAATGCGCTAATAGCTGTGCCTACAACTGCTGCACTGTCATCTGTAAGGTCCTAATCTGGGCGTCCTCCACATGAGTCGGAACCCAGACCCGTAGGGGTACCTTTGAAGGGGTACCCCCTGTCCCTCTACCTGTCCTCAGTGCTAGTGGAGGAAGCACATCAGTCCTCCTCCTCTGGGCTGGCCATCTCACCTTGTCAGTCCCTCCCATTGCTGCTATCACCTCTCCCACCATCCCCTCACCCCCTGCTCCAATCGCCAAGCCTCCTCTACCTCTATCCATCATAGCTCATTGAACTGCTCTCTCCACTCCTCTATCACCCCTATCTCTACCTCTGTCTCCTCTCCTACCCTGACCTCCTCCACCTCCTCCCTCATCCCCATCTCCCCCTCCCTCATCCTCATCATCATCAAAAGCGGGGCACATCTCCGCTAGATCCGATATCCTCACCACAACACGAGCTGCAAAAAGTCTAGCAAACTCATCTGTCATCCCAGCATCCAAAATCTCTAGGGCATAATCCCATATCTGGCCCGCTAGCTACACAAACTCCTCCACAGCCACCACACTGTCAATAGTCAGACCCCAATCTGGTATATCCTGCCTCCGACGCGCATACAAACAGGTCCCTTGTGGTATCCCCTGCTACCGACCAAACTGCCGCAAAACTCTCGTAACCAAAAAATCTCTCAATGATAAAAGGGGTCCTCCCTATAAAAAATTGGGTCATAAAGACATATGGCATCTCCAGCCCATCCTCAGCCCAAACCTCGCAATCTGTATACGGTCGCCATATGACCGTATCAATATCATCCAACAGCCTCCTCCAATGCTCCAGTTTGCCCAGCTTCCGCTGGACAACTAACCTCCTGTATTCATATGCATAGGCACATCCAATCAGCCTATCTCTGTCCACTAGTGGCCTAGCTGCAGGAATGTGCTCCCAACACCATACTTGTAGAAGTGTAACGCCAGCTGACAAACTGTCGTAACCCAGGTATACTACCTCGTGCAAGTCCCTATGCAAATGGGCTAGCATAGCTGATCCCCATGCGAACCTGCGGCCCTGTGTCACCATCTCCTCTAGCACCAGTCCCCATCCCACAGATAGTCCCTTTGACCTGTGGTTGGGACATAGAAAACCACCTACAAACCCCGCTAGTACTGATGGAAGAGGCGCATAATCCAAATCTAGAAACTCCTGCCACAAAATCTCATATCCACACACTGTCTCATCATGAAAAATCTGACGAAGTGCCTCTGTCCCGCCCTCCTCTGACTGCTCATAAGGTAGTAGGACACCTACTACAGGTATGCGCAGGATCCGGTAGCAATCCTCAGGGGTCATTGTCATCTCCCCTGTGGCAAAATGGAAGGTGTTCATATCACTGTGCCATCTCTCTGCAAGCATTGTCAGTAAACCTTGGTTCACAGTGAACGAAGGCATATCGAATAGGGAAGACAGGCTGCATCTCTCAATAATGTCCAAATCAGCCAGTGCCAACCGTGGTATGAATGCCCATGGTCTTGGGAACCGCTCGCGTGACTGAACCACTCCCAATCAATCCTGTCAAACAACAAAACAAGTTCAATATCAGTTTCCTCATAAAAACATAGATATCAAAATCAAAATCACATCATATCTATCCATATCAACTTGTAACACAGCTCAAGTTTTCAAAAACCATATCAAACTTATAACACAACTCAAGTCCCTATTTCACATCAACTTATAACACAACTCAAGTTTCCAATCCATATCAACTTGTAAAACAACTCAAGTTCCACAATCATATAAGCTTGTAACACAAATCAGGCTTCACATATATTAACTTGAAACAATGCAAATCAAATCAAGTTTATCCCAAATCCACATCGATATCTATGAATCACTTGAAAAATCGCAAATCAAACCAAGTTATATCAACACTTATATTGAACAAACTATCAAAACATGACAACAAACACAAAAATGAAACATTTTACACCTATCCTAGCCAAACTGACCTTATCCCATCAATTTTCCTCACTCATCACTCATCTTTTCTCACAAAATCGATAGCATGCGCTGACTAAATTTCGCTATGTGCTAGATTGACTCGATGCGCTAACCTGTTTTCTCTACGCACTATCCTATCTACCCCATGCACTAGATTCACTCTATGCGCTACCTATTTCTTTCCATGCGCTATTTAAGCTACCCTAGGTGCTAAACCTATCTTACGCGCTAACCTATCTTGCAGTTGCGCTACCTATCTAACCCTATGCGCTAGGTCTAACCTACGTGCTACTTACCCCTACCCATGCGACTCCCTGTCTACCCAATGCGCTAGGTTTACTTGATGCACTACCTATTTCAGTTTCTGCGCTACCCTGTGGCCCTAATGCGCTAATGTGCATTTATGCGCTAACCTAGAAAACCTATGCGCTACCCTACGCTTTTCGGACGCAACCTAAATCAACAACTTTATGCACTATGAAATTTTTTGTATGCACTGATTGATGACCTAGATGCGCTAAAACGTTAAACCCGCGTGAAAAATTCCAAAAAAGTACCCAAAACGACAAAATAAAAAATCAAAAGGGGGTCAAAAAGGTTGACTTACCGGTGGTCCATACGCGGCAGGCCTCCGATACCTCCAAACGCACTCAAATCGATGCATAGAATATAGAATAGACATTTTGTCTTCTCTCCAAAAGTCTCTTTCTCTAAAGTCAACAAGCACAAATGAGACAAAACAATGCACTTTTCCCCTTTTATAGGGTGAAATAAAATCAGAGTTAGAGGATTGAGCATGTAATTCGCTCACGGTCTTCCTCATACCTTTGCACACATCAATTATCGGGAGATGAATCAATTCAAGCATTCCACATAGCCAAAATTTTGCCAAACAAACACAATTATCACATCACATCAAATTTTTCTGAATTTTTGATTCATCTCCCGAGGGGGCATTATCAACATCAATTATCAAAACTGGGGCATGGCATATCTTAAAACGACATAAGATTTTTATTTGATCATAAATCACGATAACACATCATTTTCTTTGAATTAACATGTGCACACACGTCACTTCAAAGAGGGGCAAAATGTAGACGTATAAAAATGACCATATTCCTAAATGAATATTTTATGTTCATTTCTCTATTTAATTAAATCACCTACATTCCTCTATTTAAATTAAGTAAATTACTTAATTTATTTAAATTAAATTCACTAGGCCTCTTTTTACATTTAATGAATAAATCATTTTATTCAATTAAATCCCTTCTATCCACTTTTAATTAAATTCAAATTTAATTAAATAGTTTACCCTAAATTGAATAAATCTAATTTATTTGATTTCCCCAAATTGCAACCAAATTGAATTAAATTCATTTTATTCAATTAAAGTCTATTATCCCTTCATCCACTTGCAAAATCCTACATCTCCCACTTGCTTCCTAAACCCTATTCCTAACCCCTTCTAGACTCTTCTAATCACTTCTAAATTAACCTAAACCATTTCCTAAACTTTGTCACATCCCTAAACAAAGAGAAGTCACTTCTCAAACCCTCAAAGTCTTTGAAAACCCTTAAAGGCTTCAACCACTTAACTTTGAAAGTCTCCCAAACCATTAATGGTTAACTCAACCCTCTAGCATGATTAAAGAATTTCCCTAAACTCAACCTCCATGTAACCCAAGGGTCTCATCAAACATTTATTACTTTGACCATGGTTATCCTTAATTTTTTGCACAAGAGTTTATTCTTTGGGTAAAACCTTTATCCAATGGGTAATCCTAACTTAACCATAACGCTTACCCCTAAGATAACCATGAGGTCTTCTCAAGCATTTAATGCTTCCTACCTCTCTTCTCAAACCAGTCTTATATTGACATTTGTCACCATTTCATCGGTGACAATTGCAAACATGGATTCCCAACTTTCAAACTCAACGCTTGATTAACTCTTTCAATCCTGACCATCCATTGCCCTATTTTTGCTATAAATAGAGCTCTCATTCCTCCATTTTCATCATCCAAGTCTTTAGCATCACACTTATACTAAAATCCATCCAAGCTTTAATATATCATTTGTGCTCATCATTTAGCCTCTCTTTTCAATAGGAATTAATCTAAATATACATGTTTAGAGTATTTTCCTTATCATTTAGCTTAATCATAGACTAATATAGCATGCTAGGATAGTTTTGTTACTAATCTTGTCATCTTATAACTAGTTTATTGCATTTATAGGATCATGTATAACTTAGGATGAATTTCATCTTAAAATCAACAAAATAATCCCTCGTTCTTGCATTTGTCATCCCTAAACCACTTTTCTCAGTGATCTGAGAGCAAAGACATTGGTTTGAGGGACCTTGTGAGATAGAGAACCATGGAACCAACCTTGGGAAGCTGAGCCATACTTCATGACTCCATAGCTTGCACCAAGAATTTCTGTGGGTGTGTGAGAAAGGCTCCTTAGACTCCGTTTTCCACATATTGAGATCTATCGACCCGCTTTTCCTGCATACAGAAGATATAGTAGTTATTCTAGATTCCTGGGAATATCCTGCAGACTTTATGATTTTATCTCCAAAAGCAACATTGGGGGATATCCAATCATTTTGGGAAGACCATGGCTTGCCACAACTGATGCATATATTGGGTGTAGATTAGGGGACATGACTACTTTAGATGGTAGTTCCACAAAAATATTAGCCTTGTATTCCCCAACACAACTTCAGCTTGAGCAACAACAGGTTGTTTGGCCTATTTTGGGAGAGGAATCTGAAGAAATTGACTCTATTAATCACCTTATGATGATCAATCAAGTGCCACTCATGCAGTTATATGATGAAGAATCAATTCTTTTTAAGGTCCTGATAAATGAATTAATAGAAGACCAAGAATTGCAGGAATTGGTTTCGAATATTGCAGGTTTGGACTTTCCTATAGCCACTGATATCTTGCATACCTTGTTGCCGCAGGAATTGTCTTATTCTCATTTTTCTGATATAAATCAGATTGATCTAACTATCAAGATAGAGGTGGAATTGAATAAATATTTGAACATCAATAAGAATATAGCAGACACTCAAAATGATAGCCTAGTAGACTTGCTAAAACTCCATAGAAATGCTTTTGCATGGGATTACAAGGATATGAATGGAATTGATCCAACAGTTTGTACTCATCGCATTTACATAAAGAATGAGTGTTGCCCCCTCAGACAACCTCAAAGAAGAGTCAACCCTGCCTTGAAGGAGATACTTAAAGAAGAATTGCAAAAATTGTTGAAAGCCGAGTTTATCTATCCTATCTCTGACAGTGAATGGGTATCACCTTTGGTGATAGTTCCTAAAAAGGGAGGCAAATGGAGAGTATGTGTTGATTATAAAGCCTTGAACTTAGCCACAAGGAAGGATCATTTTCCACTGCCATTTGTGGATCGGGTATTGGATTGTCTTGCTGGTAAGAGATATTTTTCATTCCTGGATGGATTTAGTGGCTATAATTAGATACAAATAGCTCCTGAGGATCAGGAGAAAATAACATTTACTTGCTCATGGGGCACTTATGCATATTCTGTTCTTCCTTTTGGGTTGTGTAATGCTCCAGCCACTTTTCAAAGGGAGGTGATCAATATTTTTTCTGATATTTCTCAAGATATTATGGAAATTTACATGGATGACTTTACAACTTATGGCTCTAAATTTGATCAAGCATTAGGTAATTTGAAGAAAGTTTTGCAGCGGTGTAAAGACTACAACTTGTCCCTAAACAGTGAGAAGTGTTTCATTATGATGGAAGAAGGAACTGTCCTTGGTCATCATATATCTGTACAAGGCATACAAGTGGATCCAACAAAGATTGAGGTTATTCAGCATATTAATGACCCTATGAAGCAGAAAGATGTGAGAAGTTTTCTTGGCCATGCTGGATACTATAGAAGGTTTATCAAAGATTTCAGCAAAATTGCAAGTCCCTTATATTCACTGCTTACTAAAGATGCATAATTTAAATGGACCTCAACATGCAATGAAGCTTTTTTAAAGCTTAAGCATGCTTTGACTCAAGCACCAATTCTAAAAGGACCTAATTGGTCTCTACCATTCCAAATCCATACTGATGCATCTGATTATGCCGTAGGAGCAGTGCTGGGACAAAAAGTTGACAAGTTGGAAAATGCAATATATTATATCAGCAAGAATTTGTAGGGACCTGAATTGAATTATACAATTACTAAAAAGGAAATGCTAGCTATCATATATGCCCTTAACAAGTTTAGACACTATATTACAGGGTATCCCATATTTGTGCATACAGATCATACTGCAATTAGATATCTCATGATTAAGCCATCAATCATTGGTAGACTGGCTCACTGGTTATTATTGATGAAGGAATTTCATATCACAGTTGTTGATAAGCCAGGGAAGTCTAATGTTGTTGTAGATTATCTTTCACGTCTTCAATTGTAGGAAGATTCTACAATGATAGATAACACTTTTCCAGATGAGCATTTGTTTCTCATACAAGCTCATACTCCATGGTATGTTGATATTGCCAACTATTTAGCTGCAGCTAAGATGCCAATTTCTTTTTCTCCTAAGGAAAGAAGGTTGCTAGTTGAAAAAAGTTTTAACTTTTCATTGATTGCTGATTGTCTAATTTATACTGGACTTGACCAAGTCATGCAAAGATGTTTCAGAGAAGATGAAACATATGACATCCTGCATGCATGTCATGATGAGCCATGTGGAGGTCATTTTGCTGCCAAAAGGACAACATTGAAAATACTCAATACCGGATACTATTGGCCCACATTACACAAGGATGCAGCTCAGTACACAAGGAAATTTGACAGATGTCAGAGAATGGGCAGACCTACAAAATCTGATGAGATGCCACTATATCCTCAAATATCTGTTACACCATTTGACAAGTGTGGATTAGATTTTGTTGGCCCCATTGATCCACCTTCTAATGGAAAATCTTATATCTTGGTATGTATAGACTATGTGACAAAATGGGTAGAAGCTAGAGCTATGCAATATGCAAGAGATAATAAGGTGGTTGAGTTTCTCTATGAAGAAATATTTACAAGGTATGGAGTACCAAAGGAAATTGTCTCAGATCAGGGACCTCAATTTACATCAACATTGATAAAAGCTTTGGTCAATGAATACAATATAAGACACAGGAAATCTACTTCATATCATCCATAGTCTAATGGACAAGTAGAAGTTACCAATAGAGAGCTTGAGGCTATTCTTACAAAAACAATGTCTATCCATAAGAAAGATTGGTCTCATCGACTTTCAGAGGCAATTTGGGCATATAGAGCAACATGGAAAACACCAATTGGATTTAGACCTTTTGAGATGGTTTATGGCAAAACAACAATGATGCCTATTGAATTTGAGCATAAAACCTTGAGAATAGCTCTACAACTGAATATGACATTGTCTGAAGTACAAAAGAAATGCATTCAGCAGTTAAATGCTCTTGATGAATGGAGGAAGATAACTGTTCAACAAATAGAATTGATTCAAAACCAAAGAGAAAGATGGCATGATAGATATATCAGAGAAAAGAAATTCAAAGTTGGTGACTAGGCACTCCTGTATGATTCCAGATATGAGGATGCTATGGGAAAAATCCAAACAAGGTGGTTAGGTTCTTATGAGGTAGAAGACTTTTTTCATAATGGAGCAGTCTGTCTGTCCGCAATAGATCTTGTTCGATTTAAACTCTTAGTGAATGGACACCGACTACGACTTTATCACAAGCCGGCTACTAGAGAAGAGTTCTTGCAACAGTTTTCTCCCCAATGTGAAATAAAAGTTCCTACAACAAATGGCAAGGTTCCTGCAGCAACTGCCAATGATTCAGTACCAATTCATGAGCTTCCTGTTGCACTTGAGCATATTGATAAAGGTGATGTTCCTGCAGCTTCTACAGTGAACTTATTCACCGTATCATAATAAAATATTTCCATGGGAATATTGTTATCCGTACATAAAGCTCCATCCACTACATTCCATTCCACTTTCTTACCTGTCACTTCATTTCATTTCACCATCATTTTCACCCAATTGCAGGTACGTGTATATTGTACTTTATTTTAATTATGCATTTATTAGTTCATTATGATTTTTATCCCGTTTAAATCCGCTCCAAACCCGAAATCTCGTCAGCCTGTGTGGACAAGTGCTAGGTTAAGTTGGGGGGGGGGGTACTTTATGGTCCTTTTTCCAATAAGATTTATTATTAGTTTTTTGATATCCCGAATTGATTTCCTAACTGACATTACTTATGATGATTATTACTTCACACAAGTGAATAATAAGGTCTGCTGCCAAAATTAAGATATGTAGATTTTAGTTTTTTGTGAAACTATCAAACATTTTGGTGAAGTTGTGGAAGTATCAGAGTAAAATATGGGTGGTGATCTAATTCACCATGAGCCAACGATCCATGAAGGGTTACTGCAGGATGTTGTCTATGAGCATTATTTCCGAAACCATGGCTGGTTGGATTATTTCTTGAAAATCAGGGATTTCAACGACGAAATAGCTGCGGAATTTATGCATTCCTTTGATGAAGGAGAAACTATAGTTAAAGGGTTAAGGGTAATTGCTACAGAGAAGCGAATTGCAAGGGTCATAGGGTTGCTCCAGGAAGGAGAACTCTTTCCAGAATCAAAAGATGCAAGGAGTGCCAGGGCAGAGTTCACAATTTCCACTGACAGACCCTTAATGGTGGATAGACAAGGGACTAGAAGGGTTTCTTTACCAGCACATTGGCCTCAGGTAGCTTTGTATGTGATGAAATATATTATATGTGAAGGGCGGTATTCAAATCTGCATTCACCTCATTTTAAGTTACTTAGTCATCTGCGTCATGGTCGGCGAGTTAATGTCCCAAATTTCTTGTACCATCTCATTTCTATAAGTGCTAAGGAGACTCAAAAATATGGAAATTGCTCTATTAGCCATCATGGACTGGTTAAGTTGCTTGTACAACGGTCCCTGAGAGATGTTTCACAAATGGAATGGGGTGTGTTTGAGGATATTCTACAATTTAGGGTTGATGAAGCCCTTATTACGAATAATCCATCGGCTCAAGAAGAGATTGTTGCAGAAGATCTTTCTAGTGAAGATGAGGGTTTGCTAGTTGCTGAAGGAGCCACAATTATTATGGAAGGAAATATTGAAGCAGAGTCAATCGAAGAACAACCCTCTACTTCTCTTCAAAGAGGTTCACCTGTTTTATAAAGGGAAGGAAAAGAATTGGAAAATGATGAATCAGATGAAGAATTTGTTATCCGGCCGCAGGAAACGCAGATTCCTCCTACAGCCAAGAGGCGTCGAACAAAAACAAAAACTCCTGCAGCCATTGCAAAAGTGTATGTAAGAAGAACAAGAAGGAGGAAACAGAAGACTCAACCTGTGAGTAATCTAGCAGAGGTTATTGCAGTAGAAACTTTGGAAGAAGAAGATGCTGTAGAGAAAGAAATGCAAGAAAACCCCGTGGAAGAGGAAATTCAAGAAAACCTTGCAGAAGAAGAAATCCAAGAAGAAATTCAAGAAGAAGTTGTAATGGATAAGCTAGCAAATCTTTCTTCAGTGGCATTGCAATGTGAAGAGATTGTTGACGATGTTCTACAACAATCTGAAGAAAATGTGGGAGATATGTCAACTTAGAATGAGGAGTTTATTGAAGAAATCCCACGGTCTAAGGTAGGACCTATTAGACCTCTTTCATCCCTAACTAGTTTATCAATTGCTTTAACATTTTTTAGGCAATGGGAAATAGAGAAGGATAGGTTGCAGGGGATAATTAATAAGCAGCAAAAAGAGATTGAAAAGAAAGATAATAGAATTAAGGAATTAGAAGCTAAGGTAGAAGAGATTTATGGTATGGTTCTTGAGATGATGCAGTGTAGGGCACCCCCAAGAATTTATGTAGTACATTTGAAAGAGCGGTATTTGAATTTCAGACTAAATAGCATTGTTAGGGACCTTAATCCATCATTGGAAATGCCTGAGGAATTCTATCATGCTTATCAAACCTCTCCACATGTTGTAAGGAATTTGTTATGTGAATTATATTTACATAACTATGTTGTACCCCAAGACAGAGACTGTAGTCCTTTATTGTATATTGGGGATATCCATCTTAGAGCTTTAATGTCATGGATCCAAAATGAGATGATCATAGGACCACAAACCAGGGAGTTTGAAAAATTAGAGCTTGACTGTCCATTACCATTGAGAAGGGAATTAGAAGCACCCAGGGTTTTGTATTATGATTGGCAAAAGTTGCTAATAAGAGATGATGTTAGTAAGATAGTACTTCCAATGAGAGAGAAAGTCTGTCAAGCGTATGAACATTTGGTTCAGACCCATAGGACAACTGCACTAGAAGGGTTAAATCAATGCTGGAATCATCTACCAGATCATTTAAAACTGGGAGCACCTTACTCATTACAGAATTTCTATGCAGCCATACAAAGAGCCGCCAGATACATATAGCTAGGCAGGGAAAAAGCCAATAAATGGTTGCCATTGATCTTTTAGCCTCCAATCCTTATGTGGCCACTTTTGGCATGCCAACCAACATAACACAATTATGATGCAGTTGTAGAAGAAACAACTAGATGGTCCAGGCTGGAGAAAATGAAAAGATTTTATTGGAATTTGCCTTCCAAGGGAACCAAACAGGACACTGTTGGTGATTTCAGAGTTTTAGCAAAAATCATAAATTTTCCTTTTGTTGCAGGAGCATCAAACCCTTAAAGTTGGGGGGCATGATAAGTCGATGCTTTGACATGTTTTTTATCATGACCCTTAGGTTTTTTGGTATCTTTTGGGTTGCATTGTGATAGTAAAGTATTGTGAATTGACTATATGTAATCCATGTTTTAAAGCTGAACTTAAGAAATAATGTTTGAACTTTGTCGGTTAATTCCTGTAGCCATGCCAATTTATTCCTGCAGCCAAATGATTTGTCCCTGTGATATGCAGATTATTTAGGATAATGTCATATGTGAGTTAATGAATGTATTAATTGAGTAAGATGCATATGCATGTCCTTTTATGTTGTTTTTGTTTTAGTGCAGATAATAATTGATGTTGCGGTGGATGATTTTCTTTTGCGCCTAAGGACTGGAGAATCACATTTATATAACTGGAGGTCAAACTAAAGGGGATTCGAGCAAGCGCAATGTATGGCATAATCGAAGCAATTGTACTTCACCATGGGAGTTTAACTCTGGTGCATATTGAATTCGCAAAATATCGCTTTGGCATGCAAAGACTGTGGTTCAGTTTTAGATCCACGGTTCCTACAGCCAAGCTCTCAGTTTTCTCCTTCATCTGACAATTATCCGCCTCTTCTTCTGGGCGTAACTTGAGTTGTCTGTTGTAGTTGATCTTTTCTTTATAATAAGCTCTTCCTTCTTTCTTAGAGTTAGACAAGATGGAAAGGAATTGCGCAGAGTTTTGACAAGCATTCTAAATTTTTTGTTTTAGAATATGTAATCATTTTCAGAAAGAAATGAATAAGAATATGTTGTTCTGTTCTGTTAATAGTACTTTGCTAGGAGTTTGATATCACTCATCCAAGGGGGCCCACTTGGTGAGTGATCCTGTGTTTATGATCATTGAAGTTAGTTTTTACTTAGTTGCAGTAGAAGTTCATGATTGGATTGTTCCTGCAGCCATTGGAAATAGATCCGTTGACTGTTCCTGCAACCAAGACAGAACGGTGTGATTTATGTTATTTTTATTAGATCATTTCAGCAGTGTTTTGTGATGCTTTCATATAGCCTTTTATGATTTCCATTCCCGCCTTTCCTTTTTGCATAATGTTAGTTATTGTAGTAATGCAGAATAATCATTTAAGGAGCTTAGTGCATATATATTGCAGACCCATTTCAAGTTTTACGTTCCCAGACTGATAACTAAATGAACACCAACCATGAAAATAGTAAACTCTCCCATATGAATGTCCAAATTTCGGATTGAGATTTCAATTAGAGGTATTATTATTATCATTATAGTTGGGGTAGACAGTCTGTTTAATACTTCTCTTTCTAAATGAGATACCGGGATCCAGTAAGAGGCAATGGGCCTTTGATATACTGGTGGGAAAACAAATTAAGGATGTCATGAGGAATTTGGGACTGGACAAAGACTCTATTATTTGGGGTTATTTAAAAGCATTTCAGAAAGCAATGAAGAAGATGGACATGATTCATAATCATATAGTTGATAAATACTGTACCAATATATGCTTCATGGTAAAAAAGGATGAAACTTTAATGGAGGCAGTGCAACCTATAACAATCCAGGTTACTGATATGGGCTATGAGGTTGATGCACTTATCTTAGACCTTTATGCCAAGATTCTTATAGATGTCCTGGTTGATGAGAAGGAGAAAACTTTTGGAAGTGCAAAATAGAAAGAAATTGAAGTGCAGATAGGTTTCAACAAGAAGAAAAGGGAAGGACAAATAAAGAAGGTTAGACAGGTTGTCCAGAAGATGTCCTCTGAGATTAAACAAATCATTGGTTTAGCAAAGACATCTCCTCCAATAGTAGTATAGGCTTGTTTGAAAAGAGGAAGGAACTAGAGACCTTCATTTCCCCTATTGCATCTAGTTCTGAGACTGAGGAAGAACCCCCGAAGATTCCTAAGATCTATATGAGAATTCAGAGGAAGAAGCCCGAGGAAGAGAAGCTGCAGAAAACGAAAGTCATTCCTCTAACAGCTCGAAATAAAATTTTGAAGGAGAGGAAGGCTATTAAGAAAAGAAAATCGGTCAAGGAGTCTACTCCCACCCCCAGTAAGAAGAAGAAATCATATCTAGATACAACTCTAGAATCTAGCAAAAGTATTAAGTTTATTGGTCCTCTTTATGTTGCTGAATTAATTGATCAAATTATGAAGGATAGTATTTTGAGTAATATACAACATTATTATGTCGATATGAATGATAAAGAACAAAAGGAGATAGAAGAATCGGTTTTGTTATACTTAGATATATATAAGAAAGCTTTTCTTTATATTGAGAAGCAAATGTCAACAAATTTATATAATAAGTTAGATTCTAGGAGATTATCTGCTATTGAGGAAGATAAACACATAAAGGTTCAAGAATTGTTGACTGTTTGTGGTGCTATTACTGGAGATGAGATGCAACAATGCCTATATTTTGCTAACAAAATAATTTTCCAGAGTAGATATTGGCATATGAGTCTTATGGTGGGAAGAGTAAATGAAATATTCAAGGAAACCCATGAGGCATGGGTTAAATTATTTGTAGATAAACCAAGTTTCTTTACATCACTGGATAGACCTCCTAAGTCTGACATTCTAGACATCCTAGATGATGCCAAGGGTAAAGGTATACTGGGTGAAGATCCACAGGTTCTGGAACAGAAAATAACTGAAGACATTCCTCCGGCAGTAACACATGTACAAGATGTAGAGATCAATAAACCAATAGATAATATTGAGGACAATTTTCCTCTAGTAATTGATGTTGATACAATTGAAATTCATGAGGTAGAGGCAACAAAAATAACTACACCAAATGGTGAAGCCACTGGTGCTAAGGAGAAGGTAAATGATAAAGTAGAACATGAGGAAGAGGAGAAAGAAAAGGTTGAAAAAATTGAAGTCAGGGTACCGACACCCTCACCGTTTGTTGGTCCCTCATTGTTGGTACTTGACTCATCTGGTCAAGAAGATTTTGGTTATTTTGAGAAAAATAATATTGAGCAACAAAGCAGTTTTGAATTAATGTTTTTTGTAGCTCAAAAATTGAAGAAGGAAGGATCAGAGGATAAGTAGGTTATTGAGCAGGCAATTCCAATTTTGTAGCAGCTTGCACCAAAAAGAAAGATAGATCAGGTTGCAATTCCCTCTGGTAAGTTGAAAGGTTTGACTGAGCACATTGCAAAAGAGTACAAAACTCTTCAACAAGTGTCAAACTGACAGTTGGTGGAAAGATATAATGCATCTAGGAAGGTCACTTGTGATAATATGATCACATCAGACAAAGCTAAGTTGTCAGAAGAAATATCAAGGATTGATGAAGCACTTTCCTAATGTAGTCGCATATACCGGTCTTGCACTAACACAACTAAACTAACAACAAACCTTGATGATAAAATTAAGGCAGATAAGGACAAGTTGGAACAACTTGTATTTAGTTTTGAAGGTACTGAGTCTTTGACCAACTTTGTTGATGGTCATATTTTTCTTTTAGAGTCAGAAATTTCAGCCTTGGAGAAGGAAAAGGACAAGTTAATTTGGCAGGCTAGAGAATTAAGAGGTTTGGTCAGTCCCCGACTTAATACTTTGTTACTTCATAAGCGAAAATGTATGGATCAGATGAATATGCCCACTCTGGCAACCCTAACATAATAATAATTGCATGCTTACATTCTGAACAAGTTTGTATCAATTTTGGGAACTTTAAAGACCGTCTGGGATACTTATTTGGCATTTTTGAAGGGTGCTTATTTGGATACTTTCAAGTACATCTAGATCCGGTAATCACAATTTTGATTTGTACAAAATTTCATTCATTTCTTATTTTTTTGGCCCCGGCCTTTGGCATTGTTGTCAAAGGGGGAGAGGTTGGATGCGAAAAATGTTAAGGGACATAAGAAGTAATGTATAGCTCAGGGGGAGTAGCCTTCTGAGACCAACTTTGGGATATCATATTTTGGACAGGAACCGATACAACACTTCAACGATCTATTTTTCACATGAGTGTTGCCATCAATGCCAAAGGGGGAGATTGTTGGCAATTAACACTCATTTGGGTTATAGGTGTTGTCATTGATGGCAACACACTTCATGGAAGATCTGACAATCAAGGTAACCGACATTCATATCTCCAGCATTTAGGGAACCGGTAGGCATGTAACCGATAAAGTTGGAATCGGTATTCTAAGACCGACATAGGAGATTGATTCGACAAACATGGAAGCAACAACAGTCATATAGTTTTATGTTTATATTTTGTTTGGGCCGACATGTGTCTTATCTTTTGGTATATGATTGTAAGCCAACATAAGGAATTTATGTTTATACATGTAAATGGGTATATAAGTCAGTTTGGTTAGGTCATTTTGGATATATAGAGATATGATAGGTTATGTGATGTTATTGTTGGGATCTAAGAACACTACGAGGGGGGGGGGGTGAATTAGTGTTCTGCCAGTAAGATAAGATTTTATCCTTTTACGCCATACACATATAAATCGGTAAACAAATAAACATATAACTTGAAGCAAATAAATCATCCACATGAATGAACACCATAACACATAGAATTTATACATGGAAAACCTCAAAGAGGAAAAACCATGATGGGATTTGTGACCCACAATATCAGTTCACTAGCTATATGAAAGGATATTACATAAAAAGGGGCCCTGCACATGCAAGAAGGCACACTTCCTAGAGTACACTGCTCACCACAAAAGGAGTCTCACTGACTACCAACTTCTGCTGAAGTAAAATAGTACTGGTGAACTCACAAAATGCATCTGCTATGCCAAAAAGAGTTCTGGTTATAGTTATACTCTGTACTGGTTCATAAACCGTACCAATATATCTTCTCCTCCAATAATGCTTTCCAAACTATCTATAGATCATTGCATAATATAAAATTCACATACAAATGATCTACATATACTTCGCATTATACAGTTATGTTATTTCTCCTATGTCACCCTTATTCAAAATGACCTAGCAGACTGACCTATATACCCATTAAAAATAATATGCATTATGTCGACTTACAATGCATTATAAAAGATATTCAATGTCGGCCATGACAATAATTACAAAATGATTTTCTAAATAAATCTTCCTTGATGTCGGCTTCCTGAAGTACTTGATGCCGGTGCTAGTGCTGGTGAAATCCTGGATACTCCAATGTCGGTGTCTGCTATAAATGCCTCCTAATGCTGGTATATGACTTCCATTTGATCTTGTTGCCATCAATGATAACAAAATGAATCCGATGAATGTCAATTGCCAACAATCTGCCCCTTTGGCATTGATGGCAACACTCATGTGAAAAATGGATTCCCTACCGGTTCAACCTGAAGTATGCTCCCCCTGAGCAATACACTCCTTCTGATATTCTGATGTCCTTCCCATATGTTCCTATCTAATATTTTTCACATATATATACTCCCCCTTCGGTATCAATACCAAAGACTAGTAAAATAATTGAAAGAATTCAGAACAAAAGAATGAATAAATACTATTGTTTTACTGGAGCTTGACTAACTTCAAAATTTTTGGGTAAGCCTTATCCAACAACTGTAGGTATGTATCATAGCCGGTTTTGAAAGTTTCAGATATGGATGCTAGTCCACTTAGTAAGTGTGCCAGTGTTTCCTTCTCTTTGACTTCTACCAGTGTGGGTTTAGAAATCATGTCCATACACTCTCTTTTATGCACACCTAGTGAATCCAATCTGGGACTCGCCAATCCTCTAAGACTCCTTGCTCTCTGAATGATTTTATCTCTCTCCTTCTCCAAAGCAAAAATTTGATTCTCTAAGGACAAAATTTATCCATCAACAGATGTTGTCAGTGAGGTTAATCCATCAAAAGAATTTGCAATGTTAGCTATCTTATCACACAATTCCTTTAATCTGCTATCTACATTTGTTGTAAGAATTTGTATGTTGCAACAAACCCTGTAGATAATTGTACATTGTTTCAAACAATTCTCAATAAGAATGAGTTTAGATTCAATTTTTTTTTCTCTGATTCAATGATCTAGTCAAAGGTGGCTTTCTTAGCCACAGTAAATCTTTCTAATTCTTGTTGGTCTGATATCTGCTGCAATGATTGAAAATTGTTAGATATGTGCTCTGTTAGTGTTTTAAGCTTGCCGGAAGGGCTTGCTTCATTCTTAATTTGACAATTAGGGATTAATTTATGCAACACTGTAACTGATTGATCTATTATTCCCTTATCTGCAAATCCCTCCTTTAATAGTTTCTGAGTAGCCATCATCATTAACTCAGTCGGACTCATCTCAGTGACTGATTTCTTCTCAACTTGAGAAGTGTATTGCCAAAATATTTGTCGGGGAATCACTATGAACTGTCAGTGTAGACTCAATTCCCTTTACCTTATCTTCTTTAGCATCGGTGGCTTCACCACTTGGTGCAGTGTCAATTACTACCGGTGGAGTATTATCCACAATATTCATAGTATCTTGTATATTGCCTTGCTCAAAAATAGTTTGTGCCGATGCAGACTGTACACTTTCCTTTACTGCTGGTTGTGTCTGTATATCTATAGTTACTGTCGGGTTAGTCAAAATTAGAGTTGAACTTCCCAAAATAACTTTCACTTTTGATTTATCAGGAATGGTGGAAGTTGTTGCCTTAAGAAATTCTTCATGAGATGTAAGAAAATATGGATTGTTCTGGAATAATTTTGTCCAACCCTCGCTAGTCTCATTTATCACCTCATTAACTCTTCCCATCATTAGGCTTATTTGTCGGGGTTTACTATAGAAAATTGTCCTATTAGCAACATCAATACATCTCTTCATTTCATCATTGTTGGATTTTGCCAAGATCAAGAAGTCATTGAAATGTACAAGATAGAGACATAATATGGGACAAGAATAAACTGTATTCTCATCAATAGAAAATGATCAACCACTTGTTACATACAATGTAGATGAGCCTGCTTATATAGGCAAGGCTAGGGATATGTATGAGCACACAAGTATGACATGTGGCTCAATAAGAAACAAGGGTAGGTAGGAAATAGGTGTGGGTAGGTAGGAGAAATAATATAATATTCCACATGAGGTGGATCACCCACCGAAGGTGGAATTATCACTCCACAATAAGTGGATATGATAGTGTAATAACAAGATCAACACCATAAGAGGTGGAATTTCTCCTACACACACTATCCCAATGTGGCACAAACACCCAAGTGTCTCATATCCAAACTACTATGAAATGCATTATCCTAAGTAAACTTAAGTAAGTGTAATAATATCCATGATGAATAATTATTTACACCAACACCCCCCCTTAAGTGCAACTTAGGGGAATGCACTTAAGTCTACAATGCAACTAAGCAATGCAAGATGGGTCCCGGCTACGAGGCCATGTTAGGTACCCATGCACAAATGCAAATGCATGCAAACCAATGCAATGAAATCTCTCACAAAGTGGGGAAAGAGAGAAAAACCCAATGGGAAAAAACCCTCCCCCAAAAAGAGAGATGAAAGCTATACAAGAGAACTCTCAAAGAAGTATGTGAGGAACAAAACCCCATGTGAGGAAAAGGTCCCCCCCATATGAGAGAAGAAGAGAAGTCAAACTGTGGTCATCCCTCAATGAAGAATCTGCACCAATGATAGAAGCTCGATGTATGAAGAAACTGCTCCACGAACGCCGAACAACATTCCTCCCTTTAGGAAGAAACAAAACCAAAGGTGTATCCATGAAGTCTCCCCAATCATGAAGGGAAGATGAATGAAGAAAACTCATGATGAAAGGAATCTCTGAAAACTGCTCAAGTGTCCCCATGTCGATGCTGAAAGATACCCCCTCCAAAGGTGGTGAACTGCTCCACACTGCTGAAAAAGGAACTCCAACATCTAGTGAAGATGGATGTAGAACAATATCCAAAGACTCATGTGTCTCCTCAAAGAATAAAGAGACCTCCTCCAACTGCTGTACATAAGTATCCACAATCATGTCAACCTCGAAAGAATGATCATGTAGAGAATGAACAAGAGGGTCAGAGTGTGCCCTCGCAACAATCGAAGAAGGATCATCTTCATCAAAGAGAAGATGAATGTCATCAATGATGTCTCCCAAATCTGTAATGTAGGATTCCACAAACAAACCTGCAATGTCTGTCATGTAATCATCCCATGAATCTGAAGCTGGAAGACAATGTATATCCTGCTGCACTGAATCACATGAAGGCAAAACTGTCGCACTATTTGCATCATCAGGTGCAATAGGTGATGTGATATCAATATAAGAAGATGAAGTACAAGACTCAAGAACGGGGTTACATGTGAGAATCCCCAAATTCAAGTGTCCAAAGTTCTCCTCAAAATCTGAATCATCACAATAAGTGTGATCATATTGTGCAGAATCATCAAATGTGAAATCATCATCATCAACAAAATCTGAAAAGGAGTATAACCGAGATGCATGATCAACCACCCCAGTTGCAATGATAGCTCTAGTCTCCATGTCTCTAATAAAAACTGAGTCAGGTGTGAACTCCACAACTCTCTTAGTTGCGCCATGTGTGATTTGATAGATAGAAAGGAGATTGTTTGTCAAGTGGGGTACACACAACACATCATTGAAGGAGTTATCCCCAATGTCAATAGATCCTTTCCCAATCACATCCATGTATGTATGATTGCCCATCAAAATCTGTGGCATGGTGCAAGGCTCAAATGTAGAGAACATAGATTGTGAAGATGCCATATGATGAGAAGCCCCTGAATCTAGAAGCCATCTCTCTGAAGTATGATTTGTTGTAGCACATAGAGCTTGTCCTTTTCTTGTTCCAAAGGAGTGAGTCTTTCCACTTGTAGAAGCCATGAATGCTTGCCCTTTTCCTTTTGAATGTGAGGAAGTGGAAGTTGATGAATCATCCTTCTTGTAGACTTTAGGCAAATCAATGTTATGCTTTTTGATGATATGTGTGAGCTCATCAATCTTCTTAGTATGGCAACGATGTTCCTCATGACCAATCTTTTTACAATAAGCACAAGTAGGTCTCTCTCTCTTTGGTGAATTATCTTTCTTGGAAGAAGATGAATCTCCTTGTTGTGGAGAAGATGATGCTTTATCCTTAGGCTTTGATTGCCATTTCTTCTTGTTTGAGTTGTCCTTTCCTTGATTTCCTTTGTTTCCTTGATTTGCCACTAATGCTTGAGACTTAGAAGAAGCCTTAAGAATGCCCATGCTTATCAACTTAGTTTGTTCCATCATCAACATTTCATTGAAAGCATCAAATGTAGGCATTTTGTAGCTTGAACCCATTGTCATTCTATGAGTTTGGAAACTAGAAACAAATGCTGCATATTCTTGTGGAAGCTTCCCTATCAAGTTGAATATCAATTGAGTATCCTTCTTATCAATGCCACAATCTTTGAGTTGTGCCCTCAACTCATTTGCCTTAGTGACATAATCTTGTATAGTATCAAAGTTCTTGGGATCTAACATGGTGAGATCACTATCAATTTGATATCCCCTAATCTCATCAACTTGACCATACAAGTCTTGAAACTTTTGCCAAACATCCTTGATTAGAGTACATTTCTCAATATGAAAAATGAGATCCTTTGATACATACTTTCTTAAGGTACCAATTGCCATGATATTTTTAGTGAGCCAATCTAAGTGACCAACTGGATTAGCCTTAGGATCAGCTGGAGCAACAATAGTTCCATCAATGTAATGAGTGAGTCCTTTTTCCATAAGTTTACTCCATGCATCAATTTTCCAAGTAGCATAGTTATGTGGAGTTAAGAGAGGAAACTTAGAAGAACCCATAGCAGCAAAAAGGAAAGAACACAAGAGCACAAGAGACACCCCCCAAATTCAATCAATCAAAGTACCCCCCCAAAAGTGATGATTTTGGCACTTTATACTTAGTGCGATTACAATGAGCCACTTGCAAAACAAGGCAAAGTGGGCTTATGATGCAAATTTTACAACTTCTCAAATGAGATACAAGAGACTTCAATCAATAGTGCAATGAATCTAACTGAGATTCAAGCAAATATACAAGTACCAAAATAGCCAAAAATGGCCAAGATCTGAAACTACAATTTCTACTTACAATGACATCAATCTGATAGCATCATGTGAAAGTAGATGAAAAAATACGCACTTTCAAAAAAAACGGCACCTAAAAAGGAGGTCGGATGACCCCAAACGAAGCCTCTGAAGTTGCAAAAACTGGGATTACTCAGGGACAGTCACCAAAAACTACATTTTCTGAAAAATCCGTGAATCAAAATCAAAAAATTCTTTCACCACTGCAGAGAACACGAAATTATAGCCCATTTCAAAAAAAATTGTACCCAAAAAGGAGCAAAAATGAGCAAGTTATGGCCATTTGAAGTTGAACTACAAAATCAAAAATGCAAATGAGAGGGGGTCAAAAAATTTCCAAACCCTGCTGCTGTGGCGCTGACATCAGCAAAACACTATGTTAAATTTGACAGCCGTATGACCGTCGCCAAAACTTCGCTGCCTGGCTGACTGTGCGTCCGTACTGTACGGACGGATTATGTGGCCAGATGACTGTATGTCCGTACTGTACGGAATTGCTGACTGTGCAATGTGACTGGGCGTGATGATGTGTCACTGTACGTCTTTCCACGTGGCAGTATGGAAATCGACGCGTCAGGTTTATTCCACGGGCCACGGGCCTCCTGCCACGTGGCGGGCGTGGATTCGCCTGCCTGGATGCCGCGTGGCGGAGAAGGCACTGTGCGGGACAGAAGCTGGCTGCGGGCGGAGCTGGGAGGAGGAGCCGAGGCCGGTGAGCGGCGCCGAAGGCCACGCTGGAGGAGATGTGGGCGCCGGCGAGCAGAGCAGGGGAAGCTGCGGGAGGCTACGGCTCAGAGCGGCGCGGGTGATGCGGGAGCCACCGGAGGACGTGGCTCGGGCTGCTGCAGGGAGGAGCCGCTTGTGGCGGCGGAGCCGGGCGCGGTGGAGCGGCGCTGCGGGCTGCGGCGCTTGGAGACAGTGTCGGTGCGGTCAGCGAGGACGGGAGCACGGGTGACGGAGCGCGTGGAAGGACGGCCGACAGACTGCGCACAGGTACGATCGACGACATGTCAGGTACGGTCGTCTTCAGACCTGCGCGCAAAACGGGTACGGGGGGGGTCTGCGGACCCCCCAAAAACCAAAAAATTTTTATTTTTTTTTTGATTTCTTTTTCGTTTTTTTTTTATTTTTTCGAATTTTTTGAATTTTTCAATTTTTTTTGATTTTTCAAAACATTTGCAGAGAAATGAAATTTTTTTTTTGAAAAAATTATATAAAATTCGAAAATCCGTACGATAAGCAAAATTGGGGAAAAAAATTTTCCTCACCAAAATAGGCCAACTTTATAACCAAAATTCATGGAAATGGCCTTCTGGACGCAATGGCGAGGTCAGATCTGGTCTAGGACGCCTCCAAATGACGATGCTCCTCAGATCTGCCTCTTAACGTCACAATAATGCCTCTTCAAGACGAATCAATGAGACTCCAATAGCTCTGATACCATGTTGGATTTTGCCAAGATCAAGAAGTCATTGAAATGTACAAGATAGAGACATAATATGGGACAAGAATAAATTGTATTCTCATCAATAGAAAATGATCAACCACTTGTTACATACAATGTAGATGAGCCTGCTTATATAGGCAAGGCTAGGGATATGTATGAGCACACAAGTATGACATGTGGCTCAATAAGAAACAAGGGTAGGTAGGAAATAGGTGTGGGTAGGTAGGAGAAATAATATAATATTCCACATGAGGTGGATCACCCACCGAAGGTGGAATTATCACTCCACAATAAGTGGATATGATAGTGTAATAACAAGATCAACACCATAAGAGGTGGAATTTCTCCTACACACACTATCCCAATGTGGCACAAACACCCAAGTGTCTCATATCCAAACTACTATGAAATGCATTATCCTAAGTAAACTTAAGTAAGTGTAATAATATCCATGATGAATAATTATTTACACCAACAATCATTACTAATAGCACCACATAAAGTCAAAAGTTCTACCTCTTTGATCTCCCTATCTCTCTTGACTGCGTCAAGTCTTCTAGCATCTATTTTATTGTATAATGATAGAGGTATTTCCTTCAAAATTTCTACTAAGGCTTTCTTATAAATATCTATATGCAAGAAAATTGCCTCTTCTATCTCATTCTGCTCACTTTCTTCTAAATCCTCATAATACATTTTTCAAAATTCCATCCTTTGTAATTTCATCAATTAATTCAACACATGTCATTTTAGTCTTACCGGACTCAGTATCATCACTCTTCTTCTTTTTTCATGGGGTTTCCAGAGTAGATGTAACTGGTTTTCTCTTTTGTATAGGCTTCCTTGCTAGAGGTGGCGGTGCAGTAGGTTTAGTTGCCTTTCTAACAAGTCTCCTGCTAGGCTCCACCTTCTTCTGCTACCGGTGGCTGATCTACTTTCTTCCTTTGTACCCTTCTGAAAGCTAGAGGTTCATTGTCCTCGAGGTCAGAATCAAAAGTGATGGTAGAAATGTAAGCTTCAGGCTTCTTTACTTCTGCAGTACTAGCCATTGTCGGTTCTACTGCCGGTTTGGATCTAGATCCCATTTTAGTATCTATCATGTGAATGACATTCTGCACAAATGTATACATCTTTTCTATTTTCTTCTCCCTTCTCTTCCCATTGAAGCCAATTTTGACTTCAAAGGCCTTCTCTTCTGTCGTGCCAAAATTCTTTGTTTTGTCATCCAATGGGGCATCTAGCAACATTTTTGTATAGGGGTCCAGAATGTTATCATCCACCTCATATCCAAAATCTGTAACCCATATGGTCCTTGGTTCAACTGCTTCCATGAGGGTTTCATCGGTCTTCACCATGAAAAAGATATCAGTGGAGTACTTCTCCACAATGTTCTTTGATAACCTCTTCCTCTACCTCATGTTTTTTTGGAATGTTTTGAAATAACCCTAAAGTTTCTCATCTCTTCCGGTACCAAGACGGGTGATTGCTTCCTTGATCTGCATACCTACCGGTATGTCATGAGCCCAATGCTTCTTCCCTAGACCAGGTAGCTCATTCAAGAAGTAAAGCATTAAACAAACAATCAAATTTCCGTATCTAAAAGTTCCTTTCTTAACTCCCTTGATCTTTCCAAGGTTCAACATCAATTTACTCCTCAACCATTCACATAAATCATATTTTGCATTATTCCTCAGCATCTGATATGCAACATGAATGCAAGAACTAGCAATAGAATTCAATCAACTAGATTGAGTTACCTTATAACCTATTATCATGCTTGCAAATTTCACATCAGTGATGGTGATTGTGCTGATCCTCATTGATCTGCTATCATGAGTTGCACCGGTGAGTTTCTCAACCTCAGTGTTGGAAATTTTCTTTCCAGGTTCTTGTCCAACTTTGGGTAAGTCGGTGACTACTTGAATAGCCTCCTTGGTGATCATGTAAGGCCGATCCAGCCAGATGAACTTGTTGTGAACCTTGCTCAGAATGTATCTGATCATCTCATCCTTGAATTTTGGTATGTACAAAATACCAGTTAACCCTAAATCCTCAATTGCTTTGTATTCTGGCTTGATGGTTCCAGAGCTACCCAGTATCACAGATTGATACATGCCTTTGATTTCCTTTGTGCCTAAATCTTCCAGGGTGTAGTGAATGTATTCCCTCACATCTTCAACATACATCACGTTGTCAAGAACCCTAGAAAATTCTCCTGCAGAGTCTTCTTTCTTAGCAATTAGGGGAACCTCCTTGAATACGGGCCTCAACCTATCCTTAACTTAGACAATGGTTAGATTTTCAATAAAAGTAGGAGCTGAAGATCAAGATGCCATTTTTGAAGAATACCTAAAAGTGAACGCTGGTGGAAGATTGAGTGCTTCTCAGATAAGTGATCGAAATCCTTTCAGAATGCCTTTGCTTGCTCTTAATTCACTTGAAATTCACGTTTACTTCGCTTTGAATGCTTGAATACAGGGTGAGTGAAATTGAATCCACTTTCCCTTTTTATCAGTGAATAAAAACCCTAATCTTTCTCTATCATAAATGCTTTATGATCTACCCTACCGGATGCCAGTTTCACAGTCTTATGCCAGGTGAACCTTCAATAATGATGAACTCAACTCTCCAGATCTCTTCCGATCTCCTCCTGGGGAACAAGATTTTATATGAATTTGCCAACCCCTAAGGCCTATGCCTCAGTTATTGGTGGAATTTCCTTCTGGTGCAGGAATGCTCTGTTCTACCGGTGGAGTTACTGGTGTTGTTGCATTTCCACTTGGTTCTTCATATTTTCTAACCCATCTCTTGGTGTGATCTTGTTGTATTTCATCTACCTTCTGCTTTCCTTTCTCATTATCTTTATCATTGCTAATAGGTTGAGTCTTGCTTCTGCAGTACTTAGCAATATGGCCTATTTTGTTGCATGCATAACATGTAACATTGTTCTTTTGAATTGCTTTGACATATCCGGTGTCATTCCTTGACCTACAATGATTAGCAAAATGTACAAACTTTCCACATGCATGACATTTAACATTCATTCTGCAATCTTCTGATCTATGACCATATTTCTTGCAATTTGTGCATTGACCGAGAACATAATTGTAGTTTTGATTTTCTTTATTTCTACATTGTTTAGCCATATGCCCAAATTTATTGCAAACACAACATCTACCATTGAATTTATAAGCATTATATTTCCTTACCGGTTTCCTCTGGTTTGATGAGTTCTGCACACCGGTTGTCTGATCTTCATTTGCAATACCGAAGCTTTCACCTTGTACAAATCCAAGTCCTCTAGAATCATCACTATGCCTTTGTCTTTTCAATAAGTCATCCAACTGTGCAGCACTGATCCTAAAATTTTCTTTGTACTCACTTGTAGTAGTTTGATCATCTCTCAGAGTAGCTATTGTCTTTCAAGTTCTTGTTCATTGTTTTGGAAGTGTGCCAAATCAATTCTCAACAGATTATTTTCATGAGTCAATCTGCCACATTCATCAAATTTGTTCTTTAGAGATATAACAAGATTATCTCCCTTCTTCTTTTTGTCCTCAATATCTTTTGATAACCTCATATTCAGGTCTTGCATTTCATTCTTCATGAGCATGTTTGCTTGACTTAGTTTCTGACATTGTTCCTTAAGTGCATTTTTCTCCTCATCATCCGGGTTTTGCAAAAGTTCCTTTCTCTTAGCTTGAGCTGATGATAACATTTCTTGCAGGATAAGAATGAATTCATTATTAGAATTCAATTCATCTTGCAATTTTAAATTCTTCATCCTTTCAGCATCATAATCCTCAAGAGCCATCTCAAGTTGCTTTTCCGTAGCCATGTTCAAATATACTAGTTTCAGGATCTTCCTCAAGCTATTAAACTTCTTCTGAGGTACTAGGCTCTCATACCAATTATTGGGATCCAAGAACACTGAGAGGGGGGGGGGGGGGGTGAATCAAGGTTCTGCTGATAAGATAAGATTTTATCCTTTTACACCATACACATATAAACCAATAAACAAATAAACATATGACTTGAAGCAAATAAACCATCCACATGAATGGACACCATAACACATAGAATTTATACATGGAAAACCTCAAAGAGGAAGAACCACGATGGGATTTGTGACCCACAATATTAGTTCACTGGCCATATGAAAGGATATTACATAAAATGGGGGCCTGCACATGGAGGAAGGCAGACTGCCTAGAGCACATTGCTCACCATAAAAGGAGTCTCACTGACTATAATCTTCTACTGAAGTAAAATAGTACTGGTGAACTCACAAAATGCATCTGCTATGCCAAAAAGAGTTTCGGTTATAGTTCTTCTCTGTACCAGTTCATAAGCCCTACCAATATCTCCTCCTCCAAGAATGCTTTCCAAACTATCTACAGATCATTGCATAATATAACATTCATATACAAATCATCTACATATACTTCACATTATACAGTTCTATTATTTCTCCTATGTCACCCTTATTCAAAATGACCTAGCAGACTGACCTATATACCCATTACAAAAAATATGCCTTGTGTCAGCTTACAATGCATTACAAAAGATATTCAATGCCGGCCTTGACAATAATTACAAAATGATTTTCTAAATAAATCTTCCTTGATGTCGGATTCCTGAAGTACTTCATGCTGATGCCGGTGCTGGTGCCTATGAAATCCTGGATAATCCAATGCTGATGTTTGTCGGTAAATGCCTCTTAATTCTGGTATATGAATTCCATCTTATCATATTTATTCATTTGGCCAGTGGATAGATATTGTGGGTCACCAATACCACTGTGGTTTTTCCTCTTTGAGGTTTTCTACATATAAATCCATGTGTTATGGTGTTGATTCTTGTGGTTGCATTGCTATTACTTGTTTTTATTTTCTTTTATGCATACAAGTTAATAAATGGATTTGTTAATAAGGCTAAAAATATTCTAACCGACAAAACACTTAATCACCTCTCCTCTCAGTGTTCTTGGATCCCAACACTCAAGAGAGGGGTCTTGGTTGTGTAATGCTTCTTCCTCTTTCTTATCTACTGTATTTGTTGGGAATAGTGATCATGTGTTTTTATTGATGTCAACACTGTGCTCTGGTTGGGTATGGTTCTTTCCCAGTTGGTTGTTGCTATCCTGGTTGGACCTGTCCCAGTTGGTTCCTATTCCGGTTGGACTTGGTTTTGGCCTATTTTTAATTTGGTATGATCAGATCGTTGGTTTCAGTTTTGGATGGTTATTCAGGATGATTATATGCTTGTCATATTTAGTTGGTTTATGATTTGGTTCTCTGGAAGCTATCGCTTATGTTTTGGATTACCGGTTGATATTCTAAGTACTGGTTGGCTTTACCGTTTGGTGATATTTGATGAAATGGTTAAGTGATTTTTGTCCAGCTTACCAAAATAGTTCCTAATGTGCTGAAGGTGTTCTTGATCATGTCCTAATTTTTTGGTGGCTTTGAATTCAGCTGGATGCAATATGTCACCTACTTCTATTAAATTTGTGAAGAGAAAATTTGTCTTAGTTGTAGGCTTCCCTCTAGCCATTCAATGTCCAAAATTGATTTTGGAGTGTGCAAAGAACTATGATGAAGAAAGAAGAGTTATTTTTACTTCAAAGGGAAAGATCCTAGCCAATTTGACTTCCAAAGCTATTGGTCAAACTTTCAGAATTCCTACGTATCATTCCATGACTTACACACTTAAGGATATAGCAGTAGAAGTGTATGAAGTTGGTGTGGAAGTCAAGACCACATATTTCGAAGATGCCTAAATAGATCACCAGTTTTGACTTCAGGAAAGAGTACAAAAACCCCATAATGATGTTGAGAAGGATAATGGGATGTCTACATGCTTTTATTTTTGAAACTTGGATGTTCTTCTTTATTGGCAAAGTTATGAATGCCAACAAGATAGTAGATTGGGCAAGATTGATAAGCCATTATGTGCATGAATAGTTGAGAAATATGAACAAGCGTACCCAATCCTTTTCTATGATCTCCTATGTGATCTATTTGATGGCAAGGATGGGCAACTTCGACTACTTACCAGAGAAAGGTCCTATGGGATGTGAGCCAAAATAACTGAAGGTCTATGAATGTTATCCACAACTACATCTTGGTGCAGGAGCACCTAGTTTTGAGTCCAATTTCTTCATTTTGGTGTGTTTTTTCATAGGTTGGTTTAGAATAGTGAAAAAGAGTCTTCTCTTAGGTCTTCATATGTTTTTGAGATGCTTTGGTAGGTTGAATGTCCTTAGGACAATGCATTTGCTCAATTTTGGCTTGTAAGCCCTTGTAAGCCTAAAATGACAAAATCTTGCATTTTGTTGAAAAATGCCTTGAATAGCATTGTTTGGCATTGGGACATGTTAATGTAGTGGTTTTTATTCATCCTAGATGGTTTGGCAGAGAAAACAAAGCATGTAAGGCAAAAATGCACTTTTTGACAAAAGTTGTCAAAGTTGCGTGACAACTTTTTGCAACGTTGAGCAACGTTTTGCATTTTTGAGAAAAGGGTTGGTTAGGAAACTGATGGAGAGTTAGTTAGGCCAAGGATGGCATATAAATTCCCTAATAATGAATTTAGTTAGGTTTTTGAATGCCTAGATTAGATTGGAATACAAATTCGAGACCATTTTTGAAGTTTTTCATTGCATTTTTCAAGAATTAGAGCAGCAATCCATACTTAATGGATTGAATGCATTGTTGTACTTTGCTTGTTATTTTGTACTTGTTTTTGTAGTGCTCAGGAAGCAATTTGATTATTTTATTTCAATGTTTAAATTGAGTTTTCAATTTTGTAAGCTCTCGGCCTAAGTAAGGGTTTGAGAGGCCCAAACATGGTTCCAGCTTGAAGTCCTTTGAGTTCTTCTCAATAACCTTTGGGACTTGAGCCATGGAACCTTTGTACAATTTATATAGCTTTTATTTTCCTTTGGAGATAATTGAAAGGCCAATGATCATCATTTCCTAGGCGAGCTCAGTCATAGCCCAGTTAGGAAATGAATGAGATTATGCAAGTGTTTGCAGGAAAGAGTAGGGTTGGAGTTGCAGAGTGTTTGGGATGAACAAGTGATGTGTGGTTGATCATATGGGAGAGTTTGGAGGCGTGGAAGATAAAGGAAGACACCAAACCCTTGGAAAAAGACCAAAACAAGCCTAAAACCACCTAAAACAAGCTTTTCTCGGGTTTCATACCTATACGGTCAGACTGAGATTCCTCACTTCATAAATTGGAAAGTACTTCCAAAAGGTTATCCTGATCAGCAAATAGTTTGTATGGGTCTTTGGAAAAATTGAGAGAAAATTCATAAAAACCAGTTAGGTAGGGCTAATTGGGGCTCTAGGGCTACTAGGCCTAGAAAATAGGAAAAGGAAGGAGTGATGGGGAAATGGATCAAGCCCTCACTCAAAACTAGTGAATCTCAACCATGTGATGGGGAAATGGATTTATCCTTGTGAATCTCAACCATGCCTAAGCAACCAGTGAGTACACCTTGATTGGGAGCACCCTTAGAGAGTTGAGGTGTCTAAATTGATTAGTAGACCAGATGAACAATGAATGAAGCCCACTAGGACAACATCTGACTACCCAGAAACAAGGAATAAACTCTCTTTGATTATACCTCCCCATCATAGTGGTATTAGAGAAACCAAGATCTGGGAAGAAGCCAGCATATGACAGACACTTAATTAGTAGGAGAGAATAGTTTGAGGATGGTGACCAATGCAGAGCTAGCAAAGAAGGTAGAAGACCAAGAAGAAGAAAATAGGATCCTCAGAGAAAGATTACTACAACTCAAGAGAAAACTAGATGTAGTTGAAGATAAAATTGAGAAAGTGAAAATCAAGGTCAATGAGGGGAAGGGCAAAGAAGTTGAAGAAGAGGATAGGACTCCTAAACTAGATCCTATTCTACCCGAAGAACCTTTCCTTAAAGAAATTAAAGCCTTAGGAGGAAAATCCCTAGAAGGAGTGCCACTTTTTTATGGACAAATGGAACCTGAGGTAGTCCTAAAATGGATAGAGGGATTGAAGAATCACTTTGAATGTGATGAAATCAGTGAGGCACAAAAAGTGAAGGTGGCCAAGTCTCTATTGAGAGGGGCGTCATTGACTTGGTGGAAGTTTATTCAAGAAGAGAGGCAAAAAGAGGGCAAAAACCCCATAGCTAATAGGAAGGGCATGTTAACCAAGGTGAAAGAGGCATACATCCCTGAAGATTATGAGATCCAGTTAGATAAGAGGAGACAAAATTTGAGACAAAGAGACTTCGATGTGAGCAGCTACACTGCGGAATTTCAGAAGTTGCGTCTGAGATCCAAGGTGGCAGAGGATGAGAGCATCAAAGTAGCCAGATACTTAAATGGCTTGAGATGGATTATTCAAGAGGAGTTAAGCTTGTTATGCCCCAACACCATGCACAAGTGCTATCAGTTGGCACTAGAAGTGGAGGAAAAGAGCAAGAAGAAACAAGAACAAAGCAACAAAGGCAGAGGTAGGGGAAGAGGTGGCAGAAGTCAGAGAGGTAGTTTTGGTGGAAGAAGTGTAGATAGAAGATCCCAAGGGGAATCTAGATTGGTTGAGCAAAGTGGGTATTTCAATAGCAAGAGCAGCTATAGAGGAAGGGGATCTAGCAACTCTTGTAGAGGAAGGTCTAGTAGATCAGGAAGAGGGTCCTATTTTGCCACCATCAAGTGCTACAATTGCCATCAACTTGGACACCCGCCCTATAGGTTCCTTGAGAAGTCTTCTTCATCCAAAGGAGGTGATATGATAGTAAATTATTCTCAAGACGATGCAACAAACATGAAAGCATCAGAAGTAAGTTTGGATTCAGATGTTGGAGAGGACGTCATGATGAGGAGAGTCTTCATCAAAGAACCGGTTAAGTAAGGTATGTAGAGTGGTAGTGGATTCAGGATCCATAGACAACATAGAGTTAGAGGAAGCGGTGGGTAAGCTCAAATTGCCAAGAATACCACATAGTGATCCCTATAGAGTTACATGTCTCAACAAGGGGCAACATGTTCTTGTAAATGAACAAACTTGGGTTGAGTTCACCATTGGAGGTTACAAAGATAAAATCTTGTGTGATATCTTTCCCATGGATGCTTGCCACCTACTCCTAGGTAGGCCATGGTAGTTTGACAGAAAGGCAATACATCATGGAGAGAAGATTGTTTCTACCTTCCAAAAGGATGGAACCACCTACAAAATCCAGTCCATAGGAGACCAAGTAGATGAAAAATCCAAAGTTTCTAATGTGCTGCTGGTTGGTGAGAAAGATTTCATCAACACACTCAAGGAGGGAGAAGGAGTGGGGTTTGCCATTGTTGTAAAGCCAAAAGAGGACAGGAAGGAGAAGAAGGAAATCATTCCTAAAGAAGTGCACTAGGTTCTAAATTAGTTTGAGGCCATAATTAGTGATGGAACACCAGCTACATTGCCTCCTCAATGTGCCACAAGTCATCAACTTGACTTTATACCACGATCTTCTTTATCCAATAAGGCAGCTTATAAAATGACACCAGATTAGAACAAGGAGATAGCCAAGCAAATACAAGAACTCCCAGATAATGGACTAATCAGGAAAAAAAACCAGTCCATGTGCAGTACCCACCATTTTGGCTCCAAATAAGGGGGGTACTTGGAGAATTTGCACTGACTCTAGAGCAATAAACCAGATTACTATCAGATATAGATTTCCCATCCTAAGAATTGAAGACTTGATGGATTGTTTGGGAGGTGCTGAATACTTCACCAATATAGATCTCAAGAGTGGTTACCACCAAATCAAAATAAAGGAGGGTGATGAATGGAAGACAACCTTCAAGACTACAGAAGGACTCTATGAATGGCTTGTTATGCCATTTGGACTCACAAATGCCCCTAGCACATTCATGAGACTCATGAATGAAGTACTCAAGGACTACACTGGTAAATTTGTTGTTGTTTACTTAGATGACATCTTAATATTTATCAAGTTTAAAGATGAGCATCTTAAGCATATAGAAGTTGTCTTGAGTAAACTATGTGATGAACAACTAACCATCAATTTGGAGGAAATGTGAGTTTATCAAATAGGAATTGATGTATCTTGGGTTTGTAGTCTCAAGAGGTGATTTGAAGATGGATACCTCTAAGGTGGAAGCCATAATCAGTTGGCCCACACCTAGGAAAGCAAGTGAAGTGAGAAGTTTCCACTACTTGGCTCAGTTTTATAGAAAGTTCATCATAGGGTTCAGTGAAATATGTGCACCCATGCTTGAGACAATCAAGGGAGGTATGAGAACCAAGTTTGTATGGACAAAGGAAGCACAAAGAGGTTTTGATCTCTTGAAGAAAAAGGTGGCTACTCAACTGGTACTTATCCTACCAAGCTTTGACAAACTCTTCACAATTGAATGTGATGCAAGCAACATAGCAGTTGGAGCAATTTTGAGCCAAGACGATAGACCGGTTGCCTTCTTCAATGAGAAACTCAATGATGCAAAGAAAAGGTATTCCTCCTATGATTTGGAGTCTTATGCACTTGTCCAACCACTTAGGAAATGGAGGCATTATTTTCTACCTAGATAATTTGTGATTTACACTGATAATCAAGCTCATAGTTTTCTTAATTCTCAAGAAAAGTTAAACCATATGCATATTAAATGGGTAGAGTATTTGTAGTCATATACCTTTACCATCAAACACAAGAAAGGATAATGTAACAAGGTAGCTGATGCATTGAGTATGAGGCTACTAACAGTTCAAGAAGTGCAGCTAAAAAGCATTGGAGTGGATAGATTCAAGAATTAGTATGAAGAAGGTGAAGATTTTTCTATTGCCTACAAGGTTTGCCAAGGGTTTGGAAACCATTTTCATAGTGAATATGCATATTACACCTTACAAGATGGCCTTTTGTTCAAAGGAGGACAACTATGTGTGCCTAAAGGGTCTATGAGGGAAAACTTGATTCAAGAGAAGCATAATGGATGCTTGAGTGGACATTTTGGTTTGAAAAAGTGTTTGGAACTTGTCCAAAGATTCTACTTTTGGCCTAAAATGCAAAGAGATATCAGAAGATATGTGGAGAAATGTGTGGTTTGCCAAAGAGCTAAGGGTATATCTTCCAATTCTGGTCGTTATCAGCCTTTACCTATTCCCAACCGGCCATGGGAGTGTGTAAGTATGGACTTTGTAGTTGGATTGCCAAAAACCAAATCAGGTTTTGATAGCATCTATGTTGTGGTAGATAGGTTTAATAAGATGGTTCATTTTATTCCATGCAAGGTCACTCATGATGCCAGCTACATTGCTCACTTTTTTTTCAAAGAGGTTATTAGGATTCATGGTTTACTTATCAACATTGTGTCAGATAGGGATACAAAGTTTATTGGTCATTTTTGGACGACGTTTTGGCAAAGATTAGGTACTAATTTGTCTTTCAGTTCAGCCTATCATCCCCAAACAGATGGTTAAATTGAGCTGGTCAATAGAACACTTGGGAATCTACTTAGATGCCTAACCAAAGAGTATGGTCAAGCTTGGGATCAGATCATCCATCAAGCTAAGTTTTCCTACAATGATAGTATGGGTAGGTCCACCGGTAAAATTTCTTTTGAGGTAGTGTATGGCATTCATCCTAGAGAAGTTTTGGAGCTTAGAGATGTGGGAAAGATGGGACAACATAGTGGACATGCCTTGGACATGGCCCAATCAATCCAAGAGGTGCATGAGCAGGTTAGGATAGCCCTATTGGACACTACTTAAAAGATCAAAGACAAAGTGGATGAGAAAAGAAAAGATATCCAGTTTGTTGTTGGTGACATGGTGATGGTACATTTGAGCAATGCAAGACTTCAAAAAGGTGTCCCTAGCAAGCTTCAGATGAGGAAAGTTTTGGCCAAGTATGGCAACAATGCATACAAGGTAGACTTACCTGATGATATGGCTTTGTCACCCATTTTAACTGTGTCAGATTTGGTCCAGTATAAGGGAACTCTTCCTGCAAAAGATAGCAGATTTTTAGAGCTCTCTCAAGCACTTTCAGACTTTCCCTTACCTGCTACACCCATTCCCCAAGCCGAGAAGGTGTTGGACTCTAGAATTTTGAAGAAAACAAGGCATACCACCTACATGGAACACTTGGTCAAATGGCAGCACCTTCAAACACCATAGGCTACCTAGGTACCTGAGGCATACTTCTCTAAGCATGGAGTTCCATTTTCTTTGCTGCCTCAAGGAGTCACTTGACTTCTTTTCTTTGGGGGGGTATGGTGCAGGAGCACCTAGTTTTGAGTCCAATTTCTTCATTTTGGTGTGTTTGTTCATAGGTTGGTTTAGAATAGTTAATAAGAGTCTTCTCTTAGATCTCCATATGTTTTTGAGATGCTTTGGTAGGTTGAATGTCCTTAGAACAATGCATTTGCTCAATTTTGGCTTGTAAGCCCTTATAAGCCTAAAATGGCAAAAGCTTGCATTTTGTTGAAAAATACCTTGAATAGCCTTGTTTAGAATTGGGACATGTTAATGTAGTGGTTTTTAGTCATTCTAGATGGTTTGGAAGAGAAAACAAAGCATGTAAGACAAAAATGCACTTTTTGGCAAAAGTTGTCAAAGTTGATTGACAACTTTTTGCAACATTGAGCAACTTTTTGCATTTTTGAGCAAAGCGTTGGTTAGGAAACCGATGGAGAGTTAGTTAGGCCAATTATAGCATATAAATTCCATAAGAATGAATGTAATGAGGTTTTTTAATGCCTGGAGTAGATTGGAATACAAACTCGAGACCATTTTTGAAGTTTTACATTGCATTTTTCAAGAATTAGAGCACCAATCCGTACTTAATGGATTGAATGCATTATTATACTTTTCTTGTTATTTTGTACATGTTCTTGTAGTTATCAAGAAGCAATTTGATTAGTTTATTTCAATGTTTGAATTGAGTTTTCAATTTTGTAAGCTCTCGGCCTAAGTAAGGGTTTGAGAGGCCCAAACATGGTTCCAGCTTGAAGTCCTTTGAGTTATTCTCAATAATCCTTGGGACTCGAGCCATGGAACCTTTGTACAGTGTATATAGCTTCTATTTTATTTTGGAGGTCATTGAAAGGCCAATGAGCATCATTTCCTAGGCGAGCTCAGTCATAGCCTAGTTAGGAAATGAATGAGATTATGCAAGTGTTTGGAGGAATGAGCAGGGTTGGAGTTGCAGAGTGTTTGGTATGAAAAAGTGATGTGTGGAAGAGCATATGTGTGAGTTTGGAGGTGTGGAAGATCAAGGAAGACACCAAAACCTTGGAAAAAGACCAAAACAAGCCTAAAACCACCTAAAACAAGCATTGCTTGGGTTCCATACCTGTACAATCAGATTGAGATTCCTCACTTCATAAATTGGAAAGTACTTCCAAAAGAGTATCCTGATCAGCAGAGAGTTTGTGTGGGTCTTTGGATAAATTGTGAGAAAATCCACCAAAAACGGTTAGGTAGAGCTAATTGGGGCTCTATGGCTACTAGGCCTAGAAAATAGGAAAAGGAAGGAATGATGGGGAAATGGATCAAGCCCTCACTCAAAACTAGTTGATTACCCTTGGAAAACATCACAAACACCTACTGCAACCTTTTCAAGCATTTGTTAGAAGTTTGAGAATGTAAGGTTGGATTTACCCTTGTGAATCTCAACCATGCCTGAGCAACTAGTGAGCACACCTTGATTGGGAGCACTCTTAGAGAGTTGAGGTGTCTAAATTGATTAGTAGACCACATGAAAAATAAATTAAGCCCACTAGGACAACATCTAACGGCCCTTAAAAAAAGAATTAACTCCCTTTGAGTATACCTCCCCATCATAGTGGTATCAGAGCAACCAAGATTTGGGAAGAAGCCAACATATGATAGACATTGAATTAGTAGGAGAGAATAGTTTAAGGATTGTGACCAATGTAGAGCTAGAAAAGAAGGTAGAAGACCAAGAAGAAGAAAATTCGCTCCTCAAAGAACGATTACTACAGCTCAAGAGCAAACTAGATACAGTTGAAGATAAAACTAAGAAAGTGACAATCAAGGGCAATGAGGGGAAGGGAAAAGAAGTTGTAGAAGAGGATAGGACTCCTGAACCAGATCCTATTCTACCTAAAGAACCTTTCCTTAAAGAAATTAAAGCCTTAGGAGGAAAATCCCTAGAAGGAGTGGAAAAATGGAACCTAAGGTAGTCCTGGAATGGATAGAGGGATTGGAGAATCACTTTGAATGTGATGGAATCAGTGAGGCACAAAAAGTGAAGGTGGCCAAGTCTATATTGAGAGGGGCAACATTGACTTGGTGGAAGTTTATTCCAGAAGAGAGGCAAAAAGAGGGCAAGAACCCCATAGCTACTTGGAAGGGCATGTTAGCCAAGGTGAAAGAGGCATACATCCCTGAAGATTATGAGATCCAATTAGACAAGAGTAGACAAAATTTGAGACAAAGAGACTTGGATGTGAGCAGCTACACTGAGGAATTTCAGAAGTTGTGTCTGAGATCCAAGGTGGTAGAGGATGAGAGCATCAAAGTAGCCAGATACTTAAATGGCTTGAGATAGAATATTCAAGAGGAGTTAAGCTTGTTATGCCCCAACACCATGCACAAGTGCTATCAGTTGGCACTAAAAGTGGAGGAAAAGAGCAAGAACAAACAAGAACAAAGCAATAGAGGCAGAGGTAGGGGAAGAGATGGTAGAGGTTAGAGAGGTAATTTTGGTGGAATAAGTGTAGACCAAAGATCCCAACGGGAATCCAAGTTGGTTGAGCAAAGTGGGGATTCCAATAGCAAGAGAAGCTATAGAGGAAGGGGATCTAGCAAATCTGGTAGAGGAAGGTCTAGTGGGTCAAGAAGAGGGTCCTATTTCGCCACCATGAAGTGCTACAATTTCCATCAACTTGGACACCCACCCTATAGGTGCCCTAGGAAGTCTTCTTCATCCCAAGGAGGTGAGAGGAGAGTAAATTATGCTAAAGAGGATGCAACAAATATGAAAGATTCAGAAGTAAGTTTGGATTTAGAGGTTGGAGAGAACCTCATGATAAGGAGAGTCTTGATCAAAGAACCGGTTAAGGAGGAACCTAGCCAAAGGAGATCCCTGTTCAGAATAAAATGTAAGATTATGGGAAAGGTATGTAGAGTGGTAGTGGATTTAGGATCCACAGACAACATAGAGTCAGAGGAAGCGGTGAGTAAGCTCAAATTGCCAAGAATACCACATAGTGATCCCTATAGAGTTACATGGCTCAAGAAGGGGCAACATGTTCTTGTAAATGAACAAACTTGGGTTGAGTTCACCATTGGAGGTTACAAAGATAAAATCTTGTGTGATATATTGCCCATGGATGCTTGCCACCTACTCCTAGGTAGGCCATGGCAGTTTGACAAAAAGGCAATACATCATGGAGAGAAGAATGCTTATACCTTCCAAAAGGATGGAACCACCTACAAAATCTAGTCCATAGAAGACCAAGTAGATGACAGATCCAAAGGTCCTAATGTGCTGCAGGTTGGTGAGAAAGAGTTCATCAACACACTCAAGGAGAGAGAAGGAGTCAGGTTTGCCATTGTTTTAAAGACAAAAGAGGACAGCAAGGAGAAGAAGTAAATCATTCCTAAAGAAGTGCAGTAGGTTCTAAATTAGTTTGAGGACATCATTACTGATGGAACACCAGCTACATTTCCTCCTCAACATTGCATAAGTCATTAAATTGACTTTATACCCATAGCTTCTTTACCCAAGAAGGCAGCTTATAAAATAACCCTAGATTAGAACAAGGAGATAGCCAAGCAAATACAAGAACTCCCAGATAATAGACTAATTAGGAAGAGCATCAGTCCATGTGCAGTACCCATCATTTTGGCTCCAAAGAAGGGGGGTACTTGGAGACTTTGCACTGACTCTAGAGCCATAAACCAGATTACTATCAGATATAGATTTCCCATCCCAAGAATTGAAGACGATGGATTGTTTGGGAGGTGCTGAATACTTCACCAAGATAGATTTCAAGAGTGGTTACCACCAAATAAAAATAAAGGAGGGTGATGAATGGAAGACAACCTTCAAGACTACAGAAGGACTCTATGAATGGATTGTTATGCCATTTGGACTCACAAATGCCCCTAGCACATTCATGAGACTCATGAATGAAGTACTGAAGGACTACATTGGTAAATTTTTTGTTGTTTACTTAGATGACATCTTAATTTTTAGCAAGTTTAAAGATGAGCATCTTAAGCATACAGAAATTGTCTTGAGTAAACTATGTGATGAACAACTAACCATCAATTTGGAGGAAATGTGAGTTTATGAAATAAGAATTGGTGTATCTTGGGTTTGTAGTCTCAAGAGGTGATTTGAAGATGGATACCTCTAAGGTGGAAGCCATAATCAGTTGGCCCACACCTAGGACAACAAGTGAAGTGAGAAGTTTCCACGGCTTGGCTCATTTTTATAGAAATTTCATCAGAGGGTTCAGTGAAATATGTGCACCCATGCTTGAGACAATCAAGGGAGGTATGAGAACCAAGTTTGTATGGACAAAGGAAGCACAAAGAGGTTTTGATCTCTTGAAGACAAAGGAGGCTACTCAACTGGTACTTATCCTACCAAGCTTTGACAAACTCTTCACAATTGAATGTGATGCAAGCAACATAGCAGTTGGAGCAGTTTTGAGCCAAGACAATAGACCGTTTGCCTTCTTCGGTGAGAAACTCAATGATGCAAAGAAAGGGTATTCCTCCTATTATTTAGAATTGTATGCACTTTTCCAATCACTTAGGAAATGGAGGCATTATTTGCTACCTAGATAATTTGTGATTTACACTGATAATCAAGCTCATAGTTTTCTTAATTCTCAAGAAAAGTTAAACCATATGCATATTAAATGGGTAGAGTATTTGTAGTCATATACCTTTACCATCAAACACAAGAAAGGATAATGTAACAAGGTAGCTGATGCATTGAGTATGAGGCTACTAACAGTTCAAGAAGTGCAGCTAAAAAGCATTGGAGTGGATAGATTCAAGAATTAGTATGAAGAAGGTGAAGATTTTTCTATTGCCTACAAGGTTTGCCAAGGGTTTGGAAACCATTTTCATAGTGAATATGCATATTACACCTTACAAGATGGCCTTTTGTTCAAAGGAGGACAACTATGTGTGCCTAAAGGGTCTATGAGGGAAAACTTGATTCAAGAGAAGCATAATGGATGCTTGAGTGGACATTTTGGTTTGAAAAAGTGTTTGGAACTTGTCCAAAGATTCTACTTTTGGCCTAAAATGCAAAGAGATATCAGAAGATATGTGGAGAAATGTGTGGTTTGCCAAAGAGCTAAGGGTATATCTTCCAATTCTGGTCGTTATCAGCCTTTACCTATTCCCAACCGGCCATGGGAGTGTGTAAGTATGGACTTTGTAGTTGGATTGCCAAAAACCAAATCAGGTTTTGATAGCATCTATGTTGTGGTAGATAGGTTTAATAAGATGGTTCATTTTATTCCATGCAAGGTCACTCATGATGCCAGCTACATTGCTCACTTTTTTTTCAAAGAGGTTATTAGGATTCATGGTTTACTTATCAACATTGTGTCAGATAGGGATACAAAGTTTATTGGTCATTTTTGGACGACGTTTTGGCAAAGATTAGGTACTAATTTGTCTTTCAGTTCAGCCTATCATCCCCAAACAGATGGTTAAATTGAGCTGGTCAATAGAACACTTGGGAATCTACTTAGATGCCTAACCAAAGAGTATGGTCAAGCTTGGGATCAGATCATCCATCAAGCTAAGTTTTCCTACAATGATAGTATGGGTAGGTCCACCGGTAAAAATTTCTTTTGAGGTAGTGTATGGCATTCATCCTAGAGAAGTTTTGGAGCTCAGAGATGTGGGAAAGATGGGACAACATAGTGGACATGCCTTGGATATGGCCCAATCAATGCAAGAGGTTCATGAGAAGGTTAGTACAGCCATATTGGACACTACTCAAAAGATCAAAGACAAAGTGGATGAGAAAAGGAAAGATATCCAATTTGTTGTTGATGACATGGTGATGGTACATTTGAACAAGGCAAAACTTCATAAAGGTGTCCCTAGGAAGCTTCAGATGAGGAGGATAGGTCCTTGCAAAGTTTTGGCCAAGTATGGCAACAAATCATACAAGGTAGACTTACCCGGTGATATGGCTTTGTCACCCATTTTCAATGTGGCAGATTTGGTGCCGTATAAGGGAACTCTTTGAGAAAAAGATAGTAGAGTTTCAGAGGCCTCTCAAGCACTTTCAGACCTGCGCCTACAAGTTGCACCCATTCCCCAAGCCGAGAAGGTGTTGGACTCTAGAATTTCAAAGAAAACATGGCATACCACCTACATGGAACACTTGGTCAAGTGTAAGCACCTTCCAACATCAGAGGATACATGGATACCTGAGGCAGACTTCTTTATGCATGGAGTTCCATTTTCTTTGCTGCCTCAAGGAGTCACTTGACTTCTTTTCTTTGGGGGAGTATGGTGCAGGAGCACCTAGTTTTGAGTCCAATTTCTTCATTTTGGTGTTTTTTTTCATAGGTTGATTTAGAATAGTGAATAAGAGTCTTCTCTTAGGTCTTCATATGTTTTTGAGATTCTTTGGTAGGTTGAATGTCCTTAGGACAATGCATTTGCTCAATTTTGGCTTGTAATCCCTTGTAAGCCTAAAATGGAAAAATATTGTATTTTGTTGAAAAATGCCTTGAATAGCCTTTTTTGGAATTGGGACATGTTAATGTAGTGGTTTTTAGTCATCCTAGATGGTTTGGAGGAGAGAACAAATCATGTAAGGCAAAAGTTGTCAAAGTTGCTTGACAACTTTTTGCAATGTTGAGCAATTTTCTTGTATTTTTGATCAAAGGGTTGGTTGGGAAACTGATGGAGGGTTATTTAATGTGGTTGTTGAATGCCTAGAGTATATTGGAATACAAATTCAAGACCATTTTTGAAGTTGTACATTGCATTTTTCAAGAATTAGAGCAGCAATCCGTACTTAATAGATTGTATGCATTTCTCTACTTTGCTTGTTGTTTTGTACATGTTCTTGTAGTGCGCAGGAAGCAATTTGAATAGTTTATGTCAATATTTGAATTGAGTTTTCAATTTTGTAAGCTCTCAGAATATGTAAGGGTTTGAGAGGCACAAACATGGTTCAAGCTTGAAGTCCTTTGAGTTCTTCTCAATAACCCTTGGGACTCAAGCCATGGAACCTTTGTATAGTGTATTTAGCTTTTATTTTCCTTTGGAGGTCATTGAAAGGCCAATGAGCATCATTTCCTAGGTGAGCTCAGTCATAGCCCAGTTAGGGAATGAATGAGATTATGCAAGTGTTTGCAAGAATGAGAAGGGTTGGAGTTGTAGAGTATTTGGGTTGAACAAGTGATGTGTGGCAGAGCATATGTGTGAGTTTGGAGGTGTGGCAGATCAAGGAGGAAACCAAACCCTTGGAAAAAGACCAAAACAAGCCTAAAACCACCTAAAACAAGCATTTATTGGGTTCCTTACCTATACGGGAAGACTGAGATTCCTCACTTCATAAATTGGAAAGTACTTCCAAAAGGGTATCCTGATTAGCAAAGAGTTTGTGTGGGTCTTTGGATAAATTATGAGCAAATCCACAAAAACCGGTTACATAGGGCTAATAGGGGCTCTAGGGCTACTAGGCCTAGAAAATAGGAAAAGGAAGGAGAAATGGAGAAATGGATCAAGCCCTCACTCAAAACCAATTGATTGCCCTTGGAAAAAATCACAAACACCTACTACAACCTTTGCAAGCATTTTTTAGAAGTTTGAGAGTGTAAGGTTGGTTTTACCCTTGTGAATCTCAACCATGCCTGAGCAACTAGTGAGCACACCTTGATTGGGAGCAATCTTAGAGAGTTGAGGTGTCTAAATTGATTAGTAGACTAGATGAAAAATGAATGAAGCCCACTAGGACAACATCAGACTTCCCTTAAACAAGGAATTAAATCTCTTTGAGTATACCTCCCCATCACATCTGTACAACACATTCTTTCAAATTCATGAATGTAACTTTCACAATGTATTTAACTAGACTATTGCAGGGGGAGTTTCACATGAGGGTGTTTTCGAAGGCCAGAGCATTGATACAAAAATTTGGGGCCTTGTACATTTAGTTTCCAACATTTACTTATATTTGGGCCCAAGGATTTCCTTTTCAACCACAAAAACTCTCAAGGTATCCTATGGACAAATTGGTGTTACTAGAGCTCACCAGGCAATCGACTGCTTATGATATGATTTAGAAAAAGAAAAGGATGTTGTCCATTGATTTCTCTATTGTCCTAGGTGACTGTTGAATTGTGTCCTTCATTGGTGGCCGTTGAAAATTCCTTACAAGAACTGGCATTATACCACCTGACATTCCATACGTCCCGATCATTCTTTTATCCATATAATAAAATCCGGATGGTTGCCAAAATGAAGTTGAGGCATAAATTTCACTTGGAATATTTTTGGGCAAATGCCAAGGATGATCTTGAGATCAAGAAAAAAATATTTTCCAGATTGCCCCATGAATTGATTAGAATTAGTGAAATTATTTAGGTGCTAGATCAAGTAAAGGAAGATAAGGATGTGACGCAGCCAGAATTTGAAAAGTTGATGATTTAGAAGTTTTGGCTAGGCCAGTTTTGAAATTTACCAGGCATTGAGTGGATCAGCACATCATGGCATTGAGGGAAGGAAATGTGCACCTAAGTTTTGATTAATATGAAAAACAGGTTTTAAGGACCTGAAACATTTAACATAGGAGCATATAATAGTTCATCAAAAAGCATCCAGACCAACAAAGAACAACTTACAAGATGACTGGCAAAGAGGCCAATTAACCAAAAGGTCAGCAAAAGAAACGAACAACAAAGCAGAAAAACCAAGGAAAACACATCTGGTGCAGGAGCACCTAGTTGAGTAAAACTCCCATTTTTGAGTATTTAATGCTTTCATGTTTGTAATGTCTTGTGTTAGGTTTTTAATGTTGTTTTAGGTTGTTTTTTGTCATGTTTAGTGGTTTTGATCTCATTTTGGGCTCAAGAGATCAAGTTTTGCCTTTCAGGCTTTGAGTTGACAATTTTTGGCAAAAATGTGCAAAATTGCCAAAAAAGTCTTCTAATGCTTTCCAAAGCATTGAAACATGTTTTATAAGTGTTTTTAGGCATATCAAAGTTTTTTAGACAAGTTGACAAGGTTAGATTGTCAAAAATGCCTCATTAAGCAAGAAAAGTTGTCATTTGGCTTGAAAAGTTGTCAAAGTTGTCATTTTTGGGTTTTTCTTGCAAAATAAAGTCATGGAAGCCTCATGTCCATACTAAGGCTTGATAACCAACTGGAGAAACTATAAAAGGCCTCCCTTTTCCTTGGTAATGGTTGGTGATTGTATGAGCAAGAGCTTTTAAATGAAATCATGAAATTTTGGCTTTTATGACTGGTTTTTCCTTCCTTTATGAAACAGTCCGTACTATAGCTCCATAGTCCATACTGTACCTTTGGGAAGTGTGCATAACAATTGTATAATGATCTCTAGTTTATTTTTGTATTGGTTTCTCTTGTAAATTGGATTTTACAAAAATTATTTGCAATCTGTGTGCTCACTGCCCTGTCAAGGGTTTGAAGTTCTAAAATGTCACCACATGACTAATCCAGGTCTGGGATCCCACATAATGGATTTAGTCAAGTTGGAATTCATGTATATACTATACATATGCTCTATATTTATGCTAAGAGTGTGGTTGGCAGAAGGACTTGAGTGAATACTAGGCAAGTATTGGTTATTTGGCTAGTAACATGAACAAAAACTCAAGATTTGCACCCAAAAGCAATTTGGAGTGAATAAATGAATGAGGTAGAGGTTTGGACATGTGACCAAGGATTTTTAGCATCATCTTGATGAATTAGAGTAGCTTGCCCCATTTAAGCATTCTCATTTTGTAAACAAAACAGTGAGTTCACTGTTTTTGTGTATGTGTTTGGTAAAATGCTCATGGAATGCTTCAAAAGCATAATCCAAGCCTTGGAACTATGAAGGCTATGTAGTAGGAAGGTTATTCAATGTTTTTTAGACCTCATTAAGGTGGATTTTCCAATTCAACTCTTCAAGTGAAGGTCCAAAGGAGTAATAGCTGTTGATTGGTAAAAGGGAAGCATTCTAGACTATGACAGTGTTAATTTCATTGTTTTCTCAGTGGCTTGCCAAGTGTTTGGCATAATGCTAGTAAAAAAAAGGTAGGGGAAGCTTCAATTTGATGTGGCAAAGGTATCCTAGTAGTGAGGGAGCTTGAAACAAGTTTGATGGAGAGTGTCTATGGTAGAAGCACCCAAACCCTCATGAAACCCTATGTTTAAGCCTAATTTAGTGGACAGTCATTAAACCAGGTTGAGGGAATCCAAAACCTCAAAAATCTCTTTGTTTAGACCTAATCCACACTAAGAAAATCAACTCCCATGGACAAGAAGCCCATCGTTGGGCCGTACGAGAAAAATTTGGCCAATTAGGCCTCCATGGGCTAGTAGCCCTTTGATTGCATAACACAGTTTTCAGAACCCGATTGCAAGGAGGTGTTTGGGGATCATGAGACTTTGTGGCATTCTAAAATAAAAAACCAAATGACAAACAAGACCTTAGATAGTGCATTACCTCAATTGGATTTTTTGACCCTTTGTTGGTGTTTTGAGTAAGCTAAGGGCTATGAGCCTAAGACTAAGTTTGATCATCAAACCTTGAACAAAACTTTGCTGCCTCTACAAGTCCATGTTAGAGTCTCCTAATGCACTCTAAAATTGTGTGTTTAATGCCAAAAGAGCAGGGTTTGAGAATGAGTAGTTGGGTGGAGTGAGCAATTGAAGTAAGTTGAGCATGGGTGTGAGCCATCACCAAAAAAGGAGGTTGTTTGTGAGGACTTGTTGAGAGACCTATCAAGTGTAACTAAACTTGTTATTGCAAACATCAGGAGCAGATACAAACAATACCTCTTGTTCCCTTCTAGGGCCTTTTGACTCAAATTGGCCTTTTTGAGCACTTACCTAGCAATCTCCCTATCATAGTGGTATTAGAGCCAACAAAAGATTCAGGAGGAAGGGAACATTAGGGAAAACATGGTGACTAATGCAGAGTTAGCCAAGAAGGTTGAGGACTAAGAAGAGGAAAATAGGGTACTCAGAGAAAGATTAGATCAACTAGCAATGAAACTAGCTAAAGTAGAAGTCAAAACTGAAGAAGTCCATGATAAGGTTGGAGATCAGGGTAAAATTATGGCAATAAAGGATGAGGTCCCCATGGCTGACCCTGTCATTGAGCAAGAACCATTCTTGAAAGCCTTGAGAGCTATGAATGGTATAACCTTAGAGGGAGTGGCTCTTTTCAGGAGGAAGATGGATCCAGATGCTCTTATAGAGTGGATTGAAGGTCTAGAAAACCATTTTGAATGTGCTGGAGTAACTGAAGCACAAAAGGTTAAGGTAGCAAAATCAAGGCTGAGGGGGGAAACCTTAACTTGGTGGAAGTTCATCCAAGATGAAAGGGTGAAAGGAGGTAAGCAACCAATAGCCACCTGGAAAGAAATGGTAGCCAAAATAAAAGAAACCTACCTTCCAGAAGACTATGAAATGCAACTTCATAGGAAAAGACAAAATTTGAGACAAAAAGACCTAGATGTCAGTAGCTACACTGAGGAGTTTCAAAAATTGTGCATGAGATCTAGAGTAGTAGAGAATGAGAGTATAAAAGTGGCAAGGTACTTGAATGGGTTGAGGTGGTACATCCAAGAAGAGATGAGCTTGTTATGCCTACAAACAGTACACAAGTGCTATCAATTGGCACTTAAAGTGGAAGAGAAAGGTAGGAGAAAGAAAGAACAAAACAACAGAGAGAGAGGTAGGGGAAGAGATGGAAGAGGCCACAGAGGTAGTTTTGGGGGAAGGAGCATAGATCAATGATCCCAGGGAGAGTCTAAACTTCTAGAGAAAAATGGGGATTCTCAGAGAAAACCCAACTATAGGGGTAGGGGATCAAGCAACCCGAGTAGGGGTGGATCTAATGGACCAGGGAGAGGGACCTACTTCTCAACCATGAAGTGCTATAACTACCAAAAGTTGGGCCACCCTACCTATAGATTCCCAGAGAAGCCTAGTTCATCCTATGGCGGTGAGAAGAGGGTAAACTATGTTCAGGAAGATGGAGGTAATACCAGAACTTCAGCATTAAACCACTTAGCTTCAGAAGATGGTGAGAGTTTAATGATAAAGAGAGTGTTAATGAAGAAGCCACACAGTACAAAGGTCTCACAGAGAAGAGCATTGTTCAGGATTAAGTGTAAAATCATGGGAAAGGTGTGTAAGGTTATCATAGACTCGGGGTCCACAGATAATGTCATATCAGAGGAAGCAATGAGTAAATTAAAACTACCTAGGATACAACACAAGGAGCCATACAAAGTCACATGGTTAAATAAGGGACAACATGTGTTAGTAAATGAGTAAGCCTAGGTAGATTTCCACATAGGTGGATATATAGATAGGATCTTATGTGACATCCTTCCTATGGATGCTTGCCACCTACTGTTGGATAGGCCATGGCAGTTTGACCGAAAGGCACACCATGATGGGGAAAGAAACTCCTACTCATTTCAGAAAGATGGAGTAACCTACCAGATTCAATCCCTCATTGAAGAAGGAGAGCGCAGAAATAAAGTGCCTAACATCTTGTTAGTGAATGAGAAAGAGTTCATAAAAACACTAGAAGAAGGTGAAAGGAGTAGGATTTGCACTCATAGTGAAACCCAAGGAAGAAAAGGTAGAAAAGAAAGTTGAGATACCCTATGAGGTGTAGCAAATCCTTGATAACTTCAAAGCAATAATTAGTGATGGTACACCTGCAACTTTACCACCTCCCAGAGCCATTAGCCATCAAATTGATTTCATACCTGGAGCCTCTTTACGAAATAAGGCAGCCTATAAGATGACCCCTGAAAAAAATGAAGAGGTAGCAAGACAAATACAAGAACTCTTAGACCAAGGGCTGATTAGGAAAAGCATTAGTCCTTGTGCAGTACCTACAATGTTGGCACCTAAGAAGGGTGGAACATGGAGACTTTGTATAGATTCTAGAGCTATAAACAAGATCACCATCAGATACAGATTTCCCATACCTAGGATAGAGGATTTGATGGATTGTTTGGGGGGTGCACAATATTTCAGTAAGATTGACTTGAAGAGTGGTTACCACCATATAAGAATCAAAGAGGGGGATGAATGGAAGACATCTTTCAAAACAAATGAGGGTCTCTATGAGTGGCTTGTCATGCCTTTTGGACTCTCTAATGCTCTCAGCACATTCATGACTCATGAATGAAGTTTTGCATGATTTCAATGGCAAGTTTTTTGTTGTGTATTTAGATGATATTCTTATTTTCAGTAAGACTAAGGAAGAGCATTTGAAACATTTAGCTATTGTTTTGAGACAATTATCTGATGAACAGCTAACCATTAACCTAGAAAAATGTGATTTCTTGAAGCAAGAATTGGTCTATCTTGGTTTTGTTGTATCAGGAGGCAATCTGAAAATGGATCAGTCTAAAGTTGTAGAAATAACCAGTTGGCCAACTCCTAGGAAAGCCATTGATGTTAAAAGCTTCCATGGTTTGGCACAGTTTTATAGAAAATTCATCAGGGGATTTAGTGAGATTTGTGCTTCAATGTTAGACACCATCAAAGGGGGTGTAAAGGTAAAATTTCAGTGGACAAGTGCAGCCAATAAGGGGTTTGAATTATTGAAAACTAAAGTAGCTACTCAACTAGTGCTCATTTTACCTAGTTTTGATAGGCTTTTTACTATTGAATGTGATGCTAGTAATATTATTGTAGGAGCTATTTTAAGTCAAGAAAATAGACCAGTTGCATTCTTTAGTGAGAAGTTGAATGATGCCAAGAAAAATTACTCTTCCTATGATTTATAACTTTATGCATTAGTACAAGCACTTAGGAAATGGAGACACTCTCTTCTTCCTAAAGAGTTTGTTGTATACACTGATAATCAGGCACTAAGTTTCTTGAACTCAGAGGATAAATTGAATCATAGGCATGTAAAATGGGTAGAATACTTGCAAGCTTACACTTTTACTCTTAAGCATAAGAAGGGCGAGTTGAATAAAGTAGCAGATGCTTTGAGTAGAAGGTTGTTAACTATTCATGAGATTCAAGTTCAGAGAATTGGTATTGATAGTTTCAAAGACATGTATCCTACTGATGATGATTTTGCTAAAGCTTATAAAGTTTGTCAAGATTTTGAGAATAATTTCCATGGTGCATATGCTGATTTCACTTTGCAAGATGGTTTGTTATTCAGGGGTGGACAGTTGTGTGTTCCAAAAGGTTCTATGAGATAGAACCTCATTCAAGAGAAACACAATGGGTGCTTAAGTGGACATTTCGGTCTCAACAAGACCTTAGAGTTGGTTCAAAGGTTCTATTATTGGCCTAAGATGCAGAGAGACATTAGGAGGTATGTTGAGTAGTGCTTGGTATGTTAGAAAGCAAAAGGTAATTCCTCTAATGCTGGCTTATATCAGCCTCTTCCCATTCCACATAGGCCTCGGGATTGCATTAGTATGGATTTTGTGGTAGGATTACCTAGAACTCAAGCAGGATTTGATAGCATCTTTGTAGTAGTTGACAACTTTAACAAAATGGCTCATTTTATTCCTTGCAAGACAAAACATGATGCAAGTCATATTGCTTATTTATTTTTCAAAGAAGTTGTTAGGATTCATGGTTTGCCTACTAGCATTGTTTCAGATAGGGATGTTAAGCTTCTTGGTCATTTCTGGAAAACATTGTGGAAGAGATTGGGCACTAATCTCTCTTTTGGTTTAGCTTATCATCCACAAACTGATGGCCAAACCGAAGTTGTGACCATGTCTCTTGGAAACATGCTTAGGTGCTTGACAAAGGAATATGGGCAGAGTTGGGATCAACTCATTCATCAAGAAGAATATGCCTACAATGATAGTGTTAACTGGTCTATAGGTAAAAGCCCATTTGAAGTTGTTTATGGTATGCATCCAAGGGGTATAATGGAGTTGAGGGATATCAATAATTTGCAGCATAAGAGTGGAACAATAGATGACATGGCACAATCCATGAAGGAGGTTCATGAGCAAGTGAGAAAAGCTCTCCAAGAAACCTCCCAAAAAGTCAAGGCAAGAGTGGATGCTACAAAGAGAGATGTTCAATTTTCCATAGGTGATTATGTGATGGTTCATTTGAACAAAGCAAGGCTACAAAAGGGATTTCCAAACAAACTTCAGATGAGGAGAATAGGCCCTTGCAAAATCTTGGCTAAGTATGGGTCTAATGCTTACAAAGTTGATTTGCCTACTAATGTTTCTTTGTCTCCCATTTTTAATGTTGCAAATCTGATTGCTTTCAAAGGGCAGCCACTTGAGGAGATTCAAAGAGTTTCAGATGTTTCACAATCCTTTTCTGATCTATCTCTCCCTTCTCTTTCTTTTCCCCAAGCAGAACAGGTTCTAGACTCCAGGATTCTCAAAAAGACAAGGAATCACACCTACATGGAGCATCTAATCAAATGGAAGGACAAGCCAATATTAGAGGCCACATGGATACCTAAAGCTAACTTTTAGAAAGCTGGCATACGTTCTTCTTTGCTGCCTCAAGGAGTCACATGACTTCTTTGTTTTTGGGGGAGTATGGTGCAGGAGCACCTACTTGAGTAAAACTCCCATTTTTGAGTATTTAATGATTTCATGTTTGTAATGTCTTGTGTTAGGTTGTTAATTTTGTTTTAGGTTGTTTTGTGTCATCTTTAGTGGTTTTGATCTCATTTTGGACTCAAGAGATCAAGTTTTGCCTTTCAGGCTTTGAGTTGACAATTGTTGGCAAAAATGTGCAAAATTGCCAAAAAAGTCTTCTAATGCTTTTCAAATCATTGAAACATGTTTGATAAGTGTTTTTAGGCATATAAAAGTTGTTTAGACAAGTTGAAAAGGTTAGATTGTCAAAAATGCCTCATTGAGCAAGAAAAGTTGTCATTTGGCTTGAAAAGTTGTCAAAGTTGTCATTTTTGGGTTTTTCTTGCAAAATGAAGTCATGGAAGCTCATGTCTATACTAAGGCTTGATAACCAGATGGAGAAACTATAAAAGGCCTCCCTTTGCCTTGGGAAGGGTTGGTGATTGTATGAGCAAGAGATTTTTAATGAAAGCATGAAATTTTGACTGGTTTTTCCTTCCTTTATGAAATAGTTCGTACTGTAGCTCCATAGTCCATACTGTACCTTTGGGAAGTGTGCATAATAGTTTTATAATTCTCTCTAGTTGATTTTTATATTGGTTTCTCTTGTAAATTGGATTGTACAAAAATTATTTGCAATCTGTGTGCTTGCTGCCCTATCAAGGGTTTGAAGTTCTAAAATGTCACCACTTGACTAATCCAGGCCTGGGATCTCACATAATGGATTTATTTAAGTTGGAATTCATGTATATACTATACATATGCTCTATTTTATGCCAAGAGTGTGGTTGGAAGAAGGACTTGAGTGAATACTAGGCAAGTATTGGTTATTTGGCTAGTAACATGAACAAAAACTCAAGATTTGCACCCAAAAGCAATTTGGAGTGAACAAATTAATGAGGCAGTGGTCTGGACATGTGACCAAGGATTTTTAGCATTATCTTGATGAATTAGAGTATCTTTCCCCATTTAAGAATTCTCATTTTGTAAACAAAACAGTGAGTTCACTGTTTTTGTGTATGTGTTTGGTAAAATGCTCGTGGAATGCTTCAAAAGCATAATCCAAGCCTTGGAACTATGAAGGTTATGTAATAGGAAGGTTATTTAATGTTTTATAGACCTCATTAAGGTGGATTTTCCAATTCAACTCTTAAAGTGCAGGTCGAAAGGAGTAATAGCTCATGACTGGTAAAAGGGCAGCATTCTAGACTGTGACAGTGTTAATTTCATTGTTTTCTCAGTGGCTTGCCAAGTGTTTGGCATAATGTTAGTCAAACAAATGCAGGGGAAGCTTCAATTTGATGTGGCAGAGGTATCCTAGAAGTGAGGGAGCTTGAAACAAGTTTTATGGAGAGTGTTGTTAGTGAACAGATTTGTCCCTTTTTAAAATGATCAATTTTGCACTCTGTCGCCTTATTTTAAAGACAAGTGTTTCACTAAACAGTTGGGTAAGTGTTGTATAAACCACTTCTCTCTGAATTTTCCATAGGTACAGCTCCCTATCTCAGTTTTTCAATGAATGATTTTAACTTTTTTAATTTGAGTAGTAGCTTTTAACCCGAAAGCATGTAAGGTTGCCTACTTCATTCTTGGATGAGAGGCCGATATTTCACACATGTTTCTTAAAAGGAGAAAGCAATTTTTCCTATCTTTTCAATACAAGAGATGATAGCAACTGAATCAAAGTTTAGTACACCATTTCCATAGGTTTAATAAAGAATGAACAGATTAAAGAAATCAAATTTGTTCTCAAACACGAATCTTTTCTAAAAGAAAATAAACACTCAAAGGAAGGAATACCAGAAGAATAATAATTTTTTGCAGTGGAAAGATCGTTACTGTTATTTGATTAGATAAGCATATGCAAAGATATGTATCTACACGGATTCAAAACCCACAGATTTTCCTTCTCCCAAGATCAGTATGATCATTGTATATATATATTCTTATGCAACAAAGGCACTATAATACATGTATAAATTTTTTTTTATTCCAAATTTAGAAATCTGATACACCCTTCTACAAAATAGAAAATTCACAAAAATAGAGGGAAAAAAAACAAAAACTAACCAAAAATTGGTCACAAAAACTAACCCCTATTCTATCTGTCTTTCCTTCATTTATAGTTTTTAGAACAAGGGAGGTCTCCCTGAAAACTCGACCTCCCCAAAAATAGTTACGAAACCGACAAGATATATTCTGGGACAGATGTCCCCAAGTCTTTGCATAAACATGAGAAATTACAAAAATAAAGGAAACCGAGCCTGAAACAATGTATTATGTCTCTTTTCCATCATCACCATCCTCTCCGCTTTCGCGGGCGTTATGGGCAGTTGTAAGTTCTTGAATAATAGATTGGTTTGGTACTTTCATTGCGTTGAGCTTTACCTTCACCGCCTCCTTATTCCACTGGTAATTCACCATCTTTTCGGCGTGTTTTGGCAACTAATCATTTCCAATAAAAGTCATGGACTCAATCCTAGCCACCCTTGGCCTTGATTTTCTCCATGTTTATCTGGAAAGCCTTGATTGCATCCTGTGTGTTCAAACCACAAATTCCCAACTGCCAATCATGGTCACGATTAACCACCTTGTTATCATTAACTATATTGTACTGGAGATCCTGGAGCTTGTAAACAGAGGTCTTAGCATCAGAGATCATAGACTTGAAGGTAAGCACTCGCCACATTATGGTTTTCTTTAGCACAAAGAGCTGACATTCATCCGCTACCTGTTTGATTGAGTGTTCCATCAAAAACCTGGTAACTCCATATTCTTCTATTTTGGCAAACAAGGGAAAGATATTCTACCATTTGTGTTCCTCCTTCTCCCACGGCACAAGATGATTTTGAACTTCGGCAATAAGACTCTGTATCTCATCGCATAGCCTCCCGGAGTCGACGATGCACTTCTCGCCGTCCTTGATTATTCCCTCAATCCATTTCTCCACGGTTTCAGCAATACTCTTGGCTCGTTGAACTTGGCTCATTAACTTTTTATTTTCTAGCGAAGTTGGGTCGAAGTTCTCTGTAGCATGAGATATTGGGAGTGCTCCAAAGCAACCAATACTATCGATGAACTAGGCCAGAACATTTATGTGTCACTTTAGCTCTCTCTTTTCTCGCCCATCTTTCTCCGACCTGGTGAGCATTTTCTTTGTTGATACTTGGAAGAAATGATTATCTGTGTCTCTACTCATGTTTCCCAATTCCACCTTCGTGATCTCGAAATCATTGGGGCTACCCTCCTTGTTTTTGTCCTTGGGTTTGTATGAGGCGATTTCAGCAACCCATTTTCTAGTTCCCTCATCATTGTCCAGGCGAGCAGCAGTTTTGAACCTTTTTGGATTAGGACTCTTCTCTGTGTACTTAACGACCATTTCCTGAATCAGAATAGTCACAGGAAGAAAACTCTGCTTTTTGTTCACCGAGGTGGTCAATCACTTAGGAGTTGCATTGGAGCTGGTTGTTCCTTCGATCCCTTTGGAAGGTGGCATCATAGCCACAATCACCGTATGAGAATCCAGGGCATTAGCAACATCGCTATCCAAGTCTTCAACTTCAAATATCTGAGCATCGAGAATCGTATTTTTCACCCCTGTATCCTTTGCTTGATCCATCTTTCTTTGAGCGGCACTTAGGGACCGGGTATGCCGAGGAGTACAGAAATCCAAAGCTGAATTAGACCTATGTCTATGCTGGGGTGGCTTGTTCTCCTTACCTACACAAACGGGCATAGAAGCATTGGTAGAAAGATGCTTTGGTGAATGTAGAGGGTCCTCATTGCTTCTCGCAGAATTAGACTTAATGCCTAACTTCACTGCTTTCTTATTGGCAACCCATGCCGTGGTCCTTTCCAAAACTCCTTTGGTCCTCAACTGTATATCATCTTTCTCTTCCTCATCCCAGTCAATTGGAGGCATTTCAATTTCTGCATGGGCTAAGTATCCTAGTTCGAATAGCTCTAGATAGTCCTCTTCGAGCCCCTTAGTATCCAACTTTATCTGCAATGAAAGGACTTGTTCTAACACCATCCTCATGTTTCTCATTTTGAACACCTTGAGTTCATCAGTACAATCTTCCCAGAAATCCTCTAGTTGAGGCATTGGGAGGTATGGCATTAGACCAATACTTCGGGAAAAACCCTTGTTATCGAAACCTTTCCTTTTAGGATACAGGGAAAAATTGAAATTCCTAAGATCTGCTCGAATACTCAAAGCGTCGGACATCGAACTGCAGGACAACACGCCCAATTGGATGGGAAAATGACCCTCCCATTTATCCCTGGGTTGTGCCTTTTTTATTACAAAGGTCAGTTGTCTGCATATCTCCGCCAGAACAAAGCAATCTGAACAAAAGTGAGGGAGCGTGAAGGGCTCCTCTTCAAAGCCGCCTACCCTTATGTAACAGAAGCATGGAAATTGGATATAAAAACTACCAAACCTCTTTATCAAAGTCTGTGCATCCTCGAAGATTCTTTTGGGTTTCATATTCTTCAATTCATGACACAAGTCACCCAAAAAAGCATTGTACACCCTTCTGAAATCCTGTAAGGCCTTATCCTTTTGCAACATGGGATAGAACTCATATACGGGAACATCTTCCTCAGTGAGTTGTTTTGGTATTTGAACCAACTCCTTAACACATGCCAAACAATACAAGAGATACGAAGACATGAAGAAGTTCTGTTTGAATTGTTAACCATAGTTGTTCTCTCATTGAATCAACAATCAATTCAGCCCAATCCAAATATTGCTTCACGATTTATGGCAAGAAGGGTTTCACCATTGTCTCTCCTAATGGTTTCAGACACTGGTTCATATCTAACAATACATTCCCGAATCAATTTTGGGCAAGGAATGGCTGGGGTAAAAGTCGCCGCTTCTATGAGACCGCTACTCAAAATCTCCATGCCAAAAGACTTGTCAATTCTTGAACACCCTCTCTTTCAACACCTCAAGATTTTCCCCTTTTAGGTCAGTATCACTAACTATGGGTTCAGTGGATGCCAGGCTAAAAACATTCCCAAACAAATGTAGTGTGGACTTCATAATTTAAAACAATAAGCCTAAATCGGTTGCAGCAAAACTTTCTATGAGAGAGAAAATGCAAGCAAAAACTACTGGAGAGAACAAGAAAAGGACTCACCTTCACAGTTGAACAACCAGATGACGACTAGTAGCAAACAAGACTCCTATCAAGGAAAAACAAAAACGCAGCAGCGAGGAACAAATGCAGAGCACTAATAATCCTTCATACCTTATTAGTGAAGGCAATGATATGGAAAAATTGAATGCAATAATTCCAATTTTCAGTCTGAGTGTGTTAAGTTTGTGGATTGGACATCGCACGCATGCATTGAATGCATGGTGGCATTTTTGAATTAACCGCCAGTTCCCGAAATGATTGCTTACTTCGAAAAGCCAGGAATCGACGTCACTTAAAACATGGTTCAGCTTCCACATATTTGGTAATGAATAGACCATCAAATCATTAAAATCCGCGGGGCCCACCAACTTCGTACACATATGAACATCCTGAACAGACTTCATGGGGGTTCAAGTAGTTCAAGATGTATGCCGTGCTCAGGGAAAATCTTGCTGAGAAAATTAATTATACCAAGCTGCTGACCATTTGTGCTATATTGAACATGTTGAACATGTTTGAACCTCTTGAACTTGGTTCAATGAGTTCAAAACCTGGAGAGAAATAAAGAACATATCACCGAACAAGAAACTTTTAGAGAGCCGCTGCAAGACACTTGAAGAAAATATTAGTATGAAAAACCTCCCTGAACACCTAGGAACCTATGGAACCTAAATGAACCTGTTGAACCTGGTTCAAGATGGTTCAACGTGTTCACAGAGTTCAACCAATTACCTAAACTTCACATTTGTGATTGAAAAAGGATTTACAGACATACTAAGGACTTGAACTGAGCTGTCACAAGAAAGATTAGGACTCTGAATGGAAATTTTATAGGATGACTTGCTCTTATCATGAGGAATAAATGACACAGTAACATTGGCTTTGACTTGGGATTGTATTTTACAAAGGAAAATGCAAAGAACTCGCAAACTCTGGTTTTGCATGACCAAAAACAAAAAGGGGAAAGGATAAGGTGACTCGCAACTAAGAACACCTAAGCTACTATATACAAAAACTCTCGACCACAGGACTTACAATTTGTAGAGTTTGAGATGTTGCCCGTTGTAGGTATAGGGCATAACCGCTCCATCAACGTAGCTGAGTCTGAAAGCATTTTGTCTGACTGCTTTGTAGATCTTGAAAGGGCCTTTCCATAATGAATCAAACTTGCCGTGAGCACCCTTTGGCTCTTTCCTTTTATCCCATAACAACACTTCATCTCCTATCAAGAAACCTCTTGGTTGAGCCCTCATGTCAAAAATCCTCTTCACTCGACTCTGATGCACAGTGATTCTATCCACCAGCAACTCCCTCTCTTCCTCCAACTTCGTCAGGTACATAACTCTTTTCTCTAAAGCATTCTGAAAGAAAGAATCCTCCACTACTATTTGCAGCTTGGCCATTGATAAATCCAGAGGTAAAGAAAGCTTTGCGCCGATCCCATACACAAGTTCAAAAGTTGTCATTCCAATGGCCCTCTTGGGCATGGTTCTATCTGCCCACAAAGCTTCATATACCTTCTTATGCCAATTTCGAGCATTTTCGTCAACCAACTTTTTCATGATGGTTATCAGGTTCTTGTTGCTGGACTCTGTCAGTCCATTACCCTGTGGAAAGTAATCAGAAGAATGCGAGAGAGTAATCTGATGCTCATAGAAAAACATAGTTAACTCCTCAGAAGAGAAATATGATGCATTATCTGCAACTGTAGACACCAAAAATTGTCCAGTCTAATTAAATAAATATTTTATTTATTTAATTATCTAAGCCTAATTCTTCTATTAATTAAATAAATCTTTATTTATTTAATTAATTCATTTATCCTCTTCTAGCCTTATTTCTCATTTAAATAAATACATTTATTTATTTAAATTATCCTCTTCCTAAATTAAATAAATATTTTATTTATTTAATTATCCCACTTCTACTGTTAATTAAATAAATCTTTATTTATTTAATTAATTCATTAGCTTTTTCTACACATGACACATGTCATTCATCTCTTAATTCCTACACTACCTACCTCTTTCATTATTTTGGTATTTCTTTTACCTACCCTCTAATCCTAGCCGACCTCTCTTTTTACACCTCTCAATCTTAACCCTCCATTTCATATTGTGTCTTCTATTTAAGAAGATGCTTTCTTCATTGTCAAAGCCTAATGACCCTAATTACCCATGCTAATGATCTTTCATGCAACTTGCTACACTACGATCCTACTTGCAACCACATTCCGTTCTTTGTTGAGCTCTTGTGCATACAAAAATCTGAGAGCAAATATATCAAGCAAGATTAATGGAGATAGGAAGAATGGAGATCAAAACCCTATTAGACATGTGATGGTATAATCTTTGTGATTTTGTTTTATTTTGCATTGTCTTAGGTAATCTTCATATGTTATGGTGGATCTTTGTTGATTGTTAGGCTAGGGTTTGGTGGTTGAATTCATTTAGCCTTTCAATATTGTTATTATTGTTATCCATTTTCACCATATACATTTTGGCACGCCCGGTGGGACTCTTGTCCCTTTGCATTTAACCTTTTTGTTGCAGATTTTGCGTTTTTGAAGTTGCAGATCGGACATTTTTTTCGACGACATTTTAGGTATTTCCGCATCTGCGAGTGTTCGGATCGCGTCTCTAAGTTTCAGGAGCGTCTGCGGAAGCAGGAATCGCGTCTGTGTTTTCAACAAATTTTGTTTTGCAGGTCTCCGACAGGGGCGTCTATGTTACATGATCGCGTCTGCGTTACTTTTGATCGCGTCTGTGTCTGAGACGGGCATCTGTGTGTTTTGGCTGCGTCTGTGCATTAAAGAACCGCGTCTGTGTCCTAAAGACGCGTCTGTGTCTGGTATAACTGCGTCTGTGTTTTTACGGTTTCAAAATTTCAAACTTTCTTTGATTCAGTTTTTCGGATTTCGTACTTAGGGTTTCAGATCTGGTTTATTTTTGGACTAACCCTTGCAGATCTAGCTAACCAAGTTTGTGCAGCCTGTTTTGGAAGCAAAAACGTTTTTGTTGAAGGCCCCTTTTTCACAATGTCTTTTTGGGTTTTCTAAAATTTACCTAACTTGTGTGCTTGCAGGAAGGGGTGATCATTTGAAACAACCCAAACTACTAACAAATTTTGTTGCAGGGCCTTGGCTAGGGTTTTGTAATTTTGTTGTGTGCCTTGTTTTCATAGATTAGCAAACACTTCCATTGGTGCACTAAAATTGAATCATTGTCTTTTGTGTCTTGAGCAATAGGCTCTTTTTGTTTAATCTTTAGAGGGCCTGTCTTCCCGTGTGGTCATTAGGACTACTAGTGAGAAGAGGACGACCCAAGTGGTAGGGAGGAAAATCCACCTCATCCGAACCACTATAATCAAATGTATTCATGGTGAAAACTATGAATAACGTGTGCTGATTAGTTCATACCGACACTATGTCTCCCCATAAACCCATTTGATCAAATTTATTTGATCATTTGTAGGGCGTAACCCCTACCAGCTGGGAGCCTTCTGTATTTATAGAGCTGAAAGTGCCACATGTATGGCCACACGAGCGGATGCCCTTACTAGCACCATTTTGTTTTAGAGGCCCAAATCCTTCTAGTTGTTGGGGCAGGAGGTCGGACCTCTGGTAGCGGCCCACACACATACGGTTCTTAGTAGAGATACAAAGTTCACCATGGGGAGTTTTCATGGGGACTGATGCTTGGCTGACCCGAGAAGTGAGTGCCGAGGGTGGAGCCAGTGAGGTCAAGCATCTAAGTATCCGCTCTGAATAGCGTAGCCTCAGGGGTAAAACCCCATGTGGGATCAACAACTATTGTCTTGGCCAGCCATAAGAATTGTGCTTGACTTATGTTAAACATTCAAAACATTCAAGACCAAACAACAAAACATTGTGTCTTTTGTGTCTTCAAGTGTATGCAAAACAATTTTACACCAAACAACACACTTTTCTTGGAGTCATTTTTGGAGTCTAAACACTAGCAAACAGTGAGTCCTCATCAACATTGTGTCCTCTTGTCACGAAAAATAGTCAAACAGTCAGATTTGGTCACAACAAAACAATTTCATAGATTGGAAAAATTGCACGAAGTTTACAGAAACGCGTCTGTGTCTGTTTTAACCGCGTCTGGGTAATCTAAGCGCGTCTATGAAGGGCAGAATAGCGTCTGTGTTTTTAGAAGCGTCTGTGTTGAACAGAGACACGTTTGTGTCTGGAAATCGCGTCTGTGAAGTATACAGAGGCGTCTGTGTCCAGAATTGCAAAAAATTTACAGTCCAGCAAACATAAACAAGAAAATCGCAGAAGCACGTCTGGGTTAAACATAGTAGCGTCTGTGTCTGGAAACCGCATCTATGCAGTATACAGGCGCGTCTGTGTTCAAAATTGCAAAAAAAAAATAAAAAAATTTCAGAGTCCAACAAACACAAGAAATGAGTTTCGGAATACTTGAGCTTCCTAGGTTGTTTCTTCAGGTTTCATCTAGCATTCAACCTGTCTTTGGGTCTCACATAGTCCATCATTGCTTCACATCTCATTTTACATTCATACTTGTCTAAACTTGAGTCAAAAGGTCACTTGCTTGTCCTCATCATACTTTGTCAACACACTACATACAACAACACTTTGCTAAGTGGTCCCTCATCAAGGTTTCTTACCTTTGGGTCTCATTTGGTCTTACTTAGGGTCAAGGTCAGCTTACCTCATCAAGAGAAACTATCCTCTCTTTGGAAGTCACACCTACTCTACTACTTACATACTTGGTCTTACAATTTGGACATTGCAAGTACACCTCAAGATTCATTTACGCTCCATACAACTCTTGGTCTTCCATACTCTTTCCATTTTTCAACTAGTCTTACACATCTTGGTCAAACACCTAGTTCATGGTTGAAACCCGTCTTCAAAAATCTAGGAGAAAAGCTAAAGAAGCTCAAGAGTCCACAAACATGAGTTCTTATGAGTATGACAATGATTTATTTTTCAATCCTGAGCACACTACACTGCCTGACATGGATGTTTATAGACACATTCCAAATGTTGAGAACACAGACACTACAAACAACAATGCTACACACAATGACAATATGGACAACGTTTCAATACAATCAATAGATATAGAAGAATCCATAATGAATCCTCATTTCAATAGATTGGTTGAAGAGATAATGAAGAGGGATAGACAATACTTCTTACACATGATGGCACAAAGTGGAGCTAAAATACCTCATGACTTTGACATGTCTCAACTTATGGAAAATCGACCCTCGCAACAAACTCACTCCAACATGGATCAAAGGAGACCCAATAGTGGAGGAAATAGAGGACCGAATATGATGCTTGAGTCACCATCAGTTTTGCTTCAAAAACCAGAAGTCCCACATACACAAGCTCAAACATATGATACTTACCTTCGAAGACCATTATGGAAGCCTTATGCAGATAGATATGCTCAATCACATGCTCTAGCTATGGATCAATCAAAACAAGTGGATACTCAAAGGCATCCTCAAAATTTGGACATAAGGAAACCTCATGTCAAATTTGGGGGCAACACAATGGAAAATGAAATGCCTATTGAATATGGTATATATGCACAAAATAGATATGGGGTTCCTCAACATGAAGCTATGCCAAGTGCTCCCTATATGCCGCATCAATATAGACCTCCATATGGACATGTCTATGATCAGTATCATCCATACATGCAACAAGCTCCTCCTCAAATTGGCGTCCCAAACATGGGGTATGCTACAAGAAATAGATCTCCTCCCAAGAGCAATTTGGAGCAACAAATAAGAGATTTACAAAAGAAAATGGAGGACATGAGTGCACCAAAACCAACATACACTATGAGAGACATATGTCCTTATCCATTTGATAAGAGCATCCCAATGCCTCCATTTCCTGCACACTTTGTGACGCCAAAATTTGACAAGTATAGAGGAAAGGGAGACCCCAAGGCACACATACGACAATTTTTCACAGCCTGCATTGAGGTAGCGGCAGAAGAAACATATTTGATGAGGTTGTTCCCGCAGAGCTTAGGCGATCAAGCTATGGAATGGTTTTCTCAATTACCTCCCGGTATTAAGTCATGGGGCGACTTAGCAGAGGCATTCATTCAGCATTTCTCCTACAATATAGAAACAGATATCTTAGTCACTACTCTATGCAATACTAAGCAAAAGGAAGGAGAATCTTTTGCGTCATTTTTACAAAGATGGAGAAATCTAGCTAGCAGATGCTCTTGTGAAATTCCCCAAAAACAAATGGTAGAAATGTTCACTCAAAACGTTAACAAGGATATTGGCTATGATCTAAGGAAAGCTTGTTTGTCCACATTCAAGGATGTTATTGAAAAGGGCTTAGCAACAGAAAAGGTCCTAATTGAACAAGGAGTCATCAAGCTATTCAAGGAAAACAAAGATGACTTTAAAGGAAAAGACAAGCCAAGATTTTGGAATAAAAACAAGAACACAGTCAACGATGGCATTGTTGATGCCAATACAGTGAGACCCAAGTTCATCTTTTCAGGATCAAGTTCTACAAACAATCAAGTGAATACTCAAACAACTTCCAGATCATGAAGGAAGTACACTCCATTGGGAGAACCACTTGAATCAGTCTTCAAAAAGCTAGTGGCAAACAAAGTGATCACAGTTCCAGATTTTCCTCCATATGAACCAAAGGTCAAACCAAATTGGTGGAATGATGATGAGTATTGTGAGTTTCATAAGAGCAAGGGACATAAGACAGAAAATTGCCATCGACTGAAGAATATTGTGCAAGATCTCATTGATAGAGGTGACATTGAGATTGAGGGACATTCATCTAATCAAGAACATGAGATGTTTAAGGAACCATTCCCAAAGCATGACAAAGGAAAAGCCCAAGTCACAGATGATCAGGCCAACTATACTAGAGCACCTTACAACTATGACTCAACTATCAATCACATCTCAATGGACAATCATATCTCTACTATTACCATCAAGAACAAAAATCCTGAGAATCCTCCTCAGAGACCCAAGATTGTCCTAAGAGGTGTTGGATCTTCTTTTGAGTCTACCTCTGAATGTCATGTAACAACTCGTCGAGGTAAAATTACTTTGCCAGGTGCCTCCACTAAAAACACCTCTTCTTCATCTACTAAACCTGAGTATGACCTTGTAGAACAGTTAGGGAAGACACCCGCGCTCATCTCCATCCTTGAGCTCTTACGCATATCCCCTGCTCATAAGGCTATTCTTGACAAAATCTTGAGAGACACCGCCGTTCCTACTGATCTAAACGTGGACCAGTTTCAAGCCATGGTGGGATACCTATCCATTCCACATTCCCTTACATTTATAGAAGCTGATGACGCCTCCATAAGTCAGCCACATAATGCACCATTACATATTGAAGCCTTCATACACAAACATCGAATAAAGCGAGTCCTAATAGATGGAGGAGCTGGTCTAAACATTTATACATTGAGCACCATTAAACAATTGGGATATTCCAATAAAGCCGTGAATTCAAAGAATCAAATTACCATCAAGGCATATGATGATGAAGAGAGCTCATCCAAGGGCACAGTCACCTTACCTCTGAGAATTGGGCCAGTTACAAAGGATGTGGTTTGTCAAGTCCTGGATTTAGATCTCACTTATAATATATTGCTAGGACGTCCTTGGATTCATGAAATGAGGGCAGTCCCATCGACATATCACCAATGCATTAAGTTCCCTCATAATGGAGTCGAGGTAACAGTTAACGGTGATCCAAATCCGTTCATATATTGCAATAACTTGAGATCACATACTGAGACTATCATTCCCAGTAATCGTGAGGCTACTCCTTCTTCGGCATACATTGACCCTGAGTCATTAAAACCTTCGACATCAAAACAAGGTGAACTTAAAGGAAAATTTCAAGACAAAGGCATGGGAGAATACACTTTAAATCAGACCATGTATTTATGACAAGTCATGAGCTCTCCAAAAGAATTTGGAAGGCCACATCCTAACAAGCAAACATTCATCATGACGCTCGAATGGGATCCTACTACCTTTCAAAGATGGGGCGAACTGGAAGAGGAAGATTTATACAAAATGCTCTATAAAGACATGGAAGATGACACACAGGATCAGATCAATATACCTTGTGAGAAATATGGCAAAGGCTTCAAGATTCTACAAAAATTCGGGTATGATGGAAAAAACCCTCTTAGGTTACGCAAAGAAGGCGTCATGGAACCCCTACAACCTGAATTGACTGTAAGAAGAGAACGCTCAAAGGGACTTGGTTTTCTGACTTCCAAGATCCACACAAAAAGGACAGAAGAGGCATCACAAATCAAAGTTTCCAAAGTTCAACAAGAGGATTGCTATTCCACAAACTCCAACGAATGGGAATGGGGTTCAGACAAATCCTCCAATGACTACGAGCTCACCGAGACATTCAGAGAGCCAGATGAACCCACAGAAGAGGAGGAGTTTTATAACAAATTCAGAGTTGGTCAAGAAACAACCCATGAGGAGTCTACATAGTCATTGTCTCGAGGTTCTAGGTTGAAATCACATAGGATGAGAACACCTGTTCCGGAATGCGCTACTAGTAACGACAATTTGGATTCGCTTGCGATCGAAACTGACGAGGAGAGTGCCATCGATGACCTCGATGATTGCCTCAATATACCCGAATATAACCACATCTTCACTCTTAGCCCTGCAAACTCTGAAAACATTAAAAGCCTTCCCCTTGTTCATCCCCAACTCATTGATTGGGATTATGAAGGACCAGCACAATTTGACACATTTCAGAATGACGAAGCTATTATTGACTATCTTGGCATACGAGATGATCTTCCCCCTGGGGACCACAAAGCAGGATACACCATAGAACTCAACAACATGGCATATTTTGGTGAGGGTGTCGGACCTTCCAGTCGCAAAAATGTGAAAATAAGAACAAATCAAGGGTCTTATGGCGAAAACCACACTGTGGCGCTATCTGACCCCAAAAAAGTAAAAAGAAAGGACGTATCTGAGGGTGAAAACCTCTCTGAGGCACCCGAAGATGGAAGGCTCGACATTCTCCCAGCATCATATGAGGAAAAGTCATCCATGTTGGTAGAGGAGACTATCAAAACAAACATTGGTACAGAAGAGATTCCACACAACATATTCCTGGCTCAATCATTAACAGAGTCCAGAAGATCAAAATTCATAAGCTTCTTCAAAGAACGACAAATCAACTTTGCATGGTCATACGCCGATATGCCTGGACTGGATCCAGATTTGGTAATGCATCATTTGACAATCAAACCGGGGGCAAGGCCAGTGAAACAGAAATTGAGGAAAATGCATCCACAAGTGGCATTACTAGTCAAAGCAGAGCTGGAGAAATTACTCGATGTCGGATTCATACGCCCAATTGATTACCCCAAATGGATCTCCAATTTGGTACCTGTCAGTAAACCAGACCGCAGCATCAGAATATGTACAGATTTCAGAGACATCAACAAAGCTTGTCCAAAAGATGACTTCCCATTACCAAATATCGACTTGATCGTTGATCTCACAGCAGGTCATGAAATGCTATCATTAATGGATGGATTATCTGGCTATAATCAGATAAGAATTGCACCCGAGGATCAACATAAAACATCATTCACTTGTCCGTGGGGAACTTTCTGTTGGAATGTCATGCCCTTTGGGCTGAAAAATGCAGGAGCTACATATCAAAGAGCAATGACTACTATTTTTCATGATCTCATGCATGTAACTGTGGAAGATTATGTTGACGATCTCTTGGTCAAATCAATAGACAGAAATACACATTTGGACATACTTTCAGTCGTCTTTGATCGGTTGGAAAAATACAAGGTAAGATTAAACCCTAAGAAATGTGTCTTTGGAGTAACCTCCGGGAAACTCCTAGGATTCATCGTGTCCAAAAGAGGAATTGAAGTGGATCCAGCAAAAGTCAAAGCTATCTTGGAAATGCAACCACCAAGAAATATTAGTCAACTTCGATCCTTACAAGGGAGACTCTAGTCTATACGAAGATTCATAGCACAACTGGCGGATAAGTGTAATCCTTTCCAGCACCTGCTACATAAAAACATCAAATTCAAATGGGATGACAACTGTCAACAGGCTTTCCAGACGCTCAAAGACTATCTTCTAAATCCACCAGTTCCAGATCAACCACTGCTATTATACATTTCAGCTACTCCAACAGCACTAGGGGCACTCTTAGCGCAACAAATTGCTGACGGCAAGGAAAAAGCAGTATACTATATCAGTCGCACATTGGTGGGATATGAGCTAAACTACACACTGATCGAGCGTGCATGTCTCGCTGTGGTCTTTGCTTCACAGAAATTATGCCATTATATGCTTATTCACAAGACTAAGTTGATTGCAAGAATTGATCCATTAAAATATCTTCTCAACAAAGCTACACTTACTGGGCGGCTGGCCAAATGGGTAATGATATTGAGTGAATTCGACATCGAGTATGTGGACAGAAAAGCAATAAAAGGACAAGCAATCGCGGATCAATTAGCAGATGCTCCCATGATAGATGATGCTCCTCTAAATTCAGAATTTCCAGATGAATCCATTCTAACAATATCACATGCAAAGCCATGGCAATTATACTTTGACGGCTCATACACACAGCATGGGGCAGGAGCTGGTATTCTCTTTATAACTCCTCAAGGCGATTCTATACCAAAATCATACCGCTTATCATTTTCTTGCACCAACAATATAGTGGAATATGAGGCATTAACAACAGGATTACGAATTGCAGTTCAGTGGAAGATCCAAGAACTTCGTGTTTTTGGGGATTCTCAACTTGTCATCCGTCAAGCAACTGATGATTACCAAACAAAAGATGAAAAATTACTGCCTTATAAACAAATGGTGGATAATCTGAAACAACACTTTACAAAGATAGACTTTGAGCAGATACCAAGAGAGCAAAATCGTGTTGTAGATGCCATGGCTACAATTGCTTCACTAATTGATCTGCCTCAAAATGAAACCTGCTATGAGTTCCTGGTAGACAACCTGTTGGTTCCTTCATATGAGATAATGCCTACTGAGATGATATGTGTGGTTGGTCCCGAATCCCAGTTATATGGCTCCATCTTCACATACCTTCGCGACAATACCCTACCTTCTGATCTATCAAACAACCAACGCCGCACTTTCATTCGCCAATCCTCTCGATATGTCATTTTAGCTGATATCCTATACCGACGAGGTCTAGATGGCACTCTTCTTAGATGTTTAGAAAGCGACGAAGCTCAGATTGCATTACGTGAAGTGCATGAAGGGATATGTGGTCCGCATGCTAGTGGTCCTACCTTGGCCAAGAAACTCATCAGGACTGGATATTACTGGCCCAATATGGAAAAAGACTCATATCAGTTTGTCAAGAAATGTAAGCAATGTCAAATTCATGGAGATCTCATACATGCACCAGCACAAGAACTACAACCACTTGTGTCTCCTTGGCCCTTTTGTCAGTGGGGACTCGATCTCATAGGCAAGATTCACCCTCCTTCTTCTAATGGTCATAAATTCATTATCATAGCCACAAAGTATTTTACAAAATGGATTGAAGCCGTGCCTCTCACACAAGTCACTGGAAAACAAATTGCTACTTTCATCCTTAACTATATCATTTTCCGATATGGTATTCCTAAGTCCATTATTACTGATAACGGGCGTCCCTTCAAAAATCAGGATGTTCGTGAACTCTATGAGCGCTTCCATATCTCCCATCATTTCTCCACACCATATTACCCCCAAGGTAATGGCCAAGCTGAGGCGTCTAATAAAACAATTCTTAAAATCCTCAAAAAGACAGTCGACGACGCTGGCCGTAATGGCATATCCAACTCAATCCTGCACTTTGGGCCTACCGCACAAGTGTTCGCACACCTACAGGAGCTACACCCTACTCACTTGTCTACGGCGCTGAAGCCATCTTGCCTATTGAGGTTGAGTTACCTTCTTTACGGGTCTCTTTGCGAAACATCATCAACGATGAAGATTACAGGGTCTCTCGCTTACAAGAACTAGAACTGCTGGATGAACGGAGACAAACTGCTTTTAATCATCTTAAGGCTTACCAACAGCGAATGAGTCGCAGCTACAATCACAAGGTCAAGCCTCACACATTTGAGGTAGGTGATTTGGTTCTCAGAGAAAACCCCAAGAATCAGCAAGACAGAGAGAAGAAGGGCAAGTTTGAATCAAACTGGCTTGGTCCTTACATCATCACAGCGGTATATGGATCTGGGGCATATCAGCTCTGAACTATAGAAGGTGAACCTTTGGAGGATCCTATCAACAGCATGCACCTTCGCAGGTTCTACACATAGCTCATCAGAATATCCTAATTCAAAAATACAAAAAAATCAAAAAAATTTCAAAAATACAAAAAAATTTATTAAAAAAATAAAAAATCGTTACTTGGTGAAAACCTGGCAAACAGGCGCCTTGTGACACAAAAAAAAAAAAAAATTGAAAAATTGAAAAAAAGAAAAGAGAAATAATTTCGTCCAACGGTGAAAACCACTTCGGTGGCGCCCTGGGCAAGTACCATGGTAAAAATTGGGTCACCAGCGCCATGCGTAGAGACATTGCTCCTCCCTCCTTCAGGATTCACTTTCATCCTTTCACTTTGCACACACTCACAACCTATTCATCCATAATAAACTTACCCAGTCCCATCATGGCTTGTTATTGATCTACCTAAGATTGGTTAAGCCATTCATAATAAACCTCCCTTTTCACCTCCCTTTCCATCCATAATAAATCAGATCCTATATGTGGCTAAGGCAATTCCTACGTCTAGTGATGGGTGTGGAACTGAGGACATCACATGTTTCGAGGAGTACAGTTTCTTCTAGCTTCCTTCAGTCTATCCGCGCACAATCCGCAATAAAGCAACATTTGCATCGCAATCCGCAATAAAGCTTCATCTTCTTCGCAATAAAGTATCAGTTTCATGGATTCAGTTAGTTTCAGATGAGACACAGCAACAACAATGGGCTTCAACAAAATCAAATCTTTCAACAGACTCAGACAACAATATGGTTTAGTGTTAATCTATCCCTTTTGTGAAAGTGAACATTGTGACCACAATCAAACATGACTTATACAAGTGACAAGAGACACTAAACTTGAGGACTACAGTGGATGTTGGTGTCGAGTCTTGGTTTTCTTTTGATTTCATCTTTCTGGTGACATGTCTTTTAGCTTTTCCAGGATGTCTTTGACTAGAGATTCTATCTCCAGGATGTCTTTGACTAGAAAGGCGAGGATGGGGTATCGTCACTTATTTGTGTTTGCTGTCTGTGGATTGTCTCTTAGTAATGCTATGACTTGTCCAAGGATATGAGGACACTATGAGTCTAGTATGAATTGGGGCATTCCTTGTTTGTGACTGTCTTATCTCCATGCAAACAGGTACAATGACTTTCTGGGTCGAACTCATGCCTCGATTGTCATAACCTACTTGCCATAATAAGCTCAATGATGATAATGCACAAGAAGCTCTTTCACTTTCATATCTTCTGTCTTCCATCCCCCTTTCTTGGTTGACTTCCATCGTTCTTCTTGAGTCCGCGTAGCCTGCTATCACATGACTGAGTATAATGACACATCAAAAACATTTGCATTTCATGTAGTTGCACCTGCATTACCACATATAAGCATTTCATACATACATATAGATATCACAATTGCATCACATCCTGCACACAACACCTGTTAGCACATCTTACATTTTTTACGTTTACATTATTATATTCACTTGCATTACTTACATTCACATTTGCATCATGCATACACATATAGAATCATAAAAGAACAAAAATATTGCATTGCATCATGTACATATTTGCATCCATATCATAAGCATCACATAAGAACATCTCATCACATAAGTACACATGCATATAGTTGCCGTAAAAATGAATCATCTCTCATATATAATCAAAATGTGTCATGATACAATGATGTCAAGAATCATATGGCTACAAAATCACCCGCAGGTGTCTACAATACAAAAATGGTACATATACTGATACAAGGGAGCCCTCTATGGCTATGATGAACTCCCTCCTTCAGAGCCGCTTGGCCTCGACGGAGTCTGAGCTCTAGAAGGACCCGCTCCAGGATCACCCTGCCTATCTGGTGGTGGTGGAGGACCCATGACCCCACCATTAGATGCCTGTCTCCTCCGGCTCCCTCTCGTAGCCGTTGCTGTCCGCGATGGTCTATGGAAGCTCCTCGCCCGCTGATCTGCTGGCACGACACCATAATACAGGTCCCTCCAGTAGGCGATCTCCTCTCCGGCTCACAGCACATATGCGTAGCCTGCTCCTGTGTCCTCCGCTGCCTACCTCCTTGCCCTCAGCGCTGTCTCAGCCTCAGTGTAGCGCTGAATCGCTTGATCCCTCTCCCACTCAGTATCCCTGAGCCAGGTCCTGAGCTGATCCCTCTCCCTCTCCAGATCTTGAATCTCGTCTGCCTGGCCCTGGCAGATCTCCCTCAGATCCAGCAGCTCAGCCTCCACTGGGTTAAACCCCTCAGCCTCAGCCTCTGCCCGTGGCTCTCCCTCTGCGGGTGCCTACCCCTGTACCCCTCCCTGTACTTGTACTGGTGCCTGAACGAGTACCTGTCTCGGTACATGCCTAGGTCCCTGTACTTGTCTCTGTTCCGGTGCCTGTACTGACACCTGTCCCTGTCTCTATCCCTGTGCTCTAGGACCCTGTGCTGCTGGTACCTGCAGGGGCACTCCACCGCGACCCCTCACCACCTGGGCCTGTCCCTCCTGTCCACCCTCCCTCCGAGGTGCCACCCTCCTCTCCCCAACTACTCCCCTCCACTGCCGTCGGCCTCTACCCCCATCACCCCCACCATCATCATCGTCATCTCCTCCTCCATCTCCATCCAGTAGCTCCGCTGGATCTGTCAGTCGAGGGAATGGATGCTCCGCCCAGTAAGCTGTGTACTCTGCATCCATACCTGCATCCTCAATCTCAGGCCACATGTCCCAGGGAAGGGGTATCATCTCTGCCAGTTGTGTAACTGCCTAATCATATGATAATAATGGCCCGAACTGCGCATGATCCCTCACTGTGCGGGCATACATACCCGAGCCTCGTGGCATCCGCTAGATCCTGCCAAACTGTCTGCCAACCCTATCCACCAGCTGTCTCTCCAATATATAGGGCATCCGCCCAATCAAATATCTGCTCCTGAAGGTATAAGGCAGCTCCACTGCGTCATCCTCCCACTCCTCGCACCCTATGTACGGCCTCCAGATGACTACATCAATGTCATCTATCACACGCCTCCAGTGCTCTAACCTGCCAATCTGAGGCTGCGAAGTAATCATGTCATAAAGATGCACAAAGCTCCGCCCTTGACCTCTGCCCCTGAAGTGTATCGGCCGTGTGATAGGCAGATGCTCGTATGCCCACACCTGTAGCAGTGTCACTCCACAACCCAGTCCTACTGATCCATGGTAGACGAACTGGTGCAGCTCATAATATAGGTGTGCCAACACACATGGACCCCATGCATATCTGGTGTGCTCAGTCACCAATATCTCCAGTGCTCCTCCCCAGCCCACTGCCAACCCCCGTGTCGCCCTGTCTGGACACAGGAAACCACTGATAACTCCTCCAATCATAGCTGGCAAGGCTAACCCTGTCGCAGTCATGGTATCCCATGCCACGTGCCCTGCTCTCATCTCTAGCCCGGGATCCTGGAACACCCGTCTCAAAGCCTCCCTGTTTCCGTCATGATCGTATGGAATCAGCTCTCCATCAATCGGTATATGCAGTATCCTGTAGACATCCTCGAGGGTCACTGTCATCTCCCCCATCGGTAAATGAAATGTGCATGTCTCGGAGTGCCATCTCTCTGCCAGCGCAGTCAGCAAACCCATGTTTGCCCGAAACTCAGGCACATATAATACGTGTCTCAATCCCATCTCCTCAATGGCAGCTCTATCCTGAAATGACAACTCTGGTCGCAACCTCTGTGTGGACGGGAATCTCTCCCGTGACTCTAGCATAGGCAAATACTCCTACAGTCAAGCAAATCAATCATGTCAGTCATGGTGGCATTCATTGTTCATCACAAAATGCTACTCGCTATCTAAATGCATATGGTCATCTATCTCAGTGACACTCACTGTTCATCACAAAGTGTTGCTTCTATCCTAGTAGTGCTCCCTGTTCATCACAAAGTACTACGTGTGTGACATTCCCTGTTCATCACAAAGTGTTACTCACATTTTGCACTCCCTGTTCATCACAAAGTGCTGCTCATACTTTGGGTAGTCCCTGTTCATCACAAAGTACTCTATCTTGGTGCTCCGTGTTCATCACAAAGTGCCTTGATCTATCCTAGTCTTCCTAGAGGACCTGCTTGAGTGTATCCTTTCAGCAGCTTATCCAATCGACAATGTATGTTCATCACAGAACTGCCGATTTGACCTAGAAGACTAAAACCTTGCATTTTTTTGACATATACGTGCTTTTACCTCACAGACACGTTTCTGCCTCACAAACACGCCTGAAGACTGCATAGACGTGCCTGTCCAACGCAGACGCGCCTGTTTGACATAAACATGCCTACATTTCTCACAGACGCGACTTTGGAACATAAACGCCCCTACAGGACATAAACGCGCCCGCATCAAGCACAAACGCGGTTCCAGACGCAGATGCGCCTGGCACCGACATAGACGCGCCTGACGGACATAGACGCGCCTGGCACCGACACAGATGCGGTTGCACTTTTTTGTGCCCTATTCCTAAGCGCATTTATTGCTAAACTACCATGCATTAATGACAAAATTGAAATGCGTCAAAGTACGAGGAGGTTTGGTGGTACTTACCGGCTCTCCTGCCTCTGCTGGCCTCTGAAATCGGCGAACACGGTCGAATCTATGTACGAAAGCCATCGCTGCTGACTGCTGCTGCTCTTTTTTCGCTCTGCACTGTGATCTTGTGAGGGTGTAGATGACAACGAGGATGTCTTTTGCCCGTGGTCTATCTTATAGCCTACCCTAGCCCTCGCCTTCATTTTCCCGAGTCAGTCTTCATTATCCCGTGACTCTGTCACTTTATCCGATCTAGCCATTCTAGCCTTTCTTTCTTATCGAGAGATTGTCTGCAATCTTTTCAGACTTTTTCATCCAATCTCTCGAGGGGGCATATCATTCCCATTCTGGGGCAACTCTGTATCAGTTCATCTTATCTTCTTTGAAACAACGCGACAAGCCGCATTGTCTCAAAGAGGGGCAAAATGTAGACACTCAAAATTGTCCAATCTAATTAAATAAATATTTTATTTATTTAATTATCTAAGCCTAATTCTTCTATTAATTAAATAAATCTTTATTTATTTAATTAATTCATTTATCCTCTTCTAGCCTTATTTCTCATTTAAATAAATACATTTATTTATTTAAATTATCCTCTTCCTAAATTAAATAAATATTTTATTTATTTAATTATCCCACTTCTACTGTTAATTAAATAAATCTTTATTTATTTAATTAATTCATTAGCTTTTTCTACACATGACACATGTCATTCATCTCTTAATTCCTACACTACCTACCTCTTTCATTATTTTGGTATTTCTTTTACCTACCCTCTAATCCTAGCCGACCTCTCTTTTTACACCTCTCAATCTTAACCCTCCATTTCATATTGTGTCTTCTATTTAAGAAGATGCTTTCTTCATTGTCAAAGCCTAATGACCCTAATTACTCATGCTAATGATCTTTCATGCAACTTGCTACACTACGATCCTACTTGCAACCACATTCCGTTCTTTGTTGAGCTCTTGTGCATACAAAAATCTGAGAGCAAATATATCAAGCAAGATCAATGGAGATAGGAAGAATGGAGATCAAAACCCTATTGGACATGTGATGGTATAATCTTTGTGATTTTGTTTTATTTTGCATTGTCTTAGGTAATCTTCATATGTTATGGTGGATCTTTGTTGATTGTTAGGCTAGGGTTTGGTGGTTTAATTCATTTAGCCTTTCAATATTGTTATTATTGTTATCCATTTTCACCATATACAGCAACAATCTTTTGAGGAACCCCAAAACGAACTAGGATGTAATCCTTGAGAAAACTACATACAACTTCTGAGTTTGCTTTTTTAGTGGGAATGGCTTCCACCCACTTGGTAAAGTAGTCAGTTGCTGTCAAAATGTACATATGACCAGCACTAGAATGAGGGTTTATTGGCCCTATGAAATCAATGCCCCACTATTTGAAAGGTTCATCTACTACCACAGGCCTTAAAGGCAGGGCCGCTAAATGTGGCTTCCCAGAAAAGAGTTGGCACTTCTTACACTCCTTAACATAAATATATGCATCCTTAAACATGCTTGGCCAATAAAAATAATTCCTCAAAATTTTGAAAGCAGTAACAAACGATGAGAAATGTCCCCCATAGGCTTCACCAAGATAAATCTCCAGCAGTTTTTGCTATTGAGGTTTATCTACACACCTTAAGTATGTTCCATCTAAACCTTTTTTGTACAAAACATCCCACCAAATTACATACTTAGCAGCCTTTAACTTAAGATTCCTTTGCTCTTTTGCTGACAAATGACTTGGGTAGCTGCAATAAGTCAAGTAATAAGCCACATCTGAGAACCAGGTATCCTACAATCCAACAAAAAGAGTTAATGGTAATTTTGCTTTTGTTTCCATCTCATTTTTTGCTATTAACCTGCATAAGCCTTGTCCTTTGACTGTCTTCGTAAGGCGAATATCTAAATCATATTCTTGAATTTTTGTTACCCAAGTTGCTCTTTTATTAAGTCCAACCTCTTGTTGAGTTAAGATGCTTTTCACTGCAGAGTCTGGGACAAAAACCAAAGAGTGAGAGTGCAAAATATAGTACCGAAACTATTTCATAGCTTTGACTACGATGAAGGCGTGTTTCTCCAAGAGTGAGTACTTAAGCTCATGCTTCTTGAGAGGAATACTCATGAACGCTATAGGTGCTTCGGCCCCAGATTCATCCAACTATAACAGTATTCTGGACATTGTATGCTCTGATGCATAGCAATACAAAATGAAGTCTTTTGTGAAATCTGGGTTAATGAGAGTAGGCGCATTTGCAACTGAACCCTTGATTCTTTCGAAAGCTTCTTTAGCCTCTTCAGTCCATTTGAAAGGATGGTGTTCACTCAACAAGTTGATGATGTGTTTTGTAGTTTTTGCAAACTCCGGAACGAATCTACTTAAGAAATTCACTTGACCAAAGAACGACCTTATTCCAGTCTGGTTGGAAGGTAAACTGAGACGTTGAATTGCACCAACTTTCTCAGGATCAATCTTGAATCCTTCCTTTGAGATAATATGTCCTAGCAATTTGCCCTCCGTGACACAGAAAACTGATTTCTTTGGGTTCTGGGAAATACCCTGCTCTCGACAACGTTGCAGAACCACCCTCAGATCCTTGAGATGGTTCTTCCTCTCTTTAGAAAATATCGTCAGGTCATCCAGGTAAACAACAATAATTCTATCTCAAAAATCCTTAAAAGAGGAATCCATGCTCTTTGAAAGGTGGCTCTGGTGTTTATTAAACCAAAAGGCATACGGTTATATGCGAATGTTCCCCACAGAGTGATGAATGTCATCTTATGTTGTTCATGCTCTGCAACACTAATTTGATTGTAACTAGAAAAACCGTCTAACATCAACATCATCTCTGACCCAGATACTATCTGCAGAATGTGGTCCATATTGGGTAAAGTGTAGTTGTCCTTCAAACTCGCTTGATTCAAATTGCGAAAATCAACACAAATTCGAATCTCTCCATTCTTCTTCCTTACGGACATAATGTTGGCTACCTAGGTAGAGTGATGAATTGGATATATGATTTTGGCCTTAAGCATTTTATCAACCTCTTTAAAAATTGCATCTGCCATTATGGGGTTGAAATTCCTCAATTTTTGTCTGAAAGGAGAGACGTCTGGCTTCAATGAAATCTGATGCTGAAAATGCCCATCTCTAAACTCCTTCAGGTCATCATAGGACCAGGCGAAAACATCAATGTATTGTTTCAGCAATGTGTCAAGTATTCGCTTTTCCTTCGTAGAACAACACTTGCCAATTGTTATCTCTTTTGGGTTAGACTCATCGCCCAAATTTATTTTCTCGCAACTCCCTTTCCCATCATCCTTGGGAACTTTCTTGCCTATGAATGCATCATCTCTGGTGAAAAACCTCTCCAGAGTCACTAGCCCTTTCGGAATTTTGTTGCCTTTGAGCTAGATAAAACTATTTGTAGGATCAACATCTGGGTCTGGACTAAACTCCTTGCAGTTATTTTCAGAGCCTTCAAAATATGATTGGGAGAATGACTGAACACATTCTAGAAAATATTTGATATGAGCATCCGCATCAAATACTTGCCAATGATTCACATTATCAGGGACACTAGGCCTATAAATCATTTCAATCCTATATGAATTATCCTTAAAGTCTGGATGCGGTAACAAAAGTGAAGCTAAAACGGCCAACGAATCCGCCCTACTATTTTGTTCCCTCGGAATGGCTTCAATCAAGAAAGCATCAAAGAACTCTAACTCATCCCAAACCCTATTTCTATAATATCTCAATCTGTCATTCTTAATTGTATAAACATTTCTCACATGTCTGACAATCAACTCTGCATCACCTTTAGCTTTGAGCAACTTGATACCTTTACATCTGGCCTCATTTAATCCTAATAATAATGCCTCATACTCTACAATATTATTAGTATTCTTGAAATCCAACTTGAAAGAAAACGGAAAAATATTACCAGTGGGTGACAGCAAAACTACCCCTGCTCCAGAGCCGGAGTTGGTGCAACTTCCATCAAATTCCATCTACCACAACCTGCCAAGTTTGTCAACAGCTTCTTCTGGTTCCCTTTTGTCAGGTGCAAGGATGAGATAGTTTCCAAACTCGCATTCTTGAAACAAAATCTGGGCTTTGGGGTTATCCGAAGGAAAAACGGTGTACTTATTTTTCGGCTTAGGTTCAAGCTTGATTTTCTGTTTTCCAAGAGGAATAATAGCTTCAGACCAATCCATCTTGATTTCGCCACCAAGGTCTTTACAAAAAGTTCTACTCAAGAGCATCCCATAACTTGCGGGAATGTCAGCAACCAGGATAGTTAATTTTACTCTTTTATCAGGGCATGCTGCTAGCACTGCCTGGATGTCCTTTACCTGTCCAATAAGAGGAACTTGTTTCCCATCCATTGAAAAGCATCTCCCAAATGTTTTCATGAGAGTCAAATGTAGAGACCTAGCCACAGGTGAAGGTATTATATTGTCTAATGCCCCTGAATCTATTATGCAATTGCTAAGCTTCTGACCATTTAGGAGAAGGGAAATATAGAAAGGTTCAGGTTTCCGAATCTCAACCTCAAGCCCATTTTTAGCATCATGAAAAGAACAGGGATCGGCCAAGTTAGCTAATGGGCATGAGACAGATGAAGATTTTTCAGCAGCGATCAAATCACTATTATCCACACATATGGGCACCAAGGACTCCGAGGAAGAGTCCCCCTTAACATATTTGACCAGCTTATCTAGTTCTTTTGGATTTAGTTTCAAATACTCAGTAGTGGGAAGTTGAACAGTAGAAGCTTTACAAAACTCAATGATGTCAAAGGAAGAGGAAGAGGGAGAGCTATTGTTATCTTCATGATTCTTTTGCAAAATCCTAACCTCAGGGGTCTTTGAAAAGCTATTATTTGGGAGATCTTTACGTTTGAAATTGTCTCTAGAAGGGCTCACAAAAGAAGAAGACTGGGAAGTTCATTGATTTCTTGTTAGAATCGCACATGCAGGACCTTCAAGGGTCACCAAAATGTTACTACCTCTTTCCAAATCCGACTCATATTCGAGGTAGAATGATCCAGAGTCGCCAGGAACCTCTTGAATTTTTTCTGCTTCAGTGAACTCACCTAATTCATCTTTTGTGTTTTGCATCTGAACATGTCTTATCATATCAGGATAAGAACCCCCATCATGATCTGTGGTAAGATGGAATGAACACATGACACCCTTGTCAGGAGGTGCCTCTATTTGTAATCTTTGTGGAGTAGCAGGTAATTGCAATGGTCATCCATAGTTATATTGATTTGGAGTTTTCCTGCTTATATCTTGATAAGGCTGCAGATAGGAACTTCCAGGCTTGGGTATCTGCCTCTTCAAAGCAATCATATCATTGACAAGCCGCTGAACAACTGGGTCAGTGGAAGAGGTAGATGCCTGAGGTTGACCCTGAGGGGTTTGTACATCTTTCCTCCATTTCTGGGCTGTTATTAGATTATCTTCAAGTTGTATAGCTTTATTTTGTGCAGTCTCAAGATCAGCTGGCCTACTTCTTCTAATGTGAAAACCCACGTCAGGAGGCATAGAATTTATGAAGAAACATTGTTGATTATCAGTGGTTGGCCTTTTGGCTTGAGAAATTTTATGGATAATCTTATTATACCTGGCTACATAGTCCCTCATTGGCTCATGAATTTCCTTTTTCATTTGTGTTAGCTGAGCCAGTAACAAATGTTCATCATCAACACTTTTGAACCTTTTCTCAAAAGCGGTTTTCATTGTTTGCCAGTTAGTTATGGATCCTGCTTGTAGATGATTGAACCAATCTGCTGCCACCTCAGTAAGAGTTTGGGCAAAAAGCCTAATGGCCACATCTTCATATTGGACGGCCATAATTCTAGTGGCTAAATTAAAAGAATTCAAGTGCTCTTCAACTGAGACTTTTCCATCTCCATTATATTTAGGTAGGACATCCCTTGCCCCTTTTGGAAGTGGATTATGAGTTGCGAGAGCAAGAGGTCCAACAGCAGCACCCCATGGTTGGGCCATAATGAACATAGGACAAATGGTTACTAGAGGAGGAGCTTGAACTCCAGTAAGTGTTAGTGCTTGCCAAGGGTTTGAAGAAGAAGGTGTAGGAGTAACTCTCACAGGAGAGGAAGGTCTACTTTTAGCGTTTCTTTTGGGAGTAAAGTTTGTGGCGAATGACAACCCTTGTAATTCTTCAAAACAATTATCAATTATTCCTTCTTTCCTTTGCGATCTGGTATATGGACGAGAATCCAGTGTTATCACCCCTAGGAAACCTAAGCTCCTTTAAGCAAATTACAATCTCAATGTTTTTCTTGAATTATAGAACTGTGTCTTTGACAAAACAAACTCTGTGAATTCAATGATTATAGGTTCAATTTTGTCATGTCCATGGCATGCTGTTCTACTGAATGTTCGATTTTCCTCTGCTATCTTTTCCCAGCAGAGTCGCCAAAAATTTGTTAGTGAACAAATTTGTCCCTTTTTAAAATGATCAATTTTGAACTCTGTCGCCTTATTTTAAAGACAAGTGTTTCACTAAGTGTTGTGTAAACCACTTCCCTCTGAATTTTCCATAGGTAGAGCTCCCTATCTCAGTTTTTCAAGGAATGATTTTAACTATTTTAATTTGAGTAGTAGCTTGTAACCCGAAAGCATGTAAGGCTGCCTACTTCGTTCTTGGATGAGAGGTCGATATTTCACACATGTTTCTTAAAAGGAGAAAGCAATTTTTCCTATCTTTTCAATACAAGAGATGATAGCAACCGAATCAAAGTTCAGTACACCATTTCCACAGGTTTAATAAAGAATGAATAGATTAAAGAAATCAAATCTGTTCTCAAACATGAATCTTTTCTAAAAGAAAACAAACACTCAAAGGAAGGAATACCAGAAGAATAATAATTTTCTGCAGTGAAAGTTGTTATTGTTATTTGATTAGATAAGCATATGCAAAGATATGTATCTACACAGATTCAAAACCCACAGATTTTCCTTCTCCCAAGAACAGTATGATCATTGTATATATATATTCTTATGCAACAAAGGCACCATAATACACGTATAAATCTTTTTTTTCTTCCAGATTTAGCAGTCTGATACTTCCTTCTACAAAACATAAAATTCACAAAAATAGAGGAAAAAAAAAAAAAAAAACTAACCAAAAATTGGTCACAAAAACTAACCCCTATTCTATTTGTCTTTCCTTCATTTAAATTTTTTAGAACGGGGGATGTCTCCCTGAAAACTCGACCTCCCCCAAAATAGTTACGAAACCGACAAGATATGAGAAATTACAAAAATAAAGGAAACCAGGCCCGAAACAATGCATTATGTCACTTTTCCATCATCATCATCCTCTCCGCTTTTGTGGGCATCATGGGTGGTTGTGAGTTCTTGAATAATAGATTGGTTTGGTACTTTCATTGCGTTGAGCTTTACCTTCACCACCTCCTTATTCCACCGGTGCTTCACCATCTTTTCGGCATGTTTCGACAACTGATCATTTCCAATAAAAGTCATGGACTCAATCCTAGCCACCCTTGTTATATCTTTCAGGGTGAAATTACCGTTGGCCTTGATTTTCTCCATGTTTATCCAGAAAGCCTTGATTGCATCCTATGTGTTCAAACCACAAATTCCCAACTGCCAATCATGGTCACGATTAACCACCTTGTTATCATTAACTATACTGTACTAGAGATCCTGGAGCTCATAAACAGAGGTCTTAGCATCATAGATCATAGACTTGAAGGTAAGCACTCGCCACATTATGGTTTTCTTCAGCACAAAGAGCTGACATTCATCCGCTACCAATTTGATTGAGTGTTCCATCAAAAACCTGGTAACTCCATATTCTTCTATTTTGGCAAACAAGGGCAAGATATTCTGCCATTTGTGTTCCTCCTTCTCCCACGACACAAGCTGATTTTGAACTTTGGCAATAAGACTCTGTATCTCATTGCATAGCCTCCAAGAGTTGATGATGCACTTCTCGTCGTCCTTGATTATTCCCTCAATCCATTTCTCCATGGTTTCAGCAATACTCTTGGCTCGTTGAACTTGGCTCATTAACTTTTTATTTTCTGGTGAAGTTGGGTCGAAGTTCTCTATAGCATGAGATATTGGAGTGCCCCAAAGCAACCAATATTGTCGATGAACTGGGCCAGAACATTTATGTGTCACTTTAGCTCTCTCTTTTCTCACCCATCTTTCTCTGACCTGGTGAGCATTTTCTTTGCTGATACTTGGAAGAAATGATTGTTTGTGTCTCTACTCATGTTTCCCAATTCCACCTTTGTGATCTCGAAATCATCGGTGCTAGCCTCCTTGTTTTCATCCTTGGATTTGTATGAGGTGATTTCAGCAACCCATTTTCCAGTTCCCTCATCATTATCCAGGCGAGCAACAGTTTTGAACCTTTTCGGCTTAGGACTCTTCTCTGTGTACTTAACGACCATTTCCTGAATTAGAATAGTCACAGGAAGAAAACTTCGCTTTTTGTTCACCGAGGTGGTCAACCACTTAGGAGTTGCACTAGAGCTGGTTGTTCCTTTGATGGCTTTGGAAGGTGGCGTCATAGCCATAGTCACCATATGAGAATCCAGGGCATTAGCAACATCGCTATCCAAGTCTTCAACTTCAAATATCTGAGCATCGAGAATCATATTTTTCACCCCTGTATCCTTTGCTTGATCCATCTTTCTTTGAGCGGCACTTCGGGACCGGGTATGCCGAGGAGTATAGAAATCCAAAGCTGAATTAGACCTATGTCTATGCTGGGGCAGCTTGTTATCCTTACTTGCACAAACAGGCATAGAAGCATTGTTAGAAAGACGCTTTGGTGAACGTAGAGGGTCCTCAATACTTCTCACAGAATTAGACTTAATGCCTAATTTCACTGCTTTCTTATTGGCAACCCACGTCGCGGTCCTTTCCAAAACTCCTTTGGTCCTCAACTGTATATCATCTTTCTCTTCCTCATCCCAGTCAATTGGAGGCATTTCAATTTTTGCACGGGCTAAGTATCCTGGTTCAAATAGCTCTAGATAGTCCTCTTCGAGCCCCTTAGTATCCAACTTTATCTGCAATGAAATGACTTGTTCTAACACCAACCTCATGTTTCCCCTTTTGAACACCTCAAGTTCATCAGTATAATCTTCCCAGAAATCCTCTAGTTGAGGCATTGGGAGGTATGGCATTAGACCAAGACTTCGGGAAAAACCCTTATTATCGAAACCTTTCCTTTCAGGATACAGGGAAAAATTGAAATTTTTGAGATCTGCTCAAATACTCAAAGCGTCGGACATCAAATTGTAGGACAACACGCCCAATTGGATGAGAAAATGACCCTCCCATTTATCCCTGGGTTGTGCCTTTTTTATTATAGAGGTTAGTTGTCTTCATATCTCCGCCAGAACAAAGCAATCTGAACAAAAGTGAGGGAGCTTGAAGGGCTCCTCTTCAAAGTTGCCTACTCTTATGTAACAGAAGCGTGGAAACTGGATATAAAAACTACCAAACCTCTTTATCAAATTCTGTGCATCCTCGGAGATTTTTTTGGCTTTCATATTCTTCAATTCATGACATAAGTCACCCAGAAAAGCATTGTGCACCCTTCTGAAATCCTGTAAGGCCTTATCCTTTTGCAGCATGGGATAGAACTCATATACGAGAACATCTTCCTCAGTGAGCTGTTTTGGTATTCCAACCAACTCCTTAACACACACCAAACAATACAAGAGATATGAAGACACGAAGAAGTTCTGTTTGAACTGTTTAGCCATACTCAGTTCTTCTCTTATTGAATCAACAATCAATTCAGCCCAATCCAAATATTGCTTCCCTTCCAAAACCAGCTGCACATAGCAATAAATCCAGTCGTCAAAGCTATAAGCTTCAGCTGATCCTCTGGCCCGGTGCAACAAAAGCATAACATCATGAATGTGAGGCAACATGTGATTCTTATTAGGATTCTTAGGTAACCTGGAACCACCTCTTTGAGGAACCTTCAACCAAAATTTTGCGACATTGTTACGGTGTCCAGTTCTGTTTGCGTTGAACTCGGTTATTGACTGAGTAGAGGAAAGTTGGAGAACTGGTAATCAGGTATCTTGAAGACTGAGGAAATTACTTCACGATTTATGGCAAGAAGGGTTTCACCATTGTCTCTCCTAATGGTTTCAGACACTGGGTCGTATCTAACAATACATTCCCGAATCAATTATGGGCAAGGAATGGCTGGGGGAAAAGCTACCGCTTCTATGAGACTGCTACTCAAAAACTCCACACCAAAAGACTTGTCAATTCCCTTGAACACCCTCTCTTTCAACACCTCAAGATTTTTCCCTTTTAGGTCAGTATCGCTAACTATGGGCTCAGTGGATGCCAGGCTAAAAACATTCCCAAACAAATATAGTGTGGACTTCATAATTTAAAACAATAAGCCTAAACCGGTTGCAGCAAAAATTTCTATGAGAGAGAAAATGCAAGCAAAAACTACTGGAGAGAACAAGAAAATGACTCACCTTCACAGTTGAACAACTAGACGACGACTAGCAGGAAACAAGACTCCTATCAAGGAAAAACAAAAATGCAGCAGCGAGGAACAAATGCAGAGTACTAATAATCCTTCATACCTTATTAGTGAAGGCAATGATATGGAAAAATTGAATGCAATAATTCCAATTTTCAGTCTGAGTGTGTTAAGTTTGTGGATTGGACATCGCACGCATGCATTGAATGCATGGTGGCATTTTTGAAGTAACCGTGAGTTCCTAAAATGATTGCTTACTTTGAAAAGCCAGGAATCAACGTCACTTAAAACATGGTTCAGCTTCCACATATTTGGTAATGAATACACCATCAAATCATTAAAATCCGTGGGGCCCACCAACTTCGTACACATATGAACATCTTGAACAGACTTCATGGGGGTTCAAGTTGTTCAAGATGTACGCCGTGCTTAGGGAAAATCTTGTCGAGAAAATTAATTATACCAAGCTGCTGACCATTTGTGCTATATTGAACATGTTGAAAACGTTTGAACCTCTTGAACTTGGTTCAATGAGTTCAAAACCTGGAGAGAATTAAAGAACATATCACCAAACAAGAAACTTTTAGAGAGCCGCTGCAAGACACTTGAAGAAAATATTAGTATGAAAAACCTCCTTGAACACCTAGGAACCTATGAAACCTAAATGAACCTGTTGAACCCGATTCGAGATGGTTCAACATGTTCACAGAGTTCAACGAATTACCTAAACTTGACATTTGTGATTGAAAAAGGATTTACAGACGTATTAAGGACTTGAACCGAGGTGTCACAAGAAAGATTAGGACTTTGAATGGAAATTTTATAGGATGACTCGCTCTTATCATGAGGAATAAGTGACGCAGTAACAAGTGTCTATGGTGGAAGCACCCAAACCCTCATGAAACCCTATGTTTAAGCCTAATTTAGTGGACAGACATTAAACCAGGTTGAGGGAGTCCAAAACCTTAAAAATTTCTTTGTTTAGACCTAATCCACACTAATCAAATCAACTCCCATGGACAAGAAGCCCAACGTTGGGCCATATGAGAAAAATTTGGCCAATTAGGCCTCCACGGGCTAGTAGCCCTTTGATTGCATAACACACATTTTTCAGAACCCAATTGCAAGGAGGTGTTTGGGTCTCATGAGACTTTGTGTGGGCATTCTAAAACAACAAACCAAATGACAAACAAGACCTTAGACAATGCATTACCTCAGTTGGAGTTTTTGACCCTTTGCTGGTGTTTTGAGTAAGCTAAGGGCTATGAGCCTAAGACTAAGTTTGATCATCAAACCTTGAACAAAACTTTTCTGCCCCTACAAGTCCATGTTGGAGTCTCCTAATGCACTCTAAAACAGTGTGTTGAATACCAAAAGAGAAGGGTTTGAGAATGAGTAGTTGGGTGGAGTGAGCAATTGAAGTAAGTTGAGCATTTGTGTGAGCCATCACCGAAAAGGGAGGTTGTTAGTGAGGACTTGTTGAGAGACCTATCAAGTGTAACTAAACTTGTTATTCCAAACATTAGGAGCAGATACAAACAATACCTCTTGTTCCCTTCTATGGCCTTTTGACTCAAATTGGCATTTTTGAGCATTTACCTAGCAATCTCCCTATCAACATCACAACTATAAAGACTTAAGGAGATCCGTTGCCTTATTGACCAACTGGTCATAGTTTGTCGGAGTAGCTTTGAGTTCATTCATGTCCTTGTTTGTCTTCTTCTCCTTCTTTTTACCTCTGGTCCTTGTTCTAGGTCCTTGCACTTCTCCCATGCCTTCAATGTCAGGGTCAATCTCCAGGGAGTCCATCTCCTCCTCCAGTTTGTTGATGAGGATTTTTGTATTGCCAACAGAGGCCTTCAGAATGTTTAAGCCTTGCTCTGCAATACTTTTAAGGCATTCCTCAATTTTGTTGACTTTACTATCAGTTTTCACCATTCTTTGATCCATAGCATTATCATTAGTTTTTCTCCTAGTCAGGTCTTTTTTAATTTGCTCGAACCTAGGTTTGAAGGAGTCTCTTATCTCTTTAGATCTGACAATAGTTTTGGTCAAATCCTCAACATATTCTCCCATAGATTTGCCTCCACCAATACTAATTGTTTCCAGAATTTGGACTATGTGGTTAAGCTTCTTATTGTCCTCCACAACTTTCTTGTAACTGGTAATTAACCAATCCATGGTGTCCACAAAACCTTTCAGACCCTCAGGAGGAGGATTTGATGAGGGTGTTTTCTCACCAGAATTGTCCTGATCCTTTTTAGAGATGTCACCACCAGTAACTTTATCAAATTTTCCACCAACCCTCTATTCAAAACCTTCCCCGGTGGTCACCTCCTCCACATTCTGGTCAACTTCTGAAATCTTTCTCTACATTTGTTCCTCCTGCTTCTTAACATTGTCTTCCTGTCTCTTTTGTTTGTTCCTATTAATCTGTTTCATTATTATTTTGTGCATTTATGATCTTTGGGGTACTATTGTATCGATCCTTAAAAATGATTGATCTGACATCCTCAAGGAGGCCCTCTTCTCCCTTCCATGTGACCATTTTTTCTTCATTAACTGCGACGTTGGCAGCCCAGTCAGCTGAACAATTATCTTCATGATAAAAATGAGATATGAAGCTTTTCTCAAAAGTGTTGATGAGGTTTGTAGCTGCCTTTATTATGTTATTGATAGTCCATGAAGGCTTAGAGGTTCCCTTTAGGCATTTGATGATATTATTAGAATCCCCTTCAATCCATAGGTAGGGACAGTTCCATCTTTTGGCTAGGAGAATACCTTGGAGTGCAGCCATTTCTTCTGCTTTATGGTTTGTTTGACTCCCTATAGGAACAACAATCATTTTCTTACAGTTACCATTTTTATCTCTGAGAATTGCACCACATCCCGCAGGGCCAGGATTACCTTTTGCAGCACCATCAAAATTAACTTTGAGCCAACCATTTGGGGTAGTTTGCCATCTAACTTCTAATCTTTTGTTTTGTTTGGGATCAAAACTACCAGCACTCTTCAGATTCCAAGAACTTAATATGTGAGTTTCCAAGGGGTTGGCTGAAATGCAAGGAACCCCAATGATCCCAATGTTCTCCACAATTGCCCATTGAATTTTCTGGAAAACAACATCCTGGGTGAGAGAAGTGTCCCTGAAGATATGGTTGTTCCTTTCTTTCCATATCCCCCATAGAATATGAGGGAGAGATAGTTGCCACAGAGATCTCAAAAAGGGGTTAGACCAGTGATAATTCCAAGAGTGGAACAATTCACTGATAGTGTTAGGAAACACCTAATCAATGCAAAAATTCTTCATAAATCTTTCCCAAATTGAAACAGTAAAGGAATAGTGGATAGCCAAATGGTCCATAGACACTTCCTCCTCAAGACATAAAGCACATCTATTAGGGAAAGAAAAACCTCTACCCTTAATATCGTCTAAGTTCAATATTTAATTTTGAAGAATAGTCCAATAGAAAAAGTTGATTTTAGGGATCAGGCCCTTTATCCAAGCTTTAGACCAAAAAGGATTTTCTAAGAGGGCAGGGAGAGAACACCATACATTGAAGAGATAGTGATGTTGCCTTTAGGTTCATATTTCCATATAAGGGAGTCTTCCTCTTTGTTCAGCCAAGTCGAAGAAAGATGGTTCTTAAGATTGATAAGGTTCGGGTGAATACTTTCAATGTTCTACCATTTATCACCTATCCAATACCCCTCAACCAAAGGGCCAAATATTCTAATACAGGAGGAAGCATAAGGGGCCCATTCAGGGATATAAATTAGAGATTTATCAAAAAGTCAGGGATCTTCCCAGAATCTAACTTTCCTACCATTGCCAACTTTCCATTTAACCCCTTTAGCAATGTTGTCTTTACACTTAGAGGCATGATTCCAGATATGGGACCCATTCATACTAAAATCAAAATTGATAAAAGAGGATGGAAAAGAAGACAAAAGAGAGTACTTGCTTCTCCAAATTTTATAGCATTCACTATCAGAGTGGAACAATCTCCATACCTGTTTAGACAAGAGAGCTTCATTGAGGGTCCAGATTCTTCTAAGGCCCAGGCCTCCTTTACTTTTCGGTCTACACACCTTATCCCAAGCCACAAGAGACATTCTTTTCTTTTCCTCAACCTCTGACCAAAGAATTTTTTTTTGAATTTTGTCAATTGCATCAGCATACTTAACTGAAATTCTGAAGAGGCTAAGGGCATAGATAGGTATGCTTTGAAGAGAATCTTTTAAAAGTTGAAGCTTTCCAGCTTGACTTAAGAGGGCTCCTTTCCACCCAGCAAGCTTTTTTTGAAATTTATTGACTAGAGAGCTCCAAAAGGAGTCTGTTAGTGCAATGCCCAAAGGGAGGCCAAGATAAGTGGCAGGAAGATCAGCAATCTGATATTCCAGAATTCTGCTGATTCTATGTTGTCTTCTCGCTAGAGTATTGATGAAAAAAACTTCACTTTTAACCCAATTGATAAGCTGGCCTGAAGCAGAAGCAAACTTACATAGAGTGTCCTTCAGGGTTCTAGCTTCTGAAATGCTTGAATCCCCCATGACAATGGTGTCATCCATAAACTGTTGGTGGGAATAAGTATGATCAACTAAAGAAGGTTGGAGTCCCTTAAACATTCCTCTCATCACCATGATTTCCATAGACCTACCAAAACATTCAGCCATAATTATGAAGAGGATAGGAGAAATAGGATCCCCTTGCCTCAATCCTCTAGAAGCTTGAAAAAAGGAGGAAGGGGATCCATTGACAAGAACAACAAAGGAGCCAGAGGTAATAAGTTGTTTGAAGAGGTCCACACATTTGGTAGAGAAGCCATAAGCCATAAGAACCTTCACAAGGAAAGAGCAATCAACCCGGTCATAGGCCTTAAAGAGATCAAGCTTGAGGATGAAACCATGTTTCTTAGCCATAACAAGAGAATGAATATTCTCATGGACAATATCGATGGAATCGAGAATTTGTATTCTTGGCACAAAACTATTTTGTTGATGATTAATCAAAGAGGGAAGGACAGTCAGGAGTCTGGAAGTAAGGACCTTAGAAATAATCTTATAAAAAGGATTGCATAAGTTGATTGCCTTGAACTTATCCATGGAGTCAGCTCCTTGAATTTTGGGGATTAATGCAATGAAGGTTCCATTGATCTCTTTCAAAAGTCTTCTGGCCCCAAACAATTCTTTGACCCCATTGGAAACATCTTTCCCAACAATGTCCCGGAATTCTTGGAAGAAGAACATGGGGAAGCCATCAGGACCGGGAGCTTTGTTACCATTAAAAGAAAAGATAGCATTCTTGATCTCCAGGTGCAAAGGTATAGCAGAAAGGGAGGCATTCATCTGCTCATCAATGAGGTGAGGAATATTCTGAAGAAAAGAAATTTGAGCATCACTTCCAGACTCTGATCCCTACTTAGAAGACCAGAAAAGTATCTTCTGGCCTCATTTCTTATCTCATCCTCATTAACCAGCTCCCCATTGTCCACTACCAGTTTTGTGATCTTGTTTGCCACTTTATATTTGATAGTCGACATATGAAAGAATCTTGTGTTCTTGTCTCCTTCCTTCATCCATGTACATCTTGATCTCTGCTTCTAAAAAGTTTCTTTGTTAGCAATGATTTCATGATATTTTTTAAGGATCTCATTTTCTTCAGCAATTGACACAGTAGAGAAACCATCCTTTTGAATTTGGACGTGTATTTTATTGAGATCATCCTGGATTTTACCTTTGACTTCAAAAATGTTCCCAAAGATGGATTTGTTCCAGAACCTTATGTTGTCCTTGATACTTTTGAGTTTCTTCATGACTCTATACATAGTAGTGCCCTCAACTTGAATATTCCACCATTCTTGTATTTTAAGGGTGAGGTCTGGATGATGAGTCCACATTTTTTTGAATCTAAAAGGAAAATGTCTTCTTCTATTTATTGGGTCAGCAAAAAGAGTTATGGGATAATGATCAGACCCAACCCGGATGTGGGCAGACAGGGAATAAAAGTAATGTTTGTACCAGTCATAAAAAATAAGGGCCCATTCAAGGTGAACTTGGATAAGGTCATTTCCAGTCCTCTTGTTAGTCCAAGTGTAATTGCATCCTTGTATCTCCACAGCATTGAGAGCCTGAGTGTTTATAGAATCCATGAGGGCTAGTCTACTTTCTAGCTGAGAGGGGCTTCCACCAAATTTTTCCTCCTCTCTCAAAGGAGTATTAAAGTCAAATGTGCACCTTAGTTACCAATTGATGGGGAATATGAATTCCCATAGTGATGTTACAGAAGGATCATCCCAAGCCCTAGATAAAGAAGGTGAAGTTTAGTAGTAAGGAGTTGAACATAGCAAAGAAATGGATGTTCCTAAGAAGTCAAGAACAAGGAAGAGGAAAGTTACTTGGCCCAAAATCTCACCAGAAGTTCAACTAGAAGAGCCTCAGCAGAAAAGGTCGAGGGTGGAGGAAGCACAATCATCGACCAGTTCCTCTAATGTGTAGGAAGTAGAAATGTTTACATAAGAGATTCCATGAGATTAGCCTCAGTATAATGCCCTTGGTAGTGTTTCAGCATAGGATTTTCTTAGTGCCAGCACACCTGTTCCACTGAAAATTCAACAACAGGAAATTCCTCCCAACATAGAACAACAAGAACGTGATGTCTTCATTGATTCAATTCTTGGATAAATGGAGGAAGTCTCATAGGATCAAGGGCATATAGAAATTCATGATCAAACAGTTGTTTCTCCTGGTTGGCTATGAGAAAGGTTGAGAAGGGCTTCAAAAGAAGAGACAAATCTAGCACAAGAGTTAGAAATACTTCTAAGTAGGATGGATAAACCAGCTGAAAAGAAGGCAGCTGGAAAATTCTCAAAGATCACAAGGGATGAATCTGGATCCCGAATGTTGCACTTGGTCGAGCCTATGGTAGACAAAGACATAAATGAGATTATAATTGATAAATACGTCATTAAAGAAGTTAATTCAGGGTGTACATCCACAACACATGTAGGGGAGGATTTTGAAGAATATTCCTTGACCATGAAGGAGAAATTAAAGAAGATGAAAGAGAAGTGCAAGAGGCTGAAGAATGAAAATCAAATATTGTGTGAATATGTGAGGAGTTGTAAGCATCCACTCAATGAGGAAGACCTGTTCTTCATCCTTCCTCCCTCTCTCTCTAAGAAATTCAGTGATGATGTTGAAGAAGTTAGGAAGAGAGCTCAGTGCTCTAAGGAGTGGGTGGAAGGTGTTTTTGCTTCAACACAAGGATTCATTGATAACTTGGCTTGTCTTCATTCTAGAAGTCATACAATCCTGAGCAGGCTAGAATTCACTGATAGTTCATGGGAGGACATGAACATTTACCAAGACTTAACTATTCCATGACTTAGAGAGATAATGAATATTCCTAGGCAGATATTGATTGACGGGAAAGTCATCTAGGAGAATGATGTTTATGATTTCCCATGGTGGTTTTATGCTGTTTGCATTGGAAAAGAATATTTTCATATTTAGTAGGGAGTGCTTCCTTGAGAGACTCAATCAAGAAAGTACAAGGGGAAATCCTTAAGGTAGTTGAGGCACTATTTTCTAGAGGGGTGATTGAAGAAGAGTTGATGGTGAACTTCCTTAGGGATAGATTGCATGAATTTTTCTATTTGGATTCATTTTCCATGTCACACTTGGAAAATGTTTCTTTGTTCTCCAACACAATGTGGAAGACACAGGAGTTGGTAGCAGATTGGGAGAATATTTTCTCCAACTATGAGGAATAAATTGCCTTGATGGAATTTAGGATGGAAAGTGTGCCAAGTGTCTCCATAGGAGAAATGGAGGTCGTTATTGCCAGGTTAATTACATATGCTATTAATGAGCAAGATGACAATCGTCCATTTCTAGAAGAGAATCTTTTGACATAATGGTGCATGCAGAGTTGGAATAATTGACCAAATGGTGGCTTAGTCAATTCATGGTGAGGTGGTGGAGCATCTTTTGGATGTAGCCGTTGCATTCGGGAGATGATAGTGCATTTATGGCATCATGGGTGATTTTGCATGGAGGAGTATTTATTGCATTTATGATGTATTGGACGAATTTTGTGGATAATGGTGCATTTAATGCACAAGTGGACTCCATTTTGGGCATGCAGGTATTAATTGTTAATGGGTATTTAATTAATATTCCCACCTTGTTGCATCATGTGTGTGGAATCTTTTAGGGAAAACCCTAATTAGGGTTTTGCATATAGTCATGGCTTGAAGCCTATACAAAGGGGTGATCCCCTCCTTTGTAAAGGGAGGAGAGATTGTCTGAGATTGTTGCAAAGAGATATTGAAGTAGTAAACTTTATACATTGTTCTTTTGAAGGCGTATACTTGTCTTGTTTTGTAGCTTGCATGGTCTTGCTTTCCTCACGTAGAGTATATTTGTTTTATGCATTTTAGCGATCAAAGTTTATTGCAGTATTCTAAAGTGGGTTGTGGCCCATACCTTTTGTTAATAACCGATTGTTATTAACAGTGTAAGGTTGGTTTGAGCCATTACACATGTGCACTTAATCCAAATCATTGTGTGGATATTATTCTCTAATGGTGTTCACTGATGATTTCAAATCCTATAAACACACTCCTTAAATATTGCACCCACTTCATGTAGTTGTCTTAACGTGGCGAAGTGAAGCATGGTTGATCTATCTAAAGTATTACAGTTTGATAATGTAGACGTCCAAATTAATTAAATTAAACACTTAATTAATTTATCCTTTCTACATAATTAATTTAATCTAATTATGTTATCATTATTCCTCTTAAAAGTAATTAAATCAATCTTAATTAATTTTATCACCATAGTCCAATAATTAATTGTCAATAAACTAATCATTTTTCTCATTCTTATAAAGTCCCTTGAATCATTACTTCTTCTAAATTCCTCTTAGTTAATTAATCCTAATTAATTAACTCAATCATGTGATTCTGACAAATTACTTCTTCTAATCTTCACTTAGCCTAATTAATTATTCTAGAAGCATGATTATCATTATCCCTCATTTTTTTATTCTTCCACTCATTCTCTCTCCTCTTTTCAAATCCTCCCAACTTATCCACTTGCTCTCTAATATCTTATTAACTCACCTAATCTCTCTCTTAATCATTTGTACAATCCTAATCACCATGATTAGGAGAAAATCAACCATTTTCCATAAATTGTTTGTCTCCTCCATCTTCCAAAACCTTAAATGCCCTACTTTGGTCATGTCAAAGAATTTTGAATCCTTTGCACATTAGCATGCCCTCTCTTCCCAAGGATTTTTAAATTCCTTTTCCCTTTTATTTTCCCATGAAATCTTCTATTTTAGAATTTTTAATTACCATGTCCCTTCCCAAGGAATTTTAAATTCCTTTTATTCTTCCAATGTGCCTAGGGATCTCTTCCCCATGCACCTAGAGGAGTGTGGAGACAAGAAACACCTTTATGGAAAATCTCTTGGCCTTCACACCATGTCCTCTTAATCCTTCCCATAACTTTCATTCAATCTCCACCCTCCATTTCAAATTTATTTTGGCCCTCCATTTTGGCCTTCTCCAATCTATAAATTGGGGTCTCCCCCCATTTCCATATCTCATTATTGTGCAATCACATGTTGCTACTTTATGCTTGTAAATCTATCTATAGCATATCAACTATAGTCAAATCCATCTACACTTAGCCATTGTTGGCAATATAATGGATTTGGTTTAGTGGTGTCATTGATGTCAACATTGTATCCCGATTGGACCTATCTCGATTAGTCTTGGTGATCATCTTGGTTTTGGCTATGATTCTGATCTGGTATGATCAGATCTCTGGACTCAGTTTTGGATGCTTATTTTGGATGGTTATATGCTTTCTATATTCTATTGGTTCATGATTTGGTGCTCCGATTGCTATCACTTTTGTTCCCAGTTGGTATTTCTTGGTACCGGTTAGCTTTATCGGTAAGTGATATTTGGTGATTTGGTCAGTTGATTTTTGTCTGGCTTATGGAATCAATTTCTATCATGTTGAAGGTGATTCTTGATCGTGTCTTGAGCATTTGGTGACTTTGCATTGGCTAGCGTGCTTTTATGATGGTCCTATTTGGATCCGGTTAAACTTTTTGTTATTTCACTGAGGGTTTCTACCAGTTGGTGAAGCGTCTTGGATTTTGGTCTTAGCAGAATTTTTCTGTGGATTTAATTGCTTGGATATTTTTATTAGGTCCATGGTATGTAATGTAAATCATAATATTGGTCTGGTGGTACCGTGTGATGTATTTTTTCTAATTATGGGTTTATGGGTTTAGGGTTTAGCTGACCTTGTCAGTAAGGTTTATGATCTGTATTTATAGGTGACTTATTCATGTAATTATGATGGATGGATAGTTATGTCTACATTATCAGAGAGTGGTTTATGTGCAAACAAGGTTATATCATTCAGCGAAGGTTTGAGGAGGTTTTGTGTTGCAAGGCAAACATTTGTGCTTAACTGGAACTGTATCAAGCATTAATAGATGCTACTTTCACATTTCATTCTTTCTGGATTGTAGTCCAATGTTTATGTAAGTCAGTGAGACTTATTTTTGTGATGAGCAGTGATCTCTAGGCAGTTGGCTTGATTGCAAGTGTAATCCCCATTGTAATTATTTCACATACTGCTACAGAAGTATTATTTGATTGTGGGTAGGGTTTTCCACCATGGTTTTTCCCTTTACTGGGTTTTCCACGTCAAAATATTGGTGTTGTGTGTACTATTCTTTCATGTTCTATCTTTCATTGTGTTGGTTTCTCTGTGCTCTAGTTTAAAGGTTATGATATGCTATAATTCTGATTGTTGATAGTAAATTGATTCACCCCCCCCCTCTCAGTTTACTACCGGTATTAGACCTGTCTAACAACCACTTCATACCTCCGTCATCCATCATGCCATCCAACCTTGTTGTTATGTAGTGGAGAGAATTCCACATCCAAATCAAGAGACAACCTAATCAAGTGGATCTTGGGGCGCAAATTCTACTTCAACTAAGGCTCAATCTGAGAAGCAAGACAGTATCTTATGAAGGTATAATGGTTTCTTTTGTGTTTAATTGTATGTTTTATGCTTATTTGGATTGAAATTTACCATTGACCTTTGCAGTAATTTTTCCTTGATTCAACTAAGTTCTTAGGTTTTGGCATAGCTTCCCTAAACCCTCTCTCATTTTACTTTCATCATATTTCAATCTAAGAATCCTTAAAGAGATATTTCCATTGATAAATCATTTGTGATCAAATTCCTTGAAAGTCATAAATTGTTTGAATCTTCTTCAAGTGTGTGTAACTCCTCTTGGATTACTGGCATATGACATCAAGCGAACTAAATCACTTTCATTGTAAGTCAAAACCTTGGAGTCAATTGTCTTAACTTATTACAATCTTAGTATACAATTGAACTTTGATCAAGAGAGAGTAAAGTGACCATTGGGAAACTTTATTCTATGTTAGACTCTATTATAAAACACACGTCAACAATACCCCAGTAAAAAAACTCATTAGGGAAAAACCCACCCTCCAAAAGCATCCATCCACCATGTATTATTCAAAAATGAAACATTAAAATACATCCATAAATACCTTTGAACGTCCATCATCAACAAATACTCCAAGTAAACAAACATATAACCATAAATCCTATGCCATGCTTTCAACCTCCACAAATTCTAACCTAGCTAACCTAAACAATTTCCCCTGTAGTTGCTTTTATAGAGTCAAATCTCCCACAAAACCACCAAGTGGTATTACATCAAAACCATGAGCTACCAAACCATTGATCTCACATTTAATATTGGGTACTAAGATTTATCTTTTTAAATATCTTTCCCCAATATTAAATAATTATAATATAATATACAATCTTACAATACAACATCAAGTGCCCCCAAGAATATTCTAATGGAATCTCTACATGTTACAAATCCATGCACAACTCACATAATAAGTTAAATATTACAGTTATAAATATTATTATGCAAGGTGTACAACACCTATTTTCCCAACATTCTCCCACTTGTTGTATAAATTGCATAAGGGGCCATAAGTAACCACAAACATAAACAAGGGAACAATCCCTCTAGCCACATATACCATCATTGAATCCAAGTGCTGCATGTGCTCCATCAAGATACCTACAATAAGAAACAAAGTGGCCACCATCTCATACATGAATTCTCTCACCCTCCACCATGTCACTGCCACTATACATAAATATGTGGTCGTCCAAAGAGAAAGCCACTCAATTTATCATAATGAAATATAAATCCTACTTCAATTGATATCTAAACACAAACACTCATCCAAAGGTATGAAATTCATCGGTAGCTATTAAGAACCAATAACCATAGCTTAAATAACACCCACAATAAGTGCTAACACATCCAACCATCCATTCCTCCAAGGTATACAAAACATATCAAGTGAAACTCATATCACCAACATATGCAACCCATAACATGCAACCATAAGCTCCAAGTTAAATACCTATCACATACACCTAGAAACTCACACTGCATATACAACTTCAAATCTGAAAATAATCAATGTATCCCAAATATCCACAAATGAAATCATTTAGAAAGTGTCACCATAACCATGTATTATTAAGGAACATCCACAATAATATGTATAATATGTAAACCAATAACCTACAAGTATAAATCTCCCATGTTCTCCACAACCAACAAAAGAAAAGAGATAAAGGAACCTCCATGTCATCTCCCACATGACATTACATGAATATAAACTAGTGATCACATAGGTCCAAACAACCTCAAACCTAATGTAATATGAAGCTGAACATCCAAGAATATAACCAAGACCGAAGAGAAACATTGGAAATCAACATGTAGAATGTCCCTCTACATACACCTCTAAATGCCAATTGTGTCTAATATGATATCTTCCATAAAACCCTAAATGAAAATCCATAACAACACCTAAACCTATTTAGTCTCTTAGAGAAAACAAACATATATATATTATGTAATTAGCATGGATGTAAGCCTCTCATAACCAAGAATATCAAACCAATACCATTCCAAATCCTAGGGAATAATCCCAATACCATCTCCTAATCTCAAAATCAATGAATGCCATCATTATAACAAGTTAAATGCACAACAAGATTACCAATTTTAAACATCTCTCAAATTGAATCCTCCATAACTAACCATCCATCTATAACTAAATATCCATATCTATTAAATATAACCATAAACATAATGCACTTGAAATAAAAAATGGTTAATATCTCTCAAGTAGTAAACCACCAAGCAGACCAAGAGTGGGGAATGAGAATGCTCATCAAGTTATCCAAGTCATCATGATTCACTCTAATAACAATCTCCTCTCATTTCCATACCAGGTTTCCTATTGTAACTATCAACCATCTCAACACATGTCTATAATCATAAAATAATACCAACATCACCTATGTTTCCATGTATCCATGAGCACCTGTAACCAATCAATCCATGCCAAAATCCTAATGCAACAAAGTGCCATCATAAAGTAACCAAGAAAATGATCATGTACTCAATACAAAGAGAACTACCAAGATCAATTTCAAAGATCCAACCATAGAATTAGGAACATAAATATGATAACATGATCTAACCATCCCCTCTTAGAAGATAAAATGCTCCATATGAACATATCAAATAACCATGTCATGCTAAAACTTTAATGTGCAATCAAGAGTCTATCATGACATAATAACAACCATCTTATCAAACAAGGATAATATGCTAAATAAAAGCATAAACCATACCTCAATTAGAGAACTCCATGAGTCCTCCAAGGTGTCATCTCCAATCATTATTAAGATAACCATCTCCTACAAGTGAACTTGCAAATGTGAAAGACCCTTCTGCAAAAATAGGATCTAAGGACTCCTCCCAACATTTGCAACACAAAAGAAGATCACCCACCATATAATGGCGAATACACATCATTGTCATAAGCTCCTATTAAACTATGATATCGATCTCTCCATAGCATCATTATAACCATCTCCTAAATGAAGATCATCTAGGTCTGCACATATACAACTAAAATGTCAATAACATCAAGTAAACCAAGATCTTCAAGCCAAGAAGATACAAAATTTTCAAGAAAACCATTAGGAACCAATCCTACACTGCCACATCATCATTGTCAAAAGATCCCACTAAAAGTGTAAACAATCTATCCATGACATCATAATAAATCATGATCTACATGAGAATCAACCAAATCCCTCACATAATCAAACAACTCAAAGTGCACATCATGAACTCCCAAAAGCCAAAATAACCATGATCCTGAAACAGGAAGATACACCACCATAACCGATTAGGAATCTAATAAAATCATCATTAACCAAAGCACCTACAAATACAATTATGCCATGCTAAAGTCCCTAAACACAAGGAAAATCTATGACACCATGACCACATCCATTGAAACAAGCATCTAACTCCCAATGTTTCCAACCTTTAAGCATCACATAGTCAATAACATGTTGGGAAAATGGTATCTCCACCTTGAATTTACATGAGGTTACTATTTATAGTAAGTTTTCATTTGAGCACAAAATAGTGTGAAATTATCCCTGAAGCTTTTGGTTGGCTAGATAAGCATTTTGATAAAGTTATGTTGCAAGATCATAGCTAGTTTTGAAGATATTAAATTTTCCATTTTGGATGGGTCCAATGAAAAATTTAAATTTTATTTTAAGGACTTTAGAGGCCCCAAAACACCCTGAAAAGTAGGTGTAAATGGTGTAGTAGTTTACGAGGCAATAGAGCACTTTGCAATCTTTCCTGTGCTTCAAATGGTTCGCCAATCAGACCCACGGTTCACAAATTATGGCCTCTGAAAAATTGTACTTCTGAAATAGGAAATATAAAATACATCGGACACATAAATGAGCTATAAAAAGGGAGGGACATGTCATAAGGTATCTAGAAGGGAGATAAGGTTGGCTACACCTTATTGGGTGGTTTTTAATGAATACTAAGAGGGGGGGGGGGGGGGGGGGGTGAATTAGTATGCCAAAAATCTTTGCACTAAAACACTTACACAGTCTAAAGATAAACCGGTAAAGCAGTTTGATAGTCAAATCGGTTACCACACATACAAACCAAAATGCGAATAAAACATTCACCCACAAAAGCAATACAACCATAACATAAGATATTTGACGTGGAAACCCAACTGGGAAAAACCACAGTGAGATGGAACTCACAAGTCACTATCTGCAGAATAGAAACCAGATTGGTTAAGGTCAGACCGGTTAAGGTCTTACAATGTTCTTCACCAGAACAGATCCTGTTAGGAATCTCAATCTCTATTAGGAGATAAGTCTGATTAAAGACTACCTTTTTAGAGGATTTTCGATTCACATGTGTGAACCACCTTGTTAGAGGATTTTACAAAGGCTTTGTGGCCTACTCAGTTAGGGGCTACTGACTTGTTCAAGATGTGAGTAATCAACAAGTGTTTGATCTATCTAATAGCAGAAACTGCTTGGTTAGATCCAATATTGCTCACAACTAATGCATTCAAGCATTACTTCAGTCTTCTCTATCTCTCTCTTAGTTACAGCTCGATCTTCTCAGATAAGATCGCTCTTCCAACAACTCAACATCCACCTTAAACCCTAGCTCAACATTAACCCTTTTCCCAACAACCTAAAACCCTAGACATGATGTCCTTTTAAAGGAATCTGATTTCATGTCAGTCCAATGGGATTTCTTTACAATTTCCTAGGTTCAATGAACCTAGACATACTTAGTAACACGACACAGGAATCACCATTAATGTGTCGACACTGTCAAACAATCGGTGGATTGGTAACTCATCACAAAATGTCGGTTGGTAACTCATCACAGAGTATTACCGGTTCATACAAAATACTGGTTGCCGGTTTGACAAAAATGAAGACAGGTAAGAATGTGTTGTGCCACTTTCCTCCCTTGTACCACTTGTGATCTGCGAACCGCTTGGGATCGACATGCTACTTCAGACCGGAAAACACATTCTGCAAAATCACTACTAAACTAAAGACTAGAATACAACATACCGGTTGGAACAAATACTGGTTGAGCATGAGCTCATACATATAAAGGGTATCTCAATACAAGTGTGTGTCCATCAATGACAATCACAACATAAACATAAAAAATGCCAACAATCTCCCCCTTTGGCATTGATGGCAACACTTAGGAAAATAAAATTTTGACATCTAAGTGTTTTACAACAAAAACTTGCCAATAACAAAATTGCTCCCTCTAAGCATATACACTATCCCTTAATCAACAGAGTGTATAGAAATTTTGCATTCAGAGAATAATCATCAAAGCATATAGCATATATCACAACATATATCAAAATTTCAAAACAGATACTTCTCCCTCTGATATACTTCTCCCCTGATATATGAAAATTTCAAAATTTTAAAACCATATACTTCTCCCCCTTTGCCAACAATGACAAAGTACCACTAAAAAACCTGTTTCCATATATATATAAAAGAGTTTATGACAATAATGAATAATACTTGTCAAAAACCACTTTATAGTCCTGCAAAAATTGTTTCATGGAAAGAGACCAGGACTCAAGTAGGGAGGTCGCCACCCACTTCTCTGTCTACATTTGTGATACCTATTCCTCCATGGCATCTATGGTGCTCAATTCTTGTGTGATTGTCAGGGCATCCAGGTTCAGATAGCATTTCTGGAGAATTTGCAGTCGTGGAAGTAATACTAGTTGAAGCTCCTGCAAATCCCTAGACCTTGTGCTAATCTCTTGCTCTATCTTGGCTGACTGGATCTGGAACCGGTGAACGGTTTGCCCATATGCTGCAAAGGAGTCGTAAGGAGTCTTGAATGTGCTTAAGTAGGACTATAAGTCCATTTGAAGCTGTTGGTTCTTGGCTAGCACATCATCATAGAACAGATGAGGTTGATAGATTTTGCTGAGTAGCATGTTTCCCTCATCCAAGGCACTCCTTATGTCCTTTTGATCCTTTAGCAGTTCAGTCCTAAGCTCATTTAGTTTCTTCACAAGAGCAACATTAAGAGCCTTTTGGTGCTCTTTCTTTACATTGGCCTCTGCTAGTTCTTCTAGACCCTGCACCTGATCATCCACTAAAGTACACAGAAGTTTGAGTTGTGCTAGTGATGAATCGTGTCAGGAAGATTAGTACCGGGGATTAAACCAGTAAGTGTGTCTACAGCTACCTGAATGATGTCCTGTTCCTTTTTCCTGCAAATGATCTCAAGGCACTCTTGAGAAATCTTGATGCTCTGCATAAGCTCCGACTCACTTGCAGATTGGAGATCGATAGTACTAGAGAGATCAACTGGTGAGGGTTGACTTCTGGTCGCCTTCAGAGTCTCCATCTGAGAGCTTTTTGCCGCTTCTTGTTCCTTGGCTTCTTCAGCTTTCTTCTTTTCTGCTTCTCTTCTCTTCTCTTCTTCCTTGTCTTCCTCTACCTTTTTCTTCTCCTCTGCTCTCCTCTTCTACTCTTCCTTTTCTTCTTCTTCCCTCTTCTTCTTCTCTTCCTCTTCCTTTTTCTTCTTCTCTTCCTCTTCCTTCTTCTTCTTCTCCTCTTCTTTCTTCTTCTTTTCTTCCTCTTCCTTCTTCCTCTTTTCTTCTTCTTCCTTCTTCTTCTTTTCTTCCTTGTCCTCTTCTTCTTTCTTCTTCCTTTCTTCTTCTTGCTTCTTCTTCTCTTGATCTTTTCTTTTCTCCTCTTCCTCTTTTCTCTTCTCTTCCTCTTTTTTCTGTTTCTCATCTTCATCCTTCTTCTTTTTCTCTTCCTGTTCTTTTGCCGCTTGTTGTGTGTCCACAGCTTGTTCACCACCCTGATCGGCCTGTTGCCCTTGTTCAGTTCCCTCAGAAGGTATGTCCTGAGTGACATCTTCTATATCCAGGGCATCGACATCTATGGTGTTGATTGGTTCCTCCACCAGGTTTCCTTCCTCATCAAAAACCTCATCCGGTTTGGAAATAACCGATTCCTTTTTTGCTGGGAGGTTGGCCATTTGAGCTTTGTGAAAGCTGATAGCATGGGCCATGTGTTGATGTGCATCCTTTTCTACATCATCAACTCTCCCCTCCAACAACCAGAGTCTTCTTCTCCTTTTGAAGAAGAGACCTTTATTTTGATCCAATACATCAAATAATTTTGAATTTGAGAGTTCAGGGAAGTACTGTGCAAAAACTTTCTCCCTAATCTCTTGTTCCTTTTCAATGGCAATGCGCTATTTGTTATCCAATGCTTTAAATAATAAATCTGCTGTCTGAGATTTAATCTTTGATGGTGATCGGTCATTTTTACATAAATAAAGAATGATTTCCTACAGTACTTCATCTTTTTCTTCACTATTGAATTCATCATAATAATCTATTAAATCATGAAGTAACTTTCTCCTAATATTCTTTACTATTCTTTGACAATGTGTCAAAGGTTTGTAAGAGGAGATATCTATATTTACCGGTGCGGATGTTGCCAGTTCATTCTTCTTCATCTTCTTGGTCTGTCTAGCCTTCTTTGGCTGTTCATCAGACTTGGTTTCTTTGGAGTTCGGTTCATTTGCCTTAGTCTTCCTCTTTCTTTCAAAGACTTTTGCCGGTGTTACCTCCGGTTTCTTCTTTGCCAGTGACCGCTTGGTCACTCTTGGAGTCGCAGTGGTAGCTGGTGCTGATGCTGCAAGCACTGCCTTAACTTTCTTGGTTGCCGGCTCTTTTCCCTTCTTCACCGATGGTTCTTCAACTGGTGTGATCCTCTCTAAGTAGGTTCCGGTTCACTTAGCCTTTGGATCAAGAGGCGAGGCAATAAGGGTTGAAGCATACCCTTCCAGCATGTCAAACATGACTTCATAGCCCATAGGCTCCACTTCCTCCATTCTAGGCTCATTAGCCTCCATTAGACATTTGTCCACCTGAATAGTGAAATAGATGTCATCTTCATACTTCTTCACTATGTCACCTGAGATTCGTACCCTCAGACTCATCTTTCTTCTAAACTCATCAAAGTATTTGTTCAGTACCTCAGGGTAGCTAGTTCCAATGGCTTGCACACTTTCCTTTATCTGCTTGGTTACTGGTTGGTCAGGGGACCACTGGACATCTCCTACACACAGAAAGTAGCCTTGGAAATAGAAAAACAACCCTACCAGTAGTTGTCCAAACTTAAATCTCAGTGAATTGTCCTTTTTGATTGCCTTAAGATTTAACAGGAGTTGCCTCTGCATACCGGTGCATAAGTCAAATGATTTATCCTCTATAATCATCCGGTAAGTGGCATTTACCGCTGCAGCAGATACAAAATTAATCCTACTGGCTGAGAATGTTTTGTAGCCTATCACCATGCAGGCGTATTTTACCAGTTCATCCTTGATAGGATTAACTATCATACCTCATGAATCACATGTCGAACTGGTGAGCTTGGTCATTTCCATTTTGCTTACCATTCTCAGGGCTGGCACTTCCCCTGTGTTGTAGAAACCAGTGACTGCATGAATTGCCTCAGGCGTGATATCATGCATTCTCTCCAGGTACATCTTGTCACCATGGACTCTGCTCAACATGATCTTGATGTGATCCTCTATGAAGTCTTCCAGAAAATATACCGCATTATGGAGTTTCTTCTTCTCTAAGATACTGAACTCCGGTTTGATCCTTTTGTCCTTTCTGCAAAATAGACCTAATTGAGTATGAATGGCTAAGGACCCTAGGTCTTCTATCTTGCAATCAATATAATCTGAAATTCCTTTTTCGACTATGACTCCAGCTGGAACTTGTGACAAAGCATTATACTTGGACTTCCTCTGAATGAAACTTTCTGACTCAATGGATGTGCTTGAACTGGTATGAGATGTGGAAGCCATTGAAGAGTATTTCAAGAACACGAAAAATACCTTTCAAAATCTCTTGACTGAACCGAATAGTCAGTCCTTCCAACTCCTTTCTCAGATTGGAATTTGAATCATTTAGCTTATTCACTTCAGCAATCATAGCTTCCATGTTAGCTTCATCTTCAGAACTACTTTCAGATAGTTCCATCAACTTCTCTGCATGTTCTCTTCTTTTTGCTTGAGATGCCTTGTATTTGACCATAAGATCATCATAGGCTTGCTCAGACTTAGTGAGCCATTGAGTAAGTTCCCTCAAGGTGTATTCCCCCATATTTCTTTCCAAGTGGTTAAACTTATAGAATGGTTGGCTCTGATACCAATTGATGAATACTAAGAAGGGGGGCGGGGGGGTGAATTAGTATGCCAAAAATATTTGCACTAAAACACTTACACAGTCTAAAGCTAAACCAGTAAAGTAGTCTGACAGTCAAACCGGTTACCACACATACAAACCAAAATGCGAATAAAACATTCACCCACAAAAGCAATACAACCATAACACAAGATATTTGATGTGGAAACCCAACTAGGAAAAACCATGGTGAGATGGAACTCACAAGTCATTATCTGCAGAATAGAAACCAGATTGGTTAAGGTCAGACTGGTTAAGGTCTTACAATGTTCTTCACCAAAACAGATCCTGTTAGGAATCTCAATCTCTATTAGGAGATAAGTCTGATTAAAGACTACCTTGTTAGAGGATTTTAGATTCACATGTGTGAACCACCTTGTTAGAGGATTTTACAAAGGCTTTGAGGCCTACCCGGTTAGGGGCTACTGACTTGTTAAAGATGTGAGTAATCAACAAGTGTTTGATCTATCTAATAGCACAAACTGCTTGGTTAGACCCAATATTGCTCATAGCTAATGCATTCTAGCATTACTTCAGTCTTCTCTATCTCTCTCTTAGTTATAGCTCGATCTTCTCAGATAAGATCGCTCTTCCAACAACTCAACATCCACCTTAAACCCTAGCTCAACATTAACCCTTTTCACAACAACCTAAAACCCTAGACATGATGTCTTTTTAAAGGAATCTGATTTCATGTCGGTCCAATGGGATTTATTTACAATTTCCTAGGTTTAATGAACCTAGACATACTTAGTAACATGACATAGGAATCACCGTTAATGTGTCAGCACCATCAAACAATTGGTGGATTGGTAACTCATCACAAAATGCCAGTTGGTAACTCATCACAGAGTATTACCGGTTCATACAAAATACCGGTTGCCAGTTTGACAAAAATGAAGACTGGTAAGAATGTGTTGTGCTGCTTTTCTCCCTCGTACCGCTTGTGATCTGTGAACCACTTGGGGTCGACATGCCGCTTCAAACCGGAAAACACATTCTGCAAAATCACTACTAGTCTAAAGACTAGAATACAACATACCAGTTGGAACAAATACCAGTTGAGCATGAGCTCATACATATAAAGGGGATCTCAATACAAGTGTGTGTCCATCAATGACAATCACAACATAAACATCAAAAATGCCAATAGTTTTATCCCATGGTTTTATAATACCGTTTGATGAGTTCTTGTATTGTATCTCCTATATATGAGGTGTGTGAGATAGAGGTTGAGTGTGAGAGTCTTATGGCTATTGAGCTACCTCTGAATCTATGATAAGTGGTACTCCTACAAAGAGATTTCTCTACAAGTATTTTGTAATCTATTTTGATTTCTGAATAATATATTGGGCAACTTTTGGAGTGTGGGGTTTTTCTCCTGAAAGATTTTTCCCCACGTAAATCATTGTGTTATGGTTTGAATGTTATTATATCTATTTCTATTTTTGTAACCGTTGTAAAGATCTATAAAAGTTTTTGCATTACTCTCCTCTCAAGATTCATGTAGGAAGTTGTTCCACTACTTAGCTTCCTTACAAATGGTATCAGAGCTTGATCACCTTTGGTTTCAGTCATGGGTTGTTGGGTTTTTTGAACTAATCCAGATTTGAGTGGGAGTTTGTGCAGAAGACACTTTTTTGTTGCAGATATTTTTAGATGGCAAGTTTATCAGGGAAAATAGAGGTGGAGAAATTTAATGGAACTAATTTTGAGATGTGGAAGCTAAAGATGGAAGATCTGCTAAAAGATCGAGATCTATGGGATGTTGTTGATGCGAATGTCCAAAGGCCCTCAGATCCTACTGTGGTAGCTCATTATGATGTTATGGACCGAATAGCCAAGGGTCTGATCAAACTGTGCCTAGTAAACTCTATTCTGATCAATGTCCATGAAGAGAAAACTACAAAGAAACTATGGGATAATCTTGGTGAAATGTATCAAGCGAAATCTTTATTAAAGTAGATTTTCTTGAGGAAGAAATTGTATACCTTGAAGATGGAAGAGGGTGTATGAGTTACAAAGCACTTAGAAGCATTCAATATGTTGGTGGCTCAATTAGTATCTGTCGGTGTTAAGATGAATGAAGAGGAGAAATGCTAGACCTTGCTTTGTTCTTTGCCTAATTTGTGGGATTCTCTTGTTATGGCTAGTAGTAGTACTTCTGTTGTTTTGAAGTCTAAATATGTGGTGGGTGCCCTACTTGGTGAAGAGATGTCAAGGAAGGTATCCCATAGTTCGAAGTAAGCCCTAACTATTCGTGGAAGACCTAAGGAGAAAGGCAAGAAAAATGAGAAGTGCAATAAGTCCAAATTGAGAGGGAGATTGAAATCTCCTGGAAAATCCAAATTCATTTGCTAGAATTGTGGTAAACTGGGTCACATCCATAAGGACTGCAAAGAAGAAAAGAAGAAGGAAAAGAAGAAGATTTGACGTAGCCATAATCGGTAAAACCCCTCAAAAGAGTCATCTGGCTTGTGCAGGGAAAAAAATACAATGGAAGTAGCTAGAAAACATAAGAAATTCACATAAATAGATCATATAGAACTTTTGACAATCATCCGATAATCACTATATTATCATCAAAGAACATCTGGTAATTAACCGTTTACATGCAACTTCAAGCCGGATACAATCCAACCGGAACCCTAAGAATCAACTGAATCACAACATGTGAATCTTAATCCTTATTCTCAGTTCTAATTCCTCTACCCTTACAAATTATTACCTAACATCATCTATATACCCACCGAAACACATCTGGGTTGGTCTCATAAGATTACATTCATCAATGCAAGAAAATGAAATGTGTAATTAGGTTGGCCCTAATAATTAGATAAATCTTTCTGAAAAATAACAACTAAGTGATGTGGTTCAATAGGAAGGTTAACCATAAACAAAATAACATCGGACAAGACCCAAAATGAATCCACATGCCAAGAATCGCATCGGTAATGAATGAAAACCAACTGGTAAGCACAAGAACTATCCCGGGAACCTAGAAACAGCCAACTGAAAGTGAGAACTGACCGGAAAAGAACCCAAATGAACTAGAAATCTGGAATCAACCACATGAAACCGCCAAGAAATCGAAAACAAGATCTGCCATGAAGAGAAAACAACTATCGGTGCTGACCGAGAAGAACATAGAAAACTGCACAAAGAACAAAACTGAAAGGAAATATTTTTGGTTGATGCAAGATTGCCCATCGACCGGGGATGCTTCTGCATCAGACAACCCAGGTAGAAAAAGATGTTCCATGAGAGGAAAATCATGAACATCTAAAATGATTCTGAATGAATATCCCATGCTCATTTCTAATCCAAACATCTTCCTTATCTGCCAACCTCTCCTTTAGCTCCTCCAGTGCCTCAACCGGCTTCTCAAACTTTTGACTCCCTTTGTTTTTCATTCTTTGCTTCAGATCTGCACATTCTCCCTATGTACTGCCTTATATCTTCTGCAACTTAGGATTTATTTTGCCACAAGACTTCATCCGGTTTGTCACCATGAGCTCTATGTCGATTGGTTCCATTTGTCCATCAGAATCATCTATCATATACTTCTGCAAACTCATGTCACCCTCTGGTATAACCTCTGCAACTGGTTCTATCTGATCTTTCTTCAAATCCTCTGGTATAACTTTTTCAACTGGTTCTATCAATCTTTCAGGTATAGCCCCTATCACCAGTTTCTTAGTAGTGCAACTTCTCTCAGGACTCATTTTTTTCACCTCATTCTCTTTCTCCTTTAAATAAATCAATCTGAACTTCTACCCATCCTATTCAATAGTAACTAGGTTTCTTCTACAATCATAAATAGCTCCTCCATCATACTCTCAATTTTTTTCCAAAAAGACATCAAAAACACTCATAGACACAATTTTTGGCCATTTGGTGGAATTGATTATGTGTTGCATTGATGTTTTGTCATTGATGTCAATACTAGTTGTTTGGATGCTTTATCGACACCCTTCTGGTCCCGGTAGGTTAAGTGGTTTCTAGTTAACTTGGATCTGGTGTGATCTGGTAGGCTCCGGTATAGTCTGGTGATGGAATTAGCTTGTTCATGATACTTATACTCATATTTGGTCAGTTAGTTTTGGTCTAGTGATTAGATGCTATCCTGCTTGCTTAGAAGATTGGTTTCTGGTTTCGGCAAGGGTTTCACTGGCAGAGCTTTTGATGGAGATCTTTGATAAATTGCATAAGTGGTGTTGGTGCAGCTTCTGATGGAGTTTATGGATGTTGTTGGTGATCATGTTCGAGACTTAGCAGATGGAGATAATTGCTGAAGCGTGTGGACCTATACTTGGTGCCGGTTGATCTAGGTTATGGACCGACTTTAATGTAATGTGTGGATATGACCTATTGATGTAATTTTGGGATGTCTTATGTGTTGATATTACTTGTTTAATCTAAGGCCGACATGGTTTGTAATTATGTAATTGGTTTACTATCTGGAGGATGACTTGATTATTTATGGTCGAGGGTTTGTATAAATAGATGTAAGATCTCATTATAGATCATCATGGTTAATGTAAGAGGTCATGGTCAAGGAATGTAATATATGAATAAATGTAATATCATTCAGGCATAGGAGTTGGTTGATCATTGGAGATCGAATTGGGTTTATGTAAAAGGATTTAGTTCTCCGGTATTGAGCTTAACTGGAACAGTACTCTGGCATAGGAGATGCTATCTTTTACAATTCAACACTTCTCTGGATTGTAGTATGGATTTATATGTAGTCAGTGAGGCTCCTTTTGTGATGAGCAGTGTGCTCTAGGTTGTTGGCCTTCTTGCAAGTGCAGGCCCCTTCATTGTAATTCACATACTTATTGCAGAAGTATTATCTAACTGAGGGTAGGCTTCCCACGTGGTTTTTCCCTTTATCGGATTTTCCACCTATTAATCTTGGTGTCATGTGGATGGTATTTATTCTATGATTATTGTTTATTCTTAATTGGTTTAAATACTATTTTGGTATTATTGTTTTGGGTTTCGGTATTAAAGTTTTAATTATTGAATGTTCCTATAATCTAAGACAACTGATTCAACCCCCCCCCCTCTCAGTTGTCTTCCGATAATCTGAACTGTCTAACAATTGGTATCAGAGCTTTGGTTCTCTCTGCAGAAATCTTAACTGCTTGAGGAAGATCCTATGGCAACTAACAATTCAAGTTCATCCAGTTCTTCTGGAGCTATCTTTCAAAGGGATATTCTGAGGCTTGATGGAATAAATTACATAGTATGAAAGATTCAGATGGAGACTGATCTGAGATGTCTTGGCAAGGATATTTGGAAGATCACATAGAATGGTGTCACACCCTATAATCCAGGATTTGGCAATCCTCCTCCGGAAAACCTAGACATAGAGCTTGAGAATGATTGTAGAGAAAGAGAAGCCCTCTTGTGTGCACTTTCTGATCAGCAAATAATGGGATTAACCGACAAATCATCAGGAAAGGCTATATGGATAAGTTGGAGACTCTTAATGAAGGTGACCCTACAGTGAAGATTGCTAAACTTAATGGTTACCAGGTGAGATATGAAAACTTGAAGATGGGAGAAGTTGAAAGGATTACTACATTCATGGAAAGGGTAAATGAGATTGTTATGTGAATTCAATGTTGTCGTGGAACTCTGAGTGAAGATGAAATTGTTTCTAAAGTCTTGAGAGCCCTACCATCAGCTTAAAAAATGAAGGCTACTACTATTAATGAGTTGAAAACAATGGCTAATACATCTGTCAACATAGGTACTTTGGTTGGGAAACTATCTGCTTTTGAGCTTGAGGAATTTGGACCTTTTGGAGCTGTGAAGACTAAACCTGCTTTTAATGCATCTACATCTGCAACCGGTAAGCAAGACTGGAAAGATTTATATCCAAAGGAGTTATAAGATATGAAGAGAGAAGATGATGAGTTTGAGCAACTTGAAGCACTATTTGCTAAAAGAGTACCTAAAGGACCGGTAGGAAGTAAGTATGAAGGAAAAGCACCTTTGAAATGTTTTGCATGTACTAAAATTAGTCATTTTGCATCTAGATGTCCTGATAGGAATTCAAGATTTGAAGAAAGAGTTAAAAGATCATTTAAGCCTAACCCTAGATATCAAAACAAATGTAAATACAAGAAAAACAAAGACAAATCATGCTACATAGTGGATGAGGAAGGCATTACTGATTCAAATGATGAACCGGCAAAAAACTCTGCTAGTGGATCTGACAATGGAAAGGATTGGGTATTCCTAGCTATCAAGGAAGATGATCCAGCACTGGAAGAGAATGTACCTAAAGAGAAGGAACTTGTTGCTAAAATTGAAGACAAGCATGAATGGGTAATTGTGAGTGGTTGTTCATATCATATGACTGGAGATAAAGGGAAGTTTCCGTCTTTGCAATAATTTGATGGTGGTCTGGTTAGATTTGGATATGACAAGGCATGTATGATCAAAGGAAAATGATTTATATCATTGGATGGTAAGAACAATACTAACAATATTTATTATGTTGAAGGTTTGAAGCATAATCTTTTGAGTGTAGGACAATTGGTAGATAAAGGATTTTAATTACAGTTCAAGGATGGAAAATGCAAAATCATTAACAGATATGGCTTGGAGATTGCAACTGATACACAGACAAAGGTAATATATTTCACTTAAACTTTGGTGAGAAGACATGCTGGATTACACAGATTGATGAGAGTTGGCTATGGCATAAAAGGTTGTGTCATGTGAATTTTGATTGCATTGTGAAGATCAGTTCAACTAAGACAGTTAGGGATATACCTAAGATGATGAATCCCTATAATCCGATATGTAAAGAATGTCAAATGGGTAAAGAGGTCAGAACCTCTTTTAGGAGTATACAAGATAAATCAAATGATGTTCTTGATCTTATTCATATTGATTTATGTGGTCCTGCTAGTGTTAAAAGTTTTCATGGTGATAGATATTTCATGCTAATCATTGATGATTATTCTAGAATGATGTGGGTTACTTTTTTGAGAGAAAAATATGAAGCATTTGAAAAGTTTAAAATCTTTAAGGCTAAAGTGGAAACTGAGATAGGATTGAAGATTAAATATTTGAGATCAAATCATGGTGGAGAATTCACATCCGATGAGTTTAATAACTTTTGTGACAAGCATGGTATAAGAAGACAATTTTCTACTCCCGGACACCTTAGCAGAATGGAGTTGTGGAAAGGAAAAATAGAACTATCTTGGATGTTGCTAGAAAAATGATGATGGAAGCTAATCTACCTCATATCTACTGGAGATAAGCAATGAGTATAGAAATTTATACATTCAAAAGAGTACATATCAAAGGGGAAACCGATAAAACACCTTATGAATTATGGTTTGGCAATACACCTACAGTTAAGTATTTCAGAATTTTTGGTAGTAAATGTTATATCAGAAGAGATGATACTATTGGGAAATTTGATCCTAGATGTGCTGAAGGCATATTTCTTGGTTATTCTAATCAAATCAAAGAATATATATTTTATAACAAGAGATTGCAGAGAATTGTGGAGAGTGCTAATGTCAAAGTAGATGAGCTGAGTTCAAAAGTCAAATCAGAGTTTATGAGAAGGAACCAGTAGTGGAAATGAATATATCTGAACTAGTAAAACCTTTACCAAAATAGAGAGTTGAACCAGTTACTCCGAAAACATCAGAGAATTCTATAGTAACTAAAGAACAGGGAAGAGGAAAAGAGAGTCAGAAGACTCCTAGGTATGTGAGACTGAATCATTCTGAAGATCAAATCATTGGGGATAAGAGCAATGGAGTGATGACAAGAAGAAGACTAACAACTAATGAGGTATGTTTAAATTCATAAGTTGAACCGGTATCAGTAATTGAAGCATGTAATGATGAACATTGGTTAAAAGCTATGGAGGAAAAATTAGATCAGATTGAGAAAAATAACACATGGACTCTGGTTCCCCAACCTAAAAATAAAAATATTATTAGAACTAAATGGGTTTTTAGGAATAAATTGAATGAGGATGGTCAAGTTATAAGGAATAAGGCTAGATTGGTTTGTAAAGGATATTCTCAGAAGGAAAGAATTGATTATGGATAGACTTTTGCACATGTGGCTAGGATTGAAGCTATAAGATTATTTCTTGCCTATGTTGCTTATAAAAACTACAAGGTTTATTAGATGGATGTTAAATTTGCATTTTTGAATGGGGATCTTGATGAGGAAGTTTATATTTAGCAACCTAATGGTTTTTCAATATCAGATTGTGCAGATATGGTTTGCAGGTTAAGGAAAGATTTATATGGATTAAAACAAGCACCTAGAGCTTGGTATGCAAGGTTGGATAAATATCTTTTGAAACTTGGTTTTACTAAGGGAAGTGCTGACAGTAATTTATATTATAAATTCACTGATGATGATATACTAATTGTTGAAGTATTTGTTGATGAAATTATCTTTGGAGGTGAAGATAAGTTATGCATAGAATTTTCTAAGAATATAGAGAAATAATGTGAGATGTCTATGATTGGTGAGATGAAATTTTTCTTAGGTTTGCAGATTACTCAGACTGACAAAGCTATTTTTATTTGTCAAACTAAATATGCTAAGGAATTGTTTAAGAAATTTGGTATGGGAGATTCTAAACCGGTAAGTACGCCTATGGTTACAAGAGAAAAATTGACAAGAAAAGATGTTTCTACACCGGTAAATCCTACAAGATACAAATCTATGATTGGAGGTCTGCATTATTTGACTCAGACAAGGCCTAACATTTTGAATGTTTTTTGTATTGTTTCAAGATTTGAGAGTGATACTAGAGAATATAATGAGATGGTTGATAAGTCAGTGTATTGACATGTTTTTATCAAGACTTTTAGGTTTTTTTGGTATCTTTTGGGTTGCATTATGATAGTAAAATATTTTGCATTGATTATATGTAATCCATGTTTTAAAAACCGAACTTAAGAAATCATGTTTGAACCTTGCCAATTTCTTCCTGCAGCCAAATGGTTTGTCTTTGTGATATGCGGATTACTTAGGATGATTTCATATGTGAGTTAATGAATGTATTAGTTAAATTAAAATACATATGCGTGTCCTTGTATATTGTTTCTGTTTTAGTGTAGGTAATAATTGATGCTGCAATGAAGAATTCTCTTCCACGCCTAAGGACTGGATAATCATGCCAGAGAACTGGAGGTCAAATTGAAGGAGATTCAAGCGAGCGCGATCTATGGCATAATCAAAGTAGTTGTACTTCACCATGGGAGTTTAACTCCAGTGCATGTTTAATCTGTAAAATATCTCTTTGGCGTGCAAGGACTATGGTTTGGTTACAGATCCACAGTTCCTGCAGCCAAGCTCTCTGTTATCCCCTTCATCTGGCAGTGATCTGCCTTTTCTTCTGGGCGTAATTGTAGTTATCCATTGTTGTTTGTCTTTTCTATTTAATAAGCTCTCCCTTATTGTCTGAGTGTTAGACAGAATGGAAAAGGATTGAGCAGTTTTTGTCACGTATTCTAGATTTTCATCTTTTGGATATGTAATTATCTTTCAGGAAGAAATGAATAAAAACATGTTATTTTGATCAGTTAAGAGTTCTTTATTGAGAGTTTGATATCACTCATCCAAGGGGGCCCACTTGGTGAGTGATCCCATGTTTATGATTATTGAAGTTAGTTTTTACTTAGTTGCAATAGAAGTTCATGACTGGGATGTTTCTGCAGCCACTGGAAACAGATCCTTTGATTGTTCCTGCAGCCAAGGCAGAACGTTGTTATTCCTGTTATTTCCATTAATTCAATTCAGCAGAATTTTGAAAAGCTTTCATTTAGTCTTTTTGATTTTTATTCCTACCTTTCTTCCAGTAATTGAGAATAATCATTCAAGGAGCTTAGTGCATATATGTTGCAGACCCATTTCAAGTTTTACATTCCTGGATTGACAACTAAATGAACACCAACCATGAGAATAGTAAACTCTATCATATGAATATCCAAACTTCGGATTGAGATTTCAATTAGAGATATTATTGTTATTAATGTTGGGGTAGACAATGGTGGTAAAAAGGATTTTTAGATACCTTCAAGGTACATCAGAATATGGCTTCCAGTACCCTAAGGATGATAACTTTACTTTATGTGCATATATAGATGTTGATGACTGAAAAGTACTTCCGGTGGAGCTTTCTTTCTTGGAAAGAAGTTGGTTTCATGGATCAGCAAGAAACGGTCATGTACTTCTCTATCTACTATTGAAGCTGAGTATGTTGTTGCTGCTACTAACTATACACAAGTTTTATGGATGAAGCAAATGTTGAAGGATATAAAGGTGGATTGTGATGCATCGGTAGTTATTCATTATGATAACTCTATTGCTATTGACATATCAAAGAATCTGATATTTCATTCTAAGACAAAGGACATATCTATCAAGTATAAATTTTTGAAGGAGAAGGTGGAAGCAAATGAAGTTAGAATGGTTTATGTGAACACTAAAGAGCAGATTGTAGATATTTTCACTAAACCGTTATTCAAGGAATCATTTGAGTACCTGAGAGACAGATTGGGAGTTTCTGCCCCTCCAGTAGAGATTTGATTGATGCGGCTTGGCATCATTCCAGCATGCATTATCTAAGATGCTATTCATTTTGGCACTGATGTGGGATGCTACTACTCAGGGGGAGTAGTCAACTTTGAGATTCAGAGGCTTATGTTTTTGCCTTGATATTTTTGTCAGATTTCTAGCATTGATGTCAAAGGGGGAGAGATGGTGATGTGAAAAAGATAAAGAAAGAAAAAGAAAAAGTCATAGCGGGAGAGATATGAAAAGTAAAAGGGAGAGATATTCAGACCTATATGCAAGTGATTGTTGGCTGTCTTCCACAGGGGGGGACTTGTTTGGCATTTCTTGGTACGTAGATGTTTTTAACATCTAGTGTTGCCATCAATGCCAAAGGGGGAGATTGTTGGCCATTTGGTGGAATTGATTATGTGTTGCATTGATGTTTTTTCATTCATGTCAACACTAGTTGTTTGGATGCTTTACCGGCACCCTTTTGGTCTCGATAGGCTAAGTGGTTTCTAGTTAACTTGGATCTGGTATGCTCTGGCAAGCTCCGGTATAGTCTGGTGATGGAATTGGCTTGTTCATGATACTTATATTTGGTCAATTAGTTTTGGTCTGATGATTGGATGCTATCCTGCTTTCTTACAAGATTGGTTTCTCGTTCCGGCAAGGGTTTCACCAGCAGAGCTTTTGATGGAGATCTTTGATGAATTGCATAAGTGGTGTTGGTGCAGCTTCTGATGGAGTTTTGGGATGTTGTTGGTGATCATGTTCGAGACTTAGTGGATGGAGATAATTGTTGAAGTGTGTGGACCTATACTTGGTCTCGGTTGATCTAGGTTATGGACTGACTTTAATGTAATGTGTGGATAGGACCTATTGATGTATTTTCGGGATGTCTTATGTGTTGATGTTACTTGTTTGTTCTAAGGCCAACATGGTTTGTAATTATGTAATTGGTTTATTGTTTGGTGACCGACCTGATCATTTATGGTTGAGGGTTTGTATAAATAGATGTAAGATCTCATTGTAGATCATCATGGTTAATGTAAGAGGTCGTGGTCAAGGAATGCAATGTGTGAATAAATGTAATATCATTCAGGTAGAGGAGTTGGTCGATCATTGGAGATCGAATTGGGTTTATGTAAGAGGATTTAGTCCTCTGGTATTGAGCTTAACCAGAACTATACTCTGGCATAGGAGATGCTATCTTTTGCAGTTCAACACTTCTCCGGATTGTAGTCTGAATTTATATGTAGTCAGTGAGTCTCCTTTTGTGATGAGCAGTGTGCTCTAGGTTGTTGGCCTTCCTACAAGTGTAGGCCCCTTCATTGTAATTCACATACTTACTACAGAAGTATTATCTGACTGTGGGTAGGCTTCCCACCATGGTTTTTCCCTTTACCAGGTTTTCCACGTACAAATCTTGGTGTTCTATGGATGGATTTTATTCTGTGATTATTGCTTATGCTTAATTGATTAACTGTTATTCCGGTATTATTGTTTTGGGTTTTGGTATTAAAGTTTTAATTGTTGAATGTTCCTATAATTTGAGACAACTGATTCACCCCCCCTCTGAGTTTTCTTCTGGTTATTTAATCTGTCTAACAACAATATCACATAAAACTTCATCTCTAAAAGACCCAATATTGAAACTCACCAAACACTGCTTGTTTATCTCTATCTTTTGATCATCTTGTGACCAACTCACCTCATAAGGACAAGGATGCTTAAGCCTCTTCAACCCAACGTTCACAACCCTCTCCTCAAATACTAAATTATTAGTACTTCCACTATCTACAATGACCTTGCAATACTTATCACTTGATTTGCATATAGACTGAAAAAGACTTCTCCTTTGAGTAGATTCAATATCCTTTTTTTTGAACATAAGGGATTCTCCTTGCTCCAATGCATAGTCAGATCTGGTACCATCACCTTTCGGTTCCTCACTTGCCACACAACTTCTTTCCATTCCTTTCTTACATTCATAGGATCTATGTCTGGTTTCTCCACACCTGAAACATTTGCCAGGAAATTCTCTACCAGTACTATTGCTACCTTTCCTTAGTGTCTTTTGTTTTGGTTGTTTACTCCACTTAGGTTTTGACTCCTCTTCTTCAACCGGTTTCTTCATGCTATCACTCATCTTGAATTTCTCCTTTCCCTTATTTGGTTGTCTTCTTCTCACCTTCTCCTCAACCTTCAAAGCATACGGGTAAGCTTCCTCAACTGTGGAAACCTTCAACATACTCATCTCATCTTGATTGTTAAAATAAATTCCATTGATGTACCTCACCACCTTTTCTTTGTCCATCTCTCTATGTCCAGATCTAATCGCCGCCTTATAAAATTCCTCAGTATATTCCTTCACAGTCATGTTTCTCTTTTTTAGGTTCTACAGCTTCTTCAACAATTCCAATTCATAGTCTCTTGGTATGATCTTGGCCTTCAATCTTGCAAGCATTTGTCTCCACCGGGTGATCTTTAATTCACCATTCTCCACTCTTTCTTTTTGTAATTCTTTCATCCATAAGGTAGCATGCCCTTTCAAATTGGTCTTTGCCAACTATACTCTCTGTGGGTCCTTGACATCCTCAAACTCAAAGTAGTCCTCTAACTCTCTAATCCAATCAATCAGATCCTCTGGGTTCAGTGTTCTGGAAAAGTTAGAAACCTCAACTTTGTGCACTTTACTTGCTTGCACCACTTCTCTCAGGAATCTCTCCTCTCTCTCATCTTCTGGCCCTTCAACTTCCTCAAGCTCTTCACTGGCTTCCTCATATTCTTCCTCAGAATCAGGGTTTCTTCGCAAACCCGCCAAATCATTCCATATTTCGTTCCTCACTTCATTCTTGAAGTCTTCCATCATTTGTTCTACCCTCTGGGGGTTTGTCCTTCTCAACGGCATCTCTCCTTCCACTCCGGTGAACTGCCTCAACTTGGTGATCTGACTACTGGTTTCAATTGCCTCCCCTCGACAATCTGTCCACCTTAAGGAATGCCTCAATGTTCACAAATGATTCTTCCACCAGCCAATCCATAACCAGCTCTGATACCACTTGATGTAGCCCTAACCGGTAAAAACCCTCAAAAGAGTCAACCGACTTATGCAGCAAGAAAAACACAATGGAAGAAGCCAAAAAAACAAGAAATTCACATAAATAGAACATCTGGAAATCATCCGACAATCACTATATTATCATCAAAGATGTCCGGTAATTAACCGGTTATATACATGCTACAAGCCATATACAATCCAAGCAGAGCCCTAAGAATCAACTGAATCACAACATGTGAATCTTAATCCTTATTCTCAATTCTACTTCCTCCACCCTTACAAATAATTACCTAACATCATATTTATACCCATTGGAACACATCTGGGTCGGCCTCATAAGATTACATTCACCAATGTAGGAAAATGAAATGTGTAATTAGGTTGGCCCTAAGAATTAGATAAAACTTTATGGAAAATAACAACCAAGTGATGCGGTTCAGCAGGAAAGTCGTCCACATGCCAAAGAACATCGGACAAGACCCAAAATGAATCCACATGCCAAGAATTGCGTCGATAATGAAGGAAAACCAACCGGTAAGCACAAGAACTATCCTGGGAACCCAGAAACATCCAACCGGAAGCGATAACTGACCGGAAAAGAACCCAAATGAACTAGAAATCTAGAATCAACCACATGAAACTGCCAGGAAACTAAAAACAGGATCTAGTATGAAGAACAAACAACTACCGGTGCCAACCGGTAAGAACACAAAAAACTGCACAAAGAACAAAACAAGAACAAAAATCAAAGAAAATATTTTTGGTTGATGCAAGATTGCCTATCGATCGGGGATGCTCCTGCATCAAGATTGATTTTGATTCTGAGTCCAAGAAGGAAAATGGTGATGAATTCATTGCGGATTTGGTGACTCATGTAGGTAACGATGCCTGGTTAATTGACTCAGGTGCATCTTTTCATATGACTACCAATAGAGATTGGTTTTCTGAATATGAAGAATTTAATGGAGGTAAAGTGTACTTGGGTTATGATTCACATTAAAACATTGTTGGTAGAGGTAAAGTTAAAATCAAGTTTTGTGATGGTATAATACAAAGGATTAATGGTGTCTTGCATATCCCTGTTTTAAAACATTCTATGAGCAAATTACCTTGATAAGACTATGTTACCTGCAGATAAGACTATGTTATGGCACCAGAGGCTTGTCCACACTGGAGAAAAGAGTCTAAGGACCTTGAAAAATAAAAACCTTGTTGAAGGTTTGAATGGTTATAATCTTGATTTTGATTTATGTGAGCATTGCATTTATGGAAAACAAAACCGTGTTCAGTTTTACTCGAGTTCTCATAAAACTTGCGGTGTTTTGGATCTTAGTCATTATAATGTGTTTGGTCCTGTAGATGTTCCTTCGATTGAAATATCCACATATTATGTTTCATTTATTGATGATTTTAGTAGAAGGACATGGGTATATTTTATAAAGAGTAAATTTGAATTTTTCAGTCAATTTAAAGAATTTAAAGCAATGGTTGAGTTGTAGACTGGTAAGAATACTAAATATTTGAGGAATGATAATGGCAGTGAATTTTTCTCTAATGATTTTGATAGATTCTGTAAAGACTATGGCATTAACAGACAGAAGACAACTCTATATTCTCGGTAGAAGAATGGAGTTGTAGAAAGAATGAACATGACACTAATGGAGAAGGCTAGGAGTATGCCCAGTGGTGCTAGTCTAGAACAAAAATTTTGGGCTGAAGTTGTTGCCACTACTTGCTACCTAATTAACTGGTCCCCAACATCAGCTCTTGTTGATAAAACACCTATGGAAGCATGGTTGGGTCACAAGACTTCATTGAGACATCTTAGAGTTTTTGGTTGCGAGGCATATGCACATTTGCCAAAGGAGAAGTGAACAAAGTTGGTGAATAAGGTTGTGAAATGTCTCTCCATTGGGTATAGTTATGGTGTGAAAGGATACAAGCTTTGGGACCCTGTTGCACAAAAGGTAATTCATAGTAGAAGTGTTATTTTTAGAGAAATTAAGTCTCCTTTTATTTCATTGTAGCTAGAACAGACTAAAAGAAATGATGTGATTCAATTTCCTATCTTCTACACCTAAAAGAGTTGAATCGAGACCCTTAGATAGGCAAGAAATTGAGGAGAGCTTGCCTAGCTCTGAATCTTTTGAAGAGGAGGAAGAACCTCGAACTCAGCTTGTTCGAAGGTCTACAAGAAATAGACAACCACCTAAAAGGTATTCACCTGATGATTGGAGATGTATTCTTTCTTTGAATACTAATGTGGATGAACCAAAATCTATAGAAGAGGCATTAGGTATGAATGATGCAGAATCCTGAAAGATTGCTATGGAAAAAGAAATGACAGCTTTGAGAAATAATGATACATGGGATCTTGTACCATTTCCTGAAGGACGAAAGCTTGTTGGTTGCAAATGGGTGTTCAAGAAAAAGATTGGTTTAGATGGAAGCATTGAGAAGTATAAAGCAAGGTTGGTTGCAAAGGCCACTCTCAGGTTGAGGGTCTTGATTATGGTGAGATATTTTCTCATGTTGCCAAAATGACATCCATTAGATTTTTTCTTTCTATTGTTGCTACTTATGATTTAGAGGTTGAGCAAATGGATGTGAAAACTGCTTTCCTTCATGGTGATTTCGAGGAGGATATTTATATGACATAGCGGTAGCACTATGTGGTGAAAGATAAGAGTAATTTGGTCTGTAAATGAAAAAAATCCATGTATGGCCTCAAACAGAGTCCTAGGATGTGGTACCATAAATTTGATACATATGTGTTGAGTTTGGGATTTGAGTGTTCTAAATCAGATCACTGTGTTTATTATAAAACTAATGGTGATTATTTCCTATATATTGCATTGTATGTCAATGATATGTTATTCATTGGTAAAGGGAAAGGTATGATTTCAGAACTAAAGTCTCAGCTCGCTACTAAATTTGAAATGAAAGATATTGGTGCAGCAAAACACACTCTTGGGATGGAAATTAGAAGAGATATAATGAACATAAAGCTATGGCTAGGCCAAAGTAAGTATGTGAATTCAATGTTATAGAGGTTTAACATGCAAGATTGTAGACTATTGTGTGTTCCTTTTACAGTTGGAATGGAATTATCTATTGCAGATTGTCCTACATCCCTATCAGAGATGGAAGACATGAGCAGAGTTGCTTACCAAAGTGCAGTTGAAAGTTTGATGTATGCTATGGTCTGTACTAGACCAAACATTGCCCAATATGTCTAACCCTGGTAGAGTTTACTGGGATGCAATCAAAAGAGTCTTTAGATATTTGAAGTGTACCTCAGAGTATTCTTTGTGTTATCATGGTAATCCAGTTGGAGACATGATTTCCCTTGATATTCATGGTTATGTAGATTCAGACTGGGTAGGTGATATTGATAGCAGAAGATCCAATGGTGCATATGTGTTTACTTTATTTGGTGGTGCAATTAGTTGGATGAGTAAGCGGTAGGTTGTGGTTGTTTTGTCCACTACTGAAGCAGAGTATATTGCAACTACTCATGCTTGTAAAGAGGCCATTTGGCTTAAGAGACTGTGTTCAGATATTGAAATAAAACAAGGAGTAGTGATAGTTTATTGTGACATTTAGAGTGTGATCTACCTAGCTAAGAACCGGACATTTCATGTATGGACCAAGCACATTGATGTTCAGTATTATTTTGTCAGAGATATGGTCGAAGATGGCAAGGTAAAGCTGGTTAAGATAGAAACTTTGATGAATGTTGCAGATTCTTTAACTAAGGTTGTGAGCACAGAGAAATTCAGATGGTGCTCAAAGTCTATGGGCCTCATGGCCCCTAGAAATTAATTCATTGTGTTGATACTCCCTTTTCTCTTACAAGGTGTTCGACAAGTGGTAGATTTGTTGGAAAAATGGTGTCTCAAAATTGCATTTACATGAGGTTACTATTTATAGTAATTTTTCATTTGAGCACGAAATGGTACAAAACTCTCCCCAAAGCATATAGTTGGCTAGATAAGCATTCCGGTAAAGTTACATCGCAAGATCACAACTAGTTTTGACAATATTAAATTTTCCATTTTGGAGGGGTCCAATGAAAGGTTTAAATTTTATTTTGAGGACTTTAGAGGCCCCAAAATGCCCTAAAAGGTGGGTGTAAATGGCATAGTGGTTTACGAGGCATTAAATCACTTCACGAGCTTTCTGGAGCTTCAAACAGTTTGTCAATCGGACACACGGTTCACAAGTTATGGCCTTTGAAAGTTTGTACTCTTGAAATAGGAAATATTAAATACTTCAGACACATAAATGAGCTGTAAAAAGGGAGGGATGTTGGCATTATTGGCATTAAGTTGTCATTCATGTCAAACAGGTTTGGCAAAGTCACCGGTAAGTAAGAAGTGGTGACCGGTACAAGAAGAGCAAGACATATGATGGCAATGCACATGTGAGTGAGCAGATGGAAGGAAGGCTACTGGTACACATGAATTATGTTATCTGCTGGTAAAGAAGGCTTACCGGTAAGGTACAAACTAGGATGAAGGATGAAGGTCGATTTCTTGTTTGTGATGAAGAGGTGAAATGCTAAAAGAATCACAACAACATCCTGTGAGCAGAACAAAGAGGATAGCATAAAGATAGACCGAAAGGCATGATGAATTGTTAGGAGGAGATGATGTTTGTTGGTCATATCGGTAAGGTGAAGTGAGCCGGTAGTCAACCTTGGTCGATAAGGAATGTCAAACTGACTTAGAAATCCAAGAAGAGGTGGATGTTGACAAGCATGACAGCTGGATGTCAGGTGGTGTTATTGCACAAGTCGGTGGAGTGTGCATTGACATAACAAATCAACAAGCAAGTTGACTTTTATGAAGAACCCACAAGTTACGGAGGATGCCAGAGGATTGTGGATCGAGGAAGGCAAGCTGGAAAAGCGACTAAACTGATTATGCAAGAAGATTTGATCTTCATACTTGTTTACTAAAGGAAACAACAAAGCCATTAATGGCGTATGACAGAGAAAAGCAAAAAAACATGGTGCAGGCCTCCAGATTTAGAAAATGCACATTGGAATGCGAAGCTTTGCTGGTGATTGATCAATGTCATGAATATCATATCCCTGGAAAAGAAGATCGAATCATATCGGATTTGGTTTGAGTTAGAGAAGGCAAAACCTAAGACGATAATGTTGAATGCGGTTTTATGCAGAAATCCAAGATTATAAGTAGGAGAGCTCGAGACAGAAATGATTGATGCTTGATGTGAAGAAGGAGAGTGAAGAGAGCTTGAGTGTAGAGAAGGATCATCTTCCTTATAATTTATTCTAAGTTGCAGAGTGAGTTAGCAGGCAAACCGGTGAGAGGGTTTAACCGGCAGTGACAGAGTACTGGTAAACTGTTGCAAGTCTAACAGTTGAGCTAACAAGTAAGGTTTGATTGGTCAAGAAGGCATCGAAGTGTGACTAAGTGTGTTGTGAGGCTGAGAGAGAAGAAGAGAATAATGTTAATGGGTAGAGATCTATTTGATCAAGTGTTGTAGAACTCATTTGCAACTAGAAGCTATAATTGTATCAAAATTGTATTTGAATATATATCAGCAAGTTGGAGCTTCGTGTAGGGGTTGATGCTCCTTGGGTTGGTGCCCTAAATATTTGTAATTCATTGTTTCACTTGTGAGGCTGGATCAAAGTAGTATCCTTGAGCAACATTTCTCACTGAGATTTTTCCCATATTGGGTTTTCCTCGTACATCTGGTGTTGTGGGTTGCATTTGTGTGTTTGTCTCTTTTTGGTATCCTCATTTGTCCTACCGGTTTGACTGTTTTGTGCTTAGGATAATTACCAGTATTCTAAGGTTGTTTTAATCAAAGAAGAATTTAGGAACCACTGATTCACCCCCCTCTCAGTGGTACATTGTGTTCAACAAGGGACACGTCATAAGGCATCTAGAAGGGAGATAAGGTCAGCTACACCTTATTGGCTAGTTCTAGCCCATGATTTTATAATACCGTTTGATGGTTTCTTGTATTGTATCTCCTATATATGAGGTGCATGAGATAGAGGTTGAGTGTGAGCGTCTTATGGCTATTGAGTTACCTTTGAATCTCTGATTAGTGGTATTCCTGCAAAGAGCTTGCTCTACAAGTATATTGTAATATGTTTTGATTGTTGAATAATAAATTGGGTGGCTTTTGGAGTGTGGGGTTTTTCTCCCGAAAGGGTTTTCCCGATGTAAATCATTGTGTTATGGTTTGAATGTTATTATATCTATTTATGTTTTCTATAACCGTTGTAAAGATCTATATTTTTTTTTGCATTACCCTCCTCTCAAGATTAGTGTAGGAAGTTGTTCTGCTACTTAACTTCCTTACATAACATAGGTCCTTCATCATGACTATACTTGGTAACAACATCTCTTCTCCTCAACATGACGATAAAATCAGAAAACCAAGTAAATAGATCAAGCTACCAATCTAAATATACATCAACAATGAAAGGTCTATGGGCATAGAAAATTCATATCCAATCCATATATGCAACCTATAAGTATATATTGCCTTCAACATTGTCCAACTTGTGGACCCAACAATACAACACACATACTTAAACCTAATACTAATAACCATGTCAACATGAGAGCAATTTGATATGCATAATAAAGTATAAAATGGCATAAACTCCAAATCTCCAAGACAAACACATCATAAACTCATAATGTCACTATAGTCAAAATGATCATTTAGTGCAAATACAAGTACATAAAATGGGCATATCACCTTCGAAATTGGGGCATGTATCAGTTTATCTATCTTCTTCAAAACAACGCGATAAATTGCATTGTGTCAAAGAGGGACAAAATGTAGACACCTAAAATTGTTTTAGCCTGATTAAATTAATATTGTATTTATTTAATTCTATTTTATCCTAAGTCTTCTATTAATTAAATAGATCTTAATTTATTTAATTAGATCACTAAGCCTTTTCTAAGCCTTTCCTAATTTAAATAAATATTTGTATTTAATTAAATCCTTTTTATCTAAATTAAATAAATATTTGTATTTATATAAATCCATTTTTTTAAATTAAATAAATATTCTATTTATTTATTTTAATTTGCCCCCACCCTTCTATCAATTAAATAAATCTTTAGTTATATAATTAATTCATTTAGCTTTTTCTTTCCATGACAAGCGGCATTTATCTCTTGATTTGATCCTTAACCAATTCCCTTATTTTATTATTTCCTATACCTACTCTCTAATCCTAGTTGACCATTTATCCTCCCACCTCTTAATCTCAACCCTCCATTTTTAGGGTGCTCTCTATAAAAGAGATTCCTTTCTCTCCCGTTCCATATGAATCAAGTGCAAGTATACTTAAACTCTGTCGAATTGTCTACAACCACTATCCATTCTCTATTGAGCTCTTGTGCAAGCAACAAATCCAAGAGCAACCATACTAAGCAAGATCAATGGAGATAGGAGGACAATGGAGATCAAACCCATCCAACATGTGAAAGGTATAATGTGATCCAGTTCATTATTTTACATGTTTATGGTTGTTTATTGATGTTATGTTGGATTCGTTGTAGGTCTAGCGTTTTGTGATTGAATCTCTTTAGGATTTACAATAGTAGAAGTATCCAAATCTAGCATAAACAAAGAGATCTTGTTTTATTTGTTCACACCTATTTAGCCATACAAATTCTTGTTCATAGCCTTATTTCCTATATAATCGAATTGTGCGCTATTCATTTATGTTTGAATAACGATATCAAATAATAAATAAAAGTATTTTACCTTCATTTTTATTATGTGTGGATGACTTGCATGTCTTGTGTTTTGTTGTATAATCTATAAAGATATATTTCACATAGATTGGTTAAGTTCTCAAACCACTTGTGATCTATATAAAGACTATTACCATAACAACACATACCAATTCTTGCACCTAACGCTCACACACATTTGAAGCAACTTATGATACATGTTAAATTTATGTAAGGATTTAAACCAATAAAAATTACCAAATACACCAAAGGTGCCAATTTACCCCAAAATGATAATTTGGTGCAAGTGCATTAAAATTTTTTTGTAGAAGATACTAACTTCATCCTTAAAGACATAAATATAATCATATTAATATCATACTAAACTAGATAGTCTAATTATAATCTACAAAAAGACACTAAATATAAAATAGAACTCAAGTCTACCAATTTCCCCTCTCAATTCCCTTCATTTGTTAAAATTATCATTAACCATTAAATAAGAAAATATCTGTTTTTATTTATTTACTATATTTAATATTTATTTTTATACCTAATTTCATGTTCAATTATTAATTTTAAAATATAAAAATATATTAATACCTTAATTTACATTTTGAAGAATAACACATGCCTTTAAATTAGATTGTTCGTTTTAAAATTTATATGTAGTTGGCAAAAATAAACAGAAATGGGATTAGTATTATTTGATGAATCAATGTGAAGATATCATGAACCATTTCATTAGGATTATGAGTGTAGATTTTTTTTAAAGGTTCCAATTATTATAAGACATGAAAAGAAGCCTAATCTTGCTTTTGGTTTGGATCTCTAAGTTTACCAACCATTCCATGTCTTTATGGACTAAAAGTGGATAAATTTAAAATAGATTCCATTGTACAAAATGGATGTCTCATACTAACTAGCATTTTTTTAAATGGAGCTGGTCATAAGTCATCTATATTCCCATCTCTTAAAGGGAAAAAGTGTTAAAAAGAAAAATAAGAGATCTTTGACAATAATACACTTCAATAAATTTGGTGAGTAGGCCATTGTTGACAATAATGTTGTTATCAAATCCCTTTCACTTCAGCCTACCATTGCCTCTATTTGGGTCCACATTGATTTTTTTGTATCAAGTCAATGTAAAACACATATTACTATTGAAATAATAGAGTTTTCTTTTAAGGGGTTGGGTTTTTTTTTTTAATATTAAAATAAATGGTTGAAGTTTATCATTGTTATTAAAAAAAAAGTGATAAAGAAATCACATTTCAAAATTAAATCGATTAAATCGGAATTGAAATAAATAGTCACATGATCTTAATAAAGAAAATTTGACAAGACTCATTTGAAATAAGAAAATATTTTAAAGTACCTCATGATTGAATTAAAAAAAAGTGATATGTAATAACATTTCAAAATTAAATCAATGTAGTTTAAATTGACATAAAAAGTCACGTGGTCTGAATAAGGAAAAATTTGACAAGATCCATTTGAAATAAGAAGTAAAAAAATTCTTGGTGAGATTTTTATTTGAACTTGAACTTAGAACTATTTGGATAAAAGTTCTATTACAGTAATGTAAGGATTAAAAAAAAATTAAATTGAAAAGTGCCATTTATATTCAAAGATTTATATTTGATATAATAATATTATAGATTATTTGATTTATTATTCTTACTGTCATTAGTAAGGCATTTTTAATATCAAAGCTCCATATTTGTCTCTTTATTTATTTATTTTCTTTTTTTATGTTAGTCTAGAGTCAAATTAATGAAAATGAAAAAAGTTAATACAAAAACTATCTTATTGGAGAGGAAGGGTTCATCCATGAAGCAAGTTTAATCAATGGGAAAGCAAAAAAAACTTCAATCAAGATTTTGAATGACATATACATTTTACTTCCAAAATCTAGGCCACAAACAAAAAAGCAAAACAAGATAATATGGAAGCATCCAACTTACAACATAAATTACATTTTTTGTAATCCTCTATATAACTCTAGAAGATCCCATTCACACTTTTTTTTTATAAGAAACATTAACTTTGTAATCCTCTATATAACTCTAGAAGATCCCATTCACACTTTTTTTATAAGAAACATTAACTGTAGAAAAAATAAAAATCTATAACTATAATTGAAAATTAAATTATTTATGTTATTTGTAGTTTGCAAAATTTAATTGTAGCTCTTAATTTCCTTTTTTGAAATTTAAGTATCGTAACATAATTCAAGATGTTATCTATACACATGTAATAATAATGCAAAATACTAGAGTAATTGGGATAGTAGTTAGACACAATTAGTGTATTACTAGAATACAAAAAGTGTCATGTCAATACTTTTCCTCAAAAAGATTCTAATAAATTTGAAAAAGTAACTAATTATGTGATGCCACATCAACACACCAGTAAACATGACTTGGTGCACAACTATGGGTCTTACTTCTTTTTAAAACCATTTTGGACACCTTGACATAAAACGCATGTGATGTGGCATCATATTTGACTATGTGGATTTAAAACCCATTTTTTTAAGTAGGGGACTTGACAAGTAAGCAGCTCTGTACAAAATTAATGAAAACTAAAATATTTATGACAACTTTTAAGAAATGCAAAATTAGGGTGCAAAATTAGGGTGTACAAAATTAATGAAAAACTAAAATTAATGAAGTATGTTGATGTGGCCCTGAAACCTTAGTTATAAGCAGAGAACTTGCCAAGTAAGCTGTTGTAAAAAAATCGGAATGATTTGAAATTTTCACGTAAGATTTTGAGAAGCGCGAAGTTAGGGTGCACAACTACTGGATCCTTTCCCCTATATGCTTAAATTACGACAACTTATATACTACACCACACACCCAAAGACAACTTTAACAATAATTATACTATAATAAAGTTTTAACACTCTCTATATAAAGATATATAAACATTTAAACTAGCTTGTAATGATTGTTCCTCTACTAAATCTCATAAAAGTGCATAAATATATAACTAACTATTCTAACAACCCATACAAAAGTTGGAGTCATCCACATGGCTTACTGAACTTTCTAGTCAAACAATGCATATTAGTAGCTAAGCATTACAAATGAGCTTGGAGTGAGTGGTTCCCACTTTTCATTAAGTAAAGTAGTTGACTAGCTATAGTTTATTCCACCCAACTACAAAAACACACCAACCCCATTCCAATTGAAGCCTTGGAATATTTAACCTAAAAACATTTGTCAATAGTTTTTTTAATTAAATAAATAAAATAAGATGAAAAAGAAGTAAAGCCCCACCTTAACGCAAAGGCATGGTGACCCCGAAAGAGTCACGTGAACCCACGCTAGGCAGTCCACGAGCGTTGGGCACATCTTAATTAATTAAGCACTTTATATTAATGGGTTTATAATATTCATTTTATTGGTTTCCAATGTAGAGGAATTATAGCAATCATATTGGTATTATTAATAATTTTATTTGAAATATTTTATTAGTAAAGATATCTAAATACATTTAAACATGTGATCTTTAATTATTAGTAGTAGACAATACTATTGGATTCATTTAAGTTTTATTATTAATGGATTTTTGACATCAATCAAAATGGTTATTATTTTTGTTTTCAAAATAAACTTGATTTTTATAAAGTTGAGATTTATATTTTTAAAGTAGAAATTATTTATCTACAATATGATTGGATTAAAAAAATTGATGTTATAGGAGCAAATTTATACAAATGATAGATTTAATAGGCTTTTTAAACATTTCTTTATAAATTTATAAAATAAATGTCTATTTTAACTAAATTTTATTTTTATTTTGTATTGATAATCTTGTAAACAAAGTGGTTTTTCCATATAAACATATATCAATTTTAATATTTTTAGTTTTTTAGTTTTGAAAATATAGATAATGAAATCATATAGGGATTTGATTCACGCCATTTAAATTAATTTAAATAAATTTAAAAATAAATAAATAAACAATTCATTACAAGTATTACACAACAAATATTTCTAATAAATGAAATAAACCAAATGTGTATCTTAGTTTTTGCAATCATTCTATTCTTTATTAATACTTTTTGAAAATCATAATTTTCTTTTTAATCATTTTAATATATACAATATAATTTTTTAACATTTAATCGCAAATTTAAATATTTTTCACTTAGTCATTAAAAAATACATATTTTCATTTTATTGTTTATATTATATAATTTTAAAATTATTCATAGTCATTTTATTAAGATTAGTTATAATTAATATTACATAAATATAATCAAAATAATATATAATCTTAAACTAAAAATTAATAATTAAGATTAATTTAATTATTATAATTTTTTTTATCGGTGAACACTTTTGACTGGAGCTATGAATGAGTGAGGCCACATTTTTGTGGGACCTCATCCTTAGAGATGTTTTGACAATTCCACCCTTGTTTCTCCTCTAACATCCTAATACTCCAAGCTTGACATCTTCTTATCTCTATGTCTTGCATGGGTATCTCCTTTATTTCTCCATCATGTGTTATCTCCACCTTATCACTTCATCATATGTTTGGCATCTCCCTCCTTTTTTCAACCACGACACAATTTGAGGTATAAACACTTATGTCTCTTTGCTGATTGAACCAGTGAGGCCACATTTTTTAGGGACTTCATCCTCACGTATGTTTTGGCAATTCCACCCTTATTTCTCCTCTGTCGTCCTAATACTCCAAGCTTGACATCTCTTTATCTCTTTATCTTGCACTAGTATCTCCTTTATCTCTCCATCCTATGTTATCTCCACCTTATCACTCTATCATAGGTTTGGTATCTCCCTCCTTTTTTGGCCATGACACAGTTTGAGGTATTAACACCTATGTCTCTTTGTTGATTGCCTACGTGGTGGTACTGTCATCATCACTGTGAAAATTTGCCAAGATCTAGAGGTAATGGAAAGCACAAATAAGAGAGAACAAAATGTGACAAGAATAAATTGTATTCCTATCAATGATGCAAAATATGATCAACTGGATCATCAAGATTGTTGTTACATACAATGTAGATGAGCCTGCTTATAAAGGCAATGCTAAGAGATAAGAGAGCACACAATGATGACATGTGGCTTAATGAGATGCAAGGGTAGGTAGGAGAAATAGTAAAATATTCCACATGAGGTGGATCACCCACCAAAGGTGGAATTATCACTCGACAATAAGTAGATATGATAGAGCAGTAACAGGATCACACCATAAAAGGTGGAAATTCTCACACACTCCCAATGTAAGCACATCTCCCTAAGTGTCTCATATGCAAACTACAATGTTATGCATGTATCTAAGTAAACTTAAGTAAAGTGTAATTATATCCAAGATGAATAAATAATTACACCAACAATCACCCACCTCTTGCAAACTCCTTTTCCTCTACCTTTGGCCTTCACTTGGCATCACATCCTTTATACTACACAAGTTCACCATCAGACCATTCAACCTACATCCACTAAGCCCAACTACATAGGATTTGAACTAGTAACACAACATTAGTGTTGCTTGCAACTAACTATTGCGCTGCAGGGTCAACCCCAATTTCATTATTATAATTTTAATTATATAAATTCCATAATTGAATTAAAGATTATATTCTTAAAAAATGATATTAATATTTATATTACATTATAATTATTCATATTACAACAAATATTTTTATTACAATACTATAAAGGCAAGTACTCATCACTACATGACACTTGTTTTATTTGTTTGAATATTTTTTAGAAGTTATTTTTTATTTATTTTTATTTTATTTATATAAAAGACATTTTAATTTAATTCAAAGTACATGAGCATAAAAGAAAAAATATTTAATTATGACTCAAATATGAAAAAATCTCACAACATTTGATGACTAGAGATTAAACAATAATAGAAAAATTTATCACCACTATTTGACTATTTCACATAGTGGTGACAAATGTACTCCCACTCAAAACTCAATTACTATGTAGGAAGATTAAATTAGAATACTCAACAAAAAGACCATAATTAAACTAAATGTAGACTCATAAGTCATTGGACACATGTTTTTATATAGCTAAACAATAAACTTAATATCATTTATGTTATTTGTTAAATGTTTTGATTAAGGAAAAAATAGGTTTTGAAGGGACCCGAAACCCTTTACAAGAAAATTACATATAATGTACCATTAAAGCCCAACAAAAAAGAACAAACTAGAAAGACAACAAGACTGACATAAAAACAAGACAAACAGAGAGAAACCCAACCCAACACCATAAAAAAGCTAGCAAAATTTCAAGAGAAGAACACAATAGCACCAATAGAAGAAACAACACTAACTCAGGCTCTTTAAAGTTTCAACAACTTTAGCTTTAAGTCGATTCATCTTCTAAGTCGATTCATCTTCTGGGCCACTTCCTTCAACTTCGGGATGTCCCAAGGCAGGTTAGCAATGTTCTTCTTTGTACTTTCCCTAGTTCTCTTGCTCGGACCCGGAGTATCCTCAGTACCCTGATCTTTATCCTAGTCCAAGTCAACAAAAACCCTGTCCTGGTGAATTTTTTCAAGCTTGGCCACCACAATACTCATATTATCAGTCGAGGATTTAACAATTTTGTGACTATGCTCTATAATTTTGCGTAGGGTGGTCTCACATTTATTGATCCTCTATTTCGCTTACCTAAACTTGTCATTGTACCTATCCTTCATCTTTTCAATTGCTTCCATATTCTTGGTTAAATAATCCGCTATCATTTTCTTCTCATCTTCATTCTAAAGGGCACAAACATAGGTCCCTTGAGGCTTCTCCTTCACACCACCAGAATGCATGGGCTCAATAGTAACATGCAATTTCTCCCACATATCCTCCTTCGCATGTAAGTCTTCAATCTTATAAGAAAGGGCTCTATGTTTGAGGTTGAGGCTTTTAATCTCATGAAAATACCATTTGAAGAGTCTAAAGAAATACACAAAGCTATTTTTGGCAATCTCTAAAACCCCAAAATCAATCTCTTGCTTGGGCTGAAAATCTTGAAAGTTCAAGTCCACAAACGCTCGAGAATTACCCTCCTTGCCATGAGGAGAAAGAGAGTCCTTAGAGTTAGGAGGGGAGATACAAACATCATGCTCCTGGGAACTATCAGATATCACAAGGGTAGAACCTTTCCCTTTCCCCTTAACTTTCTTCGCAATATTAGCTCCCCCCATCAAAGGAGAACCCTTTCCCTTGTTGGTTCCTGCAGACAAATTCTTCTACGCCCCTTTAGGTTTCTTGGGAGGGGGGAACAACCTCTTCCTCCTCATCCTTAATTTCCCATCCCTCACTCTCAGAGCTACCACTATCTTCCCCATTATTTTCAGAGATCGAGAGAGCCCAATTAGGGTTCTCAGAGGCCCTAGCCTTAAAATGCTCATAGATTAGCAAGATTAACCCTTGATGCAGAATAGGGTTATTGTGGAGAAAGCAATAGGGAAAGGAAATCTTCACCTTGTATCTGAAGTGGTTGAGCAAAACAAAGTGGTACCCATAAATCTTCGTAAACCTTCCATCCGGAGTGAAGAATTCTATAATTGCTTTAAGGAGTTCCCTCCAAATGGGTTTTATCTGCTTCGGCTCAAAGTTAGACTTATTAACCTTTACCAAATTCTCCTTCTCCGTAGTCGTCTTTAGGAAATTCTTAATGGCCCCATCCGAGAGATTTCTATCCTTGTAAAACTTAATTCCCTCCATGGAGAGGTCGGTAACCTCTGCAACGAAGCTCTCATCCACCACAACCACCTTTCCAAATAAGTTGAGCTTCCCATTTTTCCACTCCATAAAAATCTTAGTAATGCTTTGATCATTCCCATGAAGCCTCTCCAAGTAAGGAATCACCCCACCTTGTTGTAGCCAATACCAGATGGTCGCATAATTTTTTAGTTCTCACGGTTCGCAAGTTTCACTCTATGTCTATTCCCACCCATCTTGTCGGATAGAGGAAAATGAGCCCAAAATAGGTAGAAAATTAGACAACTCTCTAAAGAGCCAACAAACCCAATAAATCCAGGAACAACCCAGAAAGTGTGCAAAGTAAAAATAAAATCAATGATATCCAAGGCTTTTTGACAATTGCCATTCACAATAATGATCATGCAATTAGTAAATGGCATCATAAAAAAAAAGTGGGAAAAATGCCAATTTTACCATGTGTTCAATCATATGATAGAAGGTCTTTAACTTCTTCTCCCAAGATGTCCTCCCCATACCATGTTCTTTTATATTTGTATTTCACACCCAAATTAGCAAGACAATCAACAACAATATTAACTTCCCAATAGTGATGAGAGATGAAGCATCTTTCAAAGGTTCGAGTTATCTCGATTGAGGACTTAATAAGATTTTCAATAGTCCAAGAAGCTCTATTCTCCCCTTTTAGACATTTGATAATGTTGTTACAAACACCTTCAATCCAAACCTTTCTACAATTAAGATGCCTAGCAGTTTCCAACATTTGATAGGCTCCCATGGCTTTCGCAATGTGGTTGGTCTAGCTACCCATGGAGAGTGCCACTGCTGCAAGACATCTACCATTCTCATCTCTAATCACTCCCCCATACCCAATCAGCCTCAGGTTTCCCTTAGCCACTCTTTCAAAATTAATCTTCACTCATCCACAAGGATGGTAAAGCCACACCACACCCTCTCTTGACTTCATGATCTAACCCATGGATTTTGATATATCAAATTTTAGTTGCCAGTCCTTGGACACTCTAAGATCATAATCCTTACAAGGGACACTAGCTTTTTGCTGAGATCACCACCCAAAAGGTTAATGTTCTCCCCAATGGCCCTGCAAATTTTCTCTCAAACCACCTTAGGAGGAAGGGCAGTATCCCTAAAGACTGTTAGTTCTCTCCTTCCAGACCCCCCATAAGAGATGAGGAAAGATAAAAGACCAAAGAACCTTGATGACTTGGTGGGAAGAAGGACTATTCCATTGAAAGAAGAGGTCTTGGACCAACTCAAGGAACACCTAGCAAAGGTTCCATTTCTACAAGATTCTACTCTAGATTTCATGAGTAAAGGAATAATGGGGAGAAATATGAGAGATAGATTCCTCACCCTACATACACAGGTAGCACCTATTGGGGATCATGAATCTTCTACATAAAAGATTATCCGTAGTAAGAACCTTATTTTGAAGAAGGAACCAAATATATATATTGACTTTAGGAATGAGATCTTTCACCCAAGCTCTCACCCAAAAAGGAGGGGGAGATGAGGAAGAAATCAACAAAGAGACAATTCAAGCAACTAAAAAACATCCAGAGGAAGTACCATTCCAAATCATAAGATCCTCAAAATTAGGATTGAGCATCTAAGAGTTGAGGGAAAGCTAAATGGGAAGAAGAGCTTCACTCACCACAATAAGGTTGACCCAATGGTGATCTAGCCAGTAATCTGCCACAAATGATCCAAAAATGGTTTTGCATTCCTCCATGAAAGTGGAGAAGGAAGGAACACTACATAACAGTTCATTAAAGATCCAAATGTCTTCCCAAAACCATATCTTTCTACCATCCCCAACCTTCCAGCTCACTCCTAAAGTAGCCAAATTTATAGCCTTTAACATGTTATTCTAGAGTTGTGACCTGGAAGGAGTAGTAGAGGAATTTATGAATTCCTTCAATGAGGAGACACTATGCAACTTTTCCAAATAGAGTTCCACTCCCTTTTCTCTTCATAGATTATTTGAATCTACTTGGCCAAAAAGACCTTGTTAAAGATCTCGATACATCTTATTCCACGTCTCCCTAATTGTTTTGGCCTGCAAACATTCTCCCAAGCAAGCAATGGAATGTGCTTCCTCTCCTCAACTCCCGACCAAAGAAAATGTTTATGAAGTTTCTCAATGATATCCGCAAATTTTGAAGGAATCTTAAACAGACTTCAAGCATAGATTGGTAAATTTTGGAGAGAAGACTTCAATAGTTGAATCTTACCAACCTGACTAAGAAGAGATCCTTTCCATCTAGCAATTTTCTTGTTGAACCTATCAATTAGGAGTCCAGCGGCTTCGAGCATAGGGGATGACCAAGATAAGTTGAGGGAAGGGATCCAATCTCACAGCCAAGGATGTTAGCAATCCTTCTTTATCTTTCCTCAGGAGTATTAATGAAGAAAAGATAACTATTTCTCCAGTTGATTAGTTGTCCCAAATCCTGACCATAGAGATTCAGTGTTATTCAACATTCTAGCTTCCTTGATGGAAGAGTTGCCCATGAGAATAGTATCATCAACAAATTGTTTTTGAGAGTACACCAAGTTTGAGGATGAAGTATTCAAACCCTAGACAATCCCTTCAAAAACCAACTTCTGCAAGTATCTCACCAAACTTTTAGACATGGTAGTAAAGAGAATAGGAGAGATGGGGTCACCCTATCTAAGGCCTCTGGATGACTTAAAAAAGTGAGATGGGGAGCCATTAACTATTACAACAAGAGAAGAAGTAGATATCAGCTACCAAATAAGTTCAAGGACTCTATTTCCAAATCCAAAAGCCCTTAGGATTTTGAATAAAAAATACCAATCCACCCGATCATAGGCTTTGGATAAGTCCAATTTCACTAGGGGTCCCTACTTATTAGAGACTTCCAATGAATGAATATTTTCTTGCACTATAATAATAGAATCAAGGATCTTTCTACTTGGAGAAAAGCCATTTTGTTGAGGGGATATAACTAAAGGCAAGAGGACCAGAAATCTCAAGGTTAAAACTTTTGAGATAATCTTATAAAATGAATAGCAAAGGATGATAGGGTGAAAGAAATCCATTGAAGAAGCTCCAGAATATTTAGGAACCAAAACAATAAAAGTAGAATTTAACTCTTTTAGTAAATTCCTAGCTCCAAAGAATTCTTTGACTGCATTAACACCATCCTATTCCACAATATGCCAAAAATTCTGGAAAAAGAACATGGGGAAATCATCAGGGACCTGAGCTTTGTTACCTTCAAAAGAAAACATGGCTTTTTTATCTCCTCCTTAGAGGGAATGACGGTTGGGAATCTATTATGTTCTTCTCCCAAAATAATAGGGATATCCTCTAACAAATTATCTTGAGCTTCAACATTCAAGTTAGGATCAGTAGAAAGAAGGGAGGAGAATAAGAAAACAACTCCCCCCCACTCGAATATCTTCTTCCTTATCCAGAACCACACTATTGATATAAATGTGAGAGATCTTATTAGCAGCTTTATGTTTTAGTGTTGTCATGTGAAAAAACCTAGTATTTTTGTTACTTGAAGTAGCCAAATCGATCTCGATCTTTATTTCCAAAATTCTTCCTCCTTAGTAATTATATCATGACATTAAAATAAAATCTCATTTTCCATGGCCAGAGAGACAGAGCTATACCCCTCCATTTGAATCTTATCTTGGATCTCTTTGAGCTCAAGTTGGATAGCAGTCTTCGAAGCAAAACTATCTCCAAATACCTCTTTATTCCAATGCTTAACACAATCTTTGACAAATATTAATTTTTTAGCTACCTTGAACATCGCAAATCCATCCACAAAGATATTCCACTAGATCTTAATACATTCCTCAAGCTTAGGGTGAGACAACCACATTTTTTCAAACCTAAATGGGAAGTTTCGCTTTCCCCAAACTACACAAGCAGCAAAAGTGATGGGAAAATGATCCGAGCCAATCCTAGGGAGAGCTGTAAGGGAACAAAAAAATTAACCATCCAATCATTTGAAATGAGGGGCCAATCTAGGTGAAATTGTATCAACCCATTTCTAGCCCTCCTATTAGTCCAAGTATAGCTTGCACTCTGAAGAGCAACATCATGCAATGCTTGATTGTTGATGAATTCCATAAGATCCAGTCTACTCTCCATCTACACTTGAGATCCTCCAAATTTTTCCGTATCTTGAGGAGGCGTGTTAAAATCTCCCATAATAATCCAGCTGTCATCCAAAAATTTCAGACAACAAGAATCCAACCTTTACCAAAATTTGCATCTAGCAGCTTTCGCATTTGGAGCATAGATATTAGATAAGAACCAAGAGAAGTCATCCCTAATGTGATGAAACCTTATCGAGACAATATTCTCCTCTATATCAAGAGGCACACCCTTAATATGGTTAGTATTCCAAAAAATTGTAGTCCCACCTAAAGCACCCTCAGAGCTACTGCCTACAACCCCACAGTTTTTGAACACCTTAAAATTTTCCACCTTTTCCTTAGTCATTTTTATCTCTTGAATCAAAAAAATATCCAGTTTATGATCTCTTACAAGCTTCCAGAGAATATCTTTCTTATGGGAGCCATTAAGCCCCCTTATATTCCAGTAGATAATTATCATTTCTTACTTGGGGAACAAACCTCGAAGATGGTTTTTTGCCTACCATCCGCTAAATTCTGATGGCACTCATTTTCTCTATGCCATTTAGAAGATATTTTTCCTATTGGGGATTTTGGAGTACCAGCATTTGCCTTTGGCCTGTTCCTTTTAGAAACGCCAACCTGAGGAGCATCTTTTCTTACTTTCTTTTTTTTCAACTAGTGTGTAGGAACCCTATCCCTCCAAAACATTCTCTTCATACTTCTGGTTCTCCTTTTTGTCCTCGATAGAGCCATCTTTCCCCTACTCCTCAGACCATACATTATTCAGCTTAGCCGGAGAAAGAAGAGAAGGATCACTAGCTGGGAAAGTGGATTTAACAAAATCCAAAGAACTCTGAGTTCCAGATAGCATAGTTGAATCGTTAGCCAGACTATTACCTTGCTAGGCATCATCCTCCCCCGATAGATCCCTTTCCTTACTATTTATCTTGGTAGGGGAAATAGAATCACCATCCCCACTACCATTCTTGCCCTTTGATATTTCTCCTTGCTCTAAATGTTGATCTAGGTTCAACTCCGAGAAGGGATTTTCAAGCTACTTCTATTCTTCTACATTTTGGGTCTTCTCTCGATCCATTACCAACTTGTTTCTCTTCCTCAACCATCCCTTCCCTTTCTGGATTCAGCTTTGGGTGGGGGATATCTCTCTCTCCTATTTGTTAAGCATTTGGGATCTCCTCATGACCTAGGTTTTTTTATCAAAACTAAGATCACACTCTTGTCCTTCTTTCTAATTCATGTTCACTTTCTTCTCTCTCCAGACCTTTTTCTGGTGCAGCCACCAACAAGGAGAAACCTCAAAGAGATTTGTCATACTGGTCAACAAGAGTAAACACAATGAATACATAGAGATATGATGGAGGAAATGTATAACTAATAGAATTATATCATGAATTGTTAATATAATCAACCGGTAATTATCTGGGTTACATAGATTGGCACTCAGGCCTGCAAGAACATACATAATAGGTCTCAACCAGGACCTTAAATCAAGAGATTTATCATCTAAGTTCCATATCCTATCTTCTACTATTCAATATTTGTCATCTTCTATCTCCCTACTGCTTAATTACACTAATATATATACACAATACAAGGAAAACAGGTCGGCCCAAAGGATCAAAGCCTGAAGAAAAAAACCTAATGTGTACAACCAACAAGGTCGGCCTCCGCCAAGAGACTTCTGGAAAAATCCAAAGGATGAAATATGGAAGGTCGGCCACACGCCAAGAAACATCGAGATCAACGTCCAAGGATCCACAAGCTTCGGATAGGCAACCGGTAGCAAGAAACTGTCATGGAAACTGGTAGTGATATCTTGTCGGAAAGTGATCCAAATGCAATGTGGTTTGGAAGAAAGAAATATAATCAAGTCTTTGAGTAGAATCCAACTCCATAAGTTCCAGTGAGCCAAAACCGGTACAGAGAAACTGCAAACAGAACAAAGGAAAATGTTTTTGGTTGATGCAAGATTGCCATGAACCAAGGATGCTCCTGCATCAGACATCCGGGGTTGTTGAAAAATGTGAGTCTCTCACTTTTCTGGTGCTAGAAGAAAACCAAGGCAGTCTACCTCTTCCTGAGAAATCCAAGATGAGTCTTCATCTAGTCAGCCTTTCCACTTTACCAAGTACTCTTGATACTGACTGCTTCGGGTACTGCGCCCAATTCTATTATCCAAAATGTCTTCAATTTGATCTGGTTCCTTCCGAGGCAACTGTTTCTCCCAGTCTTCTACAATGTCTTCACTTAATTCTAGTTCATGATACTAATGAAGGTCTACAATATTGAACACCGGTGAAATACTCAAACTATCTGGTAACTCCACTTCATATGCATTTCCAGAACTGAATTTCCTTAAGATCTTACAAGGTCCAGACTTCTTCATCTGCAACTTATTATAGGTTCCAATCGGGAATCTTTCTTTTCTTAAGTATACCATTACCTCATCGCCAACTTCAAATTCATTATGTCTCCTCTTTTCATCTGCCTTTTTCCTTATACTTACTATTCATGTCCTCCAAATGTTATTTAACTTGAATGTGCAATGTTGCCATGTGATCTGCAAAATCCTCTGCTTCTGAACTTCTTTGGTCATCACTGCTAAAATCCCTTAATTATGATATACCTCTAGGATGCATTCCAGTAACTATCTCAAAAGGTGTTTTTCTAGTACTCCTACTTACTAAATTGTTATAAGCAAACTCTGCTTGTGCAAGGATTAAATCCAAACTTCCGGTTATATCTCCCACTAAACATCTCAACAAGTTTACCAATATTTGGTTAACTACTTCTATCTATCCATCAATCTGCGGGTGAAAAGTAGAACTGAATTTTAAATCTATCTTCATCTTCTTCCAAAGTGTTCTCCAAAAATAGCCAACAAACTTAGTGTCTCTATCTGAAACTATGATTTTAGTTAATCCATGCAGTCTCACCACTTCCTTGAAAAATAGGTCTGCTACATGAACTGCATCTGATGTCTTCTTGCAAGGTATGAAATGAGTCATCTTAGAAAATCTATCCACCACCACAAATATTGAATCATTCCCTCTTTGTGTCTTAGGAAATCCTAGTATGAAATCCATACTTATATCCTCCCAAGGTCTAACCGGTACTGTCAAAGGTTTATACAATCCCGCATTTTGACTACTACCTTTTGCAACTTGACAAACTCTACAACTCTACACACATCTCTTAACATTATTATGAATCTGAGGCCAAAAGTACTGCTCACTTACCAAGGCTACTGTTTTGTCAATACTAAAGTGTCCAGCTAAACCTCCACTATGTTTCTCCTTAATCAGATTCTCTCTCATAGAACTCTTATGTATGCACAACTGAACTCCTCTGAACAACATTCCATCCTGCATGAAATAGTCCAACCACTTACTCCTATCTACCATAACCGGTTCTCTACATGCTTTCCAAGGTTCTCCAAAATCCAGGTCATCATCATACAAGGTCTTCAGTTCTTCAAAACCTAATATTGTCACTCTCATCTCTGTTAGCAAATTCCTTCTCCTACTTAATCCATTAGCAACTTTGTTAGATTTCCCACTTCTATGCTTCAACACAAAGGTGTAACTTTGCAAAAATTCTACCCATCTCATATGTCTTGGATTCAACTTACTCTGAATGTTCAGATACTGCAAAGCTTGATGATCTGTATACAACATAAACTCCTTAGGCAATAGGTAATGTCACCACTTCTTCAAGGCTTGAATTATGGCATAAGATTCCTGATCATATACTGAATATCTTCTCCTAGCATCTTTCAATTTCTCACTGAAGTAGGCTACTTATCTTCCTTTTTGGCTCAAGACTGCTCCTATTGTTGTTCCACTTGCATCACAATCAACTTTAAATACTTGTTGAAATCCGGTAAAACCAACATAGGCTGCTCTGTCACTTTCTGCTTCAATAACTCAAAACTTTTGTTTTCTCTGGTGGTCCATCTGAATTCCTTCTTGTCTCCTCTCATGGTCTCAGTCATAGGGTTAAACTGAAATTTCTAATGAACTTCCGATAGAAACTAACCAGTCCATGAAATGATCTTACCTCTCCAATGCTCTCTGGTGTAGGCCACTCAACGTTTTCTTTCACTTTCTTAGGGTCCATCTTCAATCCATCGGTAGATATCAAAAATCCCAAATAGACTAACTCTTCCTTCATGAAAGTAAACTTCTTAAGGTTTATCAGCAACCTTTCTTCGCTCAACCTCTGCAAAACTTATCTCAACTATAACAAATGCTCCTCTTTTGTCTTACATTCATACAGTCCTTCATTTGGCTTGAATGTTGTCTTCCACTCATCTCCTTCTCTGATCCCAATCTAATGATATCCACTCTTCAAATCTATCTTGGTAAAGTATCTTACTCCACTCAGAAAGTCCATTATGTCATCCATTCTAGGTAAGGGAAATCGGTATTTCACTGTGATCTTATTTATTGCTCTGGAGTCAGTACACATTCTCCATTCTCCATTCTTCTTAGGTGCCAATACAGCTGGTACTGCATAGGGACTCAAACTTTCTCTGATGAAACCTTTCTTCAATAGTTCCTGCACCTGTCGGTTCAACTCCTTATTCTCTATCGGTGTCAACCGGTGTGTAGCTTTGTTAGGCAAACTAGCTCTGGGAATCAAATCCATGCAATGAATGATACTTCTTACTGATGGTAATCCATCAGACACATTATCTGAAATGACATCTTCATACTCTGTCAACAAATGTTTTATCTCCTCCTATTGTTCTTCTTTCGGTTCTGGTCTCTCAGTCTTCCTAGGAATCAAAGAAAAACACACATTCTCATGTCTCAATCCATCCAGGAACTTTCTTCCATCCACCAAATAGGTCCTAACATTTCTACAAACTTCACTTTTCAAAGGCTCCTCCAAAGGTAACAAGGTTTGCTTCATCCCATTTGCCACAATGGTGTATATGTTCTTCCTTCCATCATGTATTGCCTGTCTATCAAACTGCCAAGGTCTACCCAACAAAAGATGATAAATATCCATAGGCATAATATCACACAAGACTTTATCATGATAATTCCCAATTTTCAATTTCACCAAACATTGCTCACTTACCAACAACATGCGTTCATCCCAAATCCATGCTATTTGATAAGGCTTAGGGTGTTTCAATCTTTCCAAATTCAACTTATTCAACATCTCTTTTGAAATAAGATTTTCTGAACTACCACAATCAATAACAATTTTACAATACTTATTAGATACCTTGCATCTGGTCTTGAACAAATTTCTCCTCTACAAGGGTTCCTCTCCTTCTTTGGTATGACACAAAACTCTCCTCATCATCAACATTTCTCCATCTTCTGGTTTGTTAGCTAATCCGGTGGGGCTTTCTTCCACCACTACTGCTCTTCTGGTACTCTCTGTCTTCATACATTTAAATGTACAATGTCCTTCTCTTCCACACTTAAAACAAGTTCCTCTAAATTCTCTCTTATCTTGTCTTCTGTCATCTTTTCCAAAATTCTCATTCCGATAGCCATCCGGTTCTCTTCTCTGGTAGAAATTTCTATCATCCTTCCAGTATGAACCATATTTCCGGTATGAATTACCTTTCTTTCTTACTTCTTTATCCTTTCTCTAATCTATATAGGTACCTCTTCCTCTGGTTTATCCTCTTCCTACTTGAAATCTACTTCCGGTAAACCTTCCACCTCTACCTCTTTGTCTCTGCTCATGCGTTTTATTTAATTTCTCTTCAACCTTTATTTCATATTGATAAGCCTCTTCAACACTCTTTTATTTGATCATACTAAGTTCATCTTGTATAGACATCCACAATCCGTTCAAATATCTTGCAATTTGTTCAATTTCATCATCAACATGTCCAAATCTGATGTTCAACTTGTAAAATGTTTCGGTGTACTCCTTCACACTAGATTCCTTTTGTCTCAAATTCTACAACTTCCATAACAGATCTACTTGATAGTTTGTCGGGACAAACTTTGATTTTAACTTAGCAATCATCCTATCCCATGTCTTAATCTTCTCTTTACCTCTCCTCTGTCTATCAACTTGCAAATGTTCCCACCAAAGAGATGCATGACCTTTCAACTGGGTACATGCATATTTCACCTTTCTTTCCTTTGCAGTGTTTTCAAAATCAAAATACTTCTCCATTTCTGAGAGCCAATCCATCAATTCATCGGAATCCAACTTTCCATCATATTCTGGTGAGGTAAAATGGGGTTTAGTATTAGCCCTACTCAAAACCCTCAAAAACACTTCCTCATCCAGATAAACCGCTGGTGGGTTTGCTTGTTCTGTCAGGGCTTCTTCTACCTCATCTTCACTTAGATCCTCAATATGTCAACCTCTTCTTTGTGTTGTCTCCACGGCTTCCAACTAGGCTGCTATACATCGCAACATTTCCATCACTACTGGGTCTGCATTCCCACGCACTCCACCATTCCTAGTTCTTCTTCGCGCCATTGATTCACGCTAGTCCTCTGCAATTGTAGGTTGGATCTGCAATATGCCACTCTAGAATAAAATTCAGGACACGCAATCCTCCGGAATGAAAATTCGCTCTGATACCACTTGGTGCAGCCACTGGAAAGGATAAACCTCAAAGAGATCTATCCTACCAGTCAGCAAGAGTAAACATAGTAGAAACACAAAGATATGATGGAGGCAATGCAAAACTAATATAATTATATCATTAATTGTTAATACAATCAACCGGTAATTATCCGGGTTACATAGATTGGCACTCAGGCTTGCAAGAATATACATAATAGGTCTCAACTAGGACCTTGAATCAAGAGATTTCTCTTCTAAGTTCCATCTCCTATCTTCTACTATTTACTATCTGTTGTCTACTATCTCCCTACTGCTCAATTACACTAATATATATACACAATCCAAGGAAAACAGGTTGGCCCAAAGGATCAAAGCCCGAAGAACAAAACCTAACGTCTACACCACCAAGAGACTTCTGGAAAAATCCAAAGGATGAAACATGGAAGGTCGACCACACATCAAGAAACATTGAGATCAACGTCCAAGGCTCCGCAAGCTTCGGATAGGCAACTAGTAACAAAGGAGCAACCGGTAGCAAGAAATTGTCATGGGAACCGGTAGCGATATCTTGCTGGAAAGTGATCCAAATGTGATGTGGTTTGGAAGAAAGAAAGATGATCAAGTCTTTGAGTATAATCCAACTCCATAGGTTCCAGTGAGCCAAAACCGATACACAGAAACTGCAAATAGAACAAAGGAAAATGTTTTTGGTTGATGCAAGATTGCCATGAATTGAGGATGCTCCTGCGTCATTTTCTTAGTTGCATTTTTCTGGGCAACCTCCTTATTTATCTACAAAGGACAATTTTTTCCCGGTGCCCAGATTTATTACAAAGAAAACAAACAAAGGGCATAGTTTCAAATTCCACTGTCTGAACCCATTTCCCCAACTTAGACACAATCTCCACAAAGGAAAGAAGATTTGTGTCATGGATAACACTAACATAGATCCTAGCAAAAACCATTCTATTTTTGGCCACTGTCATATATCTATCGATAGAAGCTCTCCAAAAGAGCTAGCTAATCCCCTAAAAACATCTTCGTACTAGTATTCCAGCGGAAAACTTGGTAGCCTCACCCAAACAGGAGCAAAAGAAAAGATAGCATCATTCAGATCTAGATTTGGGGCCCATCTCTTCAAAGCCAAAAATGAATTCTCAATCACCCAAGTTATTTTGCATAAAACATCAGATAAATCTTCTTCACAAGAGAAAGCAAATGAAAAGAAACCCTTTAGCATAGCTGTGCTCTCAATCTGACCTTTCAATCGCCATTTCTTTTTAGCAAAATCCCTAACAAGATCAATATTGGGTCTGAGTCCCATAAAATTACTAACCATTGAAAGGGCCATCAAGGAGATATTATGGTGATCAAGGATAGAAATAGCATACCTTCTTGAATCCGGATCAAATATATTATTGACTTGAGGGAAAATTGATTTCCCACTTGGTTTAACCACAAAAAGGGAGGACCAAGGCCATGACAACTCCCTCTGAGTATCTCCTGACCATGGACCATCACATGGCCCAACAATCATGCCTGGATCATCGAGGATCCCACCTTCCCATGGGTCCCCATCTTCAGAATCTGTGCCTCTATCTTGGCTTTCTATTGTCCTTTCTCCTTCCTGTCCAACATGTAGCCCGCTCGACTGCGGATTCCCAGTGAGCTAAGTTGCAGGCATGTTCCCACCTTCTCCCATTTCAAAATCTATCAAACCACACTTGTTAAATGTTTAAACCCTTGCTACTAATTAGTTTTTGATGAATGGGAACCATTAGGTATGTCTAAGCTTTAATGTTATATTAATAGACCGATTGAGTGCCCAAGTAGCTACATGTCACGACTGGAGTAAAATGGAGCAAGGAATGCTCAAGCATTGAATATTTATCCATTTTTGCCTATGCCCTTATCATATGGTGATAAATTTTGACCATCCAATTTGAATGAGATTTAACACAATATATAGGAAATAAAACTAATCAAGGTAGAATTTTTGAGCATATTATTTACTATATGCAATGTTTATATGTTTATCTAAGAGACAAGTTAATTGTCATGTATTAACCAAGGGAATTATATTTAAGTGTAAATACATTTTTCTTATTTTTTTAATGGCAATAATTATATCACATGCATTGTATATATCTTTTGAATGAAAAATGATATTTTTATTGTTTTAAATTATAGATTAATCATATGAGTATAAATTCTAGACCTATTATATTGAATACTAATTTACAAACATAATACAATAACAAGGAATACCCACTATGCAACCCTTTTGTATCGATAGTTTTATCAATTAATTATTTTTTATCATAGGTTCGATAGGACATGTTAATTTTATACATTTCACTCTTAGATTTATATTAAATAGAATATCATTTTATTTTTTTAAAGGTAAAATGTGAATACCCTACTCTTTTATTTTTGTTTCATGCTACTTTATGTAGGTGTCTTGAGTACTTTTCCTAACACATTATATATATTGGTTTGAAATCTTTTGTAATACATATTCATGAATGGATGTCACTAATAATTTAAAACTATCTTCCACTCTAACTATATCCAAATCATAAATTATTTTTCCTAAGTTCACATATGGGCTTCTGTATTTATCCCCTAAAGTTTTAAAATTGAATTTAGTAATGGGACTAAGCTATCTTCATTCAATTCTATGTTCCCCCATCATGTATTTACTTTGACTAGTCTACACTCTATTTTAATATTTTAATCACTTCATTGATGAACCATTGAGTGTGTTTTGAAAATTTGATACAAAAAAATCATAATTAAATCTGAAAAGTTTAATTCTACTTGGGTATGTTAAATTTTGATCTATTTGTAAACCCTAAAAATATCCAATCACAAACCCTAGATCTACAAATACATTCAACAAACAATCAATAGAGAAACCACAAATGTACAACAAATAACATGAAATCAATATGAAATATCTTCATGTACATAAGAGACTTGTCTCCATTGCTCACCTATCTCCCATGATCTTGTATTTTGTTGTGTTGCTCTCTGATTTGTTTTTAACTTGTCCAAGAGATCAAGGAAGAATGGATATGGTTGTGATGATGTATGGCTATGCTTGTGATGATATATGCTCTAACTAGATTTTGGTAGAGTGTAGGTATGCTCAAGTTATGTGTGATGTAGTATGAGAGTGGGAAGCCTCTTTTATAGGGATCGTCCTAAAAATGGAGGGTTTAGATTAAGAGGTGAAATCATGAATGATGAATATTTCATATATTAAAGAATATGAATAAGATTTGAGGCTAGGTAAAGATGAAGAAAAATAGTGAGAAGTGAAAGGTAAAGGATAAGGGTGAATAGGATTAAGAGATGGGTTCACTTTGGAGAAAACACAAAGTGGGTGAAGGGGAAATTGACACTTTTGTCACATGCCTATGAATTGAGATTATGATCCATGTGTTGGCAAAATGGTCAATGCTCCCCTCAAGATTCATGACAAGGGACTAACTGCCTCCCGTTTGATCCATATCTCTACAGTTTGTATTGGGTGTTGATAGATCAATATTTTTGATGCAACGACAAACTGGGCCAACAAATGGTATCAAAGTATTGGGTCATGGGTTCGAATCCCCTCGGGTAACGTTGAGGGGAAGATTGTTGGCAAAATGGTCAACGCTTCCCTTGGGATTTGTGACAAGGTACTAACTGCCTCACGTGTGATCCATATCTCTAGAGTATGTATCGGGTGTTGATAGATCGATCATTTGACATAACGACAAACTGGGCCAACACCATGCGAATCAAGTTGAAGGCCTATAATTAAAAGAAGAAAAATGTAATTGAATTAATTAATTAATTAAAAGTATATATTTAATTAATAGAGGAAATGGCTATATAAATTAAATAAATTAAATATTTATTTAATTTAGGAAGGAAGGATCTAAATAAATAATAGATGTTCATTTACATTTGAAAGAAGAGGCTCAGTGAATTAATTAGATAAATTAAAATATTTATTCAATTAATAGTGAAAGGCTAATAACATTGGGGACCTAGCTCGATTGGTGAGATATTCCAATGGTGAAGCACGAGATCTAGTCTCCCCCCATCCCACATGGTACTAGAGAATGTGTCATGCCAACATCACTGATCAAATTAAAAAGTTTACCTAGCACACTGCAGTTTATAGGGGGTGCTATACCCAATTCCTGTAGTCTAAAAAAAATAGTGAAAGGCTAATAAATTAATTAAATACATAATAAATATTTATTTAATTATAGGACAATTTTAGGTGTCTACACTAAAAATTTTGGATTGTGAAAACTCATGCACACTATAGTTGTTATGTGTTGAATACTACACCAAAACTTTTGAATCATGTTTCCAAGGCAAATATAAAAGGACACCACTTGTTAGGTTATTTGTATTTATCTATGATTATATAAAATTCATCATCCACATATCACCTAATATTATGAAGTGATGCTTATCTAATTGAGTCAATCTCATAGTCACTCTTTCCCACAATAGAGATTAACACATGTATAGTATAATCGCATCTACTCTTTTTCAAATGAATTCTAAAACCTTATTTTCTTAAAAGATAGTTATATCATCCCATTCTATTTTTTTCTAAGTTTAAAGTTTCAAGTTCTAAGTTATCCTCATAACAATAGTGTAATATATTCACTATATCAACAAAAAATAATATTTCTATAATTCATGATAGTGGTTGAGAGTGTTTTTGGATTATGAAAGTCACTACTTAGTTATATCTAGAAGCATGCTTTGTTGGCCATTTGGTGGAACAGATTATGTCTTGCATTAATGTTTTGTCATTGATGTCAACACTATCTGTTTGGATGCTTTACTGGCACCCTTCTGGTCCTGGTAGGATGAGTGGTTTCTGGTTAACTTGGATCCGACATGATCCAGTAGGTTCCGGTATAATCTGGTGATGAAATTGGCTTGTTCATGATACTAATACTCATATTTGGTCAGTTGGTTTTGGTCTGGTGATTGGATGCTATCCTGCTTGCTTAGAAGCTTGGTTTCTAGTTCTGGCGAGGGTTTTATCGACATAGCTTTTGGTGGAGATATTTGATGAATTACATAAGTGGTGTTGGTGCAGCTTGTAATGGAGTTTCAGGATGTTGTTGGTGATCATGTTTGAGACTTGGCATTTGTAGGTCATTGTTGAAGCGTGTGGCCCTATACTTGGTCCTAGTTGATCTAGGTTATGGACCAGAATTAATATAACATGTGGATATGACCTATTGTTGTATTTTCGGGATGTCTTATGTGTTATTATTACTTGTTTGGTCTAAGGCCGACATGGTTTGTAATTATGTAATCAGTTTATTGTCTGGTGGCCAACCTGATTGTTTATGGTCGAGGGTTTGTATAAATAGATGTAAGATCTCATTGTAGATCATCATGGTTAATGTAAGAGGTCATGGTCAAGGAATGTAATGTGCAAATAATATAATATCATTTAGGCAGAGGAGTTGATCGATCATTGGAGATCAAATTGGGTTTGTGTAAGAGGATTTAGTCCTCTGGTATTGAGCTTAATCGAAACTCTACTCAAGCATAGGAGATGCTATCTTTTGCACTTCAACACATCTATGGATTTTAGTCTGGATTTATATGTAGTCAGTGAGTCTCCTTTTGTGATGAGTAGTGTGGTCTAGGTGTGTGTGTGTGTGAAAAGTGGACCTGTATCTGTAAGCACAACACTTCAATCAAGTCATTACATGCATGGTTAATCAGATATAATCAATGAATAATAAACCATAACATATCGACCCATTGCCTTCTAAAAGATGCGAGTATATGATTGCTCTCAGATTATAAGCAATACAAGTGACTAGACAACATCAAGACGAAGGATTTTATCTATATGAACATGATGAATCCTAGATGGATGCAATATTAATCTAACAATATTTAAGCAATAAATGAGATAAATGATCTAAATATGTATGCAATATTCTCAATGAACCTAGAGCAAAAATAGTATAATAACAATATATTCTCCAGCCTCCAGGATTTTTGAATGAGAGATGAGAGCCTGAATTTATAGAAAATTCAGAAAGAAACCAACGACTAAGATCAAATGACGATGAGCGGTCAAGTTTTTCCAAGAGGAAGCACAATCTAGGTGAATTGATGTGATTGGATGCTTTTCTCAGTTTTAAAGGAAATTGAATTAAAAATAAGATTAAATCAGAAAAAATTGATTTATTCTCTATTTTATTCAATTTGAATATTTAATTGTTTTAATTGCTTTCTTTGAGATTATTCATCAATTTTTATTTTGTTTTCCAAGATTATCTCCTATTGATTTCTTTTCTCAAATCTTAAATTCTTTTTCGGTCAATTAATTCCTTTTTTGATTTATTTCCATTTTTGAAGATTTGTGCTCACTTGATTTAATTAAAATTAATTCCTCTTTCTTGATTTGATGGCAAACTGATTTATTTAATTGCCTTTGGTTAGGACCTTGGTGATGTTGTCGAGATTAGGGGCTCATGGTTTAGATGACCATTTTTAGGGTATTACATTTGCCCCTCTTTGAATTAATGTGCGAGCAACACGTTGGTTCAAAGAATAGTTGATGTCTAGGAGATGCCAATTCTGAACTTGATTGATCACGAACTAGATGAAAAGTGAGGTGTTTAGCTTGATTCGAAGTGACGAAGTTGTATGAAGTCTGATTAAAGCGATATCATTCTCGAACTTGATTGAACTTAGGAACGATAAAAAACAAAAGATATCGAACTTGAACTTGATTGATCAAGAAGCGGATCTTACTGATCTAGAACTTGATTGATCTAGACACAGCGAGTGATGATAAAAATCGATCTTGAATTTGATTGATCAAGATATGATGAGGATAAACTATTCAACTTGATCAAGAAACAAATACTAAACACCTGCTTAGATTTAGTGTGATCAAAGAAACTCTTTAAACCCTTGATTGAGTTTAAATGAATAATCAGCTTGATGAAAAGCGATAAAACTGATTAACGTTAAGAGATTGATTCAGATGAAGACAAATATCAGCTTGATTTGAAGCGATGAAAATGATATGCCCCTAGCGATTGATTCGATTCAAATGATTGAGAAATCTCAACTTTATATAAAGCAATGAAGTTGAGATGCCCCTAGCGATGAGGTCTTATTTGATTGATTTTCTTTAGTTGAAAAAGATTTTTTTGCTCGACTTTCGATGAAGATTTGAAAATTTTCTCGACATTGAAGAATGTGAGGTCATAAGGTCACGTGTATGCCCCCTCAGGAGCGAAATTGAAAGATAGCGAGGGTACATAATGATTGGCATTTTTTTAGTGATGATAAATTGTTTTGAGCACAAATTGATTCAGAGGAATTTTTGAAAATTTAGCGAGAAATTGAGCGCAAAGTTGATTTGTAGAAATTAAATTGAGATGCAGTGTTGATCTGCAAGAAATTGAGAGCAATTTAAAGAAAGAATGAGCTTTGGATGAAAAGAGCGCTAAGTGGTCCAAATTTTGAAATTGACTAGCAAAATGATCTTGAATTTCGATTTCGATCCCGAAAATGGACTCAAGACAGCCTAATTAGCTAAGGGTACAATTTTTGTGTCCATCGGAGCAAGTTGAAAAATTAGGTTTTTGGCTATATATGGGACAAAAGTGTCATTTTCAATTCATTTTGACCCTCCAAGTTTGAAAATTCAAAAAGCCTTTTGCTAAGAAAATGGTGGTCTCTACTCGTTAGCATCAATTGGAGTGCCAGAGGAGACACAATCGACCTCAAAACTATGGGCCAACGGTAAGTGATCAATCTTAAGCCTGTTTGTGTTTCCAATTTTGAATTTTTTAATGCATTTTTCAAGTTTTTCACGGGTTTTGGGTCAGGTGTCTCAGTTTATCGTGCGAGACAGGATCCTATCTCGTATGAGAAACTGGTAAAAAGTCTTTTGTCATTTGAGCCCATTAGTTCTGTCATTCTAGGGCCACCCAGGTGTTGCACGATAGGTTTGTAAAAAGACCATTTTGTCGTGCGGGGTCTAAACTTTTGTCATTTGGGGTTGTTTTGTCGTACAACACCTATTCTTGACTCGTACGAGATGCTGCTTCTCTGTGTTTTGTCGTACGAAAGACAATGAGCATTTTTGAGGGTGTAAACGTAAAAATTTGATTTGGCATTTGACTTAGTTGGATTTGCGTGATGTTTTGCTTCTCATGTAAGCTCATTTGGAATGTTTTATGATGCTTCATTGTTGGATTTTTGCAGGTGCGCTTACCTCTTGTGCTCTTTAGATGCGTGTATCCTCCCACTATGGCATTAGTTCAAGATTTATCTAAGGTTGAGTAGGCTCATGTTGATATGTGCAGCTTGACTCATCTGCTGAGGTTACCTAATATCCGTGTGAACCACGGGATGCTCATGGCGTTGGTAGAGAGATTTTATTTAGAGCATAATACATTTCATTTGCCAGTTGGGGAGTTGACTATTACTCCTGAGGATGTGTACAGGATCCTTCGTATCCCTTTTGCTGGGGATAAGGTGGATTATGATACTGCGTTGTTACCTGGACTGCAGGCATTGAGGCATGTCTTCAGTGATCCTGACATTTTGACTCGTTCCATGAGTTGGGACATACTTATGAGCAGATACAGTGAGGAGTATCCCCTGTCATGTGTTCTAGCAGGGTTCATCAGGTGCTTTTTGATGCCGGACAGGGGATAGCAGGGTTTCCAGAGCGGAAGGGGCCGGATGCTAGAGAGGTTGATAGAGACCCCTCAGAGGCTTGGCTGGGGCTCTTGTTTATTGACCCACATGTATCGGGAGATGCATGAGATCATATATAGAGATGGGCGGAGCATGGCCGTGAGTGTGTACATTTTACAGGTGTGGGCTTGGGAGCACCTTCCTCTTTGTCGGCCCATAGTAGCAGACAGTAGAGAGCTGGGGTAGCCGATCATTTATAGGTATGCCAGATATATCACACAGCCCCATCTGGGCAAGACAGACTTCTCGAGACGATAGCTCGATGACTTGATAGCCATCATATGGATGTTGGCATTACAGTAAGAAAGATTGTTGGCATTTCAATATCAGGAGATTGTTGATATTCAATAAGGATATTGAGAAGGTTGTTGAAGATTATTGATATAACTGAAGAAGGATGATAACTATCTTTATAACATTATTTTTTCATTGATGTCAAGAGATTGATTATTTGATTCAGTATGATGTTGCCATATCTTGAGAAGATTGATTAGAAGAGAATTAAGATGTCGGTAAAAGACACAAAAAGAATGTGATGAATAAGAGGAGGAATAAGCTATTTAATGGGCAACTATTACCGAGTTAGACAATGATGAGATCATGATGTTTAGATTGTTTTGATATCCTACAAATGTTGTTGATTATAAGGTTAATATTATACTATGTCACCAAGTAAAGAACCTAGTCGGTAAACCCTAAGGAACCTAGTCGGTTAATGAAGGCGGAATGTCTACCGAGTAAAGTTTAGTATTTATTGAGTTGCAACCGAGTTATGACAGTGCGCATTGGATGAATGCAAGATTTATGTAATGAAGGTAATTGGAGATGTATAAATGATTGGTATGTCATGCATGAAGTTTGTTAAGGATCTATGGCAAAGGAAAATCGGCAGGAAGATCTACAGCGCAGATTGAACCGCAATAACCTTGTGGAAGTTCCAAGATAGGAATGCAAGTCCCGAGGCAAGGTAAAACATTTTCAAGATCTGATGGCTAAGATTGATCATGAGAAATGTGATCAAGGAGATTTAGGGGTTAGCAATTGTTTATAAATAAGGAATTGTTAATAAACAATGTATGTGGGCAAGTGTAAGCACAAGAATGCTACATAGTGATTACCGAGCACAAAATCTTGAAGACCTATTTGAATAATAGAGTAGAGAGCCCAGTAGAGTGGTGTAGGAGCACCCTTCTAAGGTCTTCCTCCTTTTGGGTTTTGTTGGGATTTTATTTCTTTAAGAAGCCATGTAAATGTAATAAGAGCCAAGAGCTCATTGGTCTTGTTTAGGTCCTAGTTTAGGTCCTAGGTTCACAAGTCTAGGTTGAGTTTTCTTGTGGATTAGAGGGTATGTGTTCCATTGATGTGTTTGGGGTCCTTTTAGCATGGTTGTGTCCATAGGATAGCCCAATGTAGGCCTATAAGTCAAGAAAAGCAACATTGCAAAAGTTGCTCAAAAGTTGCAAAAAGTTGCATGATAACTTTTCAAAGTTGTCATGCAACTTTTCTACCTAATAGGTCATAACCTTATCTTGGCATGAAGAACCCTAAACTTGGCACAGAAACTGAGGCAAAGACATTATATATTGTTGCAAACCCTAAAATGAGGGGTTGGATGTTAGATTGTACGGCCCAAGGAAAAAGACCTTGACTGTGACTATGTTTTTGTTGCCAGTCGGCACAAATGGAGCATTAAAAGATTGAAAATGGATTGTTTTGTAGACTAAATGGTGTTGAGAGTCTTGTATTGTGTTTATACTTTCATTTTGAGCATTTAGGTTAGGTTTATTGTGCAAGTTTTGTGTGTTTTGTAAATATTTTGTGAGTTACTCTTTCCCTGTCCAGCTTGGACTGTTTTGTGTAAATGGGTTGACAACTCCTATCCCCATTGTGGAAACACCATGAAACCATGGGGAATAGGAGTGAAAACCCTGCAAAGTACCTTAGAGGAAGAAGGGCCCTTGAAGATGCAGGAAAGCCTTTCAAAGACCCACTCCTAGGCGAGACTGGACTGTGCCCAGCTAGGAAGGGTTGAGGTTGCAAAGGTCCGTGAGAGAAAGGTAGGAAAAGGAAGGAGGCACCCTTTGGAGGAGTTGAAGAGGGGTGTGTGGAGCCCCATTTGTGAGAAGGAGGAGCTTCCACCAATCTAGACAAGGTGGTGAAGATAGCAAACCATCAGTGTGATCCTGGCAGGCCTAAAAACCCTCATAAAAACCCTTGAAAACCCCTAAATTCACCTAGGGTAGTGTACAGACACTTGGAGGCCCAAAACTATGAAAATCTTGGAGCCTTTGCCAAATTAATAGTAGTCCCTTTGGGAAGTTTCACAAGTTTGAGCATCATTTGCAAGAGGGAGCCCTAAAAGTCCAGAATGGAGGCCTAATTGGGCACATTCCTTGTAGCCCTATTTTGTAGGAAAGAAGCAAAGTAGTGAGATCGGTAACAAATAGGAAGGTCAAAACCTCTTGGGGGCACATGAATGGATGGAAAACTATGTCAAAGACCTGTCCTATCCTTGCTAGGACCTAAGAAGGTTTAGGAGGAGCTAAACCCTTATTAGCCTATGTGAGGGTTTTTGAAGCTTGTGAGTAAGTGTGACCTTAGGAGAAGTATCATAGGTTGTTGGTGGGTGGATTAGGAAAGGTTAGGAGATTCCACAAGCAAGGAAAGTCCTAGAGACCCTAGGGTGTGGTTGGAACACCTGGTGATCCAAGGAGAGGATCAAGGAGCATAGACTAGGCTAGTCTATCCCATACCCATCCCATCAGATTGGTATCAGAGTAAGTTAAAGATTTGGTGGTTCGTGCATGTACCTATATTTTGGTGAATCAGTAGGGGAGAAAATAATGGTCATTAATGCAGAGCTGGCTAGGGAGGTAGAAGAACAAAAGGAGAAAAATAGACTCCTTGAACATGCTATGAGTGAGATAAGGAACAAGTTGCAAGAAGTGGTTGATCAGAGAGCACAAGAACTCTGGGGTGCGGACACTAGTGAGAGAGGCAAGAAGGCTATTGATCTTGATGACATCATACCTGAACCAGACCCCTTAATCAATGAAGAACCTTTTGTAAATGCCATCAAGGCTTTGAATACAAAAGCTTTTGAAGGATTGCCACATTTTAGTGGAAGGATGGACATTGACACCGTTATGGAATGGATTGAGGGTATGGAGAACCACTTTGAGTGTGAAGGTGTGACATAAGATCAAAAGGTTAAGGTTGCCAAATCAAGACTAAGGGGAGAAGCCTTGACATGGTGGAAGTACTTGCAAGAGGAGAGAGTTAGCATGGGAAAGCTACCTATTGCAAACTGGAAGGCCATGGTGAGTAAGATCAAGGAGAACTACTTGCTAGAGGATTATGAAGTCCAACTTCATAAGAAGAGACAGGGATTGAAGCAAAAAGACCTTTATGTGACCTCCTACATAGAGGAGTTTCAAAATCTTTGTCTTAGATCCAAAGTCCAAGAAGAGGAATCCATCAAGGTGGCTAGGTATCTAAGTGGCCTAAAGTGGAACATCTAGGAGGAGATAAGCCTATGAACTCCTACCAGTATCCAAAAGTGTCATCAGCTTGCTGCTAAGGTGGAAGAGAGGAACAAAAGGAAGGGAGACTCCAACAATAGGGGTAGAGGCAGAGGTAGAGATCAAATGAATCACCGAGGTGGTTACCAAAGCAAGGCAAGTGAGCAAAGGAATCAAGGAGAGTCCAAGTTGATTGAGCATAACAGTGAAACCACTCTTAGAGGAGGTCATTCTCAAGGAAGAGGTGCATGAGGGGGCCCAAATAGGAGCAGAGGTACCGACAGGGGTAATTCCTACTTTGCAACCATGAAATGCTACAATTGTGGTCAACTGGGACACCCAGCCTATAGATGCCCTGACAAGCCTACCTCATCAATCAATGGAAAGAGGGTTGCTTATGCCCATGAAGACACATCAAGCAGCAAAGCACCTGAGGTGGACCCTATTGAATCAAAGATTGGAGAAAATATGATGTTCAATAGAATCTTGACAAGACAACCGATTAAGGATGAACCTAAGCATAGGAGAGCATTGTTTAGGGTGAGATGCAAAATCCTTGGTAAGGTTTGCAAGGTGATAGTTGATTTAGGGTCAATTGATAACATCATATCAGATGAGGCAGCCAAGAAGTTGAAACTCACAAAGATACCCCACACTAGCCCTTACAAGGTGACATGGTTGAATCAAGGACAAAGTGTGGTTGTCAATGAACAGACTTGGGTAGAGTTCTCTATTGGAGGATACAAGGATAAGATCCTTTATGATGTGTTACCCATGGATGCTTGTCATCTGCTACTAGGAAGACCCTAGAAATTTGATAGGAAGATGATCTATGATGGAGAGGAGAGCTCCATTTCCTTCAAGAAGGATAGTAGAACCTATAAGATTCAGTCTTTGACAGAGAATGATGAGGGAACCTCAAGAACACCTAGTGTCTTACTTAATACTGGTAAAGAGTTCTTACACCTGCTAAATGAAGAGGAGACAGTGGGATGTGCCATCTTTGTGACGCCAAAGGAGGAGGAAGATAAGTTGCAGACAGAGGTACCTAAGGAGGTAAAACAAATGTTGCAAGAGTATAAAGATATAGTGAGTGATGGAGCACCTGCAACACTTCCACCAAGAAGGTCTAGAAGCCATCAAATAGACTTTATCCTTGGTGCATCCCTGCCCAATAAAGCAGCATATAAGCTCACTCTTGATCAAAACAAGGAGGTGGCAAGGCAAGTGCAAGAGTTACTGGATCAAGGACTGATCAAGAAGCACATCAGCCCATGTGCAGTCCCAGTAGTACTAGCAACAAAGAAGGGAGGCAAGTGGAGACTTTGTACTGATTCAAGGGCAATCAATAGGATCACCATAAGGTACAGATTTCCTATTCCTAGAATAGAGGATTTGATGGATTGTTTAGGAGGTTCCATGTGTTTTACTAAGTTGGACCTTAAAAGTGGTTATCATCAGATTAGGATTAAGGAGGGTGACGAGTAGAAGACTGCTTTTAAGACCACAGAAGGGTTGTATGAATGGCTTGTGATGCCATTTGGACTTACCAATGCCCCAAGCACCTTCATGAGGTTGATGAATGAGGTGTTGAAGGACTTCACAGGCAGATTTGTGGTGGTGTACTTAGATGACATACTCATCTATAGCATAACCAAAGAGGAGCACCTAGAACATTTGAGGTTAGTCCTAGAGAGGTTGCATGAAGAGAAGTTGGCAATCAACTTAGTGAAGTGTGACTTTTTGAAGCAAGAGTTAGTCTAATTGGGGTTTTTGGTGTCTAAGGGAATCTTGAAGATGGATCCAAGCAAAGTGGAGGCAATCTTGAATTGGCCTGCCCCTAAAACAGGGACTGAAGTTAGGGGTTTCCATGGTTTAGCCCAATTCTATAGAAAGTTTGTGAGGAACTTCAGTGGCATATGTGCACCAGTACTTGACACCATAAAAGGAGGCCTTAAAACTAAGTTCAAATGGACTGAACAAGCTGATGAAGTATTCCAATTATTGAAGCAAGAAGTAGCCACAAAACCCATCCTACTCTTACCTACTTTTGACAAGCTATTCACATTGTAATGTGATGCAAGTGGAATTGCAGTAGGGGGTGTATTGAGTCAAGAGGGAAGGCCTATGGCATTTTTCAGTGAGAAGCTTAATGAGGAAAAGAAGAGGTATTCTGCATATAATCTAGAGTTGTATGCACTAGTTCAGTCTCTCAAGAAGTGGAGGCATTACATACTCCCGAAGGAATTTGTGGTGTTCATAGATAACCAGGCTTTGAGTTACATCAACACTCAAGAGAAGCTTAGAAATAGACATTTGAAGTGGATGGAGTACCTCCAATCCTTTACCTTTACCATCAAGCATGAAAAGGGGCAACTTAACAAGGTGGCAGATGCTTTAAGCCAGAAGTTATTGACTGTCCAAGAGTTACAATTGCAGAGCATAGGGATAGAAGGTTTCAAGGATCTCTATGAAGAAGATGAGGACTTCTCATAAGCCTACAAGGTATTCAAGGAGTTTGAGAATCATTTTCATGGTGAGTATACAGATTACACTCTTCAAAGTGGTCTCTTGTTCAAAGGAAATCAGTTATGTGTGCCTAGAGGATCCATGAGAGAAAATCTCATACAAGAGAAACACAATGGTAGTCTAAGTGGACACTTTGGAATCAATAAAACTTTGGATCTAGTACAGAGGTACTACTATTGGCCTAGGTTGCCAAGGGATGTGAGAAGGTATGTGGAGCAATGTGGTGTGTGTCAAAGGGCAAAAGGAAGATCAAGTAATGCAGGCCTCTATCAACCATTACCGGTCCCAAATAGGCCTTGGGAGTGTGTGAGCATGGACTTTGTGGTAGGACTCCCCAAGACAAAGATAGGTATGGATAGCATCTATGTGGTGGTAGAAAAATTTTCTAAGAAGAGCCATTTTATTCCATGTAGAACTACTCATGATGCTAGTTATATTGCACATCTCTTCTTTAAGGAGATTGTAAGGATTCATGGACTCCCATTAAGTATTGTTTCAGATAGGGATAGCAAGTTCATGGGCCTTTTTTGGCAAACCTTATGGAGAAGACTAGGGACTAATTTATCATTCAACTCAGCTTACCACCCACAAACTGATGGTCAAACTGAAGTCATTAACAAGGTGTTAGACAACTTGTTGAGATGTCTAACCAAGGAGTATGTGGAGACTTGGGATCTAGTTATTCCACAAGCTGAGTATGCGTACAATGACAGTGTAAATAGGACCACTGGAAGGAGTCCTTTTGAGGTTTTCTATGGCAGACATCCAAGAGGGGTGTGTGAAATAAGAGAACTTGGTTTCATGGAGATGAAGAGTGGGCAAGCAGAGGACTTCACTCAAACCATCAAGGAAGTCCAAGAACAGGTCAAGAGAGCCATCCTAGAGTCTACTCAAAAACTGAAAGCTAAAGTGGATGAAAAAACGAGAGAGGTTCAGTTCAAAGTGGGTGACTATGTGATGGTCCATCTAAGTAAAGCTATAATGCAAAGCAGTAAGCCTACTAAGCCACAAATGAAGAGGGTAGGACCTTGTAGAATTATGTCCAAATATGGTGAAAACACCTACAAGGTGGATCTTCCTTCAGATTTGGCTATATCACCAATCTTCAATGTTGCTGATCTGATATTATATAAAGGTGACATAGCAGGGCAAACTGAAAATCAAGCCAAGGTGCTGCAGGAATTGGATATGAATACCTTACCTCAAGTGAAGCAACCCATAGCAGAGGAGATCTTGGAGTCAAGGGTGAAGAAGTCTACTAGACACCAAGTCTACATGGAACACCTGGTGAAGTGGGCAGGTCAACCTGAGTTTGAAGCCACTTGGGTTGAAGAAGGTAGGTTCAAGAAACTTGGTATTGATCCAGCTCTCATCTCTCCCCTAGTTCCTTAATTTTGTGCAGAGGGGGAGTATGGTGCAAGAGAAACCTTCTATAAGGTCTTCCTCCTTTTGGGTTTTGTTGGGATTTTGTTTCTTTAAGAAGCCATGTAAATGTAATAAGAGCCAAGAGCTCATTGGCCTTGTTTAGGTCCTAGGTTCACAAATCTAGGTTGATTTTTCTTATGGAGTAGAGGGTATGTGTGCCATTGATGTGTTTGGGCTCCTTTTAGCATGGTTGTGTCCATAGGATAGCCCAATGTAGGCCTAAATGTCAAGAAAAGCAACATTGCAAAAGTTGCATGACAACTTTTCAAAGTTGTCATGCAACTTTTCCACCTAATAGGTCATAACCTTAGCTTGGCATGGAGAACCATAACCTTGGCACAAAAACCAAGGGAAATACATTATATATTATTGAAAACCCTAAAATGAGGGGTTGGATTCAGATTGTACGACCCAAGGAAAAAGACCTTGACTGTGACTGTGTTTTTGTTGCCAGTCGACACAAATGGAGCATTAAAAGATGGAAAATGGATTTTTTTGTAGACTAAATGGTGTTGAGAGTCTTGTATTGTGTTTATAATTTCATTTTGAGCATTTAGGTTAGGTTTATTATGCAAGTTTTGTGTGTTTTGTAAATATTTTGTGAGTTACTCTTTCACTATCCAACTTTGGACTGTTTTGTGTAAATGGGTTGACAACTCCTATCCCCATTGTGGAAACACCATAAAACCATGGGGAATAGGAGTGAAGACCATGTACAGTACCTTAGAGGAAGCAAGGCCCTTGAAGATGCAGGAAAGCCTTTCAAAGACCCACTCCTAGGTGAGACTAGACTATGCCCGACTAGGAAGGGTTGAGGTTGCAGAGGTCCGTGAGAGCAAGGTAAGACAAGGAAGGAGACACCATTTGGAGGAGTTGAAGAGGGTTGTGTGGAGCTCCATTAGTAAGAAGGAGGAGCTTCTACCAATCCAGACAAGGTGGTGAAGACAAAAAACCATCACTGTGATCCTGGCAGGCCTAAAAACCCTCAAAAACCCCTAAATTCACCTAGGGCAGTGTATGGACATTTGGAGGCCCAAAACTAGGAAAATCTTGGAGCCTTTGCCAAATGAATACTAGTCCGTTTGGGAAGTTTCACAAGTTTGAGCATCATTTGCAAGAGGGAGCCCTAAAAGTCCGGAATGGAGGCCTAATTGGGCACATTCCTTGTAGCCCTATTTTGTAGGAAAGAAGCAAAGTAGTGAGATCGGTAACAAATAGGAAGGTCAAAACCTCTTGGGGGAACATGAATGGATGGAAAACTATGTCAAAGACCTATCCTATCCTTGCTAGGACCTAAGAAGGTGTAGGAGGAGCTAAACCCTTATTAGCCTATGTGAGGGTTTTTGAAGCTTGTGAGTAGGTGTGACCTTAGGAGAAGTATCACAAGTTGTTGGTGGGTTGATTAGGCAAGGTCAGGGGATTCCACAACCAAGGAAAGTCCTAGAGACCCTAGGGTGTGGTTGGAACACCTGGTGATCTAAGGAGAGGATCAAGGAGCATAGACTAGGCTAGTCTATCCCATACCCATCCCATCACAGAGGGACAAGATAACTCCTATGACTAGATTGGTTTTGAGAAAATAAGAATCTGCTTTAGCATTTTAGACATGAAGTTGCAGATAGATTTTTATTATTGTTATTTTGTAAGTGACAGAAAATCTCTTAACCGAGTGGACTTAATAGTCTTATTTGTAAACCCTCTAGCAAGGTAACATTCTAAATGAGGGTTTGAAATCCTTTGACAAGGTCACTTCTAACAAAGTGAAGATCCTAACAGATCTGAGGGAAATCCCTTAACCAGGTCACATCTAGCAATGTGTTTGTAATCTTTAATAGGATTTGCTTTTAACTGAGCATACTCTAGAAGAGTATATTTCTTAGTGGGTCTGAAATCCCATAGTGGTTTTTCCCTATTTGGGTTTCCACGTTAAATCTAGTGTTATGAGTGTTATGATGATTATGTGTTTATGAGTTTGCATGTTTAGCAGTTTTTGGTTATGCTGCTGAAGTATAAGTTACCGAGGTTGAATCTATTGATTTTATGGAAGTTTAAGTTTGTATGATTCACCCCCCCTCTCATCTTGTTAGCTATTGGCATCTGTACTTTACATTAAGTATCAGAACTATCAATTAGCATCAGAGCTTTGGACTCTAGAAGAAAAGTTTAAAGGTACTTGAGGCAAAGATCTGAAGATGTATAAAAGGGATGCACCAAAGCTGAACAAGTCAATTTTCTCAACATGGAAGAAAAGGATGAAACTGCATTTATCAGGAATTGGAGAATATGCAACATATTATCTGGAGAATGATTACATTGCACCGAGCACCAACCCTATGACCTTGGAAGAGATAAAGGCAAAGCAAGAACATATTCAAGCGATGATTGAAATAACATCAGCATTGACCGACTCAGAGTTTAATTATCTAGAAGGCTATAATGATGCAAAAGCAATGTGGACTAAGCTCATATCTGTGTATGGAGGTGATGAACATGTTCAAAGAGCAAAAGTAGATAGTCTAAGAGGACAACTTGAATCCATAAGAATGAATGAAGGTGAGAACATAAAACAATACAGTACAAGACTAAGGGAGATTGTCAATCAAATTAAAGGAGCAGGTGGACCTATTGAAGAAAAGGATATAATGAGTAAGTTGTTGAGAACCCTTCTATCAGCTTATGCTATTCGAGTCTCTGCAATCAATGAATTGAGGTCTGTACCTAACATGCCAATTTCTTTGGATGCTACTATTGGTAAGCTACATGCATTTGAGTTAAGTAATTTTGATAACAATGGGTCTTCGGTAAATAAAGTAGAATCTGCATTCAGTTCTTTTCATATTGGAGAATCTGATGATTACAATGATAAAATGAGTAAGTACTCTGAAGGGGACCACAGTGGAGCAAGTGAAAGATTTCGCAAGAACATGGAAAAAGTGCAAAAATTGTACGAGGAAATAAAGAAGCAAGAAGAGTTTGAAGCATTATTAGCCAGAAGGTTACCAAGAGGAAAAGGTAAGTATAAAGAAAAGCTACCTTTAAAATGTTTCAATTGTGATAAAATAGGACATATGGCTTCTAACTGCCCTGACAAATAATCTAGTGAAAAGAGAGAATACCGAGATAACAGGCAGAAAGATAACCAATACAGAGGACATCGAGACTTCAGAAGGAGAGATAGAAAGACATGTCTAGTAGCAAATGAGGAATCCAACGATGATAAATCTGATGAAACTGATATAGAGGAAGTTGTTTATGTGGCTATTAAAGATGGATTTGATGAAGAACGATATGAAGAAAAAGCCCTAATATTTCACATAAATAATAATGATTCTTGGATCATAGATAGTGGATGCTCACATCACATGGTAGGTGATAAACACAAGTTTATTAAATTAGAAGACTATGATGGAGGCTATGTAAGATTTGGTAATGATGCACCATGTCCGGTGAAAGGTAAAGGATCTATAACACTTCTTGACAATGCTAAATGTGATGATGTATACTGGGTTGAAAGATTAAAATACAATTTGTTGAGTGTCTAAGCAATATAGGATACCGAATATAATTTCAGAAAGGAATTGTCAAAGTTCATGACAAGCATGGAAAGTTAGCTACTACCGGGACACAAACAAAAGGTAATACTTTTCATCTTGACTCAACTTAGAACAAGTGTCTTTATGCAAAGATAGATGATACCTGGTTATGGCATAAAAGGTTTTGTCGTGTAAATTTTGATAATCTGATCAAAATAAGTAAGAAGCACCGAGTAAGAGGTCTACCAAGTCTTGAAAAACCTAAGAATGCTATGTGCCGAGGATGCCAGATGGGTAAGATGACAAGATCAGGCTTTACAAGTAAGTCCTACACTTCTAAAGGAATTTTAGATCTAGTACATACTGATCTTTGTGGTCCTATGAAAGTTCAAAGTTATTATGGTGATAAATATTCCATATTATTTGTGGATGATTACTCAAGGATGATGTCAGTCATGTTTTTAAAAGAAAAATCAGAAGCTTTTCAAATGTTTAAATGGTACAAGGAAAGAGTTGAAAATGAAACAGGAAGACAATTGAAATGTCTTAGATCTGATAGAGGAGGAGAATTCACTTCTGATGAATTTAACTTATTCTGCAATGATCATGGTATAAAGAGGCAAGTATCTGCACTGAGAACACCTCAACAAAATGGGATAGTCGAGAGAAGAAATAGATCAATTGTGGATTGTGCAAGAACCCTGATGATAGAAAAGAGGGTACCTCAAACATTTTGGAGAGAAGCAATCAGCACTGCAGTTTACACCCTGAACTGAGTTCAACTAAAGAAAGGAACTATGAAGACACCATATGAGATCTGGTATGACAAGAAACCTAAGATAAGTTACTTTAAAATCTGTGGAAGTAGATGCTATGTTCACAAAGAAGACAGAAATGGAAAGTTTGATTAGAAAAGTGAAGAAGGAACATTTCTTGGTTACTCTTCTAGAAGTAAAGCATTTAAATGTCTGATCAAATCATCTAACAAAATAGTTGAAAGTGCAAATGTGAAATTGATGAATTTGCAGAAAGAAATGATGAAGGAAATTCCAAAGAACCAAAAGATTATGAAGAATTTGTTTATATTCAACCGAGAAGTCCTACCGAGAAAGCTGCTGAAGAAAATGAAGATAATGTCTAGTTGCTGAGTGATGAAGAAGATCATACAGAACCTACCGAGCCTATATTAGCCAAATATGTTAGAAGACATCATGCATCAAGTTAGATTATAGGAGATAAGGATGATCCAGTGATGACAAGAAACAAACTGAGACAGAACACATGTTTGATTTCTGAATTTGAACTGAGAATAGTAAAAGAGGCATTTAACAGTGAAGATTGGGTAAATGCTATGACAGAAGAGATTGATCAAATCAAGAAGAATGACACATGGACACTAATCCCAAGACCAAAGGACAAAAATGTAATCGGTACAAAGTGGATTTTCAGAAACAAGCTAAATGAAAAAGGTGAGGTCATTCGTAACAAATCAAGACTAGTTTGCAAAGGTTATGCTCAAGAAGAAGGAATAGATTATGGTGAGACTTTTGCACCTGTGGCTAGACTTGAGGGAGTAAGAACATTATTGGCATATGCTGCTTTCAAAAATTTCAAGGTATATCAAATGGATGTTAAATCTACATTTTTGAATGGTATACTAGAAGAAGAAGTTTACATTGAACAAACTGAAGGATTTGTTGAAGACAAGAGTAAAGATCAGGTATGCAAACTAAACAAAGCTTTATATGGTTTGAAGCAAGCACCTAGAGCATGGTATGAGAGACTGCACTCTTACTTAATCAAAATTGGTTTTATAAGGACAAGTGAAAACAACAATATGTACATGAAGAAAGATGAGGACAATGGAATACTGATCTCAGCCATATTTGTTGATGACATTATATTTTGTGGTAATGACTCCTTATGCAAGAACTTTGGAAATGAAATGTGCAAAGAATTTGAGATGTCACTAATCGGTGAGATAAAGTATTTTATAGGTTTAGAGATACTGCAAATGAAAGATGAAATTTTCATTACTCAATCCAAGTACATAAAGAAAATCTTGAAGAAAGTTGGAATGGAGGATTCTAAACCAGTAAGTACTCCTATGACTACTAACTGTAAATTATCAAAGAATGATGAATCTACATTTGTTGATGAGACACTTTATTGATCTATGATTGGGAAATTGCAATATGTTGTGCATAGTAGACCGGATATAGCACATGCAGTAGGTATTGTAGCAAGATTCTTTGCAGATCCCAAGGAAACCTATATGACAACAATCAAGAGAATTTTCAGATACTTGAGAGGCACTGAAGATTATGGCTTAGTATATGAAAAGAGGAATAATTTTGATTTAAAGGTTTATACTGATGATGATTGGGCATGCAACAAGTGGTGGAGCTTTCTTTTTGGGAGAAAGACTAGTAAGTTGGCTTAGCAAAAAACAAGGATGTATTTCACAGTCTATAGAAGAAGCTAAATATGTTGCTGCAACATTGAATTATACCAATATAGCATGGATCAAACAACTATTGGAAGGTATAAATGAGAAAGTTACTGAGCCAGTAACTATATTCTGTAATAATACTAGTGCCATTAACATTTCAAAGAATCCAGTAATGCACTTGAAGACAAAGCATATATCTATAAAGTATCACTATCTCTGAGAAGAAGTTCAAGAGAAGAAAGTTGTGATGGAATATATCAGTTCAAAGGAGAAATTAGCAGACATCTTCACAAAGCCATTGCCAAGGGACACTTTTGAGTATCTCAGAAGCAAGTTGGGGTCCTAGCCCTATCTTCTACTCACTGACCGAGTTTGGTGAAAGCATCAATTCGATGAATCTATAGAATATTATGTGTGGATTGATGTTGATTTATGCACTTTAGAAGGTTTTCTAAAGATGTGCAGGAAATAGTGAATAGAGACAAGTTTATCTGATCGAGACTGAGATGTTACACAACAAGGCAAATAACTTCACAGAGGAAGAAATCATGATTTAGTTCTTTTACTTTTTGGCATTATTGTCAAAGGGGGAGAAGACTATAAATGGTTGGAAGACTAAATGGTTGACTGAATGGTAAAGCCCTGAATGATGGAAATAACAGAAGATAAAGGACAGGGGGAGAAGATTGAAAAACGAAGAAGACTAAATGCAAGTCAATAGCTCAGAAGCCTAATGAAAAAGGGAGAAAACTTCATAAGATTTTAACAACTCAAGGATAACAGGAGAAGTCTAACAACAATCTGAATCCGAATCAATTTGAATATCTTGTTGGTATTACCATTTAATTGTTGGTTTTGCCATCAATGCCAAAGGGGGAGATTGTTGGCATTATAGTAAGAAAGATTGTTGGCATTTCAATATCAGGAGATTGTTGATATTCAATAAGGATATTGAGAAGGTTGTTGAAGATTATTGATACAACTGAAGAAGGATGATAACTATCTTTATAACATTATTTTGTCATTGATGTCAAGAGATTGATTATCTGATTCAGTATGATGTTGCCATATCTTGAGAAGATTGATTAGAAGAGAATTAAGATGTCGGTAAAAGACACAGAAAGAATATGATGAATAAGAGGAGGAATAATTTATTCAATGGGCAACTATTACCGAGTTAGACAATGATGAGATCATGATGTTTAGATTTTTTTGATGTCCTACAAATGTTGTTGATTGTAAGGTTAATACTATACTATGTCACCGAGTAAAGAACCTAGTCGGTAAACCCTAAGGTTATCAATATCGGTTAATGAAGGCGGAATGTCTACCAAGTAAAGTTTAGTATTTACCAAGTTGCAACCGAGTTATGACAGTGCACATTGGATGAATACAAGCATTATTTGATGAAGGTAGCTGGAGATGTATAAATAATTGGTATGCCGTGCATGAAGTTTGTTAAGGATCTATGGCAAAGGAAAATCGACAGGAAGATCTATAGTGCAGATTGAACCACAATAACCTTGTGCAAGTTCCAAGATAGGAATGCAAGTCCCGAGGCAAGGTAAAATGTTTTCAGATCGGAAGGATACATTGAACCGGGTCAATTTTGAAGATCTGATGGCTAAGATTGATCATGAGAAATGTGATCAAGGAGATTTAGCGGTTAGCAATTGTTTATAAATAAGGAATTGTTAATAAATAATGTATGCGGGCAAGTGTAAGCACAAGAATGCTACATAGTGATTACCAAGCACAGAAGCTTGAAGACCTGTTTGAATAACAAAGTAGAGAGCCCAGTAGAGGGACAAGATAAGTCCTATGACTCGATTGGTTTTGAGCAAATAAGAATTTGCTTTAGCATTTTAGACATGAAGTTGCAGATAGATTTTTATTATTGTTATTTTGTAAGTGACAGAAAATCTCTTAACCAAGTGGACTTAAGAGTCTTATTTGTAAACCCTCTAGCAAGGTAACATTCTAAATGAGTGTTCAAAATCCTTTGACAAGGTCACTTCTAACAAAGTGAAGATCCTAACAGATCTGAGGGAAATCCCTTAACCGGGTCACATCTAGCAATGTGTTTGTAATCTTTAACAGGATTTGCTTTTAACCGAGCATACTCTAGAAGAGTATATTTCTTAGTGGGTCTGAAATCCCATAGTGGTTTTTCCCTATTTGGGTTTCCACGTTAAATCTGGTGTTATGATGATTATGTGTTTATGAGTTTGCATGTTTAGCAGTTTTTGGTTATGTTGCTGAAGTATAAGTTACCGAGGTTGAATCTATTGATTTTATGGAAGTTTAAGTTTGTATGATTCACCCCCCCCTCTCATCTTGTTAGCTATTGGCATTTGTACTTTATATTAAGTATCAGAACTATCAATGGAGACCATACAAAGGGTTGGAGTCATGGGATGACTAGCAGCTAGTTCGCAGGGACCTTTTTGTTACATGCCCACTGATTGGGAGATCACGGACTATTGTGGAGTGATTTGTCATTTTGTGAGTGATGAGGTAGTATGGCCGGCCCCAGGGGATCTTGCAAGAGTATACAATGTATGCTCGATATGCAAATGAGGAGAGACGGAGATGGTCTCTGCAGTTATCATACGCGCTAGCGATGCAGGAGCTGATAGGGTTACACCGCTTGAGGTGGGATTACCTAGATGATGTAGCAGATGCGGGGGTATTGCCCTAGTATAGAGATCATTTTTAGTAGCATCCATTCCCATATTTTACAGATCCAGGTGAGCAGGCTCCTCATATTGAGGATGTTGAGAATGATGCCCCTGCACTAGCACAGGGATAGGGCCAGAGGCAGGGTCAGGCACAGAGAGCTAAGGCTCCCCGATGAGGTAGTGGTGATCCAGGTGCTAGTAGTAGTAGGGTGCCAGCTAAGGGAGGACAACAGAGGGGTGAGGGTGGATCCCTAGGAGGAGTGGGTGGGACGGAGGAGGAGCGAGTAGCTCCTAGACAGGTGCGACAGTGGAGAGAGGAGTAGGGTAGAGGTGGAGATGGGGGTGGAGATGGTGGGTCTACGAGAGAGCAGGGGACAAATACTGGATGGTCGATGAGGGCACATCTTGCAGAGTTGCAGTCACAGTTGATAATGGTGCAGACTTAGCTGGTGGAGTGAGACCGATAGCTGGTCGAGGTGAGGGTCGAGCATGATCACTAGATCATAGCATTGAGAGCAGAGTCGAGAGCAGAGATAGAGTCTCTATGACAGGAGGTCCTTCTCCAGAGCAGTAGGGCAGCGTATTACATAGCAACGTATAGTGTTGTAGTTCTTGTTGCACAGCAGGTGCAACCCTATTTGTAGTATATGGCCCGATCAGAGGGAGAACGAGCACCTCGACAGGATCCTGGGCATCAGGCTCCTCCTCCACCAGGCGATGAGGGAGAGGGTGTGAGCTAGATTATTCCTTTTTGTGTAGCTCAGATATTTTTTTGTAGACACACCCATTTTTGGTAGCCTATACAATTCTTACTCCGATGGGAGTTTCTATATGTCATTTGACATCACTTTTTACTCTTATACTTGACATGATATATATACGAGATCCGGTTTGACTTCATCATACTTGTGTTGATTCACTTATGAGATGTCTTTTATATGCTTTATTCTATATGTATGCATTTCTTTTCAGTATGAACGTATGAATGCAAATGGAATATGAATGTCTATTTTTTTCTTTCTTTTCAGATGCAAATAAATGATGATGTAAATAAGTAACCAAAATGAGAAAATGCAATTTTTCTTCATTTTTCTGTGCAATAAGATGATTGCAAATGAATGATAATGAATGTATGAATCTATATTAAATGCTCATGTATGCAACTAACATCTCAAAACACAAGTACTCGATCGGAGAAATGATGAAAAGAGACCACTTAGCGAAGAAATGATGATGCTCCAACTCTCATTCAAAAGATAAAGAGAAAGCATTGTTACTATACCAAAATCACTCCAAATTCACAAAATGCAGAATGAAAATGCAAAATGAGATGCAACCTAAACCTAGTCACTGGATTTGAACAGCTTAATTTTCATCATTGAACGTTTTACAATTTACAGCAGGCAGAGTAGAGTTCATTTCTTTTCATGTGCAATATTAATTATCTTGTCTGCAATGACCCTTTTTTTGTTCATATCCTTGGACAAATTACGCATGGACCCAAATTGCACCATAAATAAATACCCTCAAAATAGACAATGGAAATGCACAATAAGTTAGTTTCACAAAATACAATGGAAATGCATACAGGAAATCCAAAATCCACCAATGAAACTACATGAAATGCATATTAAAATAAAACATTATTTTACCTTCATGATTTATGTCTCATTGTGTCCTAACTCCACTGTTCCTAGTTGTAGATGGTGTGCTCTCAGACAATGCATTGTTGGCTTCCAAGATGGCATATGAAGAATGGACTGATAACTTGTAGTTAAATGATAGTGTGATATGCAAAGCTACACGATTATGCTAAAATGATTATGCTAAAATGCTATATGATAATTGCTATTGCTATTTGCTTCAAAACTCACGGATGCATATGATTAGCTTGCAAAATGCACTTGAAGTTTCTTAAAGTATAACTCTCTCTCAACTGAAGCTCTTGATTTTATAGACTTTGAGAGGATAAGATGATGTGGCTCAGATCAACGGTCTTGATCAGATGTGCAGATTTGAATGGCTGTGAGCAAAGGTGAAGGTTGAGAGAAAGGGGGAAGGAGAAGACAAGTGTCACTCATCTCACCTTGATTGGGTTGCTGACTGAGAGAATCTAGGGATGGTTGGAGGAAATTTAGGCATGGTAGGACAAGTGGACTCAAGTCCTTCCTAAGATGTAGAGGGTGTTGGAGAGAATATAGGAAATGGTTATGAAATATGTGTACATACACAATTTTCATTAATTTCGGAAGTTGGAGATAAATCATGAATTAATATTTAAGGAATATTAATTTCTTTAGCCACATGTTTGATGAGTTGGCAAAGGGAAGATGAAGTGGAGATGGAGGGTGAGTTGGATAAAGGGATTAAATAATTTAAGAATTATTTAATTTTTGAGACTATAGGATAGGAGAATAACCATTAAATATTGGATATTTAATTGATTGGAGAAGATAATTAAATATTAGATATTTAATTAATTAGAAGAATAGGATAAATGAATGAATTAATAAAATATTAATTAATAGAAAGACACGAAATGAATTAATATTTTCAAATTAACTATTTAATAGACGAATAATTATTAAATAAATATGAAATATTTATTTAATTGCTCATAGCCAATTTTAGGTGTATACAATTACGCATGGACCCAAATTGTACCATAAAGAAATACCCTCAAAACAGACAAGGAAATGATGGGAACCTCCCTGTAGCATTCAAATAAGCGGAGTCGAGGTATGTGAGGCGATTCACCTTGATGTGAAGACTCTTATCACAAACACCCAGCTAATTTAGATGTTTCTAGATCATTGGGATCATTCCTTCAAGCAGAAAACAAATAAAATATTATGCCCCCAATCCTTGCTCCTCTTAGTCAAGATAGAGTTCCTCGAGTTACTCAGAGGGATAATAATTGAAAACCATTATAAAAGACAACACACAAATAAAATTTTCATGCATAGCTCAAACTTTTTAGTGATTGTTTTCCATTGTGTTGTTTTGCTTGTTAACTCAGTGATAAAACTCTTCAGTAGTCAAGAGACAGGTAACTGACTCGGAGTGGATGACCAGGTTTCACTGTCGTAAGGTCGACTTGGTTGATACTGCTTAGGACATGTAATGTGCTCTTGTTGATTACCTAAGACTGGGACATTGATTGGTTTCAAGCCATGAGGGTTCCAATGGACCAGGATGTCACAAAAGTGACTGAAATATGTACAAGCGAAAGCAAATATGTAGGAAAGCGGGAATGCCAATGTTGCGTTGATAGATGGAGCGCTTGTGTATAAGAGGTGCCTGTTTACCAGGTTTTCACCTGCTTGGTAGAGATTCATTTTTTTTTTTTACCAAGGTGCCTGTTTACCACGTTTTCACCAAGGCATTTTCTCTCTTTTTTCCTTTTTTTCTTCTGTTTTTCTTTATTTATTTATTTTTTTTTGAATTTTTTCAGGACTTTTTTCTGATTTTTATGATTTCTTCAGGTCTTTTTCGCCACATAGGTAGCTGGAGTAGAGAATATTTAAGTAAATAATTTCTTCAGATGGATGGTGTTGATCGGCTCGCGGAGCTGTTCTCCTTCTGATGTTGAGAGTTGATAGGCACCTGAGCCAAAAGCTGTAGCAACGATATAGGGACCCAGCTAGTTGGGTTCAAACTTCCCTTTGTTGTCTCGAAACTATTGATTTTTATGATTCTCTCTTAGAACTAAGTCACCAACTTGAAATTTTCGGTGTCAAACTCTCTTGTTATACCCTCTGGGCATCCTCTTTTGATACACTCTGAGATGATCAAACGCCACTTGCCGACGCTCATCCAGAAATTCAAGCCCCTACAATCTAGATATTCTATAGTCTTCATCAATAACAAGACTTTGCAAGGAAACTCTTAGAGATGGTATTTCCACTTCAATAGGTAGTACTGCTTCAGACCCATACACCAAAGAAAAAGGTATAGCCCCAGTAGGTGTTCTGATACTTTTTCTATAAGCCCACAGTGCAGGATTGAGCTGCAGATGCCAATCCTTCCCAGATTTATTCATTGTTATGTGCAAGATAGTGAGTAGGTTTTTGTTAGATGCCTCTACTTGTCCATTACCTTGAGGGTAATATACTAAAGACTAGTGTTGTTTGATTTTAAATTTCTCACAAAGGTCATCCAGATCTTTGTTCTTGAATTGTCCTCCATTGTCTATTATAATTGATGAAGGTATACCATATCTGCAGATGATATAGTTAAGAATAAATAGAGCTACTTGTTTTCGGGTTGCTGTGATGAGCGGAATCGCTTCTACCCACTTAGTGAAGTATTTAGTGGTAGTGATAATGAATTTGTGGTCGTTAGATGATGCAGAATATATTTGACCAATTAGATCAAATGCCCACTGCTGAAATGGCCAATGTGTCACAAAGGGTATGAGATTACTTGATGGAGCATGAATAAGGTGCTCATGTAGTTGGCACTTTTCACAGGTTTTAGCAAATTTTATAGCGTCTTTCTCCATATCTGGCCAGTAGTAGCCAGCCCTTAGTAGTTTGCATGCTAAAGTCAGACCGTTCGAATGAGATCTGCAAACACCTTAATGAACTTCAGATAATGCGCATTGAGACTCCTCAGTTTCTAGACATCTAAGCAAAGTATTATCTAAACCTCACCTAAATAGGTCATTAGCAATGATGATGTACTGTGACACATTTCAGATTAGGTTCCTTTTTTCATTTCGGGAAATATTAGCAGGGACGACTTGGTCACACAGGTAAGAGAAAATGTGGCTATAATGAGATGAGTCATGTCTAATAATAGAATAGACTACCTGGGACTTGAGAGTCTCATAGGTAGGGTAATGTAACTCTTCCACTAGGAATTCAAAACGAAAGTTAGACTCCTATAGCTGTGGTATAGATGCCAAAGTGGCCATTGCATCTGCTAAACTATTTGATGTTCTGGGGATCTGCTGAAATGATACGAAGGTAAAATATTTCTTGAGGTCATCCACCATCCTCTTGTAAGGCATCAGTTTTTCATCTTTCATTTGATATAGGTCATTAATTTGGTTGATAATGAGTTGAGAGTCTCCATAGATGTGTAATTCCACGATCTTCCACTTGATGGCCAGCTTGATCCCATTTACCAAAGCTTCATATTTTGCAATGTTGTTTGTGCAAGGGAAGAGAAGTTTGTAAGCTTTTGGAATTGAGTATTTCTGGGGAGTAATAAATAGTATCCCGACACCAGAACCATGATGAGTGAAAGACCCATCAAAGAACATCTTCCATGATTGTTCAATAAGGTGCATGATTGATTCATCTGGGAATTCTATATGTAGATGTTGATCATCTTTAAGTGGAGCTTCAGCAAGTTGGTCTGCAATAACCTGTCCTTTGATGGCTATACGTTCCACATATTCAATGTCAAATTCTGTAAGGACCATGACCCATTTGGCTAGTCTTCCTGTAAGCATTGCTTTACTGAGAAGATACTTCAGTGGATCAATTTTGGCTACCAGCTTAATAGAGTGTGCCAACATATAATGCCTTAATTTTTGTGATGCAAAGACCAAAGCTAAGCATGCTTTCTCTATTATAGTATAATTCATTTCATATGACACCAATGTTCTGCTGATGTAATAGATAGCTCATTCCTTTTTATCGTCACCCTGTTGTGCCAGAAGTGCCCCCAATGAAGTATCTATAGCTGATATGTATAGGATCAGTGGCTTACCTTGAATCAGTGGCATTAATATGGGTGGATTAGAGAGATATTCTTTGATCTGTTGTAAGTGTCATTCACAATCTTTATCCCAGTTGTATTGAATCCCTTTCCTTAATACCTTTGTGAATGGTTGAGCCTTGTCAGCTAGCTGAGATATAAAATGCCTTATGGACTGAAGATGGCCTTGAAGACTTCTCATCTAGCTGATATTCTTGGGTGGAGGCATGCCCATTATAGCTTGGAGCTTTTCAAGGTCAACCTCAATTCCTTTTCTGGATATTATTTACCCAAGCAATTTTCCTGATGTTACCCTAAATGCACATTTCTTTGGATTTAAGCAAAGCTTGAATCTTTCCATTTGATCTAATATGAGGCCTAGCTCTTGAATGTGTGTAGATCTCTTCATATTTTTTACCAGGGTGTCATCAACATAATCTTCCATGTTTTTATGCATCATATCATGGAAAATAGTGGTTACTATTCTTTGGTAAGTTGCTCCTACGATCTTTAGACCAAATGGCATAACATTCCAGAAGAAGGTTCCCCATGCACATGTGAAAGCTGCCTTCTCTTGATCTTCAAGTGCTATCTTGATCTGATTGTAACCAGAGAATCCATCCATTAATGAATACATCTCATATACAACAGTCATATCTACTATCATGTCAATGTTGGGCAATGGAAAATCATCTTTTGGACATGCCTTGTTGGGGTCCCTGAAATCTATGCAAACTCTAATAGATTTGTCTGCTTTTGATATAGGTACTATGTTGGATATCCATTCTGCATAGTCTATAGCTCTGATAAATCCAGCTTTTAGCAATTTCTCTAGTTCAGCCTTGACTAGTAGTGCCACATGGGGATGCATCTTTCGGAGTTGTTGCTTGACTGGTTTAACTCCTGGTGTGATAGAGAGATGATGCATGATGAGATTAGGATCGAGCCCTGGCATATCTGAGTATGTCCATGCAAAATCAATCTTCTTTTCTAGGAAAAGGTTGCTGAAATCTTTTAATTCTTTTGCCAAGAGTGATTGGGCTAAATGAATGATATATGGTGTCTCTTGACTCCCAATGTTCACTGGCTGAGTTGGTTCGATCAATATGGAAGATCTCTCCTGGAAGTGACTTGGCAGTATATCAAGTATCTCACCTTCAAGTGCCTTAGAGAGGTTTTCACCTTTAGGTACGTCCTTTACTTTTCTCTTTTTTAGAGTCTGACACCGCCACAATGTGGTTTTTGCCATCAGATCTTTTATTCTTATTTTTCTTGATTTTGTGACTAAGATACTTGATATCCGCTTCACTCATGTTCTCATTCTATTCACTGGTAGAAGAGCACATGGGTTCAACTACATTGAGATAGTAGGCTAATGTATAGTCATTGGCAAAGGTAGGGAGGGACATTCAAGGGTTGGTTATAAAGAGTACAATCAATCAGTTCAAGATGTATTAAAGATAAGGTTGGAATAGGCTCAAGGGAGTGCATGGTACTATCATCATGACTTCGGACCGACTAGTAGAGTTCTAGAAGACTACCTTGCGTATGTGTTTCGAGACCAGGAAGAGTTACGACATGATTATCAAAATTCATGTTAGTATTTATTGGACCTAACCCGACCAACCTACTTCTAGCATCGTCACCTATTTCAGACTGGACTACATACCGTGGTGTGACAATAGATAGTATCTCATCATTCATGACAGAGTAGTCATAATGCATTGTTGAATAGTTGTTGTTATAAATAGAGCTCCTGTCTGAGTCATCAGAGTCATAGGATGAAGTTGCTGACTCATCTTCAATTGGCTTAGCAAAGGTATATATAGTATCAACACCCACATCTTTGATGCTACAATTCCCTCTGTGATTTGGTTCGTTGATTGCTTGTATTTGACACACTTGCGAACATAGCTTTGATGGTTTTGTTAATCCCTGTCGTCTATTCCATTCAGCTTCTTCTGGACTGATGACTGGTTCTATTGTTGTAGCCTTTATTTCTTCTTGTGGAGTTCCATACCTGACTTGTCTTATTTCATTAGAAGGGTTTGTAGGTGAAGGAATTGCTTGTGTCCAATCTTTCTCTAGATCTCGTTCATAGTCTTCTTGTCTCTTTAGACTGATTTCTTCTATGTCCTTTTGCATTCTTAGGTGTATCAGGTCTTGTGTGTCATCTATGATATCATTAGATTCTTCAAGGGTTTCTATAGTAGATGTATTTGAAATATTATCTGGACCCCACTCATACTCATTTGAATTAGTTTCTGAATCCTTTGTTAGTTGTCTGCCAGTATATGTGACTGGAACTTTTAATGGTGCAAACAAATCTCTGATCCTATATACTTCATCTCTCATATCCTCTGGGATTTCTACTTCTTGTGGTATTATAGCTGATACAAATGGATCTTGACTATCATTTGTTTCCTCTTTCTGGGTGGGCAATCCTCTCTGTTCATCGTCACACTCTTCCTAAGTTTGTTGAGTATTGATCTCTTGTATTGTTAAAGGTAGTACCTTTTTCTTCCACTTATGTTGAAGGTGAGGCGTGTGCTTCTGATCTGATTGCCTTCTTGGATCATATCCCAATCCAACTTTATCATTGACAAACTTAGTTTGTAACTGAATGGGTTCAACAATACCTTGTTGACGCTTGCCTAGAGGACCAGTACCTGAATATCCCATGTGTTGAAGCATCTTGTATCCCAGACCATATTGTGTCGAAGAAATCTCACAATGTCGTATTTCTGTTCTTGCACTGTCTTCTTTGAAGAGCAATTTGAGAACATCATCCTCTTCTATTTCACCTGCAAGAGAAGTAGAGGACTGTATAAAGGTGCCATCATAAATGACTTTTGGAGCTGAATTTTGTGGCTTCATAACCTCTTATGGTTTTCTCAACTGTCTTGGTGATGGAGGAAGATACGTTAGTGAGAGTATAGGCTCTATCTTGTAGCCATCCATGCCAGTGTTTGTGATTTTTAACTTCTTTTCTAAATCTCTCAACAAAGATTCTAAACTTTCAGCTACAGAAACTGCTCTATTATTAGGAACAAAAGCATTAGCACCCTGTGTTAACGCATTGCAGGTATAGCTTGCATCGACCGAAATACTGACTTCAACTCATTTATGAGGAAATTTCAGGCATTGATGATACGTAGATGGTACTGCTTTCATGTCATGAATCCATGGCCTACCTAGTAAGATGTTGTATGAAAGAGGAAGATCCAAGACCTGAAAAATGACATTTCTTTCCACAGGTCCTACTCTGATTGGTAATAGTACCAGACCCTTAGAAGTTCTTTCTTCTTCATCATAAGCCTTGATTGTTATCTTCTTTGATAGATCAATAACATTTTCAGAGAATCCCAGCTGTGTCAATAGATTGTAGGTACAAATATTCAACCCAGTGCCTCCATCTATCAAAACACGTTTAACATGGTGCGTATGGATCATGGCTTCAATGTGTAATGGCTGGTTATGTGGATGACTCAGTGAGTTATCATCTTCTTCAGAGAATGTGAGATAATGGGGTGAGGTCAGGTGACCCACCATAGATTGAAACCAATCTACGTCTAAATCTTTGGGGACATTGGTGGTAAGTAGAGCCTTGTCCAGGACCTCTTTATAAGCATAAGAGATCTTAAGCAGTTCTAAAATAGAGATTTGAGCATTGGTTCTCTTCAATTGTTTGACAATACTATAACCAGGGGAAGACGATGAAGCTGGTTGTTTCGATTTAGCCATGATTGTATCTGTTTGTCTATTTGGCAGATTTGACGTTGTTTGATCAAAAGTTGGGGGACTAGCTCTTGGGAGAGAAATCTTCCTTTGAGCATGAGTCACAGCATTAGCAGCTTGTGCTTGATTTTGGTGGTTTGGGACTATGATCACATTGCAATATTAAGGTTGAATAGATTCAATCATGTTGGTCACATTATTGTTGTTAGTATAAGTATAATTGACCCTGGCTCCTCCCTTGGATTTTGAGGAATCTCCTTGTTCATAAGTGGGTAAGGGATCTTTGAAGGCCTTATGATCAGCATTAGTTGTGTGATTTCCAACAATGATCTTGCTCGTGTCAATGAGATATTGGATTTTGTGTCAGAGTTTCATGCAGTGGTTTATGTTATGTCCCTTGTTCCGATGGTAGTCACAGTATTCGTTCTCTTTCCACCATTTGGGTCTAATTTTTGGGTCATATGGTCTGGAATTGTCTGGTAATGTTATCAGATTATTTGCCAATAAATTTTTTAAAGCCGATTCATATGACTCATCTAGAGGAGTAAACTCACGCTTTGAGACCCAAGGTTTGTCTTTAAACCACTCTCTTCTTTTCTTTGGGGGATTCTCTGTTGTAGTTTTAGCTGCCTTGAGTGCTTGTGTACCACTGGCCAAGTTAAATACTGCAGATTTTGTTTTTGCTTGGACAGTATCTACCACTCCATCATTAACGACATTCTTGTTGCTATCTTTGCCATATTTCCAGTATTTACTCTTTTCTTTAGAGCTAAAGCCTTGTTGTGTTTCTTTCCAAAGTGAGACATCTCCCTTTTTGATAAGCATGTCTTCCATTCTGAGGGCGTTATCTACCATTTTGTTGAATGAGGGGTGTACTTGCATTTGGACACTGTACTTCAGTTCAGGGACTAAGTTGTTGACAAAGATATCCATTTTCTCAAGATATGGGATAATTTGTGAATATCGCGAGAACATCTTTCTCCATCGTTGGAGGAAAGTGAGAAAGGGTTCTCCTGTCTTTTGTCTAGTATTGCAAAGCTCTATCATAGTGATTGGGTGATGAATGTTGTACGAGTATTGTTGTAAAAATAGTTGGATTAGCTCTTCAAACATTTTTATTCCTTTGTGTAGGCTTGTGAACCATTCCATTGCTTGACCCCCTAAACTTCTTGGGAAAAGACACATGAGATACGTTTGATCGTGCATGAAATCCATACAGGTGGCACAAAATTCTCTAACATGATCTTGAGGGTCTGAGGTACCATCATATTTGTCAAATTTTGGGATCTCAATGAGTGAAGGAAATGGAGACATGTAAAGGTTTTTGTCAAATGGGAATGGGCATATTGTGTCTAGAGAATATTGTTTTGGTGCTTTGTCTTTGTTTTCTATTCTTGTGACTACAGTTTGTAATGCTTGCATTTGTTTGCTCATTTTTCCCCATGGTGTCTCTTCCTCTTTAGCAATGAGGGCCTCCACATTATAACCAGTAGGGAGTTTGGCACCTTGTTTTGCTAATTCTAGGAAATAGTCTTCTTTTTTCCTAGCCATGATGACCTTCATCATTTTCTGGAATTCTTTATTATTCTGACATCTATGTACTTCATCTTCAGGAGGTTCAGGAAGCTCAAATTTAGTTGATGAATCATTTTTAGTGGCATGATTGCTGAAGTCATCGTGAGTATTTTGTTTATTAGCTTCTCTTTCTTGTCTTTCCCCAGACATGGTGGGAGATAGGGGCTGACCAGAGACTGGTATGTCATAAACTAGTATCTGTGACGAGGACGGTTTATTTTAAAAGGGGTTTTCCACAAAGAATGGATTGTCTTTTGACACAAAGGGTGTTTCTTTTTCTTTGTCCTTTTTGTTGTGAGAACTTCTGGTTTGAACATTCATTCCTAACGGACAGGACCAAGAGCGAGATGTGTTGCAGAAGTCAAGATCAAATTGTAGCTAGTATTTCGTTTAACGTAGTAATTAAGAGAAGTAACTTAAGATCTGGTCTGGTTTCAAGAATGATCTATCCTGTGTAAGACGTTATCCAAGTTGACTTAGGTTTGGTGAAATGTTCATTTGAACTAGCTGAGAAATGATCGACAAAATCGTGCAACGCAACTGCAGAGGTACACTATCAAGGTTGTTTTATGCTCAGGAAGATGATAACCAGTTTTGGGCTCGCTGTACAAATTGTTTTGGACATGTTTTGACTGTTCTCGATTGACAGAATCAGAGACTCGTATGTCTATATTTCTGGAACCGTACGATAGTATAACAGGTTCAGGACGACAACAGTTTTGTTTCGTACGAGTTGCTGCCTAGTACCGTATGACAAATGGGTAGGTCCCGGACGACAAATGATTTTGTTCAATTCTGTCTCATACGACACAGGATATGGCTCTGGACGACAGACTACTGGGTCTCGTACGACAGAGGATTGGGCTTAGGATGATAATATAGTATACTCGTAGGACACAAGATTTGATGCAGGATGACAATTCAACAGACTCGTATGACTGTTTATAGATCATAGACAAAATTCTGAGTTTTTCAATGACTGGATAAGGCAACTGAACATGACCAATTCTGAGGTGGACTGTTTTCTAACCAAGATAGACTATTTTGTGACACGAACAGAGTTTTGATCACTGAGTTTGTTGATTTGTGCTCTCCAGTTTTAATATTCCAGTTTCAGTTTGGGGGATGAAAACACAGAAAACATGTAGTATGAATAGTAACTCTAATCACAACATGCAAACCCTATGGAAGTTGGCTTAGAGAAGAAAACCTTTGCTTGCTGACTTAGGTACACACCTAATAGCTAATCAGAATATGGCAGCTGAGTCTCATGCAATGGATTCTCAACGTCGTATTAGCTGACTCCAAACACTAATGGGGGCACGATATGGCAAGTGTCTTGGGAGAGTTACTATATCTCTTACACAAAGATTATCAACCTTTCGGGGGTGAATCAGGTAGCTTCTAATTTTTATTAGATCTAGTAAGGGTTTCATTTGGCACGTCGAGGTATAAAATCAATTAAGAGGTCTCCCAGCCTTGAAAACCAAGGCTTAATATACCCGAAGGTACTAAGGAGAGATATTCTCGAGCATTGCCGTTGACTTGATTTTTATCAAATCATGTTTATTTTATAGTGGGTTGGAGTACTTGGCATTTAGCCATTCCCACTTAGGTCGTTCCCCTCTCACCAGCCATAAAGGCTATAGAGTTATTAGCTCCTCGGGAGGGCGGGCCTGCTAAAGATGTACAAATCTCAAACAAAGAAAATGCCTCATTTCTAATTGTCTTAGAAAGACAAGAGCATACTCTCCTACCTCTCGGGATTTTCCAAAAAGACACAAAAGACATATTTGTTTATTTGCCCAGATAGAAAGTTAAGTGCCTAGAAAAATTAAGAAATACACAATGTTTGATTGATTTCTCCTTAGGCAACCTGCAAAAATAATGCATCAGTAGTCATGCTATTTTTTTTTCTTTTTTTATTTGACAAGCATATGTTTGGTCGATAAATTCTTTGGCAAACATCCTGCAAGAAACTAGTTAGGCTGTGAAAATATCAGGCAGACAGAAAATAGTTTAGGGTTAGCGTTAGCATAATCAAAATTTAATCCAAAAAATCCTGAAAGGTAGTCTATTTTTAATCTATCAGAAAAATCATACGACAATCTTCATAAAGCAGAACGACAGAAATCTTTTATTGTACGAGTTATAAATTAGCACAGAACGACAAAAGATAGAACAAGAAGTATGTCGTATGAGTTAGGAATTAGCACAGAATGACAGAGTATAGAAGAACCAGTATGTCATACGAATGACAATCCTGATTCGTATGACAATTTAAAGGATATGATCTTGTTTCGTACGATAAATTGTAGGTGTCAACATAATGTCATATGATGCAGTGAAACTGCTCGTACGATATTTCATAGAGGTTGTACGGACGAAACCTACAGGATTTAAAAAATGATGATTTTGAGGCTGAAAAAGTAGTTTTCTGCCCCACGGTGGGCACCAAAAATGTGTGTGTGAAAAGTGGACTTGTATCTGTAAGCACAACACTTCAATCAAGTCATTACATGCATGGTTAATCAGATATAATCAATGAATAATAAACCATAACAAATCGACCCATTGCCTTCTAAAAGATGTGAGTATATGATTGCTCTCAAATTATAAGCAATACCAGTGACTAGACAACATCAAGACAAAGGATTTTATCTATATGAACATGATGAAGGCTAGATGGATGCAATATTAATCTAACAAGATTTAAGCAATAAATGAGATAAATGATCTAAATATGTATGCAATATTCTCAATGAACCTAGAGCAAAAATAGTATAATAACAATATATTCTCCAGCCTCCAGTATTTTTGAATGAGAGATGAGAGCCTGAATTTATAGAAAATTCAGAAAGAAACCAATGGCTAAGATCAAATGATGATGAGCGATCAAGATTTTCCAAGAGGAAGCACAATCCAGGTGAATTGATGTGATTGGATGCTTTTCTCAGTTTTAAAGGAAATTGAACTAAAAATAAGATTAAATTAGAAAAAACTGATTTATTCTCTATTTTATTCAATTTGAATATTTAATTGTTTTAATTGCTTTCTTTGAGATTATTCATCAATTTTTATTTTGTTTTCCAAGATTATCTCCAAATCTTAAATTCTTTTTTGGTCAATTAATTCCTTTTCTGATTTATTTCCATTTTTGAAGATTTGTGCTCAATTGATTTAATTAAAATTAATTCCTCTTTCTTGATTTGATGGCAAATTGATTTATTTAATTAAATATGCTAGGATATTTAATAAAATAAATAAGATAATTGTTTAAAAATGATTTTCTTGGAATGATCTAATTAATTAAATAAATATTTAATTAATATTGATTGATTAATTTTGCCATGTGACATTTGATGATTTAGGAAATTAATTGTGTACTCAAGATTTATTTAATTGCCTTTGGTTAGGACCTTGGTGATGTTGTCGAGATTAGGGGCTTATGGTTTAGATGACCATTTTTAGGGTATTACACTAGGTTGTTGACCTTCCTGCAAGTGCAACCCCCTTCATTGTAATTCATATACTATTGAAGTATTATCTGATTGTGGGAAGGCTTCCCACCATGTTTTTTCCCTTTACCAGGTGTTCCATGCACAAATCTTGGTGTCATGTGGATGGTATTTATTCTGTGATTATTGTTGTGCGTCAAAAATGTGGTATCAACCTGCAAGAGGAGAAAACAACTCAACACACACATGAAATATTGCATTAGAGGTTAGAAATCCAAACAAAGAAAGTTAAATGAATCTAAACTCTTTAAAATCGTTCCATGCTCCTCTATCTCCAAGGCTCTTCAAGATTCAAGGTGGCTCTCAGCTTGGAAGAGCACTTGATTCTTTAAGATGACAACCTAAAGAACGAGATTTAAATGATTTTAAGATCTAAATGGAATGCAACCAAGATCTTAGTGATGATTTAGATATGAAACTAGATGATGATAGGATGCAAGATATTGATATGAAGCTTGAACTAGTATGAAAATGATACTAAGATGAAGCTAACATGATATATATCTAAGATTATAATGCTATCAAAATGATCTAAAATTCTATTCTATCAAAGAGAGATAATATTCTTAATGCTATGAGACTATAAGTTTGATGCACAAAGACTTGATTGTTTTGAAGAAGGAAAAGGCTCTATTTATAGGGAAAATAGGGCAATGGATGGTCAAGATTGGATGATCTTATCAAGGGTCAGGATTAAAAGTTAATCAATCCATGTTTACAATTCTCACCAATGAAATGGTGTCAATTGTCAATAAGAGACTGCTTGAGAGGAGATGTAAGAAGCATTAAATGCTTTAAAGTGAAGATTGCTAAACTTGATGTTTGTCGGGTGAGATATGAAAACCTGAAGATGGAAGAAGATGAAAGGATTACTGCATTCATGGAAAGGGTTAATGAGATTGTTATGGGAATTCAATGTTGTAGTGGAACTCTGAGCGAAGATGAAATTATTTTTAAAGTCCTAAGAGCCCTACCATCGGCTTACAAAATGAAGGCTACTGCTATTAATGAGTTGAGAACAATGGCTAATACATCTATCAATAGAGATACTTTGGTTGGGAAACTATTTGCTTTTGAGCTTGAGGAATTTGGACCTTCTGGAGATGTGAAGACTGAACCTGCTTTTCATGCATCTACATCTGCAACCAGTAAGCAAGACTAGAAATCTTTATATGCAAAATAATTAGAAGATATGAAGAGAGAAGATGATGAGTTTGAGAAACTTAAAGCACTATTTGCTAGAAGAGTACAGAAAGGACCAGTAGGAAGTAAGTATGAAGGAAACAAACATTTAAATAGTTTTGCATGCAATAAGATTGGTCATTTTGCATCTAGATGTTCTGAAAGGACTTAAAGATTTGAAGAAAGAGTTAAAAAATCTTTTAAGCCTAACCCTGGATATTAGAACAAGTATAGATTAAAAAAAAACAGAGATAAATCATGCTACATAGCAGATGAGGAAGGCATTACTGATTTAGATGATGAACCGACATAAGAGTCTTCTAGTGGGTCCTACAATGGGAAGGAATGGGTATTCTTGGCTATTAAGGAAGATGATTCAACACTAGAAGAGAATGTACCTGAGGAGAAGGTACTTGCTGCTAAAATTGAAGACAATGATGAATGGGTAATTTACAATGGTTGTTCACATCATATGACTAGAGATAAAGGGAAGTTTCTATCTTTTCAACAATTTGATGGTGGACTAGTTAGATTTGGAGATGACAAGGCATGTATGATCAAGGGAAAAGGAACTATATAATTGGATGGTAAGAACAATACTGAAATGTTTATTATGTTGAAGGTTTGAAGTATAATATTTTGAGTGTAGGACAATTGGTGGATAAGGGATTTCAATTACAGTTCAAGGATGGCAAATGCAAAATCATTAACATATCTAGCTTGGATATTACAAATGGTACACAGACAAAAGGTAATATATTTCATTTGAACTCCAGTGTGAAGACATGTTTGATTACATAGATTGATGAGAGTTGGCTATGGCATAAAAGGTTGTGTCATGTGAATTTTGATTGCATTGTGAAGATCAATTAAACTAAGGCTATTAGACATATACCTAATATTATGAAGCTCTATAATTGGGTATGTAAAGAATGTCAAATGGGTAAACAAGTCAGAACCTCTTTTAGGAGTATATTAGATCAATCAAATGATGTTCTTGATCTTATTCACACTGATTTGTGTGGCCTTGCTAGAGTTAAAAGTTTTCATGGTGATAGATATTTCATGCTAATCATTGATGATTATTCTAGAATGATGTGGGTTACTTTTTTGAGAGAAAAAATATGAAGCATTTGAAAAGTTTAAAATCTTTAAGGCTAAAGTGGAAACTGAGACAAGATTGAAGATTAAATGTTTGAGATCAAATCATGGTGGATAATTCACATCCGGTGAGTTTAATAACTTTTGTGACAAGCATGGTATCAGAACACAATTTTTTGCTCCCTAGACACCTCAGCAAAATGGAGTTGTGGAAAGGAAAAATAGAACTATCTTGGATACTGCTAGAATAATGATGAACGAAGAAAATATACCTCATATCTACTGGAGATAAACAGTGAGTACAACGGTTTATACATTCAACAAAGTACATATCAAAGGAGAAACCAGTAAGACACCTTATGAATTATGGTTTGGCATACACCTACAATTAAGTATTTCAGAATTTTTGGTAGTAACTATTATATTAGGAGAGATGATACTATGGGTAAATTTGATCCTAGATGTGATGAAGGCATATTTATTGGTTATTCTAATGAAAGAAAAGCATATAGATGTTATAACAAGAGATTATAGAGAATTGTGGAGAGTGCTAATGTCAAAGTAGATGAGCTGAGCAAAAGTCAAATCAATGTTTATGAGAAGGAACCGACAGTGGAAATGATTATATCTGAACCGATAGCACCTTTACCGAAACAAAGAATTGAACCAGTTACTCCAACAACGTCAGAGAATTCTACAGTAACTGAAGAACAAGGAAGAGGAACAAAGAGCTAGAAGACTCCTAGGTATGTGAAATTGAATCATTTTGAAGATCAAATCATTGGGGATAAGAGCAATGGATTAATGACAAGAAGAAGATTGGAAACTAATGAGGTATGTTTAATTTCACAAGTTGAACTGGTATCAGTAATTGAGGCATGTAAAGATGAACATTGGTTCCTCAACCTAAAAATAAAAATGTCATTGAAACTAAATGGGTTTTTAGGAATAAATTGAATGAGGATGGTCAAGTTATAAGGAATAAGGCTAGATTGGTTTGTAAAGGATATTCTTAGAAGGAAGGAATTGATTATGGAGAAACTTTTGCACTGGTAGCTAGGATTGAAGTTGTAAGATTATTTCTTGCCTATGATGCTTATAAAAACTACAAGGTTTATCAGATGGATGTTAAATGTGCATTCTTGAATGGGGATCTTGATGAAGAAGTTTATATTTAACAACCTAATAGTTTTTCACTATCAGATGATACTGATATGGTTTGCAGGTTAAGGAAAGCTTTAAATGGATTGAAACAAGCACCTAGAGCTTGCTATGCAAGGTTGGATAAATATCTTTTGAAGCTTGGTTTTACTAAAGGTAGTGCTGACAGTAATTTATATTATAAAATCACTGATGATGATATACTGATTGTTGAAGTATTTGTTGATGACATTATTTTTGGAGGTGAAGATAAATTATGCATTTAATTTTCTAAGAATATGGAGAAAGAATTTGAGATGTCTATGATTGGTGAGATGAAAATTTTCTTAGGTTTGCAGATTACTCAGATTGACAAAAGTATTTTTATCTGTCAAACTAAATATGTTAAGGAATTGTTGAAGAAATTTGGTATGGGAGATTCTAAACTAGTAAGTACACCTATGGTTACAAGTGAGAAATTGACAAGAAAAGATGTTTCTGCTTTGGTAAATCCTACAAGATACAAATGTATGATTGGAGGTCTATTTTATTTGACTCAGACTAGGCCTGATATTATGAATGTTGTTTGTATTGTTTCAAGATTTCAAAGTGATCCTAGAGAAAATCATGAGATGGCGGTGAAAAGGATTTTTAGATACTTGCAAGGTACATCGGAATATGGCTTATGGTACCCTAAGAATGATAACTTTACTTTATGTGCATATACATATGTTGACTGGGCTGGAGATGTTGATGATCAGAAAAGTACTTCCAGTGGAGATTTCTTTCTTGGAAAGAAGTTGGTTTCATGGATCAGCAAGAAACAACCATGTACTTCTTTATCTATTGTTGAAGCTGAGTATGTTGTTGTTGCTACAAACTATACACAAGTTTTATGGATGAAGCAAATGTTGAAGGATATAACGGTGGATTGTGATGCACCAGTAGTTATTCACTGTGATAACTCTACTGCTATTGATATATCAAAGAATCTGGTATTTCATTCTAAGACAAAGCACATATCTATCAAGTATAACTTTTTGAAGGAGAAGGTGGAAGAAAATGAAGCTAGACTGGTTTATGTGAATACTAAAGAACATATTGCATATATTTTCACTAAACCTTTCTCCAACGAATCATTTGAGTACCTGAGAAAGAGATTGGGGGTTTCTACCCCTCTGACAGAGACTTGATTGATGCAGTTTGGCATCAATCCGGCATGCATTATTAGAGATACTATTCATTTTGGCACTGATGTGGGATGCTACTGCTCAGGGGGAGTAGTTAGCTTTGAGATTCAAGGCTTTTATTTTTGCTTTGATATTTTTGTCAGATTTCTGGCATTGATGTCATAGGGGTAGATATAGTGATGTAAAAAAATTCAGAGCTTTACAAAGATATTGTTCAAAGGGGGAGAGATATGAAAAGGGAGAGATATTGATATTCAGAGCTATATGTAGGAGATTTTTGGTTGTCTTCCACAGGGGGAGACTTGTTTGGCATTTCTTGGTACTTTGATATTTTTCACATCTAGTGTTGCCATCAATGCTAAAGGGGGATATTGTTGGCCATTTGGTGGAATTGATTATGTGTTGCATTGATGTTTTGTCATTGATGTCAACACTATCTGTTTGGATGTTTTACCGACACCCTTCTGGTCCCAGTAGGATGAGTGGTTTCTGGTTAACTTGGATCCGGCATGATCTGGTAGGCTCTGGTACAATCTAGTGATGGAATTGGCTTGTTCATGATACTAATACTCATATTTGGTCAGTTGGTTTTAGTTTGGTGATTGGATGCTATCCTTCTTGCTTAGAAGCTTGGTTTCTAGTTCTATCGAGGGTTTCATCGATAGAGCTTTTGGTGGAGATCTTTGATGAATTACATAAGTGGTGTTGGTGCAGCTTCTGATGGAGTTTTAGGATGTTGTTGGTGATCATGTTCAAGATTTGGTGTTTGGAGATCATTGCTGAAGCTTGCAGACCTATACTTGGTCCGGGTTGATCTAGGTTATGGACCAACATTAATGTAATGTGTGGATAGGACCTATTATTGTATTTTTGGGATGTCTTATGTGTTATTATTACTTATTTGGTCTAAGGCCGACATGGTTTGTAATTATGTAATCGGTTTATTGTCTGGTGGCCAACCTGATTGTTTATGGTCGAGGGTTTGTATAAATAGATGTAAGATCTCATTGTAGATCATCATGGTTAATGTAAGAGGTCATGGTCAAGGAATGTAATGAACGAATAATGTAATATCATTTAGGTAGAGGAGTTGGTTGATCATTGGAGATCTAATTGGGTTTGTGTAAGAGGATTTAGTCCTCCAATATTGAGCTTAACTGAAACTATACTTAGACATAGGAGATGCTATCTTTTGCAGTTCAACACTTCTTTGGATTGTAGCCTGGATTTATATGTAGTCAGTGAGGCTCTTTTTGTGATGAGCAATGTGCTCTAGGTTGTTGGCCTTCCTGCAAGTGCAGGCCCCTTCATTGTAATTCACATACTTACTGCAGAAGTATTATCTAACTATGGGTAGGCTTTCCACTGTGGTTTTTCCCTTTACCGAGTTTTCCACGCACAAATATTGGTGTCATGTGGATGGTATTTATTTTGTGATTATTGTTTATGCTTAATTGGATTAATTGCTATTCTGGTATTAAAGTTTTAATTGCTAACTCTTCCAGTAATCTGTGACAACTGATTCACCCCCCACCCCCCTCTCAGTTGTCTTTCGGTTATCTGAACTGTCTAACACTCTCAATTTCACATTCATTGCATATTATCTTTAGGAAAAGGTTGGTGTTTGATGCATTCATTCAATGATATTTTATTGATGTCAAATACATTATAAAGGTGATCAGGTTTCTAGTGAACATAGTAGTAATGTGTTAGAAACAATCAAGAAGGAAGACTAAGAGGGGGGGGTGAATCAGTCTTCACTGGATCAAAGAAAATTAAACTTCAAAACATAAACTGATAAACTGCAACAATGAATTAGATAAGAAAATTAATAGCACAACACACAACACCAAGATTTTTGACGTGGGAAATCCGATTAAGAGAAAAACCATGGTGGGAACCTACCAACTATAAGATGATACTCTATATTAATATTTGAAAATAATACAATGGGGAATGCACATGTATTCAGGCACATTGGCTAGAGCTCACTGCTCAAAATATATATGCCCGATAGGCTATAACCCCTAGGGAAGTCTCACTGACTTATAATAAGATTCAGACTACAATATGGAAGAAATGAACTACAATGATAGCATCTACAAATGTCTGCTGATAGTTCCGATTAAGCACAATTGTCTGATCTACAACACAAATCTCACTTCAACACTACACTGAATGATAAGTATATTGTTCACACAATCACCTCTCTCTAATAATGTAGACACAATATAGACACCTAAATTACATAAGTATCTCACCTATAAATACAAATCATCAACCTTGATAGCAAGGTCGGCTAAACCCTCAACCCTCAACTCATAATTATAAAAATTATATTACATGATACAAAGATCAATCACCAGACCAATATAATAATTTACATTACGTAACATGGACCTAATTGAAATTCCCAAACAATCACATCCACCAGAAAACACGCCAAGATCAACCGCAACACGCTACACCACCAGAAACACCGCATAACACGAAAAATCATCACTGGTTCATAAAAATCACCAAAACAAATAGGACATGACTAGGAAACACCAACAAGCACGTTAGAACTGTAGACACCTAAAATTAATATTTAATTGATTTAAGCTTATCAACATAATTAATTGACTTAATTGTGTTATCCTTTTTCTTCTCAGTGTTAATTAAATCTAATTTAATTAATTCCATCACTATTGTCCAATAATTAATTTATCAAATAAATTGATTATTCCCCTATTCTTCTAAAGTTCCCTCCAATAATTATTTCCTCTAAACCCACTCAGTTAATTAATTCTAATTAATTAACCTAATTAAAATGATTCCTACAAATCACTTTTCCTAATCCCACTCAACCTAATTAATCCTTCTAGAATCTCTCATAATCATGCTTATCATTATTCCCTCAATTTTTAATTTTCACTCATGTCACATCAACATTTAATCTCTCAAAGAAATTCAAATTTCTTTGAATCACTCAATGTATCCTATATTGGAATTTTGAATTCAAATTTCTCCCCCCTTTTCCCAAGGAATTTTATATTCCTGTTTATTTTCCCAAGGCACCCTTGATCCAGGCCTTCTATCTCAAATAAATCTCAACCCTTCATGATCAAATCAATCTTGGCCCTCCATTGGCCTCCTCCAGTCTATAAATTGGATCCTCTTCTCCTCACAAAAAATCAGCATCTTCTATGGCATTCTTATGTTGCTCTTTTCTCCTCTCATCCTCTTCTAATCATCCCTCTATCATGTACTCATAATCCCCTATTATCAAATCCTTATATCCATCATCCAAATCCAATCCAATAATCCATTAATCTTGTTCAACAAAGGAGATCAATCCACATCCAAATCAAGCAAGGAGCACATCAAGTGGAGCATCAAGGGCGCATCCTCATCATCCACTTCATCAAGCTCAATCTGAAGGAGAAGGTATAGGCTTGCAAGGTATAAATAGTTGGTTTATGTTTCTATGGTTTGTTGATGTTTCATGTTTTTAATGTGTTTGATTTCTTTTTTTGCATACTAAACACCTAAATCCACCTTCTTAGTTTTTCCCCTCTTCAAGAACCATCTCGAATAATTGCACCAATACCAATTTTCAAATCTTCATCAATCAACATCTACAAAGCTTAATAACTCAACCAATCAACAATTTTCACGAAGAAAGATAATTTGTGGAGCACCAAATCATGAACCATTCGAAATGAAGATACACAAGATCATCCTAAACAATATCCCAAAGTCTCAGCATAAGATCTTATCACCCCAGAATATACTGGAGGAAATAGGGGATTCTACAAAATAATGATCAGCCAAACCAAACTTCAAAACTGGATCAGAAACTCTTTCCAAACTCACCAGAATAAATCATAGGAATATATGACATCAATGATAATAACATATCCTAGCAGCAGCAATGACAACAACCAAATCCAATAGTCTCCCCAAAATTCCAACAATTTGTTAGACAGTTCAAATAACTAGAAGACAACTAAGGACGGGGGGGGGGGGGGGGGGTGAATTAGTTGTCATAGATTACCGAAACCATTAGAAATTAAAACTTTTAATACTAGAACCCAAAACATTAATACTGGAATGCTTAAACCAAATACCAGAATAGCAGTTAAACCAATTAATCATAAGCAACAATCACAAAATAAGTACCATCCACATGTCACCAATATTTATACGTGGAAAACTCGATAAAGGGAAAAACCACATTGGGAAGCCTACCCATAGTCAGATAATACTTCTACAGTAAGTATGTAAATTACAATTGAGGGACCTGCACTTGTAGGAAGGCCAACAACCTAGAGTGCACTTCTCATCACAAAAGGAGCCTCACTGACTACATAGAAATCCAAACTACAATCTAGATAAGTGTTGAACACCCAAAAGATATCATCTCCTATGCCTGAGTACAGTTTCGATTAAGCTCAATATCAGAGTACTAAATCCTCTACATAAACCCAATTTGATCTCCAATGATCAACCAAATCCTTTGCCTAAATGATATTACATTATTCGGGTTGGCATTTGCATGAAGATTGCATTAATGATATGTTATGTTGTCATTGATGTCAATTAACCAGTAATGATATTGTTGTTATTATTGATATTGTCTTGTAATCGGTAGGAAGAACTTTGTGGAAGACATTGTAAATCGGTATGTAAGTTTGTGAGTTGAACCAGTTACTGGTAATAGGTTAAAAGTTTGAAAGGGTATAAGAGGTTAAACCCTACCAGTTGTTTTTTGTTGAACCCTAATCGACTAAGGTTGTTGAATTGGTTATGTTGGTTTATGTTCTAATGGTGAGAAGTAATGATGATGACATGTGTAATCATTGTATGAAGATAAGACAAATTTTTTTGGCTCATTTTTATCTAGGGAATGAGCAAAGTGTATTGCATCTAATGTAAAGTGTGTGATGAGTTACTGAGTCCGATGAAGCGGTGATCAAGGAGCGGTTGGAGTTTTTTTGATTAATGTGTATAGATTGCTATGTAAATCCAATGGTCATACTTGAACTGATTTGTTTGTAATCTTTATGAGAGAATTAGGTTTTTGTTGTGTTACCAACATAATTGATTTGTTATAAGGTCAATGAAGTTGTTTTGTAAAGGTGTTGGCAAAAATCAGTTGAGTGTGTGGTTGCCGAATCGGATAATGAATCTGTAGTTTGAGTAAAGGCAGATAGAAACTTAAAAATGATCTGATCAAGCAAGTGTAGTTCTATTCAGATAGATCAATAAAAATACTGTTGTTTTCTAACAATTACAACAGAACTAAAATCCCCTAACAAGGTAAGCTCTAACAAGCTTGGTTACTTCTTAAATCCTCTAACAAGGTGATCCATTCGCTTGGATTCTCAAATCCTCTACCGAGGTTACTCCTAATAGGGTACTTCTAACAAGGCATTTGTATTCAATCCCTTATCCGGGTGATTCTTAACAAGATTAGTTCTTAACAAGACTTTTGTACAAGCTTTAACAGGCTTGGCTCCTAACAGGAAAAACTTTAGAAGAGTTCAGATAGTTATCTTGTGAGTCTCATCTCACCCTAGTTTTTCCCATTTGGGTTTCCACGTCAAAAATATTTGTTTCATGTGGTGAATGTTTTTGTGGTTATGATCTTATGGTTGATTTGATTAACTACATAACTATTTTGATAAGGCATGATAACCAAAAACATTGAGAAATGAAGTCAGTTGAGTATTTGGATGTTTACAAGTTTAATGTTATTTAATGTTAAGTTGCTCTAACAGTCAACTGATTGATATTGGTTTTTCTTATGAGATTTTATCTTGACAGAGATATTTTATTGATAAGTTTACTATGTGTGATTGAGATAGAGATTGGGAAAGTTTGTATCAGTTTTTCAATTTACTGATTCACCACCCCCTCTTAGTAATCTACTGGATACTTATTCTTTCATCATACCATCAATTGGTATCAGAGTGTCACAGGTCCTCTAAGATCTAAGCCTAACAACCTGAGGAAAAGATCTTGCAGATCATAATGAAGAAGGAAGGTTTGAAGTTTAGCAAAGAGAACTGCAGGATATGGAGCGACAGAATGAAAATTTACATCAAGAGTCTGGGAAGTCAGTATTGGGAACATGTCAATACTAAATATGTTGCACCCACTGGGATTCTGACTGATGATCAGAAGAAAAAACAACAAGAAAATCATCAAGCATTAGAGGCCATTATCAAATCCCTATATGATGCTAAATATGTAGATGTTCATGGTCTAGAGACTACACATGAGGTATGGTAAAAACTTGAAGAGATTTATAGCGGTGATGAACATGTTAATATTGCTAAAGAGGAGAGTCTAGGAGGAAAGTTTGATGACATGCAAATGACTGAAGGTGAGAATATCTAGCAGTATGGTCAAAGGATAAAAGAGATAGTCGGTGAAATTAAGAGTGCACGAGGGAAATTGGAAGATGCCATAGTGATCAGTAAGGTACTGAGAACCCTGCTACCAGTCTATGCTATCTGAGTTGCAGCTATTCAGAAGCTAAAGTCCATAGACAAAACTAAGGCAACTCTTAACTCCATCATTGGCAAACTTACTGCTTTTGAATTAAATGGTTATGATTGTAGTGTACAAAAATTTGAGTCTGCATACAGAGCTTTTGTCTCTAACCCATCTGTGAGAAAAAGTAGAGATACTAGTCATGGTTATGAATCCAAATCCAGTAGAGATGTTGATGATGAAGACAATTTAGTGGAACTTGAAGCATTATGGAAAAGAGGCTTCCTAGAGGCACTAGCAAATACAAAGGTAAATTACCTTTAAAATGTTTTGCATGCAACAAGATTAGCCACATAGCTGCTAACTGTCCTAATGGTGAAAATGAACACAAGAAAGAGAAATTCAAGAAGTATAAGGGTAAAGGCAAGAGAGATTGTCTTATTGTTGTTGACAGTGGTATCGTTGATGAGGAATCTGATGGTGATGCTAATGAAGATATTGTGTTTGTAGCTATTAAGGAAGAGATATCAGACTAGAAGGCATTAGTGTCCAGGATGGATAACTCTAATGATTGGATCATTTATAGTGGTTGTTCACATCATATGACCGGTGACCGGAGAAATTTTTTTTCCTTGAAGGAATTTGATGGTGATGTTGTAAGATTTGGCAATGACTCACCCTGCATGGTTAAAGGTAAGGGAGTTATTTCTCTTAATGGGAAGAGAAATATTGATGATGTCTACTGGGTTGAAGGTCTAAAACACAATCTTTTGAGTGTGGCACAACTTAATGATAGAGGATACCCACTAGAGTTCAAAAATGGTATGTGCAGAATCTTTGACAACAAAGGTGAATTGATTGCAACCGGGAAGGAAACTAAAGGTAACCTGTTTCATCTTAATCCTAAAGTTAGCAACTGTTTGATTGCAAAAATAGATGATAGCTGGCTTTGGCATAAGAGATTTTGTCATATAAACTTTGATAACACTGTTAAAGTGAATAAATCCAAGACAATGAGAGGTTTGCCTCAGTTAGACAAGCTGGTTAATGCTCTTTGCAAAGAATGTCAGTTAGGAAAGATGACTTCTTTTAAGAGAAAATCCTTCTCAGCGGAGCATTTGTTAGATTTGGTTCATACAGATCTTTGTGGACCAATAAGAACAAAAATCATTCAAGGTGACAGATATTTCATGATCCTCACTGATGATTGCTAAAGGATGATGTGGGTCACATTCTTGAAGGATAAGATTGAAGCTTTTGGTAAGTTCAAGGCATTCAGGGCCTTAACTGAGAAAGAGAGTGGGAAGAAGGTAAAATGTCTAAGAATTGATCAAGGTGGCGAATTTACTTCTAAGGAATTCACTAGGTATTGTGATGAGAACGACATCAAACGACAACTTTCTGCACCAAGGACATCACAACAGAATGGTATCACAAAGAGGAACAACTGGTCAGTGGTTGAAGCTACTAGGACAATGTTGATACAAGGAGGTGTAGTAAAAATATTTTGGAGAGAAGCTGTCAGTACAATTGTCTACACTATGAACCGAGTTTTGGTGAAAAGAGGTAAGGACAAGACCCCTTATGAATATTGGTATGGAAGATCACCTGATGTTAGCTATTTTAAAATATTTGGAAGCAAATGTTTTATTAAGAGAGGAGATCACATTAGCAAATTTGAAGCTAAGAGTGATGAAGGCATATTTCTTGGCTATTCCACCAAGAGCAAGGCCTACAAGTGTTTTAACAACCAGACACAAAGAATTGTTGAGAGTGTTGATGTTCAAGTGGATGAATGTCTTGAAGTTTCAAAGGAAATCAATTTGGAGAAGAAGGATGAAGATCATTGCATTTTGTTTATGGAACCAGAAACTATTAAACCTAAAACCAGCAAAGCAAATTATGATGCACTTGTTCAACCAGAACAGATAAATTCAGATGATGATAATGATGTCTTGATGTTAGCTATTTTAAAATATTTGGAAGCAAATGTTTTATTAAGAGAGGAGATCACATTAGCAAATTTGAAGCTAAGACCGATGAAGGCATATTTCTTGGCTATTCCACCAAGAGAAAGGCCTACAAGTGTTTTAACAACCAGACACAAAGAATTGTTGAGAGTGTTGATGTTCGAGTGGATGAATGTCTTGAAGTTTCAAAGGAAATCAATTTGGAGAAGAAGGATGAAGATCACTGCATTTTGTTTATGGAACCAGAAACTATTAAACCTAAAACCAGCAAAGCAAATTATGATGCACTTGTTCAACCGGAACAGATAAATTCAGATGATGATAATGATGAAGCTGAACCTGAAGATAATTATCATGTTATTCATAGATATGTGAGATTGAATCATAGTCCTTAACATATTATTGGGGATAAGGATGTTGGAGTACTAACCAGAAGCAGAATAAGAGAGAACTCTTGCATGATCTCCACCATTGAACCAAGAATTGCTAAGGAAGCATTTGGTGATGATCATTGGGTTAAAGCTATGGAGGAGGAATTAGATCAAATTGAGAAAAACAACACTTGGACCCTAGTACCCCAACTGGTAAATAAGAATGTTATAGGTACTTAATGTGTATTCAGGAACAAGTTGAATGAAGATGGTGTTATAGTTCGCAATAAGGCTAGGTTGGTTTGCAAGGGTTATGCATAAGAAGAAGGGGAAGATTATGGTAAAACTTTTGCACTAGTAGCAAGACTGGAAGGTGTTAGAAATTTACTTGCATTTGTAGCTCATAAGAAGTTCAAGGTATACCAGATGGATGTTAAGTCTACATTTTTTAATGGGATATTGGAAGAAGAAGTATACATAGAGCAGCCAGATGGTTATGCTTTGACTGATGAGAAATACATGGTATGCAGATTGCATAAGACTTTATATGGATTAAAGCAGGCACCTAGAGCATGGTATGAAAGACTTCATACACATCTGATGAAGATAGGCTTTCTAAGAACTAGTGATGATAGTAAGATATATCTCAAGTCTGAAGGAGATGAAATATTGGTCAATGAAGTATTTGTTGATGATATCATATTTGGAGGCAATGATGTCATGAGCAATAGTTTTGTAGATGAAATGAAAAATGAGTTTGAAATGTCTTTAGTAGGGGAAATACAAAATTTCATAGGCTTGCAGATACAACAAATGAAGAATGGTATTTTCATTACACAATCTAAGTATGTGAAAGAGGTCTTGAAGACATTTGGCATGAGTGACTATAAACCAGTTGGGACACCAATGGTTACATGTTTTAAGTTGTCTAAGGAAGATAAATCTAAGTCTGTTGATGAGAAGGAATATAGGTCAATAATTGGCAAATTGCACTATGTTCTTCACAGCAGACCGGATATAGCCCATGTAGTTGGCATAGTTGCAAGATTCCAAAAGAATCCTCAGGAAACACATCTGATATCACCCAAGAGAATATTTAGTACTGTTGACTTTGGATTATGGTATCCATATGGAGGAAACTTTGATTTGAAGGTATACACAGATGCTGACTGGGCAGGAAATGTTGGTGACCAGAAAAGTACAACCGGTGGAGCATTCTTTCTTGGAGGAAGACTTGTTTCATGGAGTAGTAAGAAGCAGAGTTGTACTTCACAATCTACTACTGAAGCTGAGTATGTTGTATCTTATATGAATTGCACACAACCTATTTGGATGAGGCACATTTTGGAAGGTTTTAAGATGAAGATTTTAGAACCCATAAAGATTTTATGTGATAATACAAGTGCCATAAATTTTTCTAAGAATCATGTTTTGTACGTATGAACCAAGCACATTGAATTGAAGTATCATTTCTTGAGGGAAAAAGTGCAGAGGAAAGATGTTATCTTAGAGCATGTTTCTACCAAGGAGCAACTTGCAGATATTTTTACCAAATCTCTACCTAAGACTACATTTGAGTATCCTAGAAGTCAACTAGGGGTTGTACCCCTTCATGAGGTTAGTTGAGCATGATGTTGATTGCATCAGTCCCTGAACCACTTGTAGAATTTTACAGAAGGATTGGTGTAGTAGTGGAAGCTATTCCACAGGGGGAGCATTATGTTGCAGATTATTGTTGTTGTATAGTGAAATTTGCAATTACATGATTTACTTCCAATTTGGCATTGATGTCAAAGGGGGAGAAGTATTATGTGATTATGATGAGGAGAACCAGTAACAGATGAAGACATGGAGAGAATTGTGAATACTTGGTAATGTAAACTAGGATTCCTATTCACAATCAAAACAACAATCAATAGGCATTGATATTTTTATTGCCATCAATGCCAAAGGGGGAGATTATTGGCATTTGCATGAAGATTGCATTAATGATATATTATATTGTCATTGATGTCAATTAACTGGTAATGATATTGCTGATATTGTTGTTATTATTGATATTTTCTTGTAACCAGTAGGAAGAACTTTTTGGAAGACATTGTAAACCGGTATGTAAGTTTGTGAGTTGAACCGGTAACTGGTAACAGGTTCAAAGGTTGAAAGGGTATAAGAGGTTAAACCCTACCAGATATTTTTTGTTGAACCCTAACTGATTAAGCTTGTTGAATTGGTTATGTTGCTTTATGATCTAATGGTGAGCGGTAATGATGATGACACGTGTGGTCATTGTATGAAGATAAGACAAATTGTTTTGGTGCATTTTTGTCTAGGGAATGAGCAAAGTGTATTGCATCTAATGTAAAGCTTGTGATGAGTTACTAAGTCTGATGAAGTGGTGATCAAGGAGCGGTTGGAGTTTTCTTGATTAATGTGTACAAATTTCTATGTAAATTCAATGGTCATACTTGAACTGATTTGTTTGTAATCTCTATGAGAGAATTAGGTTTTTGTTGTGTTACCAACCTAATTGATTTGTTATAAGGTCGATGAAGTTGTTTTGTAAAGGTGTTGGCAGAAATCAGTTGAGAGTGTGGTTGCCGAACTGGATAATGAATCTACAGTTTGAGTAAAGGAAGATGGAAACTTAAAAAGGATCTGATCAAGCAAGTGTAGTGCTATTTAGACAGATCAAACAAAATCCTATTGTTTTCTGACAATTATAGTAGAATTGAAATACCCTAATTGAGTAAGCTCTAACAAGATTGGATACTTCTTAAATCCTCTAACAAGGTGATCCATTAGCTTGGATTCTCAAATCCTCTCTTGAGGTTACTCCTAACAGGGTACTTTCTTCTAACAAGGCATTTGTAGTCAATTCCTTAACCGGGTGATTCTTAACAGGATCAGTTCTAAATAGGACTTTTGTAAAAGCTTTAACAGGCTTCACTCCTAAAAGGACGAACTTCAAAAGAGTTCAGATAGTTATCGTGTGAATCTCATCTCACCATGGTTTTTCCCATTTGGGTTTCCACATAAAAAATATTTGTGTCATGTGGTGAATGTTTTTGTGGTAATGATCTTATGGTTGATTTGATTAACTACTTAACTATTCTAATAAGGCATGATAACCAAAAATATTGAGAAATGAAGTCAGTTGAGTATTTAGATATTTAAAAGTTTATTTTTGTTTACTGTTAAGTTTTTATAACAGTCAACCTGTTAATATTATTTTTTGTTATGAGATTTTATCTTGACCGAGATATTTTATTGATAAGTTTACTTTGTGTGAATGAGATAGAGATTGGGAAAGTTTGTATTAGGTTTTCAATTTACCGATTCACTCCCCCCGCTCAGTAATCTACCGGATACTTATTCTTTCATCATACCATCAATCCGCACATTACATCCCTTGACCATGAACATTACCATATTGATCTACAATGAGATCTTACATCATATATACAAACCCTCAACCATTAACAATTAGGTCGTCCACCAGACAATAAACCAATTACATAATTACAAAACATGTTGTCCTTAGACCAAACAAATAATATCCAACACATAAGACATCTCGGAAATGTATCGAGAGGTCCAATCCACATGCTTTATTAAAACAGTCCATAACCTAGACCAACTGGGACCCAATATAGGTCCACACGCTACAACAATGATCTCCAATCACCAATTCTCAAACATGATCACCAACAACATCCAAAAACTCCTCTCGAAGCTGCACCAACACCACTTATGCAATTCATCAAAGATCTTCATCAAAAGCTCTGCCGGTGAAACCCTCGCCGAAACTAGAAACTAGGCTTCTAAGCAAACAGGATAACATCTGATCACTAGACCAAAAACAACTAACTGAATATGAACATGAGTATCATGAATAAACCAATTCCATAACCAAACTATACCAGAGCCTACCAAATCATGTTGGATCCAAATCAACCAGAAACCACTCAACCTACCGGGACCAGAAGGGTGACGATAAAGCATCCAAATAGCTAGTGTTGGCATCAATGAAAAACATCAATGCAACACATAATCAATTCCTCAAAATGGCCAACAATCTCCCCCTTTGGCATTGATGGCAACACTAGATGTGAAAAACATCTAAGTACCAAGAAATGCCAAACAAGTCTCCCCCAATTGAAGACAACCAACAATCTCCCATAGTAATGAAGTTCTAAAACAAAGACGAAACTCCCCCTCTGAATGATATCTCTGAAAAGCTTTGAATTATACATATATCTCTCCCCTTATCAATATATCTCCCCTTTACTTTTCCTTTTTCACATCAATATCTCTCCCCCTCTAACATCAATGCCAGAAATCTGACAAAAATATCAAAGCAAAAACACAAACCACCGAATCACAAAGCTGACTACTCCCCCTGAGCAGTAGCATCCCCACATCAATACCGAAATGAATAGTATCTCTAATAATGCATACCGGCTTGATGCCAAACCACATCAATCAGTTCTCTGTCGGAGGGGCAAAAACCCCCATTCTGTCTCTCAGGTACTCAAATGATTCTTTGGGAAAAGGTTTAGTGAAAATATCTATAATCTGCTCTTTAGTGTTCACATAAACCAATCTAACTTCATTTTCTTCCACCTTTTTCTTCAAAATGTTATACTTGATAGATATGTGCTTAGTCTTAGAATGAAATACTAGACTCTTTGATATATCAATAGCAATAGAGTTAGCACAGTGAATAACTACCAATCAATTACAATCCACCTTTATATCCTTTAATATTTGCTTCATCCATAAAACTTGTGTACAGTTAGTAGCAATAGCGACATACTTAGCTTCAATAGTAGATAAAGAAGTACATGATTGTTTCTTGTTGATCCATGAAACCAACTTCTTTCCAAGAAAGAAAGATCCACCGGAAGTAATTTTCCAGTCATCAACATCTCCATCCCAATGAGCATCTGTATATTTACATAAAGAAAAATTATCATCCTTAGGGTACCACAAACCATATTTTGATGTACCTTGCAAGTATCTAAAAATCTTTTTCACCACACTCTCATGATTTTTTTTAGGACCACTCTAAAATCTTGATACAATACAAACAACATTCATTATGTTAGGCCTAGTCTGAGTCAAATAAAGAAGACCTCCAATCTTAGATTTGTATCATGTAGGATTTACCGGTGCAGAAACATCTTTTCTTGTCAATTTCTCACTTGTAACCATAGGAGTACTTACCAGTTTAGAATCTTCCATACCAAATTTCTTTAACAATTCCTCAGCATACTTAGTTTGATAGATGAAAATACCTTTATTAGTCTGAGTAATCTGCAAACCTAAGAAACAAATCATCTCCCCAATCATAGACATTTTAAATTATTTCTCCATATTCTTAGAAAATTCCATGCATAACATATCTTCGCCTCTAAAAATAATGTCATCAACAAATACTTCAATAATCAGTATATCATCATCAGTGATTTTATAATATAAATTACTATTAGCATTACCCTTAGTAAAACCAAGCTTCAAAAGATATTTATCCAACCTTGCATACCAAGCTCTAGGTGGTTTTTCAATCCATACAAAGCTTTCCTAACCTATAAACCATGTTTGTATCATCTGATAGTAAAAAACCATCAGGTTTCTCAATATAAACTTCCTCATCAAGATCTCCATTCAAAAATGCACACTTAACATCCATCTGATAAACCTTGTAGTTCTTATGAGCAACATAGGCAAGAAATAATCTTACAACTTCAATCCTAGCTACCGGTGCAAAGGTCTCTCCATAATCAATTCCCTCCTTCTAAGAATATCCTTTACAAACCAATCTAGCCTTGTTTATTATAACTTGACCATCCTCATTCAATTTATTCTTAAAAACCCATTTAGTTCTAATAACATTCTTATTTTTAGGTCAGGAAACCAAAGTCCATGTGTTATTTTTCTCAATCTGATCTAATTCTTGTTCCATAGCTTTCAACCAATATTCATCTTTACATGCCTCAATTACTAATACCGGTTCAACTTATGAAATTAAACATACCTCATTAGTTTCCAATCTTCTTCTTGTCATCACTCCATTGCTCTTATCCCCAATTCAATCTAATCTTCTGAATGATTCAATCTCATATACCTAGGAGTCCTCTGCCTCTCTATTCCTTTTCCCTATTCTTCAGTTACTATAGAATTCTCTAATACTGCTGGAGTAACTGATTCAACACTCTATTTTGGTAAAGGTGCTACTAGTTTAGTTATAATCATTTCCACTGTCGGTTCCTTATCATAAACTCTGATTTGACCTCTATCTATCTCATCCACTTTGACATTAGAACTCTCCACAATTCTCTGCAATCTCTTATTATAACATCTATATGCCTTGCTTTCATTAGAATAACCAAGAAATATGCCTTCATCACATCTAGGATCAAATTTTCCAATGATATCATTTCTCCTAATATAACATTTACTACCAAATATTCTGAAATACTTAACTGTAGGTGTATTGCCAAACCATAATTCATAAGGTGTCTTACTAGTTCCTCCTTTGATATGTACTCTGTTGAATGTATAAATCGTTGTGCTCATTGCTTCTCTCTAGTAGATATGAGGTAGACTAGCTTCCATCATCATTGTTCTAGAATCATCCAAGATAGTTCTATTCTTCCTTTCTACAACTCCATTTTGTTGAGGTGTCCGGGGGGCAGAAAATTGTCTCCTTATACCATGATTCTCACAAAAGTTATTAAACTCACCGGATATGAATTCTCCACCATGATCCGACCTTAAACATTTAATCTTCAATCCTATCTTGGTTTCCACTTTAGCCTTAAAGATCTTAAACTTTTCAAATGCCTCTGATTTTTCCTTTAGAAAAGTAACCCACATCATTCTAGAATAATCATCAATGATTAGCATGAAATATCTATCACCTTAAAAACTTTACTCTATTAGGGTCACACAAATCAGTATGAATAAGATCAAGAACATCATTAGATTTGTCTTTTATACTCCTAAAATAGGTTCTGACATGTTTACCCATTTGACACTCTTTACATACCAAATTATAGGGCTTCATAATCTTAGGTATATCTCTAACTGTCTTAGTTGAACTGATCTTCATAATGCAGTCAAAATTCACATGACACAACCTTTTATTCCATAGCCAACTCTTATCAATTTTTGTAATCAAACATGTCTTCTCATAGGAGTTTAAATGAAATATATTACCTTTTGTTTGTGTATCGGTTGCAATCTTCAAACCTGTTCTGTTTTTTCATTTTCCATCCTTGAACTGTAAGTGAAATCCCCTATCCACCAATTGTCCTACACTCAAAAGACTATGCCTTAAATCTTCAACATAATAAACATTGTCAGTATTGTTCTTACCATCCAATTATATAATTCCTTTTCCTTTGATCATACATGCTTTGTCATCTCCAAATCTAACTAGACCGTCATCAAATTCTTGCAAAGATAGAAACTTCCCTTTATCTCTAGTCATATGATGTGAACAACTAGTATCAATTACCCATTCATCCTTGTCTTTAATTTTAGCATAAAATGCCTTCTCTTCAGGTACATTCTCTTCCAGTGCTAGATCATCTTCCTTGATAACCAGGAACACCCATTCCTTCTCATTGTTGAAATCACTAGCAGAGTCTTCTGCCGGTTGTTCATCAAAATCAGTAATGCCTTCCTCGTCCATTATATAGCATGATTTGTCTCTATTTTTCCTATACTTATACTTATTCTGATATCCAGGGTTAGGCTTAAAAGATATTTTAACTCTTTCTTCAAATCTTGAATTCCTTTCAGGACATCTAGATGCAAAATGACCTATCTTATTACATGCAAAACATTTAAAAGGTGCTTTTCCTTCATACTTACTTCCTATCGGTCCTTTAGGTACTCTTCTAGAAAATAGTGCTTCAAGTTGCTCAAATTATTCATCTTCTCTCTTCTTATCATCTAGTTCTTTTGCATATAAGGCTTTCCAATCTTGCTTACCGGTTGATGATGTAGATCCATGAAAAGAAGGTTCAGTCTTCACAGCTCCAAAAGGTCCAAATTTTTCAAGCTCAAAAGCAAATAATTTCCCAACCAAGGTATCTTTGTTCACAGATGTATCAGCCATTGTTCTCAACTCATTAATTACAGTAGCCTTCATTTTTTAAGCCAGTGGTATGACTCTCAAAAATTTAGAAACAATTTCATCTTCGCTCAGAGTTCCACCACGACATTGAATTCCCATAACAATCTCATTTACCCTTTCCATGAATACAATAATCCTTTCATCATCTTCCATCTTCAGGTTTTCATATCTCACCTAGTAACCATCAAGTTTAGCAATCTTCATTGTAGGGTCGCCTTCATTAAGAGTCTCCAACTTATCCCATATAGCCTTTCTAGATGATTTGTCAGTTAATCCCATTATTTGTTGATCAGAAAGTGCACACAAGAGGGCTTCTCTTTCTCTACAATCATTCTCAAGCTCCTTATCGAGGTTTTCCGAAGGAGGATTGCCAGATGCCAGATTATGAGGTGTGACACCATTCTGTCTAATCTCCCAAATCTCCTTGCCAAGACATCTCAGATGAGTCTCCATTCGAATCTTCGATACTGTGTAATTTGTTCCATCAAGCCTAGGAATATCTCTCCGAAAGATAGCTCTAGAAGAACTTGAACTGTTAAAAGCCATAGGATCTTTCTCAAGCGGTTAAGCTTTCTGCAGAGAGGACCAAATCTCTGATACCAATTGTTAGACAATTCAAATAACTGGAAGACAGCTAAAGGGGGGGTGGGGGGTGAATCAGTTGTCATAGGTTACCAAAACCATTAGCAATTAAATTTTAATACCAGAACCCAAAACATTAATACTGAAATGCTTAAACCAAATACCAGAATAACAATTAAACCAATTAAGCATAAACAAAAATTATAGAATAAATACAATCCACATGACACCAATATTTATATGTTGAAAACCCGATAAAGGGAAAAACCATGGTGGGAAGCCTACCCACAGTCAAATAATACTTCCATAGTAAGTATGTGAATTAAAATTGAGGGGCTTGCACTTGAAGGAAGACCAATATCCTAGAGCATACTGCTCATCACAAAAGGAGTCTCACTGACTACATAGAAATTCAGGCTACAATCCGAAGAAGTGTTGAACTGCAAAAGATATCATCTCCTATGCTCGAGTACAGTTCTAGTTAAGCTCAATACTGGAGGACTAAATCCTCTACATAAAACCAATTTGATCTCCAATGATTGACCAATTTTCTTCCTGAATGATATTACATTATTTGCACATTACATCCCTTGACCATGAACATTACCATATTGATCTACAATGAGATCTTCCATCATATATACAAACCCTCAACCATAAACAATTAGGTTCGCCACCAGACAATAAACCAATTACATAATTACAAAAGATGTCTCCCTTAGACCAAACAAATAATATCCAACACATAAGACATCCTGGAAATGTATCAAGAGGTCCAATCCACACACTTCATTAAACCGGTCCATAACCTAGACCAACCGGTCCACACACTACAACGATGATCTCCATCCGACAAGTCTCGAACATGATCACCAACAAAATCCTAAAACTCCACCAGAAGATGCACCAACACTACTTATGCAATTCATCAAAGATCTTCATCAAAAGCTATGTCGATGAAACCCTCGATGAACCAAAAAATAGGATTCTAAGCAAACAAGATATCATCTGATCACCAGACCAAAACCAACTGACTAAATATGAACATGAGTATCATGAATAAACCAATTCCATAACCAAACTATATCAGAGCCTATTGGATCATGCCGGATCCAAATCAACCAAAAACCACTCAACCTACCGGGACCAGAATGGTAACGGTAAAGCATCCAAACAGCTAGTGTTGGCATCAATGACAAAACATCAATGCAACACATAATCAATTCCTCCAAATGGCCAACACAATCTCCCCCTTTGGCATTGATGACAACATATGAATGTGAAAAATAGTCAATGCAAAGAAAGAAGATATCACTAGCAAACTCCCCCTAAGATCAAAATAGATAAAGTAGTTTTTCACATGATCTCTCTCCCCCTTTGACATCAATGCCAAAGGTATCCAAAATAAAAAATTAGACTCTCTCCCAATAAAGAATCATGAATCTCTCTACCTGGGATACATAACCAAATCAAAAGACTACTCCAGCAGAGGAGCAACATCAACTCATCAATCCAGATAAAAGAACAAGACCCTAAATTCTGTTGGATCGATGCAACTCAATGCATATAATTATCATCAAGAGGGGTGGATACCCCTAACTTGTCTCTCAAATAGACAAATATATCTATAGGCAAAGGTTTAGTGAAAATATCAGCAATTTGTTCCTTTGTAAATACATACTCCAGCTTCACCTTCCCTTCACTGACTTGCTCTCTCAAGTAGTTATATTTGATCGATATATACTTAGACTTTGAATGTTGCATCAGATTCTTTGACATGTTTATAGTACTAGAATTATCATAGTATATAACATTAGGCTCATCATGAATAGCTCTGATACCAATTGTTAGCAACAATCAAGAAGGAAGACTGAGAGGGGGTTGAATCAGTCTTCACTGGATCAAAAAAATTTAAACTTCAAAACATAAACTGATAAACTACAACAATGAATTAGATAAGAAAATTAACAACACAACACCAAGATTTTTTATGTTAAAAACTTGGTTAAGGGGAAAACCACGGTGGGAACCTACCCACTGTAAGATGATACTCTGTAGTAGTATGTGAAAATATTACAATGGGGAATGCACATGAATTCAGGCACACTGCCTAGAGCTCACTGCTCAAAAGATATATGCTTCAAAGGCTATAACCCTCAAGGAAGTCTCACTGACTTACAATAAAATTCGAACTACAATCCAGAAGAAATGAACTGCAATGATAACATCTACAAATGCCCAATGACAATTTCGGTTAAGCACAATTGTTTGCTCTGCAACACCAATATCACCTCAACACTACATTGAATGATAAGTGTCTTGTTCACACAATCAAATCTCTCTAATAATACAGGCACAATACCGACACCTAAATTACATAAGTATGTCACCTATAAATACAAATCATCAACCTTGATAACAAGGTCAGCTAAATCCTCAACCCTTGGCTCATAATTATAAAAATTATATTCAAAGATACAAAGATCAATCACCAGACCAATATAATGATTTACATTACATAAAATGGACCTAATTCAAATTCCCAAATGATCACATCCATCAAAAAACATGCCAAGATCAACTGCAACACGCTACACCACCAAAAATACCGCATAACATGAAAATCATCATTGGCTCACAGAAATCACCAAAAACTTGCACAACGATCAATGTAGATCACAAAAACAAATAGGAAATGACTAGGAAACACCAACAAGCATGTTAGAACCATCTGGAATAGTTTCACTAACACCACTTTTCAAATCTTCATCGATCAACATCTAGAAAGCTCAAGAACACAACCAATCAACAATTGTCATGAAGAAAGATTACTTGTAGAGCACCAAATCATGAACCATCAGACATGAAGATACACAAGATCATTCCAAACAAAATCCCAAATTATCAGTACAAAATTTGATCACATCGGAATATACCAGAGGAAATATCGGATTCTGCAAAAACAGTGATCAGTAAAACCAAATTTCAAAACCGCATCAGAAACTCTTTCCAAACTCACCAGAATAAATCAAAGGAATATTTTTACATCAATTACAAAAACATATCCTACTATAAGAAATGATAACAACCAAATCCAACAATCCAACATAATGCTTATGAGCACAATGGGAGAGGACCTCATAATTGGGAATTATATGTTAGTGGGTGTATTTTATTCCCTCCTTTTATGTGAAGTATTATAAATGAGATAATTTTCCATCTCAAAGGTCTTGACTCATTGACACATTATGGTCAACATTCCCACACTTTAGATTGGGGTTTCTCTAGTATAAAATGCTAATAGGTTGACAACAACATGCTAACTATTTATGATAGAAAATGTTAAAATGAGGAGCTACACTATGGGGGTAAAAAAAACTCTTAGGTAGGTGTTGTGTGTGACACATTAGATGAATATATTTAATATTTGGGGTCATGTTTGAGTTAGAATGTGAGTTAATGGGTTTTTAATAAAATTTGGAAGACATGATAGGAAAATGTATTTAATGGGGAGGCAAATTAGAGAATTGTATATAAATAGAAATGAGGGGAAATAAGGGGTAAAAACTGAGCACTTTTTTCTAGAAATTAAAAAAAAAATCGTTCTCTTATGAGTAATTCAAGATAGCCACACTCAAAATTTTAAGATGTGACTAAAAAAGATTAGTAGTGCTTATAATCTAGTTTCTAAACTCCTCTTTTTTAAAATAATGAATATTAAGAGCATCAAATAGGAGTACACAAAGTGTTCCAATTTTTATCAAAAGAGTATTTTATAGAATCAATCATGCTCTAAATTTTTTGACATATTTGATTTCACAAATCCCTTTAGTTTAAATTGAGCTAACGTTGTGTAGTTTATGCTAGAATTTTCTACTAATTTTTTAATAAATATAATTTTTTACCAATTTTTAAGACACATTTTGAAACATAAAAGACAATTCTAGAAATATAATTTTTTTTTTTCAAATTTCAATGTGTAGATAAAAAATGACATCAAAAGATCTATACATAGGTTTTTTGACAAAAATGAAGAGACTATAAAAAGTAATTGGGGATCAAAACCTTAGTGTATTCAAATTGTTAAAAAATACATGATTATATAAGAGAGATCTTGACATCATCATGACATTATTTTTAGAATAATGTCTTATACTTGATAGAGAGAATGCTTTGCATTTGCTTGTCTTTACATTTTTTTTTAATGTAAAATAACACTTTGTGTACGTTACATGTAGGTCCAACCTTAAGGGTAGGATTCCAAACAAAATAGACATGAAATTCATGCACATTATAACATGAAATCATTTTAAATTCCAAATAAAAATTGCATGTTATAAATTTTGTGTATTTTAAAGATAATTATAAAACACTCTTGTTATAGGACAAGCATGTGTTATGGCTTGGTATTTTTTATCCATAATTATAGTATATTATAATGTGTAAGAGATGTGTTTTTCCTAAAAAAATGTTTGGCTAATTATTATTCCAACAAATTTGTGTAGTTATTAAGAAATACATTTATTATTAGAGTCACACTTTTGAGGCAAGTAAAGGACAAGCTCTTTGTGCTACTACAAGTCATGATTCGGGGAGATGGATTCTTGATTTAGGAGCTTCTCATCAAATGAAATCTTCATAGTCTATGTTATCTTCATCTAAGCATTGCAACATGCCACCAATTTTGATGGGAAATCATACATATATGAATTTAATTGGGAAGGGATCTATTTATTGGGGATGACACCTTCAATGATGTGTTGTGTGTACCTCACTTGACAAACAATCTTCTTCCCATATATCAAATCACTCATGGTGTAGAAAAGAAGACTATGGAGCTCACTCCCGATTCAGTTATCATTAGAGACTTGGAGAGTAGAGCTATCATTTCTACTAGGATGGTGGATCATGCATATTACTTGTACTCCTTTTTGGACTTTGTTCCTATTGACAACTTTGATTCTTTTGATGATGATCACACTTCTAGTGTAGACTCCGATATTGAGGAGAAATTTGATTACAAGAACTTTGGTGCTTTCACATGTGATCCATATATTGAGCCTTGAATTTCATCTCCTCCTATTATATCACATCTACTATTGCTCTTGATAAAGATTTTGTTGCTAAAATTTTAGATTCTTGTGACTCAATGCAACAAGATATACATTGTATTCTAGCTATAGTTCCGTAGGATGATTACTTGACAGGCATTGTAGGGTTTTTTGTGGATTCCTACATTACGAATTTGGAAAACATCATTAATGATATTCATCTTCTCTTTGATGGAGTGATCCTTCTTCAATTATTGTGAGGGAGTACTTTCACCCTCTTGTTCATTCTCTACATGATCATTCTTTAGAGTTTGATGTGATTGTGGATACTTATGTATAACATTTGGAGGAGGCCTCTTTATCTTTAGAGGAGACACTTGAGTCTTTGGATCATATTCTTCATTCATCTTTACTATATCCTAAATGTCTTTGTTCAACAATGTGGCCTAGTAACCTAATTTGGAGGTGATAACTTTTACCATAGACATGGGGACCCTTGAGAAGCTTTCAGAGACTCCATACATCTTGAGTTTTATCCCTACATATTCCTTTCAAGATTGGGGAGACTTCATACATACACCTTTGGTTTTGTTTCTTCTTCAGGGGAGAAACATTGTTCAATGCTCATGGAGCAACTTCTCCATCCAATTAGAGAATCTACCATTAGTGCACATTCTACATTGTGAGGGGACTACCTGGTCTCTTTTCTTCTCTCTTATGAGGGTTAATTTTTCCTCACATGGGATTTTTTCCTTCTCATTCTTCTTTTAGATTATCATGTGTTTTCATCTCTCTTTTGGGGAGGAGTTTTGTCCCATTGGGTTTTCTTCTTTTCTCTATTTGTGAGAGATTGGATTGCATTTGTACATGGGTACTAAGCATGGCCTAGTAGTCGGGACCCATATCGTATTATTATCTTTTGTGTACATTATCCCCGAGTTTCACTTAAGGGGACATTTTGGTGCAATTAAATGTGGTGTAGCTTGTACTAGATCCTAATTATACATCACTTAAGCTTACTTAGGGACCACATAGGAGGTTGTTGGAGCATCTCCTCTTTAAGTGGACTTATCATGTTCTCACTTCCACTTTATGTGGTGTCTCCACCTTTAGTGATTTTATCACATTATCATATCCACCATTTGTGGTTGCACTTTTCCACCTTAGGTGGGTGATCCATCTTTAGTGGTGTTATCACACTATCACTTTTCCACTTTAGGTGGGATGACATCTTTTCACTTTTGTCTCATGTCATAATCTTATACACTCCTACATTCTCACCTTGGCCTATATAACCAAGGGGTCTCTTATGTAAATTTTTCCAATTCTTTTCATCATTGATGAGAATACAATTTGTTCTTGTCGCATTTGTTCTCTCTTTTTGTTGTGTTATTCACCAGGCCTCTAGATATTGCGTAACCAAATTCATAGCCAATTCTTACACTATGAAAATGCAAATTACAATTATTCTTATAGGACCTCTCTTGAAGAGGGAATTATAATTTAAATAAATGATAATGGATTAGTTTAGTTGGGTTCTTTGGTATTGGTATCAAGCACAAAGTTCTTGTATATTTCCTTCCAATCTTGAAAGTTGTAAATGGTTAAAAATGAACTTGTGACCTTTATATGGTCTTAAAATCATTGTAGAAAATCCCTATTGAATGTTGTTTTTATAGTCAAAATTATAGAAAATAAATTAAGTGTTTTGGAATTCAAGGATTTGAATTTTACCTTTTGGATTTGTTTAATTTTGTGGAAGATGTAAGGTTAAACCTCAACCCTCGATCCCTAAAAGCCTCTTCTTCATTGCCAAATTATCTAAGTATGTTAGACATAAAACATCAAACTTTAGTCTCAATAGCTAAGTTAACTTGTACTGAGAGGTTAGGCACATCCATAATCCCCAAGCCTTGAAGTGTAACTTTAGGGCTTGCATCGATAATTTTTAAACATCAGGCATCAATCTTTTGAAGTTTTAATTTTGACTTGTTAGTGAAATGGGTAAGTCAAAAACCCAACCCCCAATCCTTGATGAATACTTTTTGAAATTTGGACATCAAAGGTTCTAGGTTTATCAAACTTTAGAGTTTCTAGGTTTTCAAACTTCAACCTTCAAAGGTTTCAGGTTTGTCGAACTTACAATTTGAAGTTTATAGGTGTTTGAACATCAAAATTTGTTATTTCTCCTTTCAAGTTTCTTTTACTTTGTAAATAAGGTAAAGTAAAACTCCAATCCTTTAATCCTGATAGGAAAACTAATGTTTCTCAATTTAGTGCTTATATTTACCCTATCTTTGGAAGGTCATAACTTCTAGCTTAGTGATTGAAAATGAACTTTTCTACATCCTCAAAAAGAGCTCAAAGAGATCTATCGAAGCAATCTAGAAAAGTCCCTTTAAAATATTCCTACGACAATGATTCAAAGGGATTAATGAAAGTTTAAACCCCAAATTCCACCCTAGAGACCTTTGAAAATGTACATTTATGAGACAGAAAATACCTACAAAATTAGACATTGATTTTTTTCATCTTTCTATTGAGTAGTCTTTGTTTGGATGATCTTAGATGCTTGAAGGCATTATCACTCACTCCTTCAAACATCCCTTGTGTTTTATATTTCTCTTCTATTATTGAGGATATTATTTCTATCTTTATCTTCATTGAATTATATTTTTATGTGAAACTTTTATGCATATCAATGGGCAAATGAGCCATGTGACCTTATTATCTTGTATGTTGTAGTATGTTGATGTTACTAATTTAAAGAAATAATTGTTTCATCAATTTTTTTCCATGGTCCTTTAGTTGGGGCAAATGAGCCGGTGTAGTGTCTATGAAGTTCCTTCTGGTACACAATTAACCCAAAATATGAAGCCAGAATAAATTGCCATGTTGCCATCAATGACAACATAGTGAAACCAACCAATTGAGTGTCAATTACCAACAAATATAGCCTCCATGGCTTCAACATTGCACTTAGATCTTCTTTCTACTTTAGGACGGGTGGGAGGACTAACTTTACTAGGGAAGCCATTTACAACAGACATCCACACATCAAACCCTAAGGAGGATAGGTAGACTTCCATTCTACAACTCCAAATGGAATAGTTTGAACCATCAAAAACTGGAGAAGCGATTGATACTAAGCAACCTGTTGTGTCCTTAAGCCATAATCTACCCAAGGTGGAGAAATCTCGTCTGACTGGGAACCTAGGCTCTGATACCAAATTGTTAGACACAATGCACCACTGAGAAGGGGGTGAATATGTGGTTCTCAAACTTTTTACTTTAACTATCCTATATGTGTATACCGGTTAACAAACTAAAACTAAGATAACCTACTGGTATGATAAGGAGAGATTACTCAATGCACTCACACATAAAGGGGACATCACATAACACCGACATATACGAGGAAAACCCAAGATGGGAAAAACCTCGGTGAGAAATGTTGTTGGAGTCTACTGCTCCAACCCAGCCTCACATTGAATCTTTGATTACAATGTTTAGGGCACCAACCCAAGGAGCACCAACCCCTGATTTAGGGCACCAACCCAAGGAGAACCAACCCCTGACTTTAGGGCACCAAACCAAGGAGCACCAACCCAAGGAGCTACAACCCCTGCACTGAGCTACAACTCAGTGATTACAAAATCATATTTTGATACCAAAGTTATCTTCTTGTTACAAAAGAACTTTGTAACTCTCAAGTATGTCTCTCCACCGGATCTCCTCTCTACAGATCTTTGTCGGTTTTCTATTCACCTTTTCCCTACTACACCTTGTTCTCTACTACACTCTTGTCAGTTTTCTCTTCTCTCAAAAACTCGACTGCTCTACACTAGTACTATCTTATGCCGGTTCTTTGCTTGCCTTCTCTGCAATCTTTTACACTTCTTTCCTGTCGGTTTGACCTCTATGAGTTATCTCCTATGTCAGACTCAATGGCTGACTATCGGTAGCCTTATTGATGTCAGTTGAACACTTCAACCTTGTTCTTCCTCACACTCAATCTCTTCTTCTTCTTCTAGATGATCACTTGACTAATTTATTCTTCCATGCCGCAACACTCCCTCATTTAGTGGCAACCTTGAACAATTTTGGCATGCATATTTATAACTTGGTTACCTCACTAAAAGCCAATTCAAATTTCAGGCAGTTAGGGTTTCCTCATCAACCTCGAGACAAAACCAAATCCAATCAGATCTCATCTGATCTAATTGCCTAGATTGATGAATTGTAACTCATCAATCAACCCCGCCATTGTCATGCCTTCTAGAACACACCTCCTATTTTTAGCATCCTGCTCTTAACCTTCACCTTCCTCAATCTGCTCAAATAGTCGATCACCAAGAATGATTTTGCGGTTTCCTTCACCTTCCTCAATCTGCTCAAATAGTCTATCTTGGATCTCTATTTTCTATTGACCTTAATCCGCAAACCTCCGCTTTGCATCCCATGAATCTTGCAGTCGACATAAATGTCGATCTGTCACCATCTACCTTGCTGCTTGACACTTCATCGACTCAACACATCAACCTATGTATGTGTGCCACTTCACCTCCATGTGGAAACTATGTCAACATCTACCTTTTATTGAACATCTATGTCGGTGTGGATTGGATCACTGACCAACTCCATTACCGGGTTCATCTACCAGCTTACTAACCCTATTGGTTAAACCCTTAACCGGTTTGTCATCAACCTTGCACCTCTCTTCTCTTCGAGTGGAACTCTCAACCGGTTAACACTCTTTATAACCTACCTTATGCACATCTTCATTGGATGGGAGTCTTTTGCATCTGCACTTTGTCTGTGTTATCAGTGGACATATATACCAGTAACCACCTTGATGACACAAAGTCATCATCCTTCAATTATTTCCATCTGAGGCATCTACATGTTGGTTACACTCTCTATCTATAGTTGCTCAACCTTTCCTTCTTCATCATCAGCCTAGACCATATCTCAATGGGTTTGTCAAAGTGACAAACCTATCACTCTTCATTTGTACCGGCAACTCAACATGCCTTCTTTGTTGGTCCAGTGCATATCCGTGATTTCATGCACTTAAGGCATCCCTTTGATTCATCAGTAGATCTAGTGTGAGTCTTCAAACACCTGCCTTTACCTCTTCTTCCTTATCTCACAGAATTATGATGCACATTATGCATAATAGGAGATAAGCTCCACTTACCGATTGTAGTGGATCCTTGCCATCTACATCCAGCAATGCACTCGTGTGGCTTCCCTGTTTGTGCAACATATCTTCAAATAGGCACATGTGATCTGGTGTGGGCACATTCATTATCAGTCATCTCTTCAGATGGTGACTGTATCTTTATGTTAGTAGGATGAGAGGGGGGGGTGAATTATAAAAACTCAATACTTGATGTATTCATCAGATTCAACCTCAGTAGCCTTTACTGATATGCAACTATGACTGTAAATCATTCAAACTCATAAACAGATACACTTAAAACATCATAACACATTTAGCACCAGATTTAACATGGAAACCCAAATAGGGAAAAACCACTATGGGATTTCGGACCCACTAAGAAATATACCCTTCTAGAGTATGCTCGGTTAAAATCCAATCATGTTACAGATTACATAAACACATTGCTAGATGTGACCCGGTTAAGGGATTTCCCTCAGATTTGTTAGAATCTTGTACTTTGTTAGAAGTGACCTTGTCAAAGGATTTCAAACACTCATTCAGAATGTTACCTTGCTAGAGGATTTACAAATAAGACTATTAGGTCCACTCAGTTAAGAGATTTCCTGTCACTTACAAAATAAATAACAGTATAAAATATATCTACAACTTCACATCTAAAATGCTAAAGTAGACTCTATGTGCTCAAAATAATCTTGTCATAAGACTTATCTTGCTCCTTGTTGGGCTTCTCAATCTGTTCTTTAATTAGATATTCAATCTTCTATACTTGGTAATCACTGTTGTAGTATCATTGTTCTTCTATTTGCCCGTATCTATTGTTCATCAACAATTTCTTATTTATAAACAATTCCTAACCACTTAATCTCCTTGATCACATTTCCCATGATCAATCTTAACCATCAGATCTTCAAACTTGACTAGGTTCATTAAATCCTTTGATTTGAAAATGTTTTATCTCGCCTTGGAACTTGTGCTAGGATATGACTGTTTAATCTGCATTGTAGATCTAACTCCTGATAGTTATGATACTTAATGTAAGTACATATCCAATAGCTAACAAGATGAGAGGGGGGGGGTGAATCATACAAACTTAATCTTCCATAAAAATAGCAGATTCAACCTCGGTAACATATACTTCAATAATATAACCAAAACTGCTAAACATGCAAACTCATAAGCATATAAACATCATAACACTCATAACACCAGATATAACATGGAAACCCAAATAGGGAAAAACCACTGTGGGATTTTGAACCCACTAAGAAATATACTCTTCTAGAGTATGCTCGGTTAAAAGCAAATCTGTTAAAGATTACAAACACATTGCTAGATGTGACCCGGTCAAGGGATTTCCCTCAAATCTATTAGGATCTTCACCTTGTTAGAAGTGACCTTGTTAAAGGATTTCAAACACTCAATCAGAATGTCACCTTGCTAGAGGGTTTTACAAATAAGACTGTTACGTCCACTCGGTTAAGATATTTTCTGTCACTTCACAAAATAACAGTAATAAAAATATATCTGCAACTTCACATATAAAATGCTAAAGTGGATTCTTATTTGCTCAATACAATCTAGGACTTATCTTGTCCATTTGCTGGGCTCTATACTCTATTATTCAAACAGGTCTTCAAGCTTCTGTGCTCAGTAATCACTATGTAGCATCCCTATGCATACACTTGCCCGCATACATTATTTATCAATAGTTCCTTATTTATAAACAATTTGCCAACAACTTAATATCCTTGATCACATTTCCCATGATCAATCATAGCCATCAGATCTTCAAACTTTGACCAGGTTCAATGTATCCTTCGATCTGAAAAATGTTTTACCCCACCTTGGAACTTGCATACATTTCTTGGAACTTGTGCTAGGGTAATGCGGTTCAACCTGCATTGTAGATCTTCCAGCCGATTTTCCTTTGCCACATATTCTTTAACAAACTTCATGCACAACATACCAATCATTTAATCAGTTCTAGCTCATCAGATTCCTTCATTAAATAATTCTTTTATTCATTAAATGCATTCTATTACTACTTGGTTGCAACTCGGTAAATACTAAACTTCACTCGATAGACATTCCACCTTCATTAACCGATAGCGATAACCTTAGGGTTTACCGACTAGGTTCTTTGCTTGATAACATAGTATAGTATTAACCTTACAATCAACAACATATGTATGATATCAAAACAATCTAAACATCATGATCTCATCATTGTCCAACTTGGTAATAGTTGCCCATTGAATAACTTATTTCTCCCCTTATTCATCACATTTTGTTTGTGTCTTTTACCGACATCTTTATACTCATCAAATCATACTTCTTAAGATATGGCAACATCATACTGAATTAGAAAATCAATTTCTTGACATCAATGACAAAATAATAATATTAAGATAGTAAACATCCTTAATCAGTTATATCTATAATGATCAACAACCTTCTCAATATCCTTATTGAAATGCCAACAATCTGTTATAATGCCAACAATCTCCCCCTTTGGCATTGATGGCAAAACCAATTGATTTGACCTATTCAATTTGGATTGCTGTGAGATTCTGAAATACTGAAATGCTCTCCCCTGTCACCAGTCTTCTCCCCTGTACATTAGTCTTCTCCTCTTTTCTTCAGTCTTCTCCCCCTTTGACAACAATGCCAAAAAGTAAAGAACTAAAACATAATTTATTCCTGTATGAAGTGATTTCCTGCTATTATGTGTCAACTTTGTCTTGGTTAGAGAATTATGTCTTCAATTACTATTCCCTGTATTGTTTCCTGCACACCTTTAGAAAACATCCTAAAGTGTGTAAATCAGCATCAACTCCTAAAAGATATTCTATAGGGTCATCGAATTGATGCTTTCATCGAACTCGGTCAGTGAGTAGAAGATAGGGGTAGGACCCCTAACTTACTTCTGAGATACTCAAAAGTGTCCCTTGGCAGTGGCTTGGTGAAGATATCTGCTATTTGTTCCTTTGTGCTAACATACTCCAACACCACTTTCTTCTCTTGAGCTTCTTCTCTAAGATAATGATATTTGATAGAGATGCGCCTTGTCTTAGAGTGCATAACAAGATTCTTTGAAATGTTAATGGCACTAGTATTGTCACAGAATATAGTTACTGTCTCAGTAACTTTCTCATTTATACCATCCAGAAGTTGTTTGATCCATGCTATGTTGGTACAATTCAATGCTACAGCAACATATTCAGCTTTTGTTGTTGACTATGAAACACATCCTTGTTTCTTGCTAAGCCAACTCACTAGTCTTTCTCCTAAAAAGAAAGCTCCTCCACTTGTGCTTTTCCTGTCATCAATGTTGCCTACCCAATCAGCATTAGTATAAACTCTTAAATCAAAGTCATTTCCTTTCTGATATACTAAGCCATAATCCTTAGTGCCTTTCAAGTATCTAAAAATTCTCTTGATTGTTGTCATGTGTGTTTCCTTAGGATCTGTAGAGAATCTTGCAACTATACCTACTGCATGTGCTATGTCTGGCCTGTTGTGAACAACATATTGCAACTTTCCAATCATGGATCGATAAAGTGTCTCATCAATAGATGTAGATTCATCATTCTTTGATAATTTACAATTGGTAGTCATATGAGTACTTACTGGTTTTGAATCCTCCATTCCAAATTTCTTCAAGATTTCCTTTATGTACTTGGATTGAGTAATGAAAATCTCATTTTTCATTTGCAGTATCTGTAAACCTATAAAATACTTTATCTCACCGATTAATGACATCTCAAATTCTTTTCTCATTTCATTTCCAAAGTTCTTACATAGAGAGTCATTTCCACAAAAGATAATATCATCAAAAAATATGGCTGAGATCAGTATTCCATTTTCATCATTCTTCATGTACATATTGTTGTTTTCACTTGTCCCTACAAAACCAATCTTGATCAAATAAGAGTGCAATCTTTCATACCATTCTCTAGGTGCTTGTTTCAGACCATATAAAGCTTTGTTCAATTTACATACCTGATCTTTACTCTTGTCTTCAACAAATCCTTCAGGTTGTTCAATAAAAACTTCTTCTTCTAATATACCATTCAGAAATGCAGATTTGACATCCATTTGATATACCTTGAAATTCTTGTAAGCAGCATATGCCAACAATGTTCTTACTCCTTCAAGTCTAGCTATAGGTGCAAAAGTTTCACCATAATCAATTCCTTCTTCTTGAGCATAACCTTTGCAAACTAGTCTTGCTTTATTTCGAATGACCTCACCTTTTTCATTCAGGTTGTTTCTGAAAATTCATTTTGTACCAATTACATTTTTGTCCTTCGGTCTTGGGATTAGTGTCCATGTGTCATTCTTCTTGATTTGATCAATCTCTTCTGTCATAGCATTTATCCAATCTTCACTGTTAAATGCCTCTTTCACTATCCTTGGCTCAAATTCAGATATCAGATATGTGTTCTATCTCAGTTTGTTCCTTGTCATCACTGGATCATCCTTATCTCCTATAATTTGACTTGATGCATGATGTCTTCTGATATACTTGGCTAATACAGGCTCGGTAGGCTCTGTATGATCTTCTTCATCACTTGGTAACTGGATATTCTCTTCATTTTCTTCAACAGTTCTCTCGGTAAGACTTGTCGGTTGAACATAGACAAATTCATCATAATCTTCTGGTTCCTTGGAATCATTTCTTTCAGCAAATTCATCAATTTTCACATTTGCACTTTCTACTATTTTATTAGATGATTTGATTAGACATTTAAATGCTTTGCTTCTAGAAGAATAACCTATAAATGTTCCTTCTTCACTTTTCTGATCAAACTTGCCATTTCTATCATCTTTGTGAACATAGCATCTACTTCCAAAGATTTTGAATTAACTTACATTAGGTTTCTTGTCATACCAGATTTCATATGGTGTTTTCAAAGTTCCTTTCTTCAGTTGTACTCAGTTCAGGGTGTAAACTATTGTGCTTATTGCTTCTCTCCAAAATGTTTGTGGCACTTTCTTTTCAATCATCAGGGTTCTGGCACAATCCACAATAGATTTGTTTCATCTCTCAGCTATTCCATTTTTTTGTGGAGTTCTAAGTGCAGAGACTTGTCTTTTAATACCATGATCATTGCAGAATAAGTTGAACTCATCAGATGTGAACTCTCCTCCTCTATCTGATCTAAGAAATTTCAGTTGTCTTCCTGTTTCATTTTCAACTCTTGCCTTGTACCATTTAAACATTTGTAAAGCTTCTCATTTTTCTTTTAAAAACATTACTGACATCATCCTTGAATAATCATCCACAAATAATATGAAATATTTATCACCATAATAACTTTGAATTTTCATAGGACCACAAAGAGCAGTGTGCACAAGATCTAAAATTCCCTTTGAAGTGTAGGACTTACTTGTAAAGCTTGATCTTGTCATCTTACCCATCTGGCATCCTCAACACATAGCATTCTCAGGATTTTCCAAAGTCGGTAAACCTCTTACTCAGTGCTTCTTACTTATTTTGATCAGATTATCAAAATTTACATGACAAAACCTTTTATGCCATAACCAGGTATCATCTATCTTTGCATACAGACACTTATTTCGAGTTGAGTCAAGGTGAAATGTGTTACCTTTTGTTTGTGTCCCGGTAGCATCTAACTTTCCATGCTTGTCATAAACTTTGACAATTCCTTTCTAAAATTCTATTCTGTAACCTGTGTTGTTTAGCTGTGCTACACTCAACAAATTGTATTTCAAACCTTCAACCCAATAAACATCATTGCATTTTTCATTGTCAAGAAGTGTTATGGATCCTTTACCTTTTACCAGACATGGTGCGTCATTACCAAATCTTACATAGCCTCCATAATAATCTTCTAACATAACAAACTTGTGTTTATAACCTGTCATGTGATGTGAGCATCCACTATCTATGATCCAAGAATCATTAGTATTTATGTGAGATATTAAGGCCTTTTCTTCATACCTTTCTTCATCTGATCCATCTTTGATAGCCACATAAACTACTTCCTCTGTATCAATTTCATCTGATTTATCATCATTGGATTCCTCATTGGCTATTAAGCATGACTTTCTATCTCTTCTTCTGAAGTCTCAGTGTCCTATGTAATGATTATTTTTCTGTTTGTCATCTGGGTAATCTCTCTTTTCAGTAGATTCTTTGTCAGGATAGTTAGAAGCCATATGTCTTATCTTACCACAATTGAAACATTTCAAAGGTAGTTTTCCTTTACACTTACATTTGCCTCTCGGTAACCTTTTGGCTAATAGTGCTTCAAACTCTTCTTGCTTTTTGATTTCCTCATATAGTTTGTGTACTTCTTCCATGTTCCTATGAAATCTTTCACTTGCTCCACTGTGATCTCCTTCAGAGTACTTATACTTTCTTTCATTGTAATCATTAAATTCATCAAGATGAAAAGAACTAGATGCAGATTCAACTTTATTTAACGAAGACCAACTGTTATCAAAATTACTTAACGCAAATGCATGTAGCTTACCAATAGTAGCATCTAAAGAAACCGGCATATTGGGTACAAACCTCAATTCATTGATTGCAGAGACTCGGATTGCATAAGCTAGTAGAAGGGTTCTTAATAACTTACTTGTTATATCCTTTTCTTCAATAGTTCCACCTACTTCTTTGATTTGATTGACAATCTCCTTTAGTCTTGTACTGTACTAGGTTATGTTCTCACCTTCATTCATCCTCATAGATTCAAGTTGTCCTCTTAGACTATCCACTTTTGCTCTTTGAACATGTTCATCACCGCCATACACAGATATGAGCTTGTCCCACATTTCCTTTGTATCATTGCAGCCTTTTAGATCATTAAACTCTGAGTTGGTCAATGCAGATGTTATTTCAATCATTGCTTGAATATGTTCTTGCTTTGCCTTTATCTCTTCCATTATCAATGGATAGGTGCTCAGTGTAATGAAATCATTCTCCAGATAATATACAACATATTCTCCAACTCCTGATAGGTGCAGCTTCATCCTTTTCTGCCATGTAGAGAAACTTGACTTGTTCAGCTTCGGTGTATTCCTCTTATACATCTTTAGATCTTTGCCTCAAGTACCTTTAAACTTTTCTTCCGGAGTCCAAATGAGAGGGGGGGTGAATCATACAAACTTAATCTTCCATAAAAACAACAGATTCAACCTCGGTAACATATACTTTAGTAATATAACCAAAACTGCTAAACATGCAAACTCATAAGCATATAAACATCATAACACTCATAACGCCAGATATAATGTGGAAACCCAAATAAGGAAAAACCACTATGGGATTTCGGACCCACTAAGAAATATGCTCTTCTAGAGTATGCTCGGTTAAAAGCAAATCTTGTTAAAGATTACAAACACATTGCTAGATGTGACCCGGTTAAGGGATTTCCCTCAGATCTGTTAGGATCTTCACCTTGTTAGAAGTGACCTTGTTAAAGGATTTCAAACACTCAATTAGAATGTCACCTTGCTAGAGGGTTTTACAAATAAGACTGTTAAGTCCACTCGGTTAAGAGATTTTTTGTCACTTCACAAAATAACAGTAATAAAAATCTATCTGCAACTTCACATCTAAAATGCTAAAGCATATTCTTATTTGCTCAATACAATCTAGGACTTATCTTGTCCATCTACTGGGCTCTATACTCTGTTATTCAAACAGGTCTTCAAGCTTCTGTGCTCGATAATCACTATGTAGCATCCTTGTGCATACACTTGCTCACATACATTGTTTATCAACAGTTCCTTATTTATAAACAATTTGCCAATCGCTTAATCTCCTTGATCACATTTCCCATGATCAATCATAGCCATCAGTTCTTCAAACTTTGACCAGGTTCAATGTATCATTCGATTTGAAAAATGTTTTACCCCGCCTTGGAACTTGCATACATTTCTTGGAACTTGTGCTAGGGTAATGCGGTTCAATCTGCGCTATAGATCTTCCAACCGATTTTCCTTTGCCATAGATTCTTTAACAAACTTCATGCATGACATATTAATCATTTAATCAGTTCCAGCTCATCAGCTTCCTTAATTAAATAATGCTTTTATTCATTCAATGCATTCTGTTACTACTCGGTTGCAACTCGGTAAATACTAAACTTCACTCAGTAGACATTCTGCCTTCATTAACCGATAGCGATAACCTTAGGGTTTACCGATTAGGTTCTTTGTTCGATAACATAGTATAGTATTAACCTTACAATCAACAACGTATGTATGATATCAAAACAATCTAAACATCATGATCTCATCATTGTCTAACTCAGTAATAGTTGCCCATTGAATAACTTATTTCTCCCCTTATTCATCACATTTTGTCTATGTCTTTGACCGACATCTTTATACTCATCAAATCATACTTCTTAAGATATGGGAACATCATACTGAATTAGAAAATCAATTTATTGACATCAATGACAAAATAATAATATTAAGACAGTAAACATCCTTAATCAGTTATATCCATAATGATCAACAACCTTCTCAATATCTCTGTTATACTGCCAACAATCTATTATAATGCCAACAACTCTTGTATTTTCATTGTCATAGATCTTCGACAAACTTCTTGCACGACATACCAATCATCTATACATCTCCAGCTCATTGGAATCCTTCATTTAATAATGCTTTTATCCATCCAATGCATTTTGTTATTACTCGGTTGTTACTCGGTAAATACTGAACCTTTACTCGGTAGATATTCTGCCTTCTTTAACCAATATCGATAACCTTAGGGTTTACTGACTAGCTTCTTTTCTCAGTAACATAGAACAGATCCAAACCTATATTCATCTATTGAATGAAATCTTTTCTCCTTCATGTTCAGTCTTCGAATACTCATTATGTAGGATATCAAAATAATCAAAACAACAAAATCTCATCATTTTCTTACTCGGTAGTAGTTGCCCATTGAATAACTTATTACTCCCCTTCATTTTCATTCTTTCTGTGTCACTTACCAACATCTTTATACTTATCAAAATATACTCATTAAGATATGGCAACATCATACTGAATCAGAAAATCAATTGCTTGACATCAATGACAAAATAATATTATTAAGATAGTAATCATCCTTTCTCGGTTATATCCATAATCTTCAATAACCTTCTCAATATCCTCATACCAACAAACTTACTTGAATGCCAACAATCTCCCTTTGTGAAATGCTAACAATCTCTCCCTTTGGCATTGATGGCAAAACCAACTTGATTTTATTTCAATTGATTCAGATTCGGATTGCTGATAATCTTCTCCTGTTATCCTTGAATTCTCCCATATTCACCTATTAATCTTCACTAATTAGTCTTCTTCCCCTTTGACAACAATGCCAAAAAGTAAAACTAATTCATGATTTCTTCCATTGTGAAGTAATTTGCTTACTGAAAATATAAATGTATCATCTCAGTCTCGGTCAGAGCAACTTGTCTTCAGTCACTTATTGCTTGCACAACTTTAGGTAACCTCCTAAAGTGTGTAAATCAGCATCAACTCCTAAATAGTTAATCTGTAAATTCATAGAATTGATGCTTTCACCGAACTCTATCAGTGAGTGCTAGATAGGGGTAGGACCCCTAACTTACTTCTGAGATACTCAAAAGTGTCCCTTGGCAGTGGCTTTGTGAAAATGTCTTCTATTTGTTCCTTTGAACTAATATATTCTAGCGCAACTTTCTTTTCTTGAACTTCTTCTCTGAGATAATGATACTTTATGGAGATGTGCTTTGTCTTAGAATGCATTATCAGATTCTTTGAGATGTTAATGGCACTAGTGTTATCACAGAATATAGTTACTGGCTCGGTAACTTTCTCATTCATTCCTTCCAACAGTTGTTTGATCCATGCAATATTGGTACAATTCAATGCTGCAGCGACATATTCAGCTTCAGCTGTTGACTGTGAAATGCATCCTTGTTTCTTGCTAAGCCAGCTTACTAGTCTGTCTCCCAGAAAGAAAGCTCCACCGCTTGTGCTTTTCCTATCATCAATGTTCCTTGCCCAATCAGCATCAGTGTAGACTTTTAAGTCAAAATCATTCCTCTTTTTATACACTAAACCATAATTTTTCGATGCCTCTTAAGTATCTAAAAAATCTCTTGATTGTTGTCATATGGGTTTCTTTGGGATCTATAGAAAATCTTGCAACTATACCTACTGCATGTGCTATATCCGACCTACTGTGAACCACATATTGCAACTTTCCAATCATAGATCGGTAAAGTGTCTCATCAACAGATGCAGATTCATCACTCTTTGATAGTTTACAATTGTTAGTCATAGGAGTACTTACAGGTCTAGAATCCTCCATTCCAAATTTCTTCAAGATTTCCTTTATATACTTGGATTGAGTAATGAAAATCTCATTTTTCATTTGCAGTATCTGTAAACCTATAAAATACTTTATTTCACCAATTAATGACATTTCAAATTCTTTGCACATTTCATTTCCAAAGTTCTTGCATAAAGAGTCATTTCCACAAAAAATAATATCATCAACAAATATGGCTAAAAGCAGTATTCCATTGTCTTCATCATTATTCATATACATGTTGTTTTCACTTGTCCTTATAAATCCAATCTTGATTAAGTAAGAGTACAGTCTTTCATACCATGCTCTAGGTGCTTGCTTTAGACCATACAATGCTTTGTTTAACTTACATACCTGATCTTTATTCTTGTCTTCAATAAATCCTTCAGGTTGTTCAATATAAACTTCTTCTTCTAGTATACCATTTAAAAATGCAGATTTAACATCCATTTGATATACCTTGAAATTTTTGTAAGCAGCATATGCCAACAATGTTCTCACTCCTTCAAGTCTTGTCACAGGTGCAAAAGTCTCACCATAATCTATTCCTTCTTCTTGAGCATAACCTTTGCAAACTAGTCTTGCTTTATTCCGAATGACATCTCTTTTTCATTTAGCTTGTTTCTAAAAAATCCACTTTGTACCGATCACATTTTTCTCTTTTGGTCTTGGGACCAGTGTCCATGTTTCATTCTTCTTGATTTGTTCAATCTCTTCTGTCATAGCATTTACCCAATCTTCATTACTAAATGCCTCTTTTACTATTTTTGGTTCAAATTCAGATATCAGACATGTGTTTTGTCATAGTTTGTTCCTTGTCATCACTGGATCATCCTTATCTCCTATAATTTGACTTGATGCATGATTTCTTCTGACATATTTGGCTAATATAGGCTCGGTAGGATCTGTATGATCTTCTTCATCACTCGGTAACTGGGTATTTTCTTCATTTTCTTCATCAACTTTCTCGGTAGGACTTCTCGGTTGGACATAAACAAACTCTTCATAATCTTTTGATTCTTTGGAATTTCCTTCTTCATTTCTTTCTGCAAATTCATCATTTTTCACATTTGCACTTTGTACTATTTTGTTAGATGATTTGATTAGACATTTAAATGCTTTACTTCTAGAAGAATAACCAAGAAATGTTCCTTCCTTGCTTTTCTAATCAAACTTTCCATTTCTGTCATCTTTGTGAGCATAACATCTGTTCAAAATATTCTAAAGTAACTTACATTAGGTTTCTTGTCATACTAGATTTCATACGATGTCTTCAAAGTTGCTTTCTTCAGTTGTACTCGGTTTCGGGTGTAAACTACAGTGTTGATCGCTTCTCTCCAAAATGTTTGAGGTACCCTCTTTTCTATAATCAGGGTTCTGGCACAATCTATAATTGATCTGTTTCTTCTTTCAGCTATCCCATTTTGCTAAGGTGTTCTTGGTGCAGATACTTGTCTCTTTATACCATGATCATTGCAAAATAGGTTAAATTCATCAGAAATGAATTCTCCTCCTCTATCAGATCTTAGACATTTCAACTGTCTTCCTGTTTCTTTTTCAACTCTAGCTTTGTACCATTGAACATTTAAAAGGCTTCTGATTTTTCTTTTAAAAACATAACTGACATCATCCTTGAGTAATCAACCACAAATAATATAAAATATTTATCACCAAAATAACTTTGAACTTTCATAGGACCACAGAGATCAGTGTGCAAGAGATCTAAAATTCCTTTAGAAGTGTAGGACTTACTTGTAAAGCTTGACTTTTTCATCTTACCCATTTGGCATCCTCGGCATATTGCATTCTCGGGTTTTCCAAGCTCTGTAGACCTCTTACTCGGTGCTTCTTACTTATTTTGATCAGGTTATCAAAATTTACATGAGAAAACCTTTTGTGCCATAACCATGTATCTTCTATTTTAGCATACAGACAATTGTTCCGAGTTGAGTCAAGATGAAATGTATTACCGCACCCAACAAGGCTTTTGCAGCCTAATCTAGTACCGGATTGGAAATGGGATATCATTTCCATGGGTTTCATTGTTGGTTTGCTTGTCTCTTCATGTCGCCATGATGCCATCATGATCATAGTTGACAGATTGACTAAGGTTGCTCATTTTTTTCCTATTCGAGCTTCCTACACAGCAGCAGTGGTGGCACGAGTCTTCTTAGAAGAATTAGTGAGATTGGATGGGATTCCAAGGTAGATCATATCTGATAGAGATCATGTCTTTACCTCAGCATTGTGGACCTCACTTCAGCATGCTTTGGGGACTCAGTTGAATTTTAGTTCAGCTTATCATCCAGAGACAGATGGTCAGACAAAGAGAGTAAATTAGGTATTAGAGGACATGCTTCGCATGTATGTGATGGACCAACAGTCACGTTGGGAGGACTATATATATCTACTGGAGTTTTCTTATAACAATGGATATCATAGCTCCATAGGTATGTCCCCCTTTCAGGCATTGTATGGTCGTCCTTGCCGCACTCCTTTGAGTTGGGATTAGTTAGAGGATAGGGTGCTTATAGGACCGGATATTCTTTGGGAGATGGAGCAGCAGGTAGATAGGATTCGTGAGCATTTAGTAGCAGCACATGATAGATAGAATAAGTATGTAGATGCTCATAGGATAGATCATCAGTTTTCTATTGGCGATCGTGTGTTCTTGAGAGTGCATCCGCGGAAGAGTACGATTTTTTATGGAAAGGGATCTAAGTTGGCGCCTTGGTTTGTTGGACCTTTTGAGATCCTTGAGAGGATAGGACCTATTGCCTACCGTCATGCTTTGCCACCGAGTCTATCCCGCATCCACGATGTCTTTCATGTTTCAGTTCTTCGACCTTATCATCCAGATGTGACACATGTTCTTGATTGGAACTCTTTGCAGGTCGAGGATGGGCAACTTTCCATGGAGCCCATGCGCATTCTTCAGCGTTGGGATTTGATCCTCAGGGGTCGTACCATCGACCAGGTAAGGGTCCTATGGGACCCAAATGATGAGGCCTCAGTGACTTGGGAGGATGCAGCAAAGATGAAAGAACTGTATTCTTATTTATTTTAGGCTTCCAGGAGTAAGCCTAGTTTTGGGGGGAGAATGTAGTACCCCTACTAGTTTGAACTCATTAGACTCATATTTTATTATTGGTTGTTTTTCAGTGGATACATTACCATGACATATTATTCAGATTTTTATGACATTATGCTTTATTTGGAGATGAGATGTATAATTTATTTGCAGTATTTCAGTACTTGTGATTTATGGCATTTTATGTATTATTGCTATGTACTGACATTTTACTTTATTTATGCAATGTGGAATTATATGTTGTGTGTTTGCGAGTGTATTGGATGCAAGGGGATGATTTTTCTTCACTCATTTTGGTGAGACAAGGAACGTCGCGATTCTCCTTCATCGGTGTGTATGTCATGTTTTATATATTTTATATATATATGCATGTGTGGTTTGGTGATGCAGGATATTGCAGGTACAAGTACCGGGTAGGTATGAGGTATTGTCTCCACCTGGCTTCACAGGTCTGAGCATGCCTTATATTTTTCGATGGAAGTGGAGGAGATAGTAGTTGACCCTATTTTACTCAATTACACTTGTATGAGTGTCGTCAGTTAGTCGTTTTGTCAGTTAGTTCGGTCTTCGTATTTTGTCATTTTATCTTTTATGGGTAATTGCTTGAGATTTGTTTAATTTGAGTGTTTTAGTGGATTTAATTAATTAATTAATTAAGTTTATGAAATTATCTCAGTATTGTATTGTTTATGCATTGAGATTATAAATTTAGTTAATTAAAGAAATTATTAAATTAAGTTGCAAGCTACATGGTATTTGAAATATATTGTTATTTAAATAAATTAGATTAAATATATTTATTGTTTCCTTGAATTTTAAATAAATAAATGATTAAATAAATAAAAGAATAAATAAATGAATAAAAGGATTATTCAGAATTAAAATATTGTATTAATTCTTTATTTAGAAAATTAATTAATGTGCATGAGAAAAGTAAAGAAAGAATAATGTTTTTTAATTATTGCATGTGATAAATTTAGAAAATAAAATAAAAAAATTACTATTATTCTAAATTTAGGTTTTTTGTGAAAAAGCTATTGAACCTAGAATTTTAGTTTAAATAGGGGTTAGGTCTTTATTTTAGTTACACATAGGGACGCACAAAAACAGGTCAAGAATTTTTGGTGAAGAAATTTATTGGAAGATTATTGAAGGGATTAGGGTTCTTCTACAGATTTCTTCCAGGAAAGCTATACCAGGTTGGATGATTTCTTAGTTGTGTGTTTTATTAAAAATATTTCTATTTGTTTCTGCTTGATGTGTGTAAAATAATTGTCAAATTCAAAACCCTCTTCTGGTGAATTCGAGTTTTGTTTTAAAATCCATGTCCGATGGGTATTTCTAATTTATGGGAAGTATGTAATTTTGAGAAAATTAAGGGAAATTATTATAGAAAATTTGTCAGATTTTAGGATGCATGGAAATTACAAGATTTGTGAGAAAGGGTATTTACCTGAGAAATGGTTTTATTTACCTTAAGAAAACAAATTTAATGAATTTGTCAGATTTTAGGATACATGGAAATTACAAGATTTGTGAGAAAGGGTATTTACCTGAGAAATGGTTTTAATTACCTTATGAAAATAAATTTAATTACACATTAAATTTATTTGGGTTAATTAAATTTTTTTTAAAATATTGCTCTTTTTATTATTTTACTTAAATTCTGTGAAAAGGGAATTATTGAAAAAATATTGTTTTTATTATAAATGTTAAAAATATATTAAAAAAAAAAATTAATTTATTAAATTATGTGGGGAGGCTATGCCTCTACCCACGCAGCTCTACCTTCGGTAGTGGCTGTTGCCATAGGGCAGCAGCGCTACCCAAGGGTAGTGGCTGCTGCCATAGGGCAGCAGCGCTACCCAAGGGTAGTGGCTGCTGCCTATGGTAGCACTGCTACCTTGGAAGCCATCACTAGGTTTTTTTTTTTTTAAAAAGATTTTAATTTTAATTTTTTATTTTAGTTTTTAATTTTATTTATTATTTTATTGTTATTTAGTTTTTTTTAAATAGAAAAAAATAAATAATAATTAATAAATAATAAATAAATAATAATAAAATAATTATAATGTGTTAATATATATATGTATATTTAAATAGACATATATGTATATATATATAGTTATTTTATTTTAATTGTCAATTTAAGAATAAAGAATTTAGAATTTAGTATTTTTATAATTTTAAATTCGATATACATATTGGAAATACATTAGGAGATTAATACATATGTAAATTATTTTTAAATCTTTTTGGACAAATGACAAGATGGATGTTTTTGGTATTAAATAGTTGTAAATTCTTGTTATCTGGAAATTCGTAAATTGCATGTTATTTATGCTTTGGTTGTTTTTAAGGAAAGATTGCCTGTAATAGGATCTTGCATATATTGTGTTCTCAGTCAAGTTTTATTTCATTGCAATTTTGGTTAAATTGTCATTGTGTCCTATGTTATTATTTCTCCTAGACCAGGTGTTGTTGTATAACCTGTTTGATATGAGCCATTGTGTGTTTTTGTCCAAATGGTCAATCTTGGGTTGGTATTTGTGTATCCTTCACCTATGCTTGTCAGGATTGTTTATGGTTGCTTGTTTCGCCATAGAGTTCCCGTAGAGAGAAACATTTCCTGTTAGTGTCCTAGGAGAGAGAGTGGCTTTCGAGCGGGGACCATGCCCGAAGTGGATGACAAGATAACCTGTCGAAAGTTAGTTAAAAAGTGATAACCTAATAATTGATTAGGGGGTAGGTAGATTAAATATTAATTAAGATAAATGTGCCTCGTGCATAGGTGAGTGCTTGTACAGGGCTCATGATGTTACGAGAAGGCCTAGAATGGAAAACTTACCACCTTGTCTTCACGAAATGATTGGTAGGGTCCGCATGAGACTTAGTTGGAATCGGAGGCTCGAGAGAGGTTACCAGGAGAAACTCGAGTATGGGGGTCGGGACCTATGGAGGTTGTACCATGGTAACCATCAAGCTATGCGATGACACTCTCTTCTTAGAGTCACTAGTGTTTTGTGAGTTGTGTTACATGGATGGTTGCAAAGTCCTGTAGTCCTTTTGTACTTGTCTTACTTTGCTTGGTTGAGGGTTTTCTATTATCTCCTAGCATGGTGGGGTGGTTCCATTTCACGATCACATGGTTGGGTGGTAGTGCCACTTCCCATCGGATGTTCTGGATTGTATCTTCAAGCGAGGAAAGGCTTCCCTGGTGTTTCTTGGATTGTGGTTTATGTACCAGCTCTTGTTCGAGATCATTGTTTAGTTGAGACCTTGTGGTCATTGTATCAGACTTTTATGTAACCTTGATATTATATCTTTGTAACCAGTGGTATTATTGGAAGCCATGTATTTATGGATATTGTAATATTATTATGTCAGTGAAATGAATGTTATTGTTTTGATCTTATGTTTAAATGGTTTATGGAAATTGGATACATTGGAATACTTTTATTTCTTTATTGTGAAATTTGGATGTATGTGTAATGTTAAACTTAAGTATTCAATTTATCTAATTAAATGGATTAACTGTGGTGTTAATATAATCTATGAAATTAATCTTCGTTGGTTACCCTTAGGAAAACTTATGATGGACTTCCGCCATGTTGTTAAACGTGCAATGATTATAGTTAGTACACTTAGTCTTTAACAAAAAAAAATTATTTCACCCTTTAGTTGCCTAGTTGTGTTGTTTTCCTTTAGGGTTCCTGGCAGGGCATTACATGTTTATCACCTGTCATGTGATGTGAGCATCCACTATCTATGATCCAAGAATCATTTTTATTTATGTGAGATATCAAGGATTTTTCCTTATACCTTTCTTCATCTGATCCATCTTTGATAGCCACATATACAACTTCCTATATCTCAGTCCCATCAGATTTGTCATCGTTGGATTCCTCATCAGCTACTAGGCATGTCTTTCTATCTCTCCTTTTGAAGTCTCAGTGTCCTCTGTATTGGTTGTCTTTTTGTTTGTCATCTCGATATTCTCTCTTTTCACTAGATTCTTTGTCAGGATAGTTAGAAGCCATATGTCATATTTTATCACAGTTAAAACATTTTAAAGGTAACTTTCCTTTATACTTACCTTTGCCTCTTGGTAACCTTTTGGCTAATAATGCTTCAAACTCTTCTTGCTTTCTAATTTCCTCATATAGTTTGTGTACCTCTTCCATGTTTTTGAGAAATCTCTCACTTGTTCCACTATGATTTCCTTCAGTATACTTATACATTCTATCATTGTAATCATCAGATTCACCAAGATGAAAAGAACTGAATGCAGATTCAACTTTATTTACCAAAGACCCACTGTTATCAAAATTACTTAACTCAAATGCATGTAGCTTATCGATAGTAGCATCCAAAGAGACTGGCATGTTTGGTACAGACCTTAATTCATTGATTGCAGAGACTCGAATGGCATAAGCAGGTAGAAGTGTTCTAAGCAACTTACTTGTTACATCCTTTTCTTCAATAGTTCCTCCTGCTCCTTTGATTTGATTGACAATTTCCTTTAACCTTGTACTGTATTGGGTTATGTTCTCACCTTCATTCATTCTCAAGGATTCAAGCTGACCTCTTAGACTATGTATTTTTTCTCTCTGAACATGTTCATCACCACCATACACAGATATAAGCTTGTTCCACATTGCTTTGGCATCAATGCAGCCTTCTAGATCATTGAACTCTGAGTCGGTTAATGTTGATGTTATTTCAATCATTGCTTGAATATGTTCTTGCTTTTCCTTTATCTCTTCCATTGTCATTGGGTAGGTGCTAGGTGCACTGTAATCATTCTCCAGATAGTATGTTGCATATTCTCCAATTCCTGATAAGTGCAGCTTCATCCTTTTCTGCCATGTGGAGAAACTGTTGGGAAAAATGGTGTCTCAACCTTGCATTTATGCGAGGTTACTATTTATAGTAAGTTTTTATTTGAGCACGAAATGGTGCGAAACTCTCCCTGAAGCTTCTGGTTGGCTAGATAAGCATTCCGGTAAAGTTTCGTCGCAAGGTCACAGCTAGTTTTGAAGATATTAAAGTTTTCATCTTGGAGGGGTGCAATAAAATGTTTAAACTTAATTTTGGGGACTTTAGAGGCTCCAAAACGCCCTGAAAAGTTGCCGTAACCGGCGAAGCGGGTTACAAGGTGATAGAGCACTTCACGAGCTTTCCGGCGCTTCAAACGGTTCGTCAATCGGACACCCGGTTCTCAAGTTATGGCCTCCGGAAGTTTGTACTCCTGAAATAGGAAAAATAATTTGTATCGAATACATAAATGAGCTGTAAAAGGGAGTGACACGTGTTGATGTGTGCTTTAACATGTCATAGAAGGGAGATAAGGTCGGCTACACCTTATTGGGTGGTTTTAGCCCATGGTTTTGTAATACCGTTTGACGGTTTCTTGTATTGTATCTCCTATTTATGAGGTGTGTGAGATAGAGGTTGTGTGTAAGAGTCTTATGGCTATTGAGTTGCCTCTGAATCTCTGATTAGTGGTACTCCTGTGAAGAGCTTGCTCTGCAAGTATTTTGTAATCTGTTTTTGATTGCTGAATAAAATATTGAGCTGCTTTTGGAGGGTGGGGTTTTTCTCCCGAAAGGGTTTTCCCCACGTAAATCATTGTGTTGTGGTATGAATGCTATTATATCTATTTCTATTTTCTGTAACTGTTGTAATGATCTGAAAAAGTTTTGCATTACCCTCCTCTCAAGGTTAGTGTAGGAAGTTGTTTCCGCTACTTAACTTCCTTACAAGTGGTATCAGATCCTGATCACCTTTGGTTTCAATTGTGGGCAGTTGGGTTTTTTGAACTAATCCAGATTTGAGTGGGAGCTTGTGCAGAAGACACTTTTTGATCTTGTTGCAGGAATATTCAGATGGCGAGTTCGTCAGGGAGAATAGAGGTGGAGAAATTTAATGGAAGTAATTTTGAGATGTGGAAGCTGAAGATGGAAGATCTGCTAATAGATCGAGATCTTTGGGATGCTGTTGATGCGAATGTCCAAAGGCCCTTAGATCCTACTGCGGCAGCTCAGTATGATGTTATGGACCGAAAAGCCAAGGGTCTAATCAGACTGTGCCTGGCAGACTCTGTTCTAATCAATGTCCATGAAGAGAACTCTGCAAAGAAGCTATGGACTAAGCTTGGTGAGATGTATCAAGTGAAATCTTTATTAAATCAAATTTTCTTAAGAAAGAAATTGTATTCCTTGAAGATGGAAGAGGGTGGACGAATTGCAGACCACCTAGAAGCATTCAATATGATTGTGGCTCAATTAGTATCCGTCGGTGTTAAGATGGATGAGGAGGAGAAATGCCAGATCTTGCTTTGTTCTTTGCCTGATTCGTGGGATTCTCTTGTTATGGCTATTGGTAGTACTTCTGTTGTTTTGAAATCTGAAGACGTGGTGGGTGCCCTACTCGGTGAAGAGATGCGAAGGAAGGTATCCATCAGTTCAAAGGAATCCCTAACCGTTCGTGGAAGACCTAAGGAGAAAGGCAAGAAGAATGAGAAGCGCGGCAAGTCCAAATCCAAAGGGAGATCGAAATCTCCTGGAAAGTCCAAAGTCATTTGCTGGAATTGCGGTAAACCGGGTCACATCCGTAAGGACTGCAAAGAAGAAAAGAAGAAGAAAAAGAAAAAGTTCGATTCTGATTCTGAGTCCGACAAGGAAGATGGCGATGCATTTATTGCGGCTTTGGCAACTCATGCAGGTAATGATGCCTGGCTAATTGACTCAGGTGCATCTTTTCATATGACTTCCAATAGAGATTGGTTTTCTGAATATGAAGGATTTAATGGAGGTAAGGTGTACTTGGGTGATGATTCACCTCTAGACATTGTTGGTCGAGGTAAGGTTAGAATCAGGTTTTCTGATGGTAGAATAAAAGGGATTAATGGTGTGCTGCATATCCCTGGATTAAAACGAAACCTGTTATCTGTGAGCAAACTGATAGATGTAGGTGTGCAGGTAGTCTTTTCTGAAACAGGATGTAAGATGATTAAGGGTGCTATGGTAGTTGCTAGAGGTGTCAGGTTTGGCACTTTGTATAAGCTTGAAGCATACACTGTTGAGTGTAATAGCACTTCTGTAAAAAGTAAATCTGTGGATACCTCACTGGAAGATTTGAAGGTTTCACCTTCAGCAGATGGAAATGGTTTTTGGGTACCTAAGGGTGCACTTTCGTCTGAAGCAAAGTTACCTGCAGAGAAGACTATGTTATGGCACCAGAGACTTGGCCACATTGGAGAAAAGGGTCTAAGGACCTTGAAAAATAAAAACCTTGTTGAAGGTTTGAATGACTGTAACCTTGACTTTGATTTCTGTGAGCATTGCATTTATGGAAAACAAAACCGCGTTCAGTTTTACTCGAGTTCTCATAAAACTTGTGGTGTTTTGGATCTTATCCATTCTGATGTGTTTGGTCCAGTAGATGTCTCTTCGATTGGAAAATCCACATATTATGTTTCATTTATTGATGATTTTAGTAGAAGGACATGGGTTTATTTTCTAAAGAGTAAATCTGAAGTTTTTAATCGTTTTAAAGAATTTAAAGCAATGGTTGAGTTGCAGACTGGAAAGAAAATAAAATGTTTGAGAACTGATAATGGCGGTGAGTTTTGCTCTAATGATTTTGATAGATTCTGTAAAGACTGTGGAATTAACAGGCAGAAGACAACTCCGTATTCTCCACAGCAGAATGGAGTTGCAGAAAGAATGAACAGGACACTGATGGAAAAGGCTAGGAGTATGTTGAGTGGTGCTGGTCTTGAACAAAAGTTTTGGGCTGAAGCTGTTGCCACTGCTTGCTACCTGATTAACAGGTCTCCTACATCAGCTCTTGTTGATAAAACGCCTATGGAAGCATGGTCAGGTCACAAGCCTTCATTGAGACATCTTAGAGTTTTTGGTTGCGAGGCATATGCACATGTGCCAAAGGAGAAGCGAACAAAGTTGGAGAACAAGGCTGTGAAATGTATCTTCATCGGGTATAGTTATGGTGTGAAAGGATACAAGCTTTGGGACCCTGTTGCACAAAAGGTAATTCACAGTAGAAGTGTTATTTTTAGAGAAATTAAGTCTCCTTCTGTTACATTGCAGCCAGAACAGACTAAAAAAGAAGATGTGATTCAACTTCCTTCTACACCTGAAAGAGTTGAATCAAGACCCCTAGATAGGCAAGAATTTGAGGAGAGCTCGTCTAGCTCTGAATCTTCAGAAGAGGAGGAAGAACCTCCAACTCAGCTTGTTCGAAGGTCTACAAGACATAGACAACCACCTGAAAGGTATTCACCTGATGATTGGAGATGTATTTTTGCTTTGAATACTAGTGTGGATGAACCGAAATCTGTAGAAGAGGCATTAGGTATGAATGATGCAGAATCTTGGAAGATTGCTATGGAGGAAGAAATGGCAGCTTTGAAAAAGAATGATACATGGGATCTTGTACCATTGCCTGAAGGACGAAAACCTGTTGGTTGTAAATGGGTGTTCAAGAAAAAGATTGGTTCAGATGGAAGCATTGAGAAGTATAAAGCAAGGTTGGTTGCAAAAGGCTACTCTCAGGTTGAGGGTGTTGATTACGGTGAGATATTTTCTCCTGTTGCAAAAATGACGTCCATTAGATTTTTGCTTTCTATTGCTACTGCTTATGATTTAGAGGTTGAGCAAATGGATGTGAAAACTGCTTTCCTTCATGGTGATTTGGAGGAAGATATTTATATGACACAGCCGGAGCACTATGTGGTGAAAGGCAAAAGTAATTTGGTCTGTAAATTGAAGAAATCTTTGTATGGCCTCAAACAAAGTCCTAGGATGTGGTACCAGAAATTTGATACATATGTGTTGAGTTTGGGATTTGAACGTTCTAAATCAGATCACTGTGTTTATTATAAATCTTATGGTGATCATTTCTTATTCATTGCATTGTATGTTGATGATATGTTATTCATTGGTAAAGGGAAAGGTATGATTTCAGAACTGAAGTCTCAGCTCGCTGCTAAATTTGAAATGAAAGATCTTGGTGTAGCAAAGCACATTCTTGGGATGAAAATTAGAAGAGATAGGGCGAACAGAAAGCTATGGCTAGGCCAGAGTAAGTATGTGAATTCAGTGTTACAGAGGTTCAACATGCAGAATTGTAGACCATTGAGTGTTCCTTTTACAGTTGGAATGAAACTATCTGTTTCAGATTGTCCTACATCCCCATTGGAGATGGAAGACATGAGCAGAGTGCCTTACCAGAGTGCAGTTGGAAGCTTGATGTATGCTATGGTCTGTACTAGACTAGATATTGCCCAAGCAGTGGGAGTACTTTCTAGATATATGTCTAATCCTGGTAGAGTTCATTGGGATGCAGTCAAAAGAGTTTTCAGATATTTGAAGGGTACTTCAGAGTATTCTTTGTGTTATCATGGTAATTCAGTTGGAGACATGACTTCCCTTGATATCCATGGTTATGTAGATTCAGATTGGGCAGGTGATATTGATAGAAGAAGATCCACCAGTGCTTATGTGTTTACTTTGTTTGGTGGTGCAATTAGTTGGATGAGTAAGCGACAGGCTGTGGTTGCTCTATCCACTACTGAAGCAGAGTATATGGCAGCTACTCATGCTTGTAAAGAGGCCATTTGGCTTAAGAGACTGTGTTCGGATATTGGAATAAAACAAGGTACAGTGACAGTTTACTGTGACAGTCAGAGTGCAATTAGCCTAGCTAAGAACCCGACATTTCATGCCCAGACCAAACATATTGATGTTCAGTATCATTTTGTTAGAGATATGGTCGAAGATGGTAGGGTGAAGCTGGTTAAGGTGGAAACTTTGATGAATGTTGCAGATGCTTTAACTAAGGCTGTGAGCACAGAGAAGTTCAGATGGTGTTCAGAGTCTATGGGCCTTATGGCCCCTAGCAATTGATTCATTGTGTTGACATTCCCTTCCGCTCATGCAAGGTGTTCGACAAGTGGGAGATTTGTTGGGAAAAATGGTGTCTCAACCTTGCATTTATGCGAGGTTACTATTTATAGTAAGTTTTTATTTGAGCACGAAATGGTGCGAAACTCTCCCTGAAGCTTCTGGTTGGCTAGATAAGCATTCCGGTAAAGTTTCGTCGCAAGGTCACAGCTAGTTTTGAAGATATTAAAGTTTTCATCTTGGAGGGGTGCAATAAAATGTTTAAACTTAATTTTGGGGACTTTAGAGGCTCCAAAACGCCCTGAAAAGTTGCCGTAACCGGCAAAGCTGGTTACAAGGTGATAGAGAACTTCACGAGCTTTCCGGCGCTTCAAACGGTTCGTCAATCGGACACCCGGTTCTCAAGTTATGGCCTCCGGAAGTTTGTACTCCTGAAATAGGAAAAATAATTTGTATCGAATACATAAATGAGCTGTAAAAGGGAGTGACACGTGTTGATGTGTGCTTTAACATGTCATAGAAGGGAGATAAGGTCGGCTACACCTTATTGGGTGGTTTTAGCCCATGGTTTTGTAATACCGTTTGACGGTTTCTTGTATTGTATCTCCTATTTATGAGGTGTGTGAGATAGAGGTTGTGTGTAAGAGTCTTATGGCTATTGAGTTGCCTCTGAATCTCTGATTAGTGGTACTCCTGTGAAGAGCTTGCTCTGCAAGTATTTTGTAATCTGTTTTTGATTGCTGAATAAAATATTGAGCTGCTTTTGGAGGGTGGGGTTTTTCTCCCGAAAGGGTTTTCCCCACGTAAATCATTGTGTTGTGGTATGAATGCTATTATATCTATTTCTATTTTCTGTAACTGTTGTAATGATCTGAAAAAGTTTTGCATTACCCTCCTCTCAAGGTTAGTGTAGGAAGTTGTTTCCGCTACTTAACTTCCTTACAGAAACTAGACTTGTTCAGCTTTGGTGCATCCCTTTTATACATCTTCGGATCTTGCCTCAAGTACCTTTAAACTTTTCTTCCAAAGTCCAAAGCTCTGATACCAATTGCTAGTAGAATGAGAGGAGGGGGGTGAATCATAAAAACTCAATACTTAATGTATTCATCAGATTCAACCTCGGTAGCCTTTACTGATATGCAACTATGACTGTAAATCATTCAAACTCATAAATAGATACACTTAAAACATCATAACACATTTAACACCAGATTTAACGTGGAAACCCAAATAGGGAAAAAAAACTATGGGATTTTGGACCCACTAAGAAATATACCCTTCTAGAGTATGCTCAGTTAAAAGCCAATATTGTTACAGATTACATAAACACATTGCTATATGTGACCCGGTTAAGGGATTTCCCTCAGATTTGTTAGAATCTTGCACTTTGTTAGAAGTGACCTTGTCAAAGGATTTCAAACACTCATTCAGAATGTTACCTTGCTAGAGGATTTACAAATAAGACTGTTAGGTCCACTCGGTTAAGAGATTTCCTGTCAGTTACAAAATAAATAACAATATAAAATATATCTGCAACTTCACATCTGAAATGCTAAAGCAAACTCTATGTGCTCAAAATAATCTTGTCATAAGACTTATCTGTCTCCTTGCTGGGCTTCTCAATCTCTTCTTTAATCAGATATTCAATCTTCTGTGCTTGGTGATCACTACTGTAGTATCACTGTTCTTCTATTTGCCCACATCTATTGTTCATCAACAATTTCTTATTTATAAACAATTCCTAACCGCTTAATCTCCTTGATCACATTTCCCATGATCAATCTTAGCCATTAGATCTTCAAACTTGACTAGGTTCATTGTATCCTTTGATCTTAAAACATTTTATCTCGCCTTGGAACTTGTATTCCTTCCTTGGAACTTGTGCTAGGTTATGACCTTTCAATCTGTGTTGTAGATCTAACTTCTATATTTTCGTTGTCGTAGATCTTTGACAAACTTCTTGCATGACATACCAATCATCTATACATCTCCAGCTCATTGGAATCCTTCATTTAATAATGCTTTTATCCATCCAATGCATTCTGTTATTACTCGGTTGTTACTCAATAAAAACTGAACCTCTACTCGGTAGATATTCTGCTTTCTTTAACCGATATCGATAACCTTAGGGTTTACCAACTAGTTTCTTTGCTCGGTAACATAGAACAATATCAAATCTATATTCATCTATTGAATGAAATCTTTTCTCCTTCATGTTCAATCTTCGAATACTCATTATATAGGATATCAAAATAATCAAAACAACAAAATCTCATCATTGTCTTACTCGGTAATAGTTGCCCATTGAATAACTTATTACTCCCCTTCATTTTCATTCTTTCTGTGTCACTTACCAACATCTTTATACTTATCAAAATATACTCATTAAGATATGGCAACATCATACTAAATCAGAAAATCAATTGCTTGACATCAATGACAAAATAATATTATTAAGATAGTAATCATCCTTTTTCAGTTATATCCATAATCTTCAACAACCTTCTCAATATCCTCATACCAACAAACTTACTAGAATGCCAATGATCTCCCTTTGTGAAATGCTAACACTTTATCTAGTGGGAGTCCTTCTGTTTTGCATGCACACAAGGTGACCTGTACATCATTCTCCTCCTGTGTTGATGTGATTTAGGTAACATTTTGCCTCTTCATCACAAATAACAGCTCAAGCACCTTGCTCATCCTTCTTGTACACTGGTCATAAGCTTTCCAGGTGGCAACTGCTCAATGTCAACACAACTCTTACCAGTTGACAACCTTTTCTTACCGATGACAGACTGTACCTGTAACCTGACCATTTCATCCACACAAGTCAAACACTAACTTGTGTACCAGTGACTCGAGTGGTCATTCATCTGAATGAAATTCTCTTCGTTACTGGTGACCTGCAACACTAATTGATATCAATGACTGCATATCAATAATAGTCCCATACAGATTGTCCTTCTATACAGGTTGACATCAATGACAACACAATGCCAACATAAAGTACAAGTCCTAAGTAAAATGGGACTATACTTTGAATAAGTCGAGCTAGTTGTAGATTTCCTATTTTTTCTCATGCCTCTTCTCTACATAAAGGAGAGGCCTCATTGTAAATAATTTATCTTTTGACTTACACATTGAAACTCTGTCGGATTGGAGAGCTATTATACACTTTGTGCTTGTAGTGAAAATATGAAAATTATTTCAATAAAGAAATAGAGTTGTTCTCTAATCTTTGTGTTGGAAGCACTTTGTGGTATGTGAGAGTGTTCTTATTCCATTCTTGTCATACTATCTTTAAATATTGAATTGTGCATTGCGAGAAGTTATTGGATTGAAAGATATAAAGGCAAAATATTGTAGACTTTGTCCTATAATATTTTATTGTGAATTAGTTATATGTGATGGGTAATAAGGTGGAGACTTTGTGCTATACCAAGTTATCTATTTAGAGTAGAAAAGATTGTGGCATATGTGTAAGACTTTGATCTACTCGTATATTACAATACAAGTTTTAAAAATTAGTAAGAGAAATACCATATAAGACTTTAGGCTTACAATGGTTTCATTAGTTATTATAGATTTGTTGGTACATCTTCAAGTTATTCTTTTGTTTAATTGGGAGTTATAAAAGTTATTATTGCTCAAGTTAGTATCTCATAATTAGTAGTTTGTTGTAAAGGAGAAAATCCACTTCGAAGAAAGGGAGTTGGATAAACACTTATTCTGAAAAAAGAGGATAAAGTGATTGTAACACCCTGGGAAATAGTTTAGGATATAGCAGTTAAATACATGTATTAATTGTTAAGTTGCAGTAAGAAGGCAACCTCCCCTTTGTGAGGAGAGATTGAATCTCATCATATTATGGCTAAAATTCACATTTTGTAAACCTTTCCAGTTTACAAAATTTTCAACCAACACACTATGTATAGATGATGATTACCAATTTTTTTTATCTTAAATGCTTACCATATGTTCATACATTTTCACATAAACATTCCTTATGATTACAAGTTATTACTTGACGATGTTGCATTTTCTATAATGGTTAATATACTTATAGACTCATTTTTTTCTATTTATTATTTAATTTTCACATAATGCTTTTTATGACAAATACTATTACATATTTCTACACAATTTTGATGTTATATATTTTTACATGATTACATAATTTTATTACTTTACTACTTTATCATGCATCAATTTTTCTTAACCAGTTCCTTGGACTTGATAATACAAGCATTTATTGTTATTAACAATATTATTTTTGAGGAAAGATGGAGCATGAAGGGAGAGGAGGGAGCAATGTTAGAGCTTCTACAAGCGGAGACGTTGGAGGCAAAGATGATCATATCTGGATGGTTGGAGGGTGCTCTTCAGTGTTCCCAACCCCTTGTCTTGGCAAGTTAGTTGGGTCATTTCAAGCTCGGTTTGGTGTTTTATGTGTAAGGGTTTATGTGGGGCAGTGGCTTTTTCCTGTGCTACTATCCCTTGTGACCCGTTCTATGTTCCTTAGTTGTGGGTGCATGCATCTCATGTCTTCATGTCTTTATGGTTGCTGCTCTAGGATTTGGAGTGTGGTTTGACCAGTGTGGTATGCCTTTGCCGTTGAATGGAGGTGAGTATGTCATCAAGTATTAGAGATCTTAGTTTATGTGCCTCCTTTGTTGAAGGAGAGGGATCCCCTATTTCCTTGGCCGTCTCTTTCCTGGGTTTCTGTTAAGGTTGTTCTTGGGTCACCTATGGTTGTTGCTTCCTGTCTCAAAGGTGTGGTGTGGTCTCCTATCAGGTTCATAGCCCTGGGTTCTTTGGAAAGCTTGTTCATTGTGTGGGCTTTTGTTGTTCTTCCTTTGGTTTTCCCCTTTGCAACTTCTATGGAGTTGGTGTCCCTTCCTATCGAGGTGGATGGGATGGTGGGGGAAATGCCTAGGTTAGGGTGATTTGGAGGCTTCCATCCTTGTTCTCTATGGTTATCTTGCTGGATGTGTCTCCTATTGAGGTGGAGACATCTTTTATGGGAAGCGATGGTTTCTCCTCCTCTATGGCATTGATGGTCTGTAGATGCTCTGGTTTTGGGTTGCAATGGGTTTGGTTTCTCACTCAGTGGATTCCTGTCTATTCTTTGGAGGTGAAGGTTTTTGCATGTTGGGGCATATTTCTTTGGTGTGGACCCTTTGTTCTCTCTTTGCTTGTTCTTTGGTAGGGGTTTCTTCAGCTCCTCTGGCCTAGGCTTATGGATGTCCTGCTTGAGGGGGTCTTCTTTCCTATGGAGGTGGAGAGTCTGCATGGGATTTGGGTTGTGAGTGGGCTAGCTGGGCAGTCGACATTCTTTCCTTCTTGGCCTATTGAGGTGGAGAGATGGTGTGAGGGATTTTTTTGGATGTTGTTGTTTGTGTTGTTGGTTGAGAGAGCCTATCAAAATCCTCATGTTTCTCTTTGTAGTTGGTGTTGGGTTCCTTGTCTTTACCCTTTGTCCTAGATTATACTTTCAGGATGTGATGCTGTTATCTGAGCCTCGTTTAGTTGTGGGAACCTTGTAAAATCCACTCTCTTAGGTTGTTGGGGCCTTGTAAAACCCACTCTCAAGGTTGAGGGAGCTTGGAAAAACCCTATGTTTGTTGTTCTCAAGGATAGGCTGGATGCTGGCAGTTTTCAAGGGCCCAATTTGGTCAGTGATTGTTTTTTGTTAGGCTTAGGATTTGTTGTGTTGTGTTGTGTAGCCTGAAGATTTTGTTACAGGTTATGGGAGCCTGGGAAAACCCTTCTTGTTGGATGAGGGTTCTTGGAAAAACCCTCATTCTCTATTCTTTGAGGTCTAGAGTTTGTTGACTTAGACCTATAGTAGTGACCAGCCTGGTTTGTAATGTTTTACTTCTGAAGTTTGGCTGGTGTTTGGTTGGTTGTGGCTGCTCTATTTTTTTGTTTATTTTTTGTGTAGCCTTTAGGTTTTGGGATTTGGATGCCCGTAAGTCCAGAAGGTTTTAGGTCCTTTCTAAAACCTGTGGTTCACTGCTAAGCAGTCTATTCCATTTTGTGATGGTAGTTCACTGATTGTATGTGTTTCGGGGGCCCATCAAAACACGTTTTACCCTAATAAAAAATAACATTATTTTTGAGATTTCAAGTAGTGACTTGTGGTATGCATAGACTCGCAATCTTAGCTAGATAGATCTTGATCAAGTTACATGTTACAATCAAGTGGATTTATATCACATTTATAATATTGAGTGGATCACATGGCTATGTCAAACATGTCATATTGCATGGTTTGATATTAAGTCATGCAATTGCATTAATTATTCTCTATTGCATTTGAGTACATTGATTGGAGTTGGAGTTTGATGGCCATATTTAATGTGTCATATCATATTGTCACATCAAGGAAAACATTTTCATACTTTTTTTATAGGTAGAATTTCTAACCCTTTTCTCTTCCTCTTCTTTTCATCTTTTGTAGATATTGATACTAGTTGATTGTGCGAAAAAATCTATTCATCACACATATTTTATCTATTTTTTATGTTCTTATTCAATCCAAAAATACAAGAAGAATCCAAGCATGGTCCAATCTTTTAAATGGAGTAAATATGCTTTTGAAATGCATAAATATTTATTTATCAACCCAAAAAAAAACATGCTTTTATAATTTAAAATACATGCTCATGCTCAATTCACATGCACCTAAAAGTTGGGACAAAATATAATGGTGAAATGCTCATACCCATATATTTAATTTTGGGTCCATTTGGATGAAACATCTTTAATACAATTATATATCAATAAGTGGTCCACTCTTGTATTGAGTTTGGTTCATAATCTTCTCCCTATCCATCCCTATCTCCTATCATTTATAAATATCCTCACACAGTCATCATTTATTAGATATTTATTGTACCCATATTTGCACCCACTTCCTCATGCCATACCTTAAATTTATCATTTTCCCTACTTAATTCACTTTCATGTCACCTGAATTTGAGCCTAGTTCAATCTTGACATATGAGGGATTGAAAATCAAACTTTTATTTTTTAAATTAAAATTCTAACTATCACATCTCCTACCACTTTTCGTTGTGAGTTAAACTCACACATGTTTGTGTGGCTTATAATTATGTTTTGATAATTGTTCATAATATAAGATTTGTAATTAATGCATATTGACTAACAAAAAGAAATCACAAGAACACACCCGTTTTTCTAAAGGACAATAAAATAGAATCTACATTGGAATCATAGAAGACATTGGTATGTTGTCTTTAAATATTTCTTAAAACCATAAAGTTGGTCTAGGAAAAATTGATCTTAGTGATCCGTAATTTCTCCAAAGGTGTTTGGAAACAATATCTTGATAGATTTATACTTAGTGAAGACAACAATAAATAAATTTCAACAACAATTTTTTATTAGATCATCTTCGTGAGACAATCCATTTTGAACCGACAGAACTTAAAATTCAACCACAAAAAATTTTTGTGACTATTTTAACTCTTCTAGATTATTATTATATTTTTATATTATAATAAATAAACTTTATACAATATCCACACACAATATTAATCATTATTTCTAAAAATGAAATACACATATCAATCATCATTAATTTTCTAAATATATATTACATATTTATCAATCAAACCTCTAAATTATCTAAATTAATCATTCAATTATTCATATTTATATATTAAAATTGATTTATTTATATAAAACAAGTTTTCATATATATATCTAAATTAAATGTTACTTGTAATAAAGTTAGTTTTTATTCTCTTATATCCTTAAACATTTTATATTAACTACCATCATTTTTTAATTAATTAAAGTGGGTATCAATTAACTCGAGTGATTAAGCTTTTACCCTCATGCTTGAACCTCTATACTTTACATGTACTCATCTCAAATCATATACCAAATTGACACGTGTACCATTAAAAAATGAATGACACGTACCAAATTTTTGAATTTTATATAGTCATCATTTGCACAAAAAATTGATCCGTAATTAAAAATTAAAAATTCCAACTTTATAAAATCTCGTTATGGGTGATTAAAAAAAATAAGGTTGTATCAAAGGTAGGTGGATGTCTTTTTAGTATAAGCCGCACACTTTCCAAAGTCTAAGGGGAATCCAAGATTCATGTATGTTTATTTCATGCATACTTTTGTTTTTAATAAGATATTTTATATTTATAAATAATAATATATTTTTAAATTGATTAGTTAATGTTGAATGTTTGTTAATATATAATTTCGATTCAAATTTTTAAAGGGTTGTGGTCTTATTGATATGATTGGTATATTTTATTTGATATCTTAATCAATTAACAGTAGCAAATTAAAAAAAGTCATTTGATTCTTTTTCTATTTTTCATATATTTAAAACTAGCAGTTGCAGGGGGAGTACCTGCAATAGAAGACCGATAGGTGGGGTTTCGAGCATTCTTTTGGTTGCAAAGCAAACCCTAGCGCACGACCCGTTTGATTAGCCACAGCACGATAAGCAACCTGAAACTAGTTCGAGCAAACACAGAAAACAAATTTGCCCCAAATGTCTAGAGCTTCCTTTGTTACCTCTTTTCATTAACCAAATGAAAACAAACAAACAAAAAAATTATAGCTTACTATCACAAACCCAAGAGAAGGGCGAAATATAGCCATTCACGTTAAACAAACCCTCACATGATGTATTGTATGACCTTTTGCAGGGCATTTTTTGCTGCCATTTGAAAGGGCAGCTAAATCCACCAGAAGCTCGGCTATGTCAGGCATTTTTGCCGACAAAAATGTGGAGTGCAGGTAACCGACGGAAAACCTGCCACAATATGAGCACGATTTTCAAAGAAAGCAATTAAAATGCCACCTAACACAAAAATGCCACACACCGTTCATCGAGTAAAACGACCCGTCACCAAAAATTGTCAATAGCCGGATCGTCTTACACTTCGATGAGCAAAAGACCCCACTGAAAGCCTATTGGCTTAAAAATTATTACATTTTATTACCCTTCTCATATATTCTTACATAGATATTGAGGTCCACCAAGAGAGAATTTATGAAGGTACAAATTAACTTTGGATGAAAGAAATGTATATTTTTCATTATGATTTTTCCTTAACAAACATTCAAAAGCCAATAACTTTTCTAAACAAACTTTCAATAGTTTTAAAATAAGCATTATAAGGAGGTCATGCAACATTGTCTCAAGGTACATGTTAACTTTTTAATAATAAAAGTGAATAAACTTGGTGTCTTACACTAGAGTAGAATAAGGCAAAATGTACATATAATCACCGTCCACACCAAAAGGCATAATAAAGTTAACTTTGTTAAGTAATGTGAAAACCAATGGGTAGCAAAATCATCAAATCAATCAAAGTTAGCAAGGAGGATGACATAAAAGTCCCCTGTAGTGAAAAAGTACATGTTTATCATTATAGAATCAATTCAATTCACATATCCATGATGGTGGATTCAAAGTCTTTTAGACTATGATATAAAGTTCAATTTGCTTGAAATGAAAGACATCTTTTATGAGCAATGTTTCAAGTTATGTGTGAGATTGAGGTGATAATCTTGATAAAGAAACTTTCTAGGTCGGTTCTTTCACACACTTTAAACCGACCACTTTAATACCTACTTTACCCATCATGGCTTGGATACCTTCACTCCTTTACATTTTCTCTATTTGTACTTTAGTTTCCCATTATCAATGTTGATTCTTGTCCAAAGTATTTAGAAAGGCAAAATCATGGGGCAGATATAGACTATTGAAAATTATTGAACAATGTTGAATTATAATAAAATGAGAGGGTATGAAAGTTGTGGAAATTTTTAAAAATGATTAGAATTGAATAGGTTTTAGTATGTGAAATGTATCTGTAAGAATGATATTATGATTATTATATAGATTTTATCATAGTTTGTTTGGCAAGTTAAGTGTAAGATATTGAAACATGTCAATATTATGAATCAAGTGTTATTTTTTTCGTTCTTGATGAAGGAAAAATAAATTTGATTGAAAAATAACATTGATAATGTGTATAGAAATAGTTGATTTCTATGTCTCGGAAGTCTGATTTTTTGTTCGGTCCTAGCTGCCAACGGGTTGATAGTTTTATTTTCTATTTATATGTGAACTTATCCACCTGTTGCTTTGCGTGGCAAAGGTTTAATATGTTTATTATGACTTTTCTATATTTGCTAAACTTACGTAGAATGATCATTGTTTTTGATAGAGGAAAGTAAGAGGGTTGTAATTTTGCTGCTGACAAATGGCTTGCCACTGTTTCCTTGTTCCACTCCTTGGTCAGCCCCCTTGTTTTGGCTGCTTTTAATATCAAAAACATTGATAATGTGTATGGTATGAACCAAAATGTCATAAAAAAGTAATGAAAAGATAATATATGTTATTGAGAACATGAAAAAATATTTTAAACTTAGGATCATAGGGTAAGGTAAATGATATTAAAAAATGATTAGTCTGAGATAAAGTGTTTAGATTGAAGTTATTTGGAATAATGTATTAAAATAAATATAATATTAAAGTAATAAAAGAAACTTGACTAGAGTCCATATGATAGAATATTTAATGCATGATGCTTCAAAATGATTTGTTTATGTAAAACAAAGGGCTTGTCAAATGACTACCTTAGAATCTAGAAAATTGTTGTCTATCTAGAGTTCACTTTTGTGTTAAGAAAAGTAACCTACTAGACTATATAATTGAACTTGGCTTATTTATATCCACTATTTTGAACAAATAAATTGATTGATTTTGCTATTTAGCTCTAGTTTAGCTTGACATCACCAACTTTTATGTATAAGGGGGTGGTGCCTAACAACATTAAGGAGTTTGTTAGGCAAAGGGTCAAATCCCTAAATTTTTTATCTAATGACTTTTAGAAATAATAAAAAGCAACAAGCATACATGCATAAGTACCTAAATACTAATGAAAGTAAATGATGTAGTATTTATGCTTTCATAATGCTCCTTGAATGACAATGAGTGGAAGTAAGATAATGAGCCTATTTTTAGCGGAAATATAATAAGTAGAATAAATCTTGATAGGAATGAGTACCTATTTTGTAAAAAATCAATACTCATTTAGGATTAGATTCCCTAACCTAAACTCCTACCAATATGAAATAGGTATCTGGTTTGATTGTAAAAATGGGTACTCATTTTAAAATAGATATGTATGCTTGTTTTAAGTAGAAATGGATATTTTTTTAAAAATGGATACACATTTTATAATAAAATGGGTATCCACTTCTATTTACATCATATAAACATTCATTTTTAGAATATATATGAATTTTGGAGTGGGTCTACATTTAATAAAAATTGAAATTTGAAATCCACAATTTTACTTTTGTTTTAGGCTTGAAAAATCAGTCCTTAATCTTGAATTTGCTTGTACAATGCCATTAAAATAACAAGAAAAAATTGACTTTCATAATATGGTTGATGGCTTTTTTAATTTTTTTTGATAAAAGTAAAATCTATTATAGATGATGATGTCTACTCTTGAATTTTTTATGATTAGACGTATTTACCTATTTACTAATTTTATTTTTGAGGAATGTGGTTCAAAACTTGAAATGATAGACATTACTATTTTTAATAATTTTTTTATTTTTTAATTTTTATTGAAAAAAAAAGAATTATATATGATCAATTTAGACATCATTCTCTACATAATGGAAAAAAAAATTTATGGTTAGTTTGGCTAAAATTATGTTGGCCTTATACAAAGATTTTTCACAAATAACAATAAGAATTGCTAAACTTTAATTAAAAACTATTTAGAAAAACATTGTAAAAAAATCTTGATCAAACTTCACTATAATACTAATCTTTCTCTAAGAGGAATTAAACAATACTTCTATTTAGGTCAAATTGTGATGGTTGTACATTGTATGTTTTATCTCAAAACAAAATTAAACAAAATTGCACATGCTATACAAAACTAACTTTTATTATCTAGATATTAGGGTAAATTACATATTTGAAAACCAAGCACACAATTGTAATTTCCATATTTTTGGACCTTGTTAAGATTTTGTGTAAGTGCTTCAAATTTGTATTCCAAATATGAAAAAGATTTATTTTCAAGAAAAACACTTCCACTTTTGACCAAAAAGTGGATGCATTATCTTGCACGTACCCTAATGGAAGTAGAAATAAGAGCTTCAAGATATCTATATCCTATATGGTTTAAAAGAAATTAGTATTAGTCATTGGATACAACTTGAAAGGGTACATATAAAATGTTTCATGCTTCAAACCAACACAAAATGGTTACTCAAGAAGGAGTTGACTTATGACCCAAATTAATTTAAAATTTAAAATAGATATGGTCATATCTACAAATCACACATTTGCACTAGTTTAGTTCAACAATTATGGATTTAGGTTTGGGCGATGCATATAAATTAAGGGTCAAAGCTAAATCTTAGGAATGAGTATAGGTAGAATTTGGTTTGTCTTGGGTTATGTGCAAGCATTTGTAATTAACATGCCACTTGTACACTAGTCATTGTTTAAAGGGCAATTAAGTTAAATTAAATCCAAGATGAAAGGAAGAAGTGTAAAGTATGTGATATTCACGATTACATTTTATCCTACACTTTGACTTACATATAAACTACCATAAAAATGAATTTCAAAGTAAAAATCAAGAAATTGATATGAAAATAATTATTCAAACAATCATAAAAAGTATATATATATATAGCTTTGATGCACATTCTTTTGATAATGAGAGCTCCATATATTTTTTTTGGAAAAGAGAATTATTTTTAACATTTGATAGGCTTAAAAAATAGATATGATATATTTATAACCAAAATTAAAAGAAAATGGGGGTTGATCCCATAGTATTATGGATATGTTGTGGCATTGTTGATATTTATGCCAAGATTCAAATCCCCATTAGTTCACTATGATCGTGAGCTTGTGTCTTTGCTGATCTAGTGTGCTCACGGATTGTGAGTCGTAGCAAAATTCATGTTGGTGGAATCAAATGTGTAAATACCTATGCCAAACCCTTGTTGGTTTGGCGGGCTCACAAGCCATGTGCCCTTGCTAGACTATCGTGCTCATAAATCTAGGTTGTTGTTGATGCATCCATCTTGGGGATGAGGTCCCTCGTTTGTGGCCTTGCTTAGTGCAAGCTAAGATAAAATCCTTGCATTTCATCGATAAAAAAAATAATTAAAGAAAAATGAGTAATAAGAGTGCATTTTAAATTGGAATACGATATTTTGCAAGGCAAAAGGAGTAATTGGTATTGCTTGGAACTATAATATAATTTTATACCATCTAAAATGAAAGTGATAACAAGATAGTCACTGTAACCATACTCATGATTTTTTAATATAAGTGACCTTCAATGGCCCTCCAGGTTGTGCCATATAAATAATCCAATAAAAAGAAGAAAAATTAAATAATTAAAGCAAACCCAATAATCATTTAACAAGATAAGTATATTATCACGTGACAACATAATGAGGGGTAATCTAAATATTACCTCCAATTAGGTTTATTGTAGAAAAAAATAATAACTTAAACAATAAAAGTATGTTGAACATTAAATGCATTGAAGTTCATTAATTATGACAAATGATAAATGGGAATACAAATAACCATTAAAGACATACAAAATGTGACTCAAGATATACATAGAAACAAACTTGTAAGAAAAAACACAACCTAATGAGATAAAAAGATTGTATTGATCTTTCAAATGAGCTCACTAATATAGCTTATTTCTCTAAAGTTTTGAAGCATTTTTTTATAGCTACAACTTGAAAAATTGTCTAAATTCCTAGTCCAAACCCTAATTTATAGAAGAAATACAATGTGAAGCCATGGGATGGTTTCAAAAACCATCTACAAGCCCAAATGATGGATGATCCATTAGTTGGACTCAAAGTCTAATGCCCTCTTTAGTCTAAGATGCCCCTAACTATTGTTAGAATATTCTTTACATATTGTCATAACCTAATGGCATAAAATATTTGACTACCCAAACCTAGGAATTCAATTTGACCTTGTTCTTCCTTGTAGTATATTCTTCATGTGGAAAGTGTTCAATATTTTCATAAGTCTTGTATAGAATCTAATGTAACCTCCCTCTTACATACTCTTACACATCATAAAAATATGTCATATGTAATCTTCATAAATAGTAGTCAATATGTTATTACACAACTCCCAATATGTCAACACATGCATGTTAAATTTTGCAACACAAGCCTACAAGACCAAACAATAAACAAGAGCACCTTCCACAAACATGAGTAGCAAGAAAGATATGATATATTCCTCCAAAGAAAATATTACAAAATGAATAATACAATGCACAATGACTTTCTTTATAGAAAGAAATAGAGCCCTAATCTAATATTAAGAAAACTGAAAAAAAAAAACATAAAGGAGCTAAATAAAGCTCAACTAAAGCTTAACTAAGTGAACTTAAGCTAAGAAACATGTCTCTAAATATAAAATTCTCTAACACCTTCCCCCCCACCCTCCTTAAGTGAAACTAAGGGAGAATTAAAAAACCTCTAAATGCATGAAAATGCAAGAATGGGTCCCAACAACTAAAGGCTTGATGAGGTACCCATGTACAAACAAAAAAGTCTCACAACCAAAGAAAAGTAGAAAACCCCAGTGGGAGAAAAATCCTCTCTAAAAGAGAGAAAAGGGAATGAAGGACTAGGAAGCCTCCAAATCAATGTCCCAAAATAATAGGAACATGAAGAACATCCTCTAGAGCACAAAGAAGTTGTAGAGAACTATTGAACAAAGAGACTACTATAGTGTTGAATGAATAACCCCCTCTAGAGATAATAATCTATATGAGTGCCCTTTATTAATTCTACTCAAATAATTAGGAGGTTTAGGAGTATCATACTAAACTATAAATTTTGTCATACTACCCATAAGGTGTAAAATAAATATTTCCCACAAAATGATAGTTTCCCTGTCACCATCCTTCACTATACCCTTATTGGCTATGTACTTATGAATAGGTTCAATTTTATCATGAAAGATGTAAAATTCTACATAAGAAGGTTGGAATGTAATATGTTCTCACCTACCTCAACGATACTATTATCACTTAGAGTTGTATCCCTATTGAAGATGGTTAATGATTCCAATGAAACATGGGAATGATCTCAAGATGTGAGGCTCTTGAAACTATGATCAATACTTATAGAGAAGGTTGGCTTCCTTTCTAACCTAGATGCCAAATGTCGGTCTAACACAACACAGATTTAACCTAAAACCTAATCCTATTCTACTAATTTTAGGGAGAAGGGGAAGAACAAATACATATAATACAAGGGGTTGTGATACACCCAGATTAAATGGTATTTCTTCATGCCCACTACAAAATAGAGATAAAAAAAATAGTGAGAGAGATTCACATAGATCTATACTATACTATATCCTAGAAGTATGCACAAAGGTAAGAGTTTGACAAGTAAAAATAAGGAAAGAAATAGTCAATAAATAACTCCTACAAACAAGTTTCACATAACAAATATATATAGAAAATGAACATTCATTCAGATATGAAGGTAAGAAAATTTTGCATAATGCATCAAAGTTAAGAAGAGCAGAAAATAAGACAACTTTATTGACTCAAAAGCATCGAGCCTATTACAATAGTATATTCAAAGCATGCAATCCTCTAGAGAATAAAAAGGAAGAAAACCTATTTTAGAGAGAGGAAGTTGAGAATCTATGCCACAATGTGGTAGATAGGATAAAATCTCTAATCGCCAAAAAACTAATGAAATGTACACATGTGTACATTCTTGTAAAGGGGAAAAATGAATGCTCCAGGGTTTTCACCCAAGGAATGAAGAGTAAGATCACTAGAGATTTTTTTCACTTGGGGCCTTTACATTCAAAAGAGGCTAGGGAATTCACTAGATCTAGTCATGAATCAGACCAAGACTAAATTCTAAGTGAATTTGGATTGAAGGGGGTATTCTCTTTTGTGAGTTGAAGTGCTGAAATTAGGTAAAATATTGAAAAATGAAGGTAAAAGCATGAAAATAGTGAGCTACAATCGCAGGATTTTTGCATGCACCTGGAATTAAGCAATGTAAGTTGAATCAGACCCACTCCCTGAAACTGCTAAAAAATTATCGAGACAATGGCACATCACAATGGTCCTCTGAGCTATTCGGACACCAATGACAGATAATTCATCATTGTGAATGAATCCTAATCTAAGGAGTACAACTCTCTACCTATTTCCTGCACATAGAAAGAAAGGGAACTGTGTTGGGAATAGGGGTTTGCCTTAGGTCAAACCTTGGTTTTGGAATTAACCATGAATTATGATACCTCCTTGTGAAGTTTTGCTTGCCTCCATATGGAATTAGGGTTTAGGAAGTCTTCAAAAAAATAGGATGAATAATGTCTTCTTCAATGCTTGAAACTTGACTTTATTGTTGCTCCTAAGTTGAAAGAAGATTGATGATGCTCAATTTCTCTTGAATGCTTGAATGCTTGATCTCATGTATGTTTTCTTTATTGTGGATGTTCAAATGAGAGCGGAAATCCTCTTTATATACTTGCTCATTGGTGAAACTGGCTAATTTTCTGACACAAGCCGACATAGAGTGTGATATCCTTCTCAATTTTGAAATAGGACCAAGGGGTCAAATTGGACCCAATTCAGGGAGGGTCATGGCATGGTGCCATGGTCCTACACTATTTTGGGGTAGACATAAGGCACCAGATGAGGTGCAATTTGAGTTTAGATGCCATTTTGTGATGTGCAAGAGGATAATTAGGTCTTCAATTGGGTCGAGCATAATTAGGTCTTAAATTGGGCCGAGGGTTGCTAACACTAAGGTGAAGACCCAAATACGGTCGAAATTGCAAAGGGTGTAATTTTAGGATGCTACATTTAGCCCCCACTTTAGCGAGAGTATGAAGTCTATCATACTCTTCATAAATTACAAAGGGTTCATATTGAAAACTTTCACCAAGTCATCAAGGAGGCAAGATAAACCAAGCCCCTAGTGGACTTTAGGATCTTACTACTTCAATAACACTATAAAAAAGACATTATGAGAGAGAGAGAGAAAGAGAGAACCATGACTAAAAACTACTAAGGTTCTCTTACAATGAGTCATGAAAAGAAAAATACAAAAATTACAAAACAAAAGGCAAAGTTTGTTAAGTAACTTAAGTATCAAGAGAGACATCCATTGAGCGGAGTGTATGCCTCCACGTTAAAGCGATTGTGCATGCCTTATCGGGGGCAATTTATTTAAGGTAGGATACACCCCAAGAACATAAGCACATTATCACAATGATTTATCCCCCAAGAAGAGACAAGTTAAAGGATAATGATCACAAAACATAAACACGGGGTGGTTTCATGTAACCCTGGGGTTAGTATGCATTTTTATTATAACCAATGTGTGTGTGTGTGTGTGTGTGTGTGTGTGTGTGTGTGTGTATTGAAGAGGGGAAAATAGATTAGAAGGTCAAATGATCAAAACATAACAAAATAGACCTGCAAAATGCTAAAATATCATGAAAAGACCATTTCACCTTGCTATTTTACCTTCTCCTTCGGATTGAGCTTGATGAAGTGAAGGTGCCCCTTGATAATGCTCCACTTGATGTGCTCCTTTGATTGCTGGATGTGGATGGCTCTCCAATGATGTGCACAACATGAAATGGATTTCAGGAGGATGATAAGGATGAAAATGATGAGGCTGCCAGGATGATTTCCTAGGCTCAAAAGGGTAGCATAAGCTTACTGGATTTCGAGATTATTTGAATGAAGGGATGGAGCCCTATTTTATAGGAAGAGGAGAGGAAAATGGATGGCTAGGATGAATTCGAGATGAAGGGCTAAGATTTACTTGTGAGCTCACACAAGGTCCAAGAGAGGGCGTAGAGACCAAGAATTATGCCTTAAAGACATTTCGTATCTCCACACTCCACAAGATGCATTGGAGGAATTAAAAATGAATTAAAAATTCCTTGGGAGAGGGGATACCTAGAGGAATGTGTGATTTCAAAAATCTTACATTCACCTAGGAAAAGAGCATTTAAAGCTAGTGGCTAGATGAAAAGGACAAAGAGTTGACTTTGTGGCTAATCATGCTGATAAGCCATTAACGACTCATTAGGAGGGGGATTAGAGGAAATGTTAGGTGGGATTAATATTTGTAGGAGAATTTGAGTAGGAGAGAGAATGAGTGGAGGGAATAAAAAATTAGAAGAATAATGTTAAGTGAGTTTAGGGAGTTTCTAGAATAATTTATTAGGTTAATGATGAATTAAGAAGATGATTTGTAGGAATCATGTAGGTTAACTAATTAATTGAAATTAATTAGCTAAGAGGAAGATTTGTGAGGATTTGATTTTTTAGAAGAATAAAGAAAGGGATTGATTTATTAAATAAATCAATCACATGCTATAGTGACAGTATTAATTATATTTAATTAATATTGAGGAGAATTTGAATTAACATAATTAATTAATTAATTATGTGAGGCATTAAAAATAATTAAAATAATTATTTTTAAGTGTCTACATATATATATATATATATGCATAGAATTGTCCTCATTCCCCAAAGAAAGGAAACCATCTTGGAAGAAGGGCACATGTGTCTTTTGAGTCAACATAGGAGAGACCAAAAGAGATCTCAACATGTTGCATCGTCCTCAAGTAGACAACACTAGGGACAACAAATAGAAGAAATGAGAGACAAATAGAAGAATGTCAAAAACAAGTGAAAGAGAGGGAGAGAGAATCTACAATGCTAATGAAGCTGATCAAGCACCTTATCCACCTCTCGATCTTGCTCACCATTATTTCAGGAAGGCGAATAATATGTAAGAGGATCCACATTAAGCATTGTAGATGGAGTTATCACAAGTTCCAAACAAGGACCATGCTCTAATGATGGATCACTTTGTTTGTTACTAGGAGCTAGGATTTTTTGGCATTGCATGAAGATTGCATTGATGAAGCATAGTGTTGTCATTGATGTCAATAATAACTGGTAATGGAGTTGTATTGCAACCGGTAGTGATGTAGCAATGCAACCGATAGTAGAGCAGTGAATGGAAGCCGATATTGTTATTCAAGCAGAGTGATCAACCGGTAACCCTAACCAGTTGATAAGCAAAACCCTAATCGATGGAGCTTGGTGAATCGATTGTGATAATCTATGACCAAATGATGATCAAAGATGAAGATTCCATGTATGCATGATGCGCATGATGAGTTTCTAAGTGATTTTGGCTCGCGAAGATAACCATTTATCTTGGGAATGAGAAAATGCATAATATGAAGTAGAAAACGCATGATGAGCTACAGGATCCAATGTGCGGTGATCCAAGAGCGGTTGAAGTTGTCTAGAACAATGTGTAGTTGATTGCTATGTAATCCAATGGTTATGTTTGAATCGATATGTTTGTAATCTCTATGAGATTTATAGGTTTTGTGTTGTATTACCGACCTATTGTATTTGTATTTAAGGTCGATGAGTTGTTTGTAATTGTGTTGGCAATTTGGTTAAGTGTGGTAGTGTGATTGTTTCTGAACCAAAAGGAGTGTCTGCAAAATGTTTTGAAGGCAGATAGGAGCATAAAAGGATTTGATTAAGCATAGCAATGCTATTACCAGATCAACAAAGACCCTGTTGTTCTCTAACCATTACAACAGTTAAATCCCTTAACCGGGTAAGCTTTAACAAGCTTAGTGTTTCTTAAATCCTCTAACCAGGTGGTCCATTAGCTTGGATTTGAAATCCTCTGTCGAGGTTACTCCTAACAGGGTATTGTAGTCAATCCCTTAATTGGGTGGTCCCTAACTAGATTTGTTCTTAACAGGATATTATTGTATAAGATTATAAAAAGGCTTGGCTCCTAATAGGGTAACCTTTAGAAGAGTTCAAAATAATTGTGGGTATTCATCCCCACCATGGTTTTTCCCATTTGGGTTTCCACGTGAAAAATCGTTGTGTCAAGTGGTGAATGATTTTGTGGATGTGTTTTGATATGGTTGATATGATTAACTGGTAAAGCCACTTAGATATGTTTATATGACCAAAAGTGATATGAAATGAGCTATTATTGATGTTAGTAAAGTTTTTTAATGTTTTGGTTAAATGGTATGTGAGTTTCAAATCTATTACATTGTATCATTGATGTTTTGGTCAACCGGTAAAGTTTGACAATGCAGTTGAAGTTTTGGATACAGTGTCTAAACTAGTTTAGATTAACAAGTTGTTTCTAAGTTGGGATTAAGTTTGGTGAAAATTTAGTTTGTTTTCTATCTACTAATTCACCTCCCCCTCTCAATGGTTGACCGGATCCTTATTGTTTCATCATATTATCAATTGGTATCAGAGCAATTCAGGTCCTCTTGTGTTTAAGCATAATAGCTTGAGGAAAAGATCTAGGAGTTCATGATGAAGAAAGAAGGTCCGAAGTTCAATAGGGAAAACTACAGATTCTGGAGTGATAGGATGAAGATCTATATCAAGAGCTTAGGAAGTCAATATTGGGAACATGTTACTAAATATAACTTTCATAGTGGGATTTTTTTAGATGATCAAAAGGAGCAATGAGAGAAAAATCAAGCATTGGAGGTCATTATCAGTTCCTTGTCCAATTCAAAGTATGTTGATATTAATGGATTGGAGACTGCTTATGAAGTGTGGAAAAAACTGGAAGATATCTATAGCAGTGATGAGCATGTTAAGATTGCCAAAGAGGAGAGTCTGGGAGGTAAATTTGATGATATGAGGATGGTTGAAGGAGAAAACATTCAACAGTATGGTCAGAGGATCAAGGAGATAGTCAGAGAGATCAAAAGTGTTGGAGGTATGGTGGAGGATACCACAGTGGTTAGCAAGGTGTTGAGAACCCTTCTATCGATCTACGCTATCCGAGTTGCAGCCATTCAGGAACTCGAGTCTATTGATAAAACAAAGGTAACTCTTGACTCCATCATTGGTAAATTAACTACATCTGAATTAAATGGTTTTGATGGAAGTGTCTAGATATCAGAATCTGCATTTAGAGCCTCAGTGTCAACCCCATCGGTAAGGAAAAGCAGAGAAGTGAGCTACAGTCATGAGTCTAGATCCAGCAGAGAGGTAGATGATGAAGATAGTCTAATTGAGCTTGAAGCATTGTTGGCCAAGCGGTTACCCAGAGGTATCGGTAAGTACAGAGGTAAATTATCTTTGAAGTGTTTTGCATGTAACTAGATTGGACATATTGCTGCTAAATGTCTTGATGGAGACAATGAGCAAAAATGTGACAAGTATAAGAAGTATAAAGGCAAAGGTAAAAGAGATTGTCTCATTGCAGTGGATGGAGGAATTACAGATGAAGAATCTGAAGAAGATGCAAATGAGGATATTGTCTTTGTTGCTATTAAAGAAGAGACATCAAATCAGAAGGAATTAGTCTCTCGCATGGATAGTTCTGATGACTGGATTATAGACAGTGGTTGTTCACAACACATGACCGGTGACCAGAGTAAGTTTCTTACTTTGAGAGATTTTAATGGAGGTGTTGTGAGATTTGGGAATAACTCACCCTGCATGGTGAAAGGAAAAGGATCCATTTCTTTGAATGGAAAAAGAAGTGCAGATGATGTCTACTGGGTTGAAGGATTGAAACACAATCTTTTGAGTGTTGCTCAACTCAATGAAAAAGGTTACCCATTGGAGTTCAAGAATGGAGTCTGCAAGATTTATGGAAGCAAAGATGAACTGATTGCAACTAGCAAACGGACCAAAGGTAACTTGTTTCATTTAAGTTCTAAATTCAACAATTGTTTAATTGCAAAAGTAGAAGATAGTTGACTTTGGCCTCAAAGATTTTGTCATATAAATTTTGATAACATTGTAAAAGTCAGTAAATCCAAATCAGTAAGAGGTTTTCCACAGTTGGACAAATCGGTGAATGCTCTGTGCAAGGAATGTAATTTAGGGAAGATGACATCCTCAACCTTCAAGAGAAAATATTTCTCAGCAGAATATTTTCTAGATTTGGTTCATACCAACCTATGTGGACCAATGAGGACTAGGGGTATTCTAGGTGATCAGTATTTCATGATTTTTACTGATGATTGCTCAAGGATGATGTGGGTCACATTTTTTAAAGACAAGACAAAATCTTTTAGCAAGTTTAAGGCATTCAGAGCCTTAGTTGAAAAAGAAAGTGGAAAGAAGATAAAGTGCTTAAGAACTGATCAAGGTGGTGAATTTACTTCAAAGGAATTCACTAGTTACTGTGAAGACAATGGAATTAAGAGGCAGCTTTCTGCACCTAGGACACCACAACAAAATGGTATTGTAGAAAGGAACAATCACTCAGTTGTTGAAGTTGCTAGGACTATGCTAATTCAAGGAGGTGTAGCTAAGACATTCTGGAGAGACGTTGTCAAGACAATTGTTTACACTATGAACCAGATACTGGTTAAAAGAGGTAAGGATAAAACTCCCTATGAGTACTGGTATGGTAGATCACCAAATATCATTTACTTTAAGATTTTTGGTAGCAGATGTTTTATCAAGAGAGGTGACTATATTGGTAAGTTTGATGCCAAGAGTGATGAAGGCATATTTCTTGGTTACTCCACCAAGAGCGAAGCTTACAAGTCTTACAACAACTGGACCAAGAAGATCATTGAAAGTGTTAATGTTCGAGCTGATGAGTTTCTTGAGAAATCAAGAGAAATTGGTGAGGAGGAGGAAGAAGAAACTTACACATTGTTTTTGGAATCGGAACCGGTGAAGCCAAAAGTTGAAGAACAGAAACAAGAAGCCCTAGTTCAACCAGAACAGGGAGGTCCAACAAAGGAAGAAGAAAGTGAAGAAGAAGAAGAACCTGGAAATCAAGATCATGTCATTCCAAGGTATATTAGACTCAATCGTAGCCCCGATCAGATTATTGATGACATGAATGCAGGTGTGCAAACAAGAACAAGGCTTAGAGATAACTCTTGTATGATTTCCATCATTGAACCAAGAATTGCAAAATAAGCATTTGCGGATGAAGACTGGATCAAGGATATGGAAGAAGAACTTGACCAGGCAGAGAAGGACAATACTTGGTCATTAGTACTCAGACCAGAGAACAAGAATGTAATAGGTACAAAATGGGTATTCAAAAATAAATTGAATGAAGATGGTGTAGTAGTCAAATATAAAGCTAGGTTGGTATGAAAATCATATGCACAAGAAGAAGGTGAAGACTATGGTGAGACATTTGCACCAGTTGCAAGATTGGAAGGAGTAAGGACTCTCCTTGCATTTGTAGCATATAGAGGATTCAAAGTATATCAGATGGATGTGACGTCAACATTCCTAAATGAAATATTGGACGAGGAAGTCTACATTGAACAACCAGATGGTTATGCTTTAACTATAGAAAAGGACATGGTGAGTAAATTGCATAAGGCATTATATGAACTGAAGCATGCACCTAGAGCATGGTATGAAAGATTGCACTCTAACTTGGTTAAGATAGGTTTTCAGAGAACCAGTGAAGATAGTAACATATATCTCAAGTCAGAAGGAGACAAGATACTGGTAAGTGAGGTATTTGTTGATGATATCATTTTTGGAGGAAATGATGATATGTGTCATGATTTTTCTAATGAGATGAAGAATGAGTTTGAGATGTCACTGGTAGGTGAAATAAAAAATTTCATAGGTCTACAAATCCAACAGATGAAGGATGGTATTTTCATCACACAGTCCAAATATGTGAAAGAAGTATTGAAGAATTTTGGAATGGGAGACTGTAAACTAGTTGGAACACCAATGGTTACAGGTTGTAAACTGTATAAGGAAGATGATTCTACATCAGTGGATGAAAAGGAGTATAGGTCAATGATAGGTAAACTACACTATGTTGTCCACAATAGACCAAACATTGCTTATGCAGTAGGATTGGTTGCCAGATTTTAGAAAAGCCCAAAGGAGGCACACATGGTAGTGACCAAAATAATTTTTAGGTATTTGAAAGGCACAATTGATTATGAATTATGTTATCCATATGCAGGATACTTTGATTTAAAAGTCTTTACAGATGTTGACTAGGCATGCAATGTTGATGATAGGAAGAGTACAACCAGAGGAGCATTCGTTCTTGGAGCAGCAAGAAGCAGAGTTGTATATCACGATCAACTACAGAAGCTGGATATGTTACAGTGTATATGAATTGTACCCAAGCAATCTGGATGAAACACATTTTGGAAGGTTTCAAGTTGAAAATTTTAAAACTGGTAGGGATTTTCTGTGATAACACCAGTGCAATAAACATTTCTAAGAACTCGGTGTTGCATGCTAGGACAAAGCATATTGAGCTGAAGTATCATTTCCTGAGAGAGAAAGTGAAAAGTAAAGATGTGTCACTGGATCATGTATCTACTAAGGAACAACTAGCAGATATCTTTACTAAACCTCTGCCTAAGGCTACGTTTGAGTATCTTAGAGGTAAGTTAGGGGTTGTACCCCTACATGAAGTCAATTAAGTAGATGTGGAAGACATCAGTCCTAGAGCTTATTGAAGATCTTGAAGAAGGATTGGTGTAGAGTGGAGCTACTCCACAGGGGGAGCAAATTGTTGCTAATTGGTGAAGCATGGAATGGTTAACCTTCACTTTGGCATTGTTGTCAAAGGGGGAGAAGAACTGTATATGATTGATAGCTAGTTACCAGCTGAAGACATGGAGATACAATTGAAGGAGAGTACATGGAAAAATGTAAGCTAGGATTCCTATACATATGTATATGTTTTACACTTAATCATCACAATCAAAGCATATTGATATTTATATTGCCATCAATGCCAAAGGGGGAGATTGTTGGCATTGCATGACGATTGCATTGATGAAGTATAGTGTTGTCATTGATGTCAATAGTAACCGGTAATGGAGTTGTATTACAACCAGTAGTGATGCAACAATGAAACCGGTAGTAGAGCAGTGAATGAAAACCGATATTGTTATTCAAGAAGAGTGATCAACCGGTAACCCTAACCAGTTGATAAGCAGCACCCTAATCGATGGACCTTGGTGAATCGATTGTGATGATCTATGACCAAATGATGATTGAAGAAGAAGATGCCACATATGCATGATGCACGTGATGAGTTTCAAAGTGATTTTGGCACGTGAAGATAACCGTTTATCTTGGGAATGAGCAAATGCATAACATGAAGTGGAAAACACATGATGAGCTACATGATCCAATGTGCAGTGATTCAGGAGTGGTTGAAGTTGTCTAGAACAATGTGTAGTTGACTGCTATGTAATCCAATGGTTATGTTTGAACTAATATGTTTGTAATCTCTATGAGATTTGTAAGTTTTGTGTTGTGTTACCGACCTATTGTTTTTGTATTTAAGGTCGATGAGTTGTTTGTGATTGTGTTGGCAATTTGGTTAAGTGTGGTAGTGTGATTATTTTCGAACCAAAAGGAGTGTTTGTGGAATGTTTTGAAGGCAGATAGGAGCAGAAAAGGATCTGATTAAGCAGAGTAGTGCTATTACCAGATCAACAAAGAGCCTGTTGTTCTCTAACCATTACAACAGTTAAATCCCTTAATCGGGTAAGCTTTAACATGCTTAGTATTTCTTAAATCCTCTAACCAGGTGGTCCATTAGCTTGGATTTTAAATCCTCTACCGAGGTTACTCCTAACAGGGTATTGCCTTTAACAGGGTATTGTAGTCAATCCCTTAACTGGGTGGTCCCTAACAGGATCTTTTCTTAATAGGACATTATTGTATAAGCTTCTAACAAGGCTTGGCTCCTAACAAGGTGAACTTCAGAAGAGTTCAAATTAATTGTGGGTATTCATCCCCACCGTGGTTTTTCCCATTTGGGTTTCCACGTGAAAAATCATTTTGTCAAGTGGTGAATGATTTTGTGGATGTGTTTTGATATGGTTGATATGATTAACTGGTAAATCCACTTAGATATGTTTAGATGACCGAAAGTGATATGAAATGAGCTATTATTGATGTTAGTAAATTTTTTTAATATTTTGGTTAAATGGTATGCGAGTTTCAGATTTGTTACATTGTATCATTAATGTTTTGGTCAACAAGTAAAGTTTGACAGTGCAGTTGCAGTTTTGGATACATTGTCTAAACTAGTTTAGATTAGCAAGTTGTTTCTGAGTTGGGATTAAGTTTGGTGAAATTTTAGTTTGCTTTCTATCTACTGATTCACCCCCCCCTCTTAGTAGTTGACCAGATCCTTATTATTTCATCATATTATTAGGATTAATGCTTGCAAAAATTTCTTAGATAAATCATTGTCAACATCAACATATTCATATTCATCATAAAAAATATTATGATCAAAATTATGATCATTAACAACATTCTCACCTATTTCTTCATCAAGATTAATGAAAATAGGATCTCTAATAGGAATAAAACTTGAACCACTATTTTTCTTAATCATTTTTTGTCTTGGAGATTTAGGTTGAACCTCTTGTTTAGGAGAAGTTTGATCAACTAGAATTATGAAGAGTTTTTGTCTTGGGAGAAGAAATGGTTTTGGAAGCAAGTTCATGAGCTCAAGCACAATGTCTTTGTCAACATCCTCTCACACAATGATTTCATTTAGTTTTAGCAAAAGGTTGTGAAGGTGTAGTTTCAACTGGTGTAGTCTCTTTTTCTTCTTTTAAGGACAGATGAATTGGTTGAGGTATTTTAGGTTGAACAATAGGAGAGGCCAGTCGCTTCTGTTTATAAGTTGTAGGAGATAGAACTGCACCATATAAAGGATGAATAGAGGGTGTAGGAAGGAGACCATGTCCATCATGATGAGGAGGAATAGGCCTATCCTTAGGAGGAATAATATGTTTATCCTTATGTTGAGGATTAGGAGGAAGAGATTTTCTATTCTTAGGAGAAGGAATGGATTATTCCTTAGGAAAAATAATATTTCTTTCCTTAGGAGAAAAGAAAATCTTATCCTTAGGAGAAGAAATAGATTCCTCTTTGGGAAGAAGATTATTTATTTCCTTATGAGAAAGAATAATCTTGTCCTCAAGAAGAGGTATATGATCGTCAAGAGGAATATTAAGTGTTGGATTTCTAGGTTTACTCAAGGATAAAATCATCTCATTTTTTCATTTTTGATATGATTTAAAGAGAGTATCACTTCTAGGTTGAAGAGGTTGGAATTGTTCAGACTAAAAGTAATCAAGAAAAATATCTCCATGCCTCATTGTAGGTTGATATATGCTACAATTAACAGTTATGATTTTACCATCATGAGTAAATTTCAAACATTTATGGATAGTAGAAGCGATTGCTTTCATGGAAGAGAGCCAAGGATGTCCCAACTTCACATGAAATTGATCAGATGTAGGAATGATAGCAAAGACAAAATTTAAGCATTTAGTACTAACCTCAATAGGAAGTGTAATAGAATGAATAGAAGGACAAGAGGAATGCATCAAAGTCTTTAACTATCACATCATATTTATCATATGTCACTTTATGTAATTGCAAAGTATAAATAAATTATTTAGTGATAACATTAGCCATACAAGAAGGATCAATAAAGATCCCTTGTGAGGGCATGCCCTTGATCTTTGCAGCAATATATAGAGGTCCATCAGGTGCTTTAATAGTATCACTAGGATCAAACGTAATGCACAAGTCCTTAGGTCATTCATTTTTATCAATAAGGTTCACCACATTATTAGATTCAAGGCCAACATCATTAGGAGAATAGACACATTGTTCAGTTTCAATCACATTAGCAAAATGAGACAGTAAAAAATTAGTTAAGATTTGAAGATTTTAGTTAAGAGGAGCGAAAAATTTGTTTCCTTTATCATTCACACCAGCCACATAAATAGTATTATTATCAATCAAGTCTTGAATCTTACTTCTCAAGGAATAACACTTTTCAGTGTCATGACTGGGTTGAAGATGGTATTGGCAAAAGGCTTTGAAATCAAAGGAAGGTGACACAGGCTTAAATGTATCAATTGGTTTAATAGGGGGAAGTTTCAACATATTGTTTTGTATCAATTGAGACATAATACTATGCAAATATTCATTAAGAGAAGTGAATTCTTTTCTAATAATTGGATAAAACGAGGCACACCTATTGCAGTTGCTACTTGAGTGTTGTTGTCGTCATTGAATTTGATGAATCCCTTATTCAGTTTGAACTTCACAAAAGGTTGTTGAGCACTTTCACTTTTATCACTTGGAGCCATTGAAGATGATTCTTCCAATTGACCCTATTGGCATTTCAATAAGTTTGTTGGTATGAGGATATTGAGAAGGTTGTTGTAGATTGTTGATACGATTGATAAAGGATGATTACGGTCTTAGTAATATTATTTTGTCATTGATGTCAAGCAATTGATTTTCTGATTCAGTATGATGTTGCCATATCTTAAAGAGTATGTTTTGATGAGTATAAAGATATTGGTAAGTGACACAAAAAGAATGTGAAAATGAAGGGGAGTAATAAGTTATTCAATGGGCAACTATTACCGAGTTAGACAGTGATGAGATTATGATATTTTGATTGTTGTGATATCCTATATATGAGTATTCGAAGACTGAATAAAAAAGGAGAAAAGATTTCAAGCAATTGAATGAGTAAAGGTTTGATATTGTTCTATGTTACCGAGCAAGGAGCTAGTCAGTAAACACCAAGGTTATCGATATCGGTTAAAGAAGGCAGAATGTCTACCGAGTAAAGTTCAGTATTAATTGAGTATCAACCAAGCAATAAAAAAATGTATTGGATGAATAAATACATTATTAAATGAAGGATGCCAATGAGCTGGAAATTTATTGATGATTGGTATATCGTGCAAGGAGTTTGTTGAGGATCTACGACAATGAAAATACAAGAGTTAGATCTACAATGAAGATTGAACAGTCACATCTGAGCACAAGTACCAAGGAAGGTATACAAGTTTCAAGGCGAGATAAAACATTTTTCAGATCAAAGGATTCAATGAACCTAGTCAAGTTTGATGATCTGATGGCTAAGATTAATCATGGGAAATGTGATTAAGGAGATTAAGCGGTTAGGAATTGTTTATAAATAAGGAAAAGTTGATGAACAAACTATGCAGGCAAATAGAAGAGCAGTGATACTGCAGAGGTGATTACCGAGTATAGAAGAGTGAAGATCTGATCAAAGAATAGATTGAGAAGCCCAACAAGGATGAAGATAAGTCTTATGACAAGATTATTTTGAGCACATAGAGTCTGCTTTAACATTTCAGATGTGAAGTTGCAGATATATTTTATTACTGTTATTTATTTTGTAAGTGACAGGAAATCTCTTAACTGAGTGGACATAATAGTCTTATTTGTAAATCCTCTAGCAAGGTAACATTCTGAATGAGTGTTTGAAATCCTTTGATAAGGTCACTTCTAACAAAGTGCAAGATTCTGATAAATCTGAGGGAAATCCCTTAACCGGGTCACATCTAGCAATGTGTTTATGTAATCTTTAACAAGATTGGCTTATAACCGAACATACTCTAGAAGAGTATATTTTCTTCTGGGGTCCGAAATCCCACAATGGTTTTTCCCTATTTGGGTTTCCACGTTAAATCTGGTGTTAAATGTGTTATGATGTTTTAAGTTTATCTGTTTATGAGTTTGAATGATTTACAGTCATAGTTGCATATCAAGTAAGTTCTACCGAGGTTGAATCTGATGAATATATTGAATTGTGAGTTTATCTGATTTACCCCCCCTCTCATCTAACTATCAATTGGTATTAGAGCTTAGGACTCCAGAAGAAAAGTTTAAAGAAACTTGAGGCAAGATCCGAAGATGTATAAAAGGGATGCACCAAAGTTGAACAAGTCAAGTTTCTCCACATGGCAGAAAAGGATGAAGCTACACTTATCAAGAATTTGAGAATATGCAACATATTATCTAGAAAATGATTACACTGCACCTAGCACCTACCCGATGAAAATGGAAGAGATAAAGGCAAAGCAAGAACATATTCAAGCATTGATTGAAATAGCATCAGCATTGACCGACTCAGAGTTTAATGATCTAGAAGGTTGTAATGATGCCAAAGCTATGTGGAATAAGCTTATATCTGTGTATGGTGGTGATGAACCTGTTCAAAGAGAAAAAGTAGACAGTTTAAGAGGACAACTTGAATCCAATACAGTGCAAGGTTAAAGGAAATTGTCAATCAAATCAAAGGAGCAGGAGGAACTATTGAAGAAAAGGATGTAACAAGTAAGTTGCTTAGAACACTTCTACCTTCTTATGCCATTCGAGTCTCTGCAATTAATGAATTAAGGTCTGTACCAAACATGCCAGTCTCTTTGGATGCTACTATCGGTAAGCTACATGCTTTTGAGTTAAGTAATTTTGATAATAGTGGGTCTTTGGTAAATAAAGTTGAATCTGCATTCAGTTCTTTTCATCTTGGTGAATCTGATGATTATAATGATAGAACATATAAGTATGCTGAAGGAAATCACAGTGGAGCAATTGAGAGATTTCACAAAAACATGGAAGAAGTACACAAACTATATGAGGAAATCAGAAAGCAAGAAGAGTTTGAAGCATTATTAGCCAGAAGGTTACCGAGAGGTAAAGGTAGGTATAAAGGAAAGTTACCTTTGAAATGTTTTAACTGTGATAAAATTGGACATATGGCTTCTAACTGTCCTGACAAAGAATCTAGTGAAAAGAGAGAATACTGGGATGACAAATAGAAAGACAATCAATACAGAGGGCACTGAGACTTCAGAAGGAGAGATAGAAAGACATGCCTAGTAGCTGATGATGAATCCAATGATGATAAATTTGATGGGACTGAGACAGAGGAAGTTGTATATGTGGCTATCAAAGATGGATCAGATGAAGAAAGGTATGAAGAGAAAGCCTTAATATCACACATAAATAATAATGATTCTTGGATCATAGATAGTGGATGATCACATCACATGACAGGTGATAAGGACAAGTTTGTTAATTTAGAAGATTATGATGGAGATTATGTAAGATTTGGTAATGATGCACCATGTCCTATGAAAGGTAAAGGATCTATCACACTTCTTAACAATGCTAAATGTGATGATGTATATTGGGTTCAAGGTTTGAAATACAATTTGTTGAGTGTAGCACAACTAAACAATACAGGATACCGAATAGAATTTCAGAAAGGAATTGTCAAAGTTCATGACAAAAATGGAAAGTTGACTGCTACCGAGACTCAAACAAGAGGTAATACATTTCATCTTGACTCAACTCAGAACAATTGTCTGTATGCAAAAATAGAAGATACCTAGTTATGGCATAAAAGGTTTTGTCATGTAAATTTTGATAACTTGATCAAAATAAGTAAAAAGCACCGAGGAAGAGGTCTACCGAGCTTGGAAAAACTTGAGAATGCAATATGTCGAGGATGCCAGATGGGTAAGACGACAAAATCAAGATTTACAAGTAAGTCTTACACTTCTAAAGGAATTTTAGATCTTGTGCATACTGATCTTTGTGGTCCTATGAAAGTTCAAAGTTATTATGGAGATAAATATTTCATATTATTTTGTGGATGATTACTCAAGGATGATGTCAGTTATGTTTTTAAAAGAGAAATCAGAAGCCTTTCAAATGTTCAAATGGTATAAGGCAAGAGTTGAAAAAGAAACGAGAAGACAGTTGAAATGTCTAAGATCTGATAGAGGAGGAGAATTCACTTCAGATGAATTTAACTTATTTTGCAATGATCATGGTATAAAGAGACAAGTGTTTGGACCAAGAACACCATAGAAAAATGGGATAGCTGAAAGAAGAAACAGATCAATTGTAGATTGTGCCAGAACTTTGATGATAGAAAAGAGAGCACCTCAAATATTTTGGAGAGAAGCAATAAGCACTATAGTTTACACCCTGAACCAAGTACAACTGAAGAAAGGAACTATGAAGACACCATATAAAATCTGGTATGACAAGAAACCAAATGTAAGTTATTTTAAAATATTTGGAAGTAGATGTTATGTTCACAAAGATGACAAAAATGGAAAATTTGATCAAAAAAGCGAGGAAGGACCATTTCTTGGTTATTCCTCTAGGAGTAAAGCATTTAAATGTCTGATCAAATCATCTAACAAATTAGTGGAAAGTGAAAATGTTAAAATTGATGAATTTGCTGAAAAGAATGATGAAGGAAATTCCAAAGAACCAGAAGATTATGAAGAATTTGTATATGTGCAATCGAGAAGTTTTACCGAGAAAGCCGATGAAGAAAATACTCAGTTATCGAGTGATAAAGAAGATCATATAGAGCCTGCCGAGCTTATATTAGCTAAATATGTCAGAAGAAATCATGCATCAAGTCAGATTATAGGAGATACAGATGATCCAGTGATGGCAAGGAAAAAACTGAGACATAACACATGTCTGATATCTGAATTTGAACTGAGGATAGTAAAAGAGGCATTAAGCAATGATGATTGGGTGAATGCTCTGATAGAAGAGATTGAACAAATCAAGAAAAATGAAACATGGACACTGGTCCCAAGACCAAAAGAGAAAAATGTAATTGGTACAAAGTGGATTTTCAAAAACAAGCTAAATGAAAAAGGTGAGGTAATTCGGAATAAAGCAATGCTAGTTTGCAAAGGTTATGCTCAAGAAGAAGGAATAGACTATGGTGAGACTTTTGCACCTGTGGCAAGACTTGAGGGAGTAAGAACATTGTTGGCATATGCTGCTTTCAAAAATTTCAAGGTATATCAAATGGAGTGAAATCTGCATTTTTGAATGGTATACTAGAAGAAGTTTATATTGAACAGCCTAAAGGATTTATTGAAGAGAAGAATAAAGATTAGGTATGTAAGTTGAACAAAGCATTATATGGCCTTAAGCAAGCACCTAGAGCATGGTATGAAATATTGCACTCTTACTTAATCAAGATTGGATTTATGAGGACAAGTGAAAACAACATGTATATGAAGAATGATGAGGATAATGGAATACTGATTTCAGTCATATTTGTTGATGATATTATTTTTTGTGGAAATGACTCTTCATGTAAGAACTTTGGAAATGAAATGTGCAAAGAATTTGAGATGTCATTAATTGGTGAAATAAAGTATTTTATAGGTTTACAAATACTACAAATGAAAAATGGGATTTTCATTACTCAATCCAAGTATATAAAAGAAATCTTGAAGAAATTTGGAATAGAGAATTCTAAACCTGTAAATACTCCTATGACTACTAATTGTAAACTATCAAAGAATGATGAATCTGCATCTATTGATGAGACACTTTACCGATCTATGATTGGAAAGTTGCAATATGTGGTTCACAGCAGGCCAGATATAGCACATGCAGTAGGCATAATAGCAAGATTTTCTGCAGATCCTAAAGAAACCCACATGACAACAATCAAGAGAATTTTCAGATACTTGAGAGGCACTGAAGATTATGGTTTACTATATAAAAAGAGGAATGATTTTGACTTAAAAGTCTATACTGATGCTGATTGGGTAGGAAACATTGATAATAGGAAAAGCACAAGCAATGGAGCTTTCTTTTTGGGAGAAAGACTAGTGAGTTGGCTTAGCAAGAAACAAGGATGCATTTCACAGTCAACAGTTGAAGCTGAATATGTCGTTGCAGCATTGAATTGTACCAATATAGCATGGATCAAACAACTGTTGGAAGGCATGAATGAGACAATTACTAAGCCAGCAACTATATTTTGTGATAATACAAGTGCTATTAACATTTTAAAGAATCCGGTAATGTACTCTAAGAAAAAGCATATCTCTATAAAGTATCATTATCTAAGAGAAGAAGTTCAAGAGAAGAAAGTTGTGCTGGAATATGTTAGCACAAAGGAACAATTAGTAGACATCTTCACAAAGCCATTGCCAAGGGACACTTTTAAGTATCTCAGAAGTAATTTAGGGGTCCTACCCCTATCTAGTACTCACTGATAGAGTTCGGTGAAAGCATCAATTCTATGTCTCTATAGAATATTATTTGTGAGTTGATGCTGATTTACACACTTTAGGATGTTGTCTAAAGTTGTGCAGGAAATAGTGAATGAAGTCAAGATACTTTGACTGAAACTAAGATGATACATTTGTATATGTTTTAACAACAAGGAAATTACTTCACAGGGGAAGTAATCATGCATTAGTTTTACTTTTGGCATTGTTGTCAAAGGGGGAGAAGACTAATGACAGGGGGAAAAGTTTACAACAGATTAAATAACAACAGATCGAATCAATTGGAATAAATAAAGTTGGTATTGCCATCAATGCCAAAGGGGGAAATTGTTGGCATTTCAATAAGTTTTTTGGTATGAGGATATTGAGAAGGTTGTTGTAGATTGTTGATACGATTGATAAAGGATGATTACGGTCTTAATAATATTATTTTGTCATTGATGTCAAGCAATTGATTTTTTGATTCAGTATGATGTTGCCATATCTTAAAGAGTATTTTTTGATGAGTATAAAGATGTTGGTAAGTGACAAAGAAAGAATGTGAAAATGAAGGGGAGTAATAAGTTATTCAATGGGCAACTATTACCGAGTTAGACAGTGATGAGATTATGATATTTTGATTGTTGTGATATCCTATATATGAGTATTCAAAGACTGAATAAAAAAGGAGAAAAGATTTCAAGCAATTGAATGAGTAAAGGTTTGATACTGTTCTATGTTACCGAGCAAGGAGCTAGTCGATAAACACCAAGGTTATCGATATCGGTTAAAGAAGGCAGAATGTCTACCGAGTAAAGTTTAGTATTAACCGAGTATCAGCCGAGCAGTAACAGAATGCATTGGATGAATAAATACATTATTAAATGAAGGATGCCAATGAGATGGAAATTTATTGATGATTGGTATGTCGTGCAAGAATTTTGTGGAGGATCTACGACAATGAAAATACAAGAGTTAGATCTACAATGAAGATTGTACGGTCATATCTGAGCACAAGTACCAAGGAAGGTATACAATTTTCAAGGCAAGATAAAACATTTTTCAGATCGAAGGATTCAATGAACCTAGTCAAGTTTGATGATCTGATGGCTAAGATTAATCATGGGACATGTGATTAAGGAGATTAAGCAGTTAGGAATTGTTTATAAATAAGGAAAATTTGGTGAACAAAGTATGCGGGCAAATAGAAGAGAAGTGATATTGCATAGGTGATTACCGAGTACAGAAGAGTGAAGATCTAATCAAAGAATAGATTGAGAAGCCTAGCAAGGATGAAGATAAGTCTTATGACAAGATTATTTTGAGCACATAGAGTCTGCTTTAACATTTCAGATGTGAAGTTGCAGATATATTTTATTACTATTATTTATTTTGTAAGTGACATGAAATCTCTTAATCGAGTGGACCTAACAGTCTTATTTGTAAATCCTCTAGCAAAGTAACATTCTGAATGAGTGTTTGAAATCCTTTGACAAGGTCACTTCTAACAAAGTGCAAGATTTTGATAAATCTGAGGGAAATCCCTTAATCGGGTCACATCTAGCAATGTGTTTATGTAATCTTTAATAGGATTGGCTTTTAACCGAGCATACTCTAGAAGAGTATATTTTCTTTGTGGGTCCAAAAGCCCACAATGGTTTTTCACTATTTGGGTTTCCAAGTTAAATCTGGTGTTAAATGTGTTATGATGTTTTAAGTTTATCTGTTTATGAGTTTGAATGATTTACAATCATAGTTGCATATCAAGTAAGTTCTACCGAGGTTGAATCTGATGAATATATTGAATTGTGAGTTTATCTGATTCACCCCCCCCTCTCATCTAACAATCAGACCCACATTAAGCTGATAATTGTGAAGTACTATGCACAACTACGTAAAGGACGTAAACTCAGAAAAGAGAAGTTTATCTCTAATATCTTTTTAGCAAATTAGAAATGAAGATCATTTGAATATCTTGATTAGGTATAAGAAAATAAATTTGAGAATACAAATTCTTATATCTACCAATAAAATCAGTCACTTTTTCTTTAACACTTTGTTTACAATACATCAAATCAGTCAAAGTAATTTTAGGACCAATATTATTGTGAAATTGTTGAATAAAAGCATTAGCCAATTGTTGAAATCAAGTGATATAATAAGGAGGCAAAGAACAATACCATTGCAAATATTTTTCCCTTAATGTTATAGTAAACAATTTATCCAAAAGTCTTTGGTCATGAGAAAAGTCACTACACAAAATTTGAAATGTTTTCACATGAGTCAAGGGGTCACCTTTTCCATTATAAAGCTCCAATTGAGGAACTTCCACATGTTTAGGAGGGACAACATGAACAATGTCATTAGATAATGGGCTCTCTACATCAAATGTGGGCACACTATACTTAGATTGATTCATGTAAGGTATTTGTTGTTGCAAGGAAGACACGGTTTGGGATAGACTATTATTGGTAGCTTCAGTGGAAGAGTTGAAATTGGACATGTTAGATTGAGGAGGGGTAACATTGTTGAAAGAGGGAGGGGTGATGTTATTGTATGAAGGTGGTGGTTAAGAATAAGGAGGGATATTTCTATATGCAGGTGGGGTTTGAGAATAAGGAGGTGGAACATTATGGTAGGTAGGTATTAGAGAGGATTGGGTAACAAATGGAAGACTCATAGTAGGAGTAATGAACGAATTATGATTAGACGAATTGCCCCCTTGACTATATGACATTTTGAGTAGAAGTGGCCATGGTATTGGATGTAAAGGTAGGAACACTAGCCATAGAAGTAGTCAAAGGGATGGATTGGTTGTTTTGACTAGGAGGTTGTGTATAACCAAGAACTTTGGCACAACTCTTCATAGGCATAATATTAGAATGAACAATATGAGCAATACCACATAAGATATCAACACCAAGTTTATCACTTTGAACCATTATTTTAAATCCTTCAATCAATAGGAGAGATTCACTTTTTGGGTATTGTTGACTCATCCATTGTTGAACATTTTCAAATTGATTGCCAATCTTCTTTGGTGCAAGAGCACCTAGTTGAGTAAAAACTTTCCTTTTTGAGTATTTCATGCTTTCATGTTTGTAATGTCTTGTGTTATATTTATGATGTTGTTTTAGGTTGTTGTGTGTCTTTTTCAAGTGGTTTTTCTCTCATTTTGTGCTTGAGAGATCAAGTTTTGCCTTTCAGGTTTTGAGTTGACAATTTTGGGTTTCTAGGTCAAAAAGGGCAAAAAAATGTGTAAAATTGCCTAAAAGGTCTAGAAATGCTTTCCAAAGAATTGCAACATTTTTTCTAAGTGTTTTTAAGCATGTCTTAGGTGTTTAGATAAGTTGATGAGATTAGGTTGTCAAAAATGTCTCTTGGAGCAACAAATGTTGTCATTTGGGCTTGTAAAAATTGTCAATTTTGGACATTTCTTGTAAAAAGAAGTTGTGGAAGCCTTATGTCCATACTAGAATTGATAAATAACTTAGAAAACTATAAAATTCCTCCCTTTTTCTTGGAAAATGTTGGTGATTGTATTGACAAAGGAATCCTAATAGAAAAAGATGAAATTCTGGCTTTTTACTATGTTTTTTCCTTCCTTGGAGTAACAGTCCGTACTGTAGCACATTTGGTCCATATTGTACCTTTTGGGGAGTGTTAATATTGGTTGTCCAATGATCTCCAAGTTATTATTGTACTGGTTTTCCATTTGCAAGTTGGTTGAATAAAATTCTTTCATTTTGGTGTGTTCTCTGCCCTGCCAAGGGTTTGGGGTTCAAAAATGTAGCAACTTGACTAATCTAGGTTTGGGCTCCCACAAATGGACTTGGTCAAGTTGGTATGCATGTATATAGTGTACATATGTTTCATTTTGTGCCAGTACTATATTTGGAAGAAGGATTTGAGTGAATACTAGGCAAGTATGGATTACTCGGCTAGTATCATGGTCAAAAATTAAAAATTTGCACCCAAAAGTAATTGGAGTGAACAAATGTGTGAGACAGAGGTTTGAGTATGTTCCCAAGGATGTTTAGAGTTTCCTTGGTTTGTTAGAGAAGTTTATTTTCCATAAAGTATTATTAGTTTGGTTGTATGACATCGAGTTTACTATTTCTTTTATGGATTTAATGACATTTTCAGTTTGAATGCCATATGCTTGGATCAATGCCTTCAGGACAGTAATAGAGGAGGGCTCCACATGGTGTGGTAGGAGGTTCTTGATAGTTTGTAATCTTGGTTGGTGAAGTAGTATTGGTTTCCAATGTTGTTTGGGTCTAAACCCTATTAAACCCTACTAAAATGCCTAAAATGGTGGACAGTCCTCAAACAACCTCCTCAGGAACTAAAACTACAAAAATCCTTGAGTTTTGACATTTTTAACAACATCCAATACAACTCCTAAGGTGGAATTGGCCATCGTTGGATAGTGTGAGCAAAAAAACCCCAAATTAGGCCTACTCGGCCTAGTAACCCTTTTTTAGGCCTCTTACACACAAAACATGGAACCCGATTATCTTGAGCTTGTTGGGGTTTGAGAGATCTTTTAAGGACAATCCAAAATAGTGAAGAAACCTCATAAAACTTCTATGATAGACTTGTGAAGAAATTTTGGGTTTGAGACCTAGTAAGTTGGGTTTGAGTAAGCGAATCAAGAAAGCCAAAAACAACAAGATGAAGCAAGTTCTTGAACAAAACCTTTACCTAGCTTCCTAAACCATTTGGAGGAGTTATAATGTTAGTGAATAGTCAGAGTAATTCTCAAAAGATAGAGGGATGTGTTAGAAAGAATGTAATGGTTGAACATAAGGAATAGTGGATGAGTAGGGTATGAGCTCACTCAAAAAGGGGGTTTGTTTGGGAAGTTATGCATGAAATGCTTAGGATTATAACCTCAAATTGATTTTGCAAACATATATATAGTCACAAACAAGTCTTTTGGAAACAAATTGAACCATTAGACCTCATTCACCTTGTTTACCACTTTTCTAGCAAACTCCCTATCATTCTTCAATTGGTCAACAAAAACCCTAGTTAGTGATTCCTCCACATCATGATAATTATGTAAAGAATAAGGATAAATGTGGACATTTATAGGATTGGAAGGACCACCAACATCCTCATAAAACAAATTTTCCAAATTAGGCTTCATCTCCTTAGTAATTAAACCTTGGGAAGCCTTAATTATACAACTTCTTCTCACGCAAATATTATAGGTTGGACTAATAGTAGTAAAATGTTAGATAGTTCAAATAACCGAAAGACAACTAAGAGGGGGGGTGGGTGAATCAGTTGTCATAGATTACTGGAACCATTAGCAATTTAAACTTTAATACCAAAACCCAAAACATTAATACTAGAATAGTAGTTAAACCAATTAAGCATAAACAATAATCATAGAGTAAATAGCATCCACATAACACCAAGATTTGTACGTGGAAAACCTACTAAAGGGAAAAACCATGGTGGGAAGCCTACCCACAATTAGATAATACTTATGCAGTAAGTATGTGAATTACAATTGAGGGGCCTGCACTTGCAGGAAGGCCAACAACCTAGAGTGCACTCCTCATCACAAAGGAGCCTCACTGACTACATAGAAATCCAAACTACAATCTAGACAAGTGTTGAAATGCAAAAGATAGCATCTCCTATGCCTGAGTATAGGTCTAGTTAAGCTCAATACCAGAGGACTAAATCCTCAAACATAAACCCAATGATCAACCAACTCCTCTGCCTGAATGATATTACATTATTCACATATTACATTCCCTAACCATGACCTTTTTCCATTACCATGATGATCTACAATGAGATCTTACATCTATATATACAAACACTCGACCATAAACAATTAGGTCAGTCACCAGACAATAAACCAATTACATAATTACAAACCATGTCGGCCTAAGACCAAATAAGTAATATCAACACATAAGACATCCCAGAAATACATCAATAGGTCCTATCCACATGTTACATTAAGGTCAGTCCATAGCCTAGATCAATCAGGACCCAATATAGGTTCACACGCTACAACAATAATCTCCATCTGCCAAGTCTCGAACATGATCACTAACAACATCCTAAAACTCCACCAGAAGCTGCACCAACACCACTTATACAATTCATCAAAGATCTCCACCAAATGCTCTGCCGGTGAAACCCTTGCTGAAACCAGAAATCGAGCTTCTAAGCAAGCAAGATAGCATCTGATCACCAAAACAAAACCAACTGACCAAATATGAGTAAGAGTATCATGAACAAGCCAATTCTATCACCAAACTATACTAGAGCCTATCGAATCATGCCGGATCCAAGTTAACCAGAAACCACTCAACCTACCGGGACCAGAAGGGTGTCAGTAAAGCATCCAAACAACTAGTGTTGGCATCAATGATGAAACATCAATGCAACACATAATCAATTCCACCAAATGTCCAACAATCTACCCCTTTGGCATTGATGGCAACACTAGATGTGAAAAACATCTAAGTACTAAGAAATGCCAAACAACTCTCCCCAAATGGAAGAAAACCAACAATCTCCCACATATAGATCTGAATATCAATATCTCTCCCCCTGTGAATAATATCTTTGTAAAGCTCTGAATTTCTCTTTCTTTTCTTTTTCACTTTTGTTTTCTTTTTCACATCAATATCACCCCCCCTTTGACATCAATGCCAGAAATCTGAAAAAAATATCAAAGCAAAAACATAAACCACTGAATCATAAGGCTGACTACTCCCCCTGAGCAGTAACATCCCACATCAGTGCCAAAATGAATAGTATATCTGATAATGCATGCTGGACTAATGCCAAACCACATCAATCAAGTCTCTATCGGAGGGGCAAAAACTCCCAATCTGTCTCTCAGGTACTGAAATGATTCTTTGGGCAAAGGTTTAGTGAAAATATCTACAATCTTCTCTTTAGTGTTCACATAAACCAGTCTAACTTCCTTTGCTTCCACCTTCTCCTTCAAAAAGTTATACTTGGTAGATATGTGCTTTGTTTTAGAATGAAATATCGGATTCTTTGATATATCAATAGCAGTAGAGTTATTACAGTGAATAACTATCAGTGCATCGCAGTCCACCTTTATATCCTTCAACATTTGCTTCATCCATAAAACTTGTGTACAGTTAGTAGCAGCAACAACATACTCAACTTCAACAGCAGATAAAGAATTACATGACTGCTTCTTGCTGATCCATGAAACCAACTTATTTCCAAGAAAGAAAGTTCCACCGGAAGTGCTTTTCTGGTCATCAACATCTCCAACCCAATCAACATTTGTATATGCACATAAAGTAAAGTTATCATCTTTAGGGTACCACAAGCCATATTCTGATGTACCTTGCAAGTATCTAAAAATCCTTTTCACCGCCATCTCATGATTTTCTCTAGGATCACTCTGAAATATTGAAACAATACAAATAGCATTCATAATGTCAGGCCTAGTCTCAGTCAAATAAAATAGGCCTCCAATCATACATTTGTATCTTGTAGGATTTACCAAAGTAGAAACATCTTTTCTTGTCAATTTCTCACTTGTAACCATAGGTGTACTTACTAGTTTAGAATCTCCCATACCAAATTTCTTCAACAATTCCTTAACATATTTAGTTTGATAGATAAAAATACTTTTGTCAATCTGAGTAATTTGCAAACCTAAGAAAATTTTCATCTCACCAATCATAGACATCTCAAATTCTTTCTCCATATTCTTAGAAAATTATATGCATAATTTATCTTCACCTCCAAAAATAATGTCATGAAAACATAATTCAATAATCAGTATATCATCATCAATGATCTTATAATATAAATTACTATCAGCACCGCCCTTAGTAAAACCAAGCTTCAAAAGATATTTATCCAACCTTGCATACCAAGCTCTAGATGCTTGTTTTAATCCATATAAATCTTTCCTTAACCTGCAAACCATATATGTATCATCTAATAGTGAAAAACCATCAGGTTGCTCAATGTAAACTTCCCCTTCAAGATCCCCATTCAAAAATGCACATTTAACATCCATCTGATAATCCTTGTAGTTTTTATAAGCAACATAGCAAGAAATAATTTTGCAACTTCAATCCTAGCTATAGGTGCAAAAGTCTCTCCATAATCAATTCCTTCCTTCTAAGAATATCCTTTACAAACCAATCTAGCCTTATTCCTTATAAATTGACCATCCTCATTCAATTTATTCCTAAAAACCCATTTAGTTCCAATAACATTTTTATTTTTAGGCTACGGAACCAAGGTCCATGTGTTATTTTTCTCAATCTGATCTAATTCTTCTTCCATAGCTTTCAACCAATATTCATCTTTACATGCCTCAATTACTGATACCGGTTCAACTTGTGAAATTAAGCATACCTCATTAGTTGCTAGTCTTCTTCTTGTTATCACTCCATTTCTCTTATCCCCAATGATCTGATCTTCTAAATGATTCAATCTCACATACCTAGGAGTCTTCTGACTTTCTGTTCCTCTTCCCTATTCTTTAGTTACTGTAGAGTTCTCTAATACTGTTGGAGTATCTGGTTCAACTCTTTGTTATGGTAAAGGTGCTACGAGTTTAGATATAATTTAAACCACTGTCGGTTCTTTCTCATAAACTCTGATTTGACTTCTATTCAGCTCATCAACTTTGACATTAGCACTCTCCACAATTCTCTGCAATCTCTTGTTATAACATCTATATGCTTTTTTTTCATTAAAATAACCAAGAAATATGCCTTCATCACATCTAGGATCAAATTTCCCAATAATATCATCTCTCCTGATATAACATTTACTACCAAAATTTCTAAAATACTTAATTGTAGGTGTATTGCCAAACCATAATTCATAAGGTGTCTTACCAGTTTCTCCTTTGATATGTACTCTGTTGAATGTATAAACCATTGTACTCACTACTTCTCTCCAGTAGATATGAGGTAGACTAGCTTCCATCATCATTGTTCTAGCAGCATCCAGGATAGTTCTATTCTCCCTTTCCACAACTCCATTTTGCCGAGGTGTCCAAGGAGCATAAAATAGTCTTCTTATACCATGCTTGTCACAAAATTTATTAAACTTACCGGATGTGATGTGAGGCCTCACCTCGACTCAGTCTGACATTTCAGTGGATTTTATATTTAGACTATTATGGATACTTTATTTTGATGCATTTTGAAACTTAGAACTTATATGATTTCAGGATTTGGATAACATTGCTATATTTTGATAATTTACTTATATGCTTTATGAGAGAGAACACTACATGATTGTTAGATAAGATGATATTGCGATGATAGATGTCGTTATTGAATTTGCAGGACTTTACTATGATAATAAAATTTTGATGTATGTTTAAGTTTATGAGAATTAGGATGAATTGCTTATGTGAAATTGCTTGGATAAAAGATGTATTTAATTTGTTCAGATGTAATTGTATGCAAGTGATGATGTGTATTATTATTCCTTTGAATTATATTATATGTGGATATTTGAAAGTACTAATGTGTAAATTGAGATGTGCAGGAAGTTATCCATGTGACCATGGAAATTTACGGAGAACCAAACCTAGACTTCTGTATGTTTGTAAGCCAAGGGTTGTTTATTTGGAGAGACAACACCCCATTTGTGTTGTATTTTATTCGTAACAGTATATGTTGCATGTGTGTTAAGTGTTATTTAAATTTATTGTGTAAAATCCACAAGAGACGATTTCATGTTTTAAATTGCAAAAGTGTTTTATTTGTGTCACTTGACACATGTGTGGATTTAAGTTTAAATGTTTTATTTTTGTCTCTTGGTGGGAAAGTGTTCAACTATAGCTTTTTCAATTAATATAACGTGATGTCATAAATACCTTGGGAAAAGAATATTTGGAGAGGTCAACATATGTTTGACCCGAAAATAAACTTCAGAGGGGTTTAAAATGGGTTAAATGAACACCTAGGGGTAGTTTAATAGGGTTTCCTAAAGCCCATAAGGTATACCTAAGGGTTAGGGGTAATTTTAGGCAAGTTTCTACTCCTAAGTGATCTTTTTGACATTCTAAAATTTGACTTTTCTGAGTTGTGCGAAAATTGAAATTAGAAGTTTGAACCTAGTTGTAAACTTTCCTATTCGAATGAGAGTTCTTGAAATTAGAAGTTTGAACCTAGTTAAAAATATTTTTAACTTTTTTTTTTAAAAAAAGGGGTTTTTTTTTGTATTGCTGCGGACCCCACTGTGTGTACACACAGTGGTCGGCCTCGTGGCTTCCACTGTGTGAACACACAGTGTGGTTCATGGCCTCCACTGTGTGGTCATGCAGTGTGGGCCGCTACGGCTCCCATTGTGTGGACACACAGTGTCGGTCGCGGCCGCCACTGTGTGGACACACAGTGGTGTGGGCCACTACGGCTCCCACTGTGTGGACACACAATGGTGTCGTGTCGCCACTGTGTGGACACATAGTGGCGCCCCCATCGCCCCTTTGACCTATGAACTTCATCCATGGCCACTGCTCAATGGATTTCGGCCCTGCTCAGTTCGAACCAAGATTAAAATGAAAAGTACAATAAAATATATATATATATATATATACATTAAATGGAATGCCCTAACCCAAGAACTTAGGGTTAGGGCAAACCAAAATATGGTTAGGGTGAAATAATAAAATATCCTAAGGGAAGTTTTATTTTTAAATAAAAAAAAAGAAATGGGTTTTGAGATAGGTATTTGATTAGATAGGGTTTGAATGGGTAAAACCCTAGGTAGATTTATATACATTATTTACGTATATATATATATAAGGTTGTCATTTTATAATTATGTTCTATATAAATGTAAATAGGTAGAAATGGTTCAAGTTAAAATTGTATGGGATTATTATTTGACTTCTCAAATAGTACGAAATGATTTAAATTAAGTAATGGAGAAGTAAATAATTATTTTAACTTTATTAGCTTGAGGAGTTTTAAAATAAGATTAAATATTTCTAAATTAACTATTTATGAGAACTTGAAAATTAGAAGTTAGGAGTTTAGCTCGATTGTAACTTTGGTTGTCTATAGGGACATAATTAACCCAGTGACTAGGTATCTTGTGAAAATAAATTTAAATCGTCCAGTATTTCACAAATAAAATTTAAATTAATTTCGTTACTTGAGTTAATAACAAAATTTGCTCGAATATAGTTTGGGCAAAATTCATTAGTGCATGTCGAGTTAGTGAACTTTGTTAATTAATTAGTAATTAAAAAAAAAAAAATCATTCCATTTTTGCCCTAAATTTTGAGCATGACATGTGAATTCTCCACCATGATCTGATCTCAAACATTTAATCTTCAATCCTGTCTCAGTTTCCACTTTAGCCTTAAAGATTTTAAACTTTTCAAATGCTTCAGATTTTTTTTTCAGAAAAGTAACCCAGATCATTCTAGAATAATCATCGATGATTAGCATGAAATATCTATCACCTTGAAAACTTTGAACTCTAGCAGGCCCACACAAATCAGTATGAATAAGATCAAGAACATCATTTGATTTATCTTATATAGTCCTAAAAGAGGTTCTGACATGTTTACCCATTTGACATTCTTTACATACTGGATTGTAGGGCTTCATAATCTTAGGTATATCCCTAACTGCTTTAGTTGAACTGATCTTCACAATGCAATCAAAATTCATATGACATAGCCTTTTATGCCATAGCCAACTCTCATCAATTTATATAATAAAACATGTCTTCTCACCAGAGTTCAAATGAAATATATTAGCTTTTGTCTATGTACCGGTTACAATCTCCAAACCATATCTGTTAATGATTTTGCATTTTCCATCCTTGAACTGTAATTGAAATCCCTTATCTACCAATTGTCCTACACTCAAAATATTATTCCTCAAACCTTCAACATAATAAACATTGTCAGTATTGTTCTTACCATCCAGTGATATAGTTCCTTTTCCTTTGATCATACATGCTTTGTCATCTCCAAATCTAACTAGACCACCATCAAATTCTTGCAAAGACAAAAACTTCCCTTTATCTCCAGTCATATGATGTGAACAACCACTATCAATTACCCATTAATCCTTGTCTTCAATTTTAGTAGCAAGTGCCTTCTCTTAAGGTACATTCTCTTCCAGTGCCAAATCATCTTCCTTGATAGCTAGGACCACCCATTCCTTCATATTGTTGGATCCACTAGCAGAGTCTTCTGCTAGTTCATCATCAGAATCAGTAATGCCTTCCTCATCCGCTATAGAATATGATTTGTCTTTGTTTTTCTTGTATTTATACTTGTTCAGATATCCAGGGTTAGGCTTAAATGATCTTCTAACTGTTTCTTCAAATATTGAATTTCTTTCATGACATCTAGATGCAAAATGACCAATCTTATTACATGCAAAACATTTAAATGGTGCTTTTCCTTCATACTTACTTCCTACCGGTCCTTTAGGTACTCTTCTAGCAAATAGTGATTCAACTTTATCAAACTCATCATCTTCTCTCTTCATAACTTCTAATTCCTTTGCATACAAAGCTTTCCAGTCTTGCATGCTGGTTGCAGATGTAGATCCATTAAAAGCAGGTCTAGTCTTCATAGCTCCAGAAGGTCCAAATTCTTCAAGCTCAAAAGCAGATAATTTCCCAACCAAAGTATCTCTATTGATAGATGTATTAGCCATTGTTCTCAAATCATTAATAGTAGTAGCCTTCATTTTATAAGCCGGTGGTAGGGCTCTTGGGACTTTAGAAACAATTTCATCTTCGCTCAGATTTCCACCACAAAATTTAATTCCCATAACAATCTCATTTACCCTTTCCATGAATGTAGTAATCCTTTCATCTTCTTCCATCTTCAGGTTTTCATATCTCACCCGATAACCATCAAGTTAAGCAATCTTCACTATAGGGTCGCCTTCATTAATAGTCTCCAACTTATCCCATATAGCCTTTCCAGATGATTTGTTGGTTAATCCCATTATTTGTTGATCAAAAAGTGCACACAAAAGGGCTTCTCTTGCTCTACAATCATTCTCAAGCTCCTTATCTAGGTTTTTCGGAGGAGGATTGCCAGATCCCAGATTATAGGGTGTGACACCATTCTATGTGATCTACCAAATCTCCTTTCCAAGACATCTCAAATGAGTTTCCATCTGAATCTTCCATACTATGTAATTAGTTCCATCAAGCCTCGAAATATCCCTTGGAAAGATAGCTCCAAAAGAAATGGATGAACTCGAACTATTAGTCACCATAGGATCTTCCTCAAGTGGTTAAGCTTTCTGTAGAGAAGACCAAAGCTCTGATACCAATTGTTAGATAGTTCAAATAACCGGAAGACAATTGAGAGGGGGGTGAATCAATTGTCATAGATTACCAGAACCATTAGCAATTTAAACTTTAATATCGGAACCCAAAACATTAATATCGGAATAACAGTTAAACCAATTAAGCATAAACAATAATCACAAAATACATACCATCCATATAGCACCAAGATTTGTACGTGGAAAACCCAGTAAAGGGAAAAACTATGGTGGGAAACCTACCCACAGTCAGATAATACTTCTGCAGTAAGTATGTGAATTACAATTGAGGGGTCTGCACTTGTAGGATGGCCAACAACCTAGAGCGCACTGATCATCACAAAAGGAGCCTCACTAACTACATAGAAATCCAAACTACAATCCAAACAAGTATTGGACTGCAAAAGATAACATCTCCTATGCCTAAGTATAGTTTCGGTTAAACTCAATACCGGAGGACTAAATCCTCTTACATAAACCCAATTCGATCTCCAATGATCGACCAACTCCTTTGCCTGAATGATATTACATTATTCGCATATTACATTCCCTGACCATGACATTTTTCAATTACCATGATGATCTACAATGAGATCTTACATCTATATATACAAACCCTCGACCATAAACAACTAGGTCGGCCACCACACATTAAACCAATTACATAATTACAAACCATATTAGTCTAAGATCAAATAAGTAATATCAACACATAAGACATCCCAGAAATACATCAATAGGTCCTATCCACATGTTACATTAAGGTTAGTCCATAACCTAGATCAATCGGGACCCAATATAGGTCCACACACTACAACAATGATCTCTATCCGCCAAGTCTCGAACATGATCACCAACAACATCCTAAAACTCCACCAGAAGCTACACCAACACCACTTATACAATTCATCAAATATCTCCACCAAATTCTCTGCCGGTGAAACCCTCGCTGGAACCAGAAATCGAGCTTCTAGGCAAGCAGGACAACATCCGATCACCAGACCAAAACCAACTGACCAAATATGAGTAAGAGTATCATGAACAAACTAATTCTATCACCAAACTATACCGGAGCCTATCGGATCATGTCGGATCCAAGTTAACCAGAAACCACTCAACCTATCGGGATCAGAAGGGTGTCGGTAAAGCATCCAAACAACTAGTGTTGGCATCAATGACAAAACATCAATGCAACACATAATCAATTCCACCAAATGGCCAACATAAAACTCATGCACTAAGGGAGGGAAATTTGAGATTTGAAATTTGAAATTTGCAAAGTAATTGAACAATACAAAATTTTAGAAAAAAAGATTACTCAATTAAATAAGCAAATTGATTGAAAAGATGTAATCCCCTAGGAAATCGAAATTTAAAATTAGGGCTTTGCTAAAACAACCTATTAATTTAAAATTAAAATTACCCACTAGGAGATAGAAATTCAAATTTAAAATTAGAGCTAAAAATAACCTCTTAATTTAAAAAATTTAAATTGAAAGTGATCTAAAGGAAATTTAAATTTAAAATTAGGGCCTTGTAAAAAGAACCTCTTAATTTTAAAATTTTAAATTATGCATAAGAGATTAAAATTTAAAATTAGGGTCTTGTAAAAAGAACCACTTAATTTTTAAAATTTAAAATTAGATGTAATGTTGAATTTAAATTTAAAAATTAGGGCTCTTGTAATTAACCACTTAATTTTAAAATTTAAATTTGAAATTATCCACAATAAATTAAATTTAAAATTAGGGCCTTGTAAAAAGAACCTCTTAATTTTAAAATTAAAATTTAAAATTAGATCTAAGGTTAAATTTTGAAAATTGAAATAATTAATGGAAAATTGGGAGATGCGCAAGATTAATTTAAGTTTACAAATTAGGGAACACTTAATTTTAAAATTTAAATTTGTAATTAGATCCAAGATTGCAATTTTGAATTTGAAACAAATTTGAAATGTGAAATTCAAAATTTTAAAAACCCACAAGCTCAATTTTTAAAAAATTAAAAAATTAGGGTTTTGAAATTTAACCACTTAATTTTAAAATTTGACTTGCAAGGAAAATTTGAATTTGGAAATTGAAGAAACTTAGAAGTGAAATAATTTATCCAAATTAAACAAATCACAAGTTCAATTTGGAAATTAAAAATTAGGGTTTTAGTGAAATTAACCTCTAAATTTTTAAAATCTGCAAGGAAATCAAACTTGTAAATGAAAATTTGAATTGTATATTACATAGACACTCTGATCTAAAAAAATAAATCAAAAGCAAGAATAGGACATGTCAGGTCCACCAAAATGTAAAGGGGAAAAATGAATGCTCTAGGGTTTTCACCCAAGGAATGAAGACCACTAGAGATTTTTTTGACTTGGGGCACCCAAGGAATGGCTCATCACAACGGTCCTCCGAGATTTTTGCACACCAATGAGAGATAATTTGTCATTGTGAATGAAGCCTAATCTGAGGAGTACAACTCTGTACCTATTTCCTGCACACAAAAAGAAAGGGAAATGTGTTGGGAATAGGGTTTTTCCTTAGGTCAAACCCCAATTCTAGAATTAACCATGAAATCGAAATAAATGTAATTGCAACGACTTAAAGGAAATGATCTCCTTTTGAGGGAGACACTGAATTATGACTGAAAATTGAATTATGATACCTCCTTGTGAAGTTTTGCTTGCCTCCACATGGAATCAAGGTTTAGGAACTCTTCAACAAAATAGGATGAATAATGTCTTCTTCAATGCTTGAAACTTGACTTTACTGCTGCTCCTAAGCTAAAAGAAGACCAATGATGCTCAATTGCTCTTGAATGCTTGAATGCTTGATCTCATGTATGCTTTTCTGATTGTGGATGTTCAAATGAGAAGGGAAATCCTCTTTATATACTTGCCCGTTGGTGAAATTGACTAATTTTGTGACAAGAGCCGACACAGAGAGGGAAATCCCACTCAATTTTGAAATAGGACCAAGGGGTCGAATTGTGCCCAATTTAGGGAGGACCATGGTGTGGTGCCATCATCCTGCCCTAGTTTGGGGCAGGAATAAGGTGCCAGATGAGGTGCAGTTTGAGTTTAGATGCCATTTGTGATGTGAAAGAGCATAATCAAGTCTTCAATTGGACCGAGAGGCACAAACACTAAGGTGAAGACCCAAATGCGGTCAAAATTGCAAAGGGTGCAATTTTAGGATGCTATAATCCCAATACAATCAAGGTAACTAAGGAGGTGTGACATAAAAAATTTTAGGGCTTAGCCATATCCTAAGAATGATGATTTCTATGTTTAACTGTAGAAAGAATGAAGATCACCGATAAAAATATGAATTATGTGTAGAATTAGCAAAAAGGTTTGAATGTAGACAAAAAATGAGGTATGGAAATCATTTTCCATTTAGAATCCTTTGAAAATGCATTAAAAACAATATGGAGCCCCTTGGGTCAATATTTTGCAAAGGTGAGAGTCATTGAAGCATTAATGGTATATTTGGGAGTTATCTCTTCATTTTAATCCTTGCAAGAACTTGACCCCCATATAGATGATGTGGGAATTTGAGTGGCATTAGGTTATGCAGGACTTTAGGTATGATCAATATGTATCTCTATCCTAGGGACAATAACATAGATATGACTAATGGCTAGAATTTTGAGGACTTAGGGTTGTCAAAAGGATTTGGGTATTCTTATGATATATCCTAACGAGGGATGAATTCTTGCAAAATAAATTTTTCAAAAAAGGTGGATGCAAAGGAATATAGTGAAAATTTTGGGATTGATGGGATGTATTCAAACCTATTTCAAATTCTTATTAAATAATGTCTTATAAAAAATTTTAAGGAAAGAGGGACACATTAAATATTCTAAGCATACTAGGATATATCCATATCCTAGCTGCCACTTACACTCTTTTTTTGCATGCTAATTGTGGTGACTGCCATAACTTAACCATTATTAGTTTGTCTATTGTTACCTTTCTCTTTCCCTAGATATGACCCTTTTCCCAAGCTTTTATTTGGCCTCCTTTGTCATCTTAGTATTTTTGTCTTTCTCTTAGGGCCTAGCCAAGAACTAGGAACTCAATCAGAGATTCCCATAGTTTCAAGAACCATGGGAATCTTAGACCATTGTTTTCTTTTCTTTATTTGACTTTAGGTTCCCTTTGTTTTTATTTAGTCCTCCTATTGAAGGATCCTTATCCAACCCTTATTGGGGATTAAGGGATCACTAGGAACTAGGAACTAATTGGAGGTTCTTGTGGCTCAAATAACCACCAAAATCCTCAATGCACACTTACCTTAGCTTTTTCCAATACTTGCCTTTTGGGAAACATTTTCTAGTATTTGGTAGTTATATGAATCACCAAAAGCTCCAAAAAACACTTAGATCCAAAAATAAATGGAAGCTCCAATGCTTTACTTAAATTCTTCATTTTTCTTCATTCTCTTATGCTATCTTAGAAATTGAATATTTAATTATCTCCTTGGTATTTTTTTATTTTATTAGATCTTCTTGTAGGGGATTGAGTCACATCAAAAATTGGGAAATCATTAATTGTTCTCATAGTTTTTAGGAATCATGGAAAGCTATGACATCTCACTTCTTCTTTATTCTTCATTCTCCCTATCTATTCTTTGTTATTCACTTCTTCCTTGTTCTTCATCCTCTATTTTCCCTTAGTTGGAGGCTTCTTGATACCCAAACACCATTGGAGGCTTCTATAATTTTGAGAACAATGGGATCTCTTGATGACATCTACTTGTCTTTGTACCTTTTTCCTTGCTTAACTTTTCATTGAGGCTAGTGACTCAAGAACCATCAAAGGTTCTCATTGTTAAAGGAATAAATGAAATTTAATGTGTATCTTTATCTTATTTTATGGTTCCTTTTGAAATCCCTCTTTATATTTTTTAGAGATTCGCCTAGAATTAGGAACCTTTTATAGCGTTCTCACGATTTTAGGAACCATGGGAACTCCTCACAACTCCTTGCTTCCTTTATTATTTTTCTTCACACTTGGAAGCTCGTATGCTTAATTATTTATGAAATGCATAAGGCACTATTCAAATGGTCAAAATAAGAAGGAGAGCTAGGAACCAATAAGAGGTTTTGATGGTTCCATGAAACTAGTTAGAGGCCAAAAAGGATCTTGGAACCATCGATTGACTTTGTCATTTTAACCCAACTTTCTTCAAATTTAAGCTAGAAATACCCATTTAGGTGTTCTAGTGGATGGAAGACTTAGAAATCTCCAACACAATTTAAAAAAAAGGTAACTAAGGGTAAGGGAAAGGAAAACCACAAACAAAAGAAAAATTCAATAATTACCCATGTACATCTCTCATATTTGTCATCATTAGTGTGAAAAAAGGGGGTATAAAGTGTCGACAAATACCAGCAATGAGGTTGATAGTGGCTGAGATAACCTCCACTTTGATGTCTTTGATAGTGGAGAAATATAGATATATATTTTTGATGCAGTCAAGGTAGGGAGATCTGATGAAGGACATCCCCGTCTTGCAGCCTATAACACAAAACACCATGCAAGATACCGGAGACCAGTAACACAACACAAGATCTAACTAGTAAATAGATAAAGAGCATGTTGGCCATTTGGTGGAATTGATTATGTGTTGCATTGATGTTTTGTCATTGATGTCAACACTAGCTGTTTGGATGCTTTACCAATACCCTTCTGGTCTCGGTAGGTTGAGTGGTTTTTGGTTAACTTGGATCCGGCATGATCTAGTTAACTCCGATATAATCTGGTGATGGAATTGGCTTGTTCATAATTCCTATACTCATATTTGGTCAATTGGTTTTCATCTGGTGATTGGATGCTATCCTTCTTACACAGAAGATTGGTTTCTAGTTCTGGCAAGGGTTTCACCGGCAGATATTTTGGTGGAGATCATTTGATACATTGCATAATTGGTGTTAGTGCAGCTTCTGATGGAGTTTTAGGATGCTATTGATAATATTGTTCGAGACTTGGCGTTTGGAGATGATTACTGAAGCGTGTGGACCTATACTAGGTCCCGATTGATCTAGGTTATGGACCAACATTAATGTAACATGTATTATTGTTGTATTTTCAGGATGTCTTATGTGTTGGATATCATTTGTTTTGGTCTAAGGCCGACATGGTTTGTAATTATGTAATTGGTTTATTGTCTGGTAGCCAACCTGATTGTTTATGGTCGAGGGTTTGTATAAACAAGATGTAAGATCTCATTGTAGATCATCATGGTTATTAGAAGAGGTCATGGTCAAGGAATGTAATGTGTGAATATTATAATATCATTCAGACAGAGGTGTTGGTCGTTCAATGGAGATCGAATTGGGTTTGTAAGAGGATTTAGTCCTCCGGTATTGAGCTTAACCAGAACTGTACTTAGGCATAGGAGATGCTATCTTTTGTAGTTCAACACTTCTCCGGATTGTAGTCTAGATTTGTATGTAGTCAAAGAGACTCCTTTTGTGATGAGCAGTATGCTCTAGGTTGTTGGCCTTCCTGCAAGTGCAGGCCCCTTCATTGTAAATTCACATACTTACTGTAGAAGTATTATCTGACTATGAGTAGGCTTCCCACCATGGTTTTTCCCTTTATCGCATTTTCCACGTTCAAATCTAGGTGTTGTGTGGATGGCTTTTATTCTATGATTATTGTTTATGCTTAATTGGATTAACTGCTATTCCAGTATTGTTGTTTCAAATTGATAATGCTTTTGGTAATCTGTGACAACTAATTCAACCCCCCCCCCTCTCAATTATCTTCCGGTTATCTGAACTGTCTAACAATTGGTATCAGAGCTTTGGTCCTCTCTACAGAAAGCTTAACCGCTTGAGGAAGATCCTATGGTGACTAACAATTCAAGTTCATCCAATTTTTCTGGAGCTATTTTTCGAACGGATATACCAAGGTTTGAAGGAAAAAATTATATAGTATGGAAGATTCGGATGGAGACTTATCTGAGATGTCTCGGCAAGGAGATTTGGGAGATCACATAGAATGGTGTCACACCCTTTAATCCAGAATCTAGCAATCCTCCTCCAACAAACCTGGACAAGGAGCTTGAGAATGATTGTAGAGAAAGAGAACCCCTCTTGTGTGCACTTTCTGATCAGCAAATTATGGGATTAATAGACAAATCATTTGGAAAGTCTATATGGGATAAATTGTAGACCCTTAATGAAGGTGACCCTACAATGAATATTGCTAAACTTGATGGTTACCGAGTGAGATATGAAAATCTAAAGATGGAAGAAGATGAAAGGATTACTGCATTCATGGAAAGAGTCAATGAGATTTTTATGGGTATTCAATGTTGTGGTGGAACTCTGAGCGAAAATGAGATTGTTTCTAAAGTCCTGAGAGCCCTACCACCAACTTACAAAATGAAGGCTACTGCTATTAATGACTTGATAATAATGGTTAATACATCTATCAATAGAGATACTTTGGTTGGGAAACTATCTTCTTTTGAGCTTGAGGAATTTGGATCTACTAGAGCTGTGAAAATTGAACTTGCTTTTCATGCATCTACATCTACAACCGGTAAGCAAGATTGGAGAGTTTTTTTTGCAAAAGAATTAGAATATATGAAGAGATAAGATGAAGAGTTTGAGCAACTTGAAGCACTATTTTCTAGAAGAGCACCGAAAGGACTAGTAGGATGTAAGTATGAAGGAAAAACACCTTTTAAATGTTTTGCATGTAATAAGATTGGTCATTTTGCATCTAGATGTCCTAAAAGGAATTTAAGATTTGAAGAAAGAGTTAAGAAATCATTTAAGCCTAATCAGAACAAGTTTAGATTCAATAAAAACAAATTATGCTACATAGCGGATGAGGAAGGCCTTATTGATTTAGATTGTGAACCAATAGAAGACTCTGCTAGTGGATTTGGCAATGGGAAAGAATGGGTATTCTTGGCTATCAAGGAAGATGATCTGGTACTGGAAGAGAATGTACCTGAGGAGAAGGCACTTGCTACTAACATTGAGGATAAGGATGAATGGGTAATTGATAGTGGTTGTTCACATCATATGACTGGAGATAAAGGAAAGTTTTTGTCTTTACAAGAAATTGATGGTGGATTAGTTAGATTTGGAGATGACAAAGCATGTATCATTAAGGGAAAATGAACTATATCATTGGATGGTAATAACAATACTGACAATGTTTATTATGTTGAAGGTTTGAAGCATAATCTTTTGAGTGTAGAACAATTGGTAGATAAGGGATTTCAATTACAATTGAAGGATGGAAAATGCATAATCATTAACAGATCTGGCTTAGAGATTACAACCAGCATGCAGAAAAAAGGTAACATATTTCATTTGAATTTCAGTGAGAAGACATGTTTGATTACATAGATTGATGAGAGTTTTCTATGGCATAAAAGGTTGTCATGTGAATTTGGATTGCATTGCTGATGACATTATTTTTGGAGGTGAAGATAAATTATGCATAGAATTTTCTAGGAACACGGAGAAAGAATTTGAGATGTCTATGATTGGTGAGATGAAATTTTTCTTAGTTTTGCATATTACTCAAACTAACAAAGGTATCTTTATCTGTCAAAGTAAATATGCTAAGGAATTGTTAAAGAAATTTGTTATTGGAGATTCTAAACTAGTAAGTACACCTATGGTTGCAAGTGAGAAATTGACAAGGAAAGATGTTTCTGCACCAATAAATCCTACAAGATACAAATATATGATTGGAGGTCTACTTTATTTAACTCAGACTAGACCTAACATTATGAGTGTTGTTTGTATTGTTTCAAGATTTCAGAGTGATCCTAGAGAAAATCATGAGATGGCGGTGGAAAGGATTTTTAGATACTTGCAAGGTACATCAGAGGTTTGTGGTAGCCTAAGGTTGATAACTTCACTTTATGTGCATATATAGATGTTGACTGGGTAGGAGATGTTGATGATCGGAAAAGTACTTCTGGTGGAGCTTTCTTTCTTGGAAAGAAGTTGATTTCATGGATCAGCAAGAAATAATCATGTACTTCTTTATCTACTGTTGAAGCTGAATATGTTGTTGCTGCTACTAATTGTACACAAGTTTTATGGATGAAGAAAATATTGAAGGATATAAAGGTGGATTGTGATGCATTGGTAGTTATTCACTGTGATAACTCTGTTATTATTGTCATATCAAAGAATCTGGTATTTCACTCTAAGACAAAGCACATATCTATCAAGTATAACTTTTTGAAGGAGAAGGTGGAAGCAAATGAAGGTGCGATTTTGGCATCAGTCCGACATGCATTATTAGAGACACAATTCATTTCAGCACTAATATGGGATGCTACTGCTCAGGGGGAGTAGTCAACTTTGAGATTCATAGGCTTATGTTTTTGCTTTGATATTTCTGTTAGATTTTTGGCATTGATATCAAAGGGGGAGAGATAGAGATGTGAAAAAGAAAGTCAGAACTTTACAGAGATATTATTCACAGGGGGAGAGACATTGATATTTAGAGCTATATGTAGGAGATTGTTAGTTGTCTTCCATAGGGGGAGACTTGTTTGACATTTCTTAGTACTTAGATGTTTTTCACATCTATTATTGCCATCAATGCCAAACGGGGATATTGTTGGCCATTTGGTGGAATTGATTATGTGTTACATTGATGTTTTGTCATTGATGTCAACACTAGTTGTTTGAATGGTTTAGCAGCACCCTTCTGGTCCCGGTAGGTTGAGTGGTTTTTGGTTAACTTGGATCCAACATGATCTGGTTAACTTCGGTATAATCTAGTGATGGAATTGGCTTGTTCAAAATGCCTATACTCATATTCGGTCAATTGGTTTCGGTCTGGTGATTGGATGCTATCCTGCTTACATAGAAGATTGGTTTCTGGTTACGGTGAGGGTTTCACCCACAGATATTTTGGTGGAGATCTTTTGATACATTGCATAATTGGTGTTGGTGTAGCTTCTGATGGAGTTTCAGGATGTTGTTGGTAGTCTTGTTCAAGACTTGGTGTTTGGAGATTATTTCTGAAGCGTTTGGACCTATACTTGGTCCCAATTGATCTAGGTTATGGTCCGACATTAATGTAACATGTATTATTGTTGTATTTCTGGGATGTCTTATATGTTGGATATTATTTTTTTTGGTCTAAGACCGACATGGTTTGTAATTATATAATTGGTTTATTGTCTGGTAGCCAACAAGATTGTTTATGGTTGAGGGTTTGTATAAATAAGATGTAAGATCTCATTTTAGATCATCATGGTTATTGGAAGAGGTCATGGTCAAGGAATGTAATGTGTGAATATTATAATATCATTCAGACAAAGGAGTTGGTCAATCAATGGAGATTGAATTGGGTTTGTAAGAGGATTTAGTCCTCAGGTATTGAGTGATGCAGAGCCCTGGTATAGGTATAGGATAGGTTCCCCTAATCCAAGGACAAAACAAGGACTCTAGAAATCCCAAAAGACTTTAAGGGGTCAAGAAATATCAATTTGACAAGTCCCACATCCCTTCCTTCTTTAAAATATTCCTCACAAGGTCACTTTCATTGAGTGCTTCATAAGGCCTTCTAGTGGCTCTTAAGGACCCTATACCCAACAATTGGTAGGTCCACTCTCCAATAAATCAATGCTAATCTAGGGTTTGGTTTGAGTTCCCCTAAGTCAAGAAGACTCCTTACAATCACCAATTTAGGTTCCCTTTAGTGGTTTGAGACTGCTGCTACAATAAGGCCTACAAATCCTTATAGCCCTGCCAAACTGGTTTTCCACAATTAACTCCTTATTTCTCCAAAGAACCTAGACAACTAGTTCCAGATTTGGATACCCTTTAGAGAGTTAAAAAACATTTTCCAAGGGTTCTGACAGGTTGGAAACACAAGATTCCAAGCCCTATCTAGGTTAGGAGACCTAATAGCCCCAATTAGGCCTCTTTTACAAAGGAGAGGGTAGGCACAAGCCTTATCTTATCAAGAAAACACAATTAAAACTCTTAGGACATGGTAAATCCACCATTTCCTAAGTTTTAGGCCATGATCAGACCCCTGGCACCTGATGTGAGACCTTTTTGATTGCACTTGCATGGTGGCCACATAGAGTTGCCCACCTTAATGCATCAAAACCTCACCTCCAACCGGTCTTAACCTACAAAAGGATTTAAAAATCCTAAAATAAACTGGCCACACTTTCATCTCCTCCAAATCAGTTGACCATCAATGAAGGATTGGGAAGATGAGGTCATTTCTTTATGAAACCCTAGGCAAAACTGTCAAATCTAGACCACTTCCAGAAAATTGCCGGTTTCTCCCTTGTCTTGGTGAATTACCACCTCAAAATTGATGCATATGAAAGATTATTTGCCACACTAACACATCCTACTAGTTTCTTGATTCCTAAATGTCCGTATAGTATGGTACATCGTGCAGAATAATAAAATTACAGGAAATTCTCAGAATTTTATTGCTTCAATGATGCCAATTGTTTACAAAACTCTTCTCTCTCCACAATGATGATTGGGAATGAGATTTTATACCTTACTGAATGGTTATCAACCACCTTTTAAATAGAGGTGACCGTTGGAAGGAATTTGCACTTTTTAACCAAAAGTTGTCATGTTTGAGCAACTTTGACATATGTTAAGTCCGCCTATCTAGAGTTGTTTCAACATGTCTTAAACCTTCCTAAGACATCTCCAAAACATAAAAATCTAGCAAATACTCAACTAAATACCACTAGGCCCATATGCCCATGGTGGCTTATCAAATTGCCAAATCCATGTTATCAGGTAACAATGTGGGGTTTATTACAAAAATCAAACTAAACTATCCTATTACATAGATTGAAAGGTCACATTCCCATGTGTTCCCTTTAGGCCTTCATTTACCTAATTAGTCATGCGGTTCCCCTGCACCATACTCTCGGGGTCATGTAATGTAGTACCATGCTTCTTGATCTGATCTTCATCCAACCAGATGGCTTCAGAGTCTGGTTTTCCTTTCCATTTGACCAAGTATTGTTTATACTCATTGCTCCTGATCTTCTTTACAATCTTGGTGTCCAACACTTTCTCAAGTTTAGGTGGCTTATGTTTGGGAAGATTTATATCTGCTACATCTTCTAGGACTTGCTGTGAGTTACCTGCATTAGAATCACCTTTAAAAGGAGTTAGATCACAAACACTAAAAATGGGAGATATGCCAAGGTGAGGTGGTAATTAAATTTCATAGGCATTTCTGCCAAGCTTCTTCAAGATTTGACATGGTCCTACTTTCCTTTGCATGATCTTAGTGTGCTTTCCCTTGGGCAACCTTTCCTTCTTCAAATTTACCCAAACCAAATCTCCAATCTAAAATTATAATTATCTCCTTTTTTGATTTGCATGTTCCATGTACTTGTCTGATGACTTCTGAAGTTGCATTTTGACATGCTAATGGACCTCCTTTTTGGCTTCAGCAAACCTCTCACCATCTGCACTCATGGGGTAGTTTTCTCAACTCTAATACCCCTCTTGGATGTAACCCATACACAATCTGAAATGGTGACTGTAGACACCTAAAAATGGTCAACGCTTGCGGAATCGTACTTTAACATTTGCGCATTGCCTTATTTTAGGGTTTTTGCGTCGCATTAACATTTCTTCTATGTTGCGTACTTGATCTTTATCATTAGCGAGCATCGAGTCCTTCTTTTGCATTCTTCAGTTGTCTCGCTTTCAAATTTGGTCTTGTCGACAACAATCTTCAGTCATGATTTTGGTCAATCTTATCCTGTCGTATCAATGTGCAAGCTCATTTGTCATCATTTTGGACATCGTCAATCCTAATTAGGGTTTTGTCATCTTATCAATCTTGTCATCATGTGATCGATTTGTCATCGATCGTTGTCATTTTCAATCTTGTTATCTTGCGATTGATTTGTCATCGATCCTTGTCTTTTGATCAATTTGTCATCAATCTTGTTGTCTTGTGATCGATTTGTCATCGATCGTTGACATTTTCAATCTTGTCATTTTTTCATCGATCCTTGTCTTCTTGTCAATTTTGTCATTTTTGCAATCGATTTTTTCATTGATTGTCGTCTTTCTCAATCATGTCAATTTGGATCAATTAGTCATTGTTCCTCGTCAATTGGCGCTTTTATCAATCACATCAATTATCAGCATTGGTCTTCTATCAAGTCAGAATCATGATCAAATCGAATCGATATCAATTATCCTTTGTCAAGACCTAATTGTCATCCTTGCATTTCTAATTCATCTTTTAGGGTTTCATGATTTTATTCATTTAACCCTGTTTGTCATTTCTCCCTCTAGGTTAAATAATTTATTTATTTATCCTAGGTCCTCGTGTCACAATTAAATGTTTAATTTAATTGGCTAACTAATTATTCCTCTTTCTGTGAATTAATTAATAAATGACAAATTATTAATTGATTTACCTAATTTCTCCTAATTCCTAATTTCCTAATTTTTCATCAATTTCTAAATTCCCTCTTTGTGAATTAATTAATAAATGAAAAATTGTTAATTAATTCACTTAATTCCTAATTTCCTCATTTTCTAATTTCCTAATTCCTATTTTCCAATTTTCCAATTTTCTAATTTTCCTAATTTCATCTATTTTTCAATTCTCTCCTATTTTTCTCCTAATTTCATGGGAATGACATTTCAATTTGTCATAATTTGTCATAATTGACAATCAATCAATTTTGACATAGAAAGTTGTCATAATTTGTCATAATTGACAATCAATCAATCTTGCATAGAAAGTGCAAATTTGTCATAATTTGTCATAATTGACATTCTTGATTTGCAATTTCCATTCGAATCTCTTCATGCTAATTTGATCTTTTCTCCAATTTGTCTATAAATTGGATGAATTTATTCAATCAAGACTACTACCTGTTTGAATCAATCAAGCTTCGAGTATTCTTGCGCTATCATCTTGTCTACTTGCTTTCACATCATGCTCATGCACTAGTAGGTGAGATCCACAACAAAGCTATTTAAAGGAGAAAGAAGGACAATGGAACCACATGAAGCAGATATTCAAGTCTGCATTTGGTTTGCTTAGTTTTCAATCTTGAATGTCTTGTTTTCATGTTTTCATTGGATGTAATTAGGATTGATCATTGCATTTGATCTTTCATGATTAAGCTAGATTAATATTGATATTTGCTTTGATGATTTCCGAATTCCTAGCTACAGCGACTTCCCTATGCTTCTATTTACAGTGTCATTATAGGAAAACTCAGCCTGAGATAAGATTGAATCCCACTTTTCACCATGCTATCATGTAAGGCATCTCAACAAATTCCCTAATGATCTATTTACTACTTTTGTCTGTCCATCCATTTGCGGATGATAGGCTGATGAGAAGGAAATATTGGTGCCAATTTTCCTCCACAGAGTTCTCCAAAAATGGCCAACAAATTTGACATCCCTGTCAAACACTATGTTCAATGCAAGTCCATGAATCCTTGCTACTTCTCTAAAAAACAAATCTGCTATATAAGATGCATCACTAGTGGACTTGCATGGCAAGAAATGTGCGATTTTACTAAACCTATCCACTACCACAAATACACTATCAAACCCCTTTTGTGTTCTAGGTAAACCCATTACAAAGTCCATTGACACGCTTTCCCAAGGTCCTGAGGGAATGGGTAAGGGTTGATAGAGATGTGGTGCTTCTTCCTTTTGCGTTTTGGCAAATGGTGCATGTATCTACAAACTTCCTTACATCAACCTGCAATTTGGGCCAAAAGTAGTGCCTCCTTACCAATTCAAGTGTCTTGTCCAAGCCAAAAAGACCTTCCATGGCCCCACTATGCTTTTTCTTGATGATATTAGTCCTCATGGAGCATGTTGGTATACACAATCGTCCACCTTTGAAGAGAAGTCCATCTTGAATTAGAAAATCAGAAAATTCCACATGATACCTGTAGCATAGGAAATCGGAAATCATCACAAGCAAATCAAAATACTAATCTAGCTCAATCACGAAAGCTCAAATGCAATGATCAATCCTAAACACACTCAATAAAGACATGAAAGCAAAACATTCAAGATTAAAAGGTAAGCAAACCAAATGCAGATCTGAATATCTCCTTCATGTGGCTCCATTGTCCTTCTTTCTTCTTCAAATAGCTTTTGTTTGTGGATCTCACCTTCAAGTGCATAAACCTAATGTGAAAGCAAGATTGACAATTAGTGCAAGAGTACTCAAAGCGTGATTGATTTGACAAAGTGATTAGAAAAAGTGATTCGTTCGATAATGTGATTAGGGATCAGGGGCCTTGATTGAAGAAATTCATCCAATTTATAGATAAATTGGAGAAAAGACAAGATTAGCATGAAAGTGATTCGAATAGAAATTCAAATCAAGAATAGCAAAAATGACAAGTGTATGACAACTTGCTATGCAAGGACTTATGACAATTTATGACAAATTGCTATGCAAGGATTTATGACAAGATTTTGAAATAGAAATAGACATTTAGGAATTTAGGAGAAATTAGAAAATTAAGTTGGAAATAATGACTTGGAAATTAGGAAATTCATGAAAATTAGGTAAATTAATTAATAATTTCTCATTCATTAATTAATTTACAAAAATAGGAGGAATTAATTAGCCAATTAAATAAATATTTAATTGTGACAAGAAGACTTAGGATAGATAAATAAATCATTTATCCTAAAGAGAAAATGGAGAGAAAATGACAAACAAGGTTAAATGAATAAATCATGAAACCCTAGAAGATAAATTAGAAATGCAAGGATGACAATTAGGTCTTGACAAAGGATAATTGATATCGATTCGATCATGATTTTGGATTGATAAATGCACCAATTGATGAGGAACAATGACTAATTGATCCAAATTGATATGATTGAGAAGGACGACGATCGATGACAAATCAATCGCAAAATGACAAAATTGACAAGTTGATAAGGATCGACCAAAATCATGACTGAAAATTGTTATCGACAAGACCTAATTCGAAAGCGAGATAAAAGAAGAATGCAGAAGAAGGACTCGATGCTCGCAAATGATAAAGACCAAGTGCGTGACATAGGAGAAATGTTAATGCGACGCAAAAACCCTAAAATAAGGCAAAGCACAAATGTTAAAGTATGATTCCGCAAGCGTTGACCATTTTTAGGTGTCTACATTTTGCCCCTCTTTGAGACAATGCGATTTTAAGTGTTGTTTCAAAGAACAATAATGAAAATGCCCTAGACAATAATAATGACATATGCATGCCCCCTCGAGGAATTGGCCGGAAACATGCAGAAAAGAGGCCAATTAATCGATAATAATGATAGAACATGATAGGAACAAACAGATTGATAATCGGAGACCGAATGCACGAAGGACAAGCAATCAAAGACGCAAAAGACCGCGACCAACATAAGATGGAGAGGGTGCACATCCATCTATGCATTGACAAAGATCTATAAATGAGGCAAAGAGAATGAAATTTGCTCATTTGCACTAGCCCAAGAAGAGGATTTGTTGCTCTGGAAAAGGACAATTGCAGAGAGATGGCGAACATTCCAAGGGAAGATCACCTCAGAGAACGTGTACGCACATTTAGATGACCGGTCGATGCGGGAGCAACGGTATGTATCTCAAAAACCCATGTTTTCAATTTTATGAATTTGACTTGCATGCGGGACATTGCGGGGCCCATAGGGGATGCAGAAAGGGACTTCTGTGCTTGTGTAGGGAGAATCCTATGCTTGTGTAGGGTCTTTTGCACTTGTATAGGGGGACACAGGCGCAGGTTATGATACACAGGCGCAAGATGTAGAACACAGGCGTAGAAGTGCATTGGCAACCCTAATTTTGGTCAAAACAGCATGCAAATGATCCGGAAAGGGGGGATAAGGGTAGGATAGGTCAGAATAGCTTAAAAACACCCTGATTTGTGGATGAAAATGAGGAAATGCAACCCATAGGAGCAAACCCTAAAACTGACAAAATATGCCCCAATTGTGATGCAGAGTCAACAGTATCCATTGATCACACGGGAGAACCGACCTGGCTGCTTCATGCTACGACATAGACTTAGGAGCATAGATAGAGATACATTAGCAGGACTTGGGATATACTATATCACATTCATGCCCGAGATTAGGGAAAACATAGGACTGCTTACCACATTGGCAGAGCGATGGCATTCAGAGACCTCCTCTTTCCATCTGGCGACTGGAGAGGCGACTATGACACTGGAGGATGTATGGCCTATCCTCCACATTCTGATTCATGGGGAGATGGTAGAGTATGACCCAGTGACAGGGAGAGACGTGTTGTGCAGATTATTCGAGTGCGACGCAGATGATCTGGATATCGTAGAGAGGGAGATTGGCTGGGAGACCATGGCATCAGAGTATAATCGACGATATGTGGTGATAGCAGTGGTGATATCATGTCTACTAGCAGGAGACAGACAAGGACATGGATTCCCTATTGGATGGGGAAGAGTGCTAGAGTGGATGGCGACTGAGGGGATGGTGTACGCATGGGGACCATGTGTACTGGCTATGCTGTATTTTCAGTTGCATTAGATAGCATATCAGGGAGTGCAGACTTTGAGCTGTGGAGTCACATTGCTACAGGTATGGGCATTCGAGCACATAGCCATATGTCGACTGATTGCAGAGAGATAGGTAGTACCACACCGACCATATGTGTATTGCTATGGGGGAGCACTGAGACAGGGTCCTTTTGGATACATATTATATCGGCGACATGAGCTAGACAGACTGAGAGAGTTCACATGGAGGCCATATCGTGATTGCCCTGGATGGTCAGATGATAGTGATGAGCTACCATATTATAGATAGGAGAGGTACCTGATTGGGTGACTAGTGAATCGCCAGAGAGTGATTGAGTTGTACCTACCAGAGAGAGTCAGACGATAGTTTGGAGAGAGGCAGGATGTACCTAGGAGGACTGCACACTTTGCTCGATCTCACAGAGAGATGAGTCAGTGGAGGAGTATGATTCAGCCACACATAGCATATGCTGACTTCTCACAGCTACAACAGAGACAGTGGGATTGGAGATCAGATGTGGAGGACGCCGGGATGACATAGGAGTATGAGAGATGGTTTGCACGACGGCGGCCAGTGCCATTGACAGATCCGGACATTCCAGTACCTAGGAGACAGGAGGACTTCCCACTCACTGGAGAGGAGGAGGGAGATGATGAAGACGAGGAGGATGAGGGTGGGGATGAGGATGAGGGGGATGACGAGGATGGAGATGAGGATGGGGATGATGAGGATGAGCCAGATTCAGGCGAGCATGAGGCATGGCAGGATATACCCATAGAGTCGGAGACAACTAGCATAGAGGAGATGGAGATGTGCAGGGCTACCATAGCGAGTCAACATGATCATATTGCGACATTAGAGAGATAGAATGATCAGTTCAGAGCGGAGACAGCCAGACTCACAGCGGCTCAAGATACAATGATAGCTCAAGTACAGTGAGAGGAACAAAGAGTCACTGAGTATATTGGGTCGATTAGGGATGCCAGTGCATGGGAGATGGCACAGATGTTGGTAGAGACCGGAGAGGAGATATGCCATTGGAGGACACTATATGAGAGTGCAGTCCCACCAGAGCAGAGAGCAGCTTCATATCGGGCACGATCGAGGATAGAGAGCAGGGCACGCTCTCGGAGGTCATTGAGCAGCATGGGGGTGAGTAGACCTATGAGACCACCACAGCCAGGATTAGGAGGGACATCATCCGCGAGACATGGCAGGGATGAGGAGGACAAAGGGAGCACCCAGTGATAGAGGCACGTGCTCCTTATAACAGACAGTGGACATTTATGTAGTTTGACATTTTGTAGTCAGCCTGCGGGCCATACTTAGGACAGACAGTCCAATTTTGTACTCCGATATTATGATGATATATGATATGATATGCATCGATATGATGGGATGCAATGTGTTATGACTGATGTTATTTTCTATGTATGGATGACTTATGCACTATTTATGTACCATTGTGGAACATGTATGAATGTATTTTTTATGTGTTTTTGATGCATTGATAATATGAAATGGATAAAATGCTTGATGTGATGCTTGATATAATGCAAATGTACTAACCAATGAATGCAGGATGCAGCATATGTGTTTGGGGAAATTGGAGCACTAGACCGAGCCGACTATCTGAACGGACAGAAGAAATGTTAGTAAGAAGAAAATGAGACAGAGGACAGTTAGAGACGAAGAAAAACTTGCTTTCACTAATGCACTTTGTAGGTGAGAACCTTTATTTTAATGTAGCAAAATGGATGCGGAGCATCATGGCATGGAAGGCCAGAGCTGAAATGCAACCCTTTTTGCAAAAGACAGACACATCAAAGACAAACAACAATCACAACAAAAAAGAAAAGGACCATGAACCATCCCGGTCACTCTAAATCACTCAGTGACATCATCGAGCAACATAGGAACATGATCGAAGCCAAAGATAAATCAGTAAAAAGATAAGATGCACAAATTCCAACAAATCAAACAAACATCTTGATCTTCATTGTCAAAAGTTGAAAGTGTTGATAGGACGATCATGCTGTCTAGTTTCAGGACATGCGGTACCCCGTCTAAGACAGGACATAGTCTGGTTTCGAGTATACCACACCCTGTATAAGACTCATGATAGTAGAGACAAGGACAAATGATTTTGAGGTTGATTGATATGACAATGTTGATCAGTTTGAATGTCTAGTTTGATGGAAAAAGTTCATCTGTTTATGCATGATTTTAGTAAAGCACAATGTACGATTGCGTGTCGTTGGAGGGATGCTTAGTGATTTGTCTTATGCACAAAAGGGATCATTTATTGCAAAATGCTTGTTTTTTGGATTTTAATGTTTTGAAATGTTTTTGTGTTCATTTTTTTCAGGACGTTTTATGACTTTTTAGAGATTTTTCAGGACATTTTTCAATTTTTTTGAATTTTTTCAGGACATTTTTTCAATTTTTATGATTTTTTCAGGACATTATTTGATTTTTTTGGATTTTTTTCAGGACATTATGTGATTTTTTTTGAATTATTTTAGGATATTTTTCAATTTTTTTTTTTTGGAATTATTTCAGGACATTTTTTAAATTTTTATGATTTTTGCCCCTAGTGCCTAGCAAGGCAAGGAATATGACAGGTGAATAAATAGGCTTTCTGAAATGTTGGTGGATAGAGGGAAGACAAAGGCTTTTTATTATGGAGACAATACAGATGCAATTTTCAAGGGTTATTGCATGATGTGACAAGAGACTGGATATGACAATGTAAAGCAGTGACATGGCATGCGAGACATGTCAAGAGGTTTTTGAAACCATGTTTAAATTTTGCATCCTTATGTCAGATCAAGATCAAGGAATGAAAAAGAGTGTATGGATAGTGATAAGATATGGATAGGATAAGCAAGACCAAGAATGGATAAGGGACATGGACTGAAGGTCGAGATAGGCTAAGGGATAGTGGCAGAAAGTTGCAATAAGCTAGGGAATATGGATGAAAGGTTATAATAAGCAAATGGATAAATGACCAAAAGCTATGATAGACTAAAAGCTGCAAACAAGATGCATGATGCTCATGACGATCCTCAGCCTTGTCAAGATCAAAGGTGGAAAGGGAAACTGGGCAGGAGGGACAATAGGATATGAAGGGTAATGACAGGGGTTCGATAGGATAGTGAAGGGCAATAAGATATGAAGGATGAAACCTGCCCCCAAGTACGGTGTGCAAGAAGTTCATAGATTACGCATGACGCCTTTTTGCCAGGTTTTCATCACGGTACTTGCCCAAGGCGCCTATTTGCCAGGTTTTCACCAGTGGACGAATTATTTTTTGCTTTACTTTTTTTTCTTTTGCCTTTTTTTTTTCACTTTTTTAAATTTTTATTTTGACTTTTTCAATAGAAGATGGACACATGATAGGGGATGGAAGAAGGACTCAAGCTTCTTTTTTTTTTGGATAGTAGCCTTGAAAAAAAATGGACCATGACCTTTAAAAGCATGCTCAAAGATGTTGGTAGGATAAGGACATGGAAAAAGAGATGAAACTAAGGCAAGGATTTATGTAAAGGATTGGATCAAAGGGATTGAAGGATGGAAAATATGCATTGGGTAATGGATAGGGTATTGGAAGAATTGGGCTTCAGTGGATGGAAATGAAGGCAAGATCAACATTGGCACACACCTTGAGGGGTGATGGACTGATGGAGGAAAAATGTATTTTGGATATTGAGATTTTGACGGAGGAAAGGCTTGGGATTTTGGGACATAAGGGCCCAAAATGGATGAAGAAGGTGGTGGAGAAACAAATTTGAGAGGTTTAGATGGAGGAATAGAAAATTTGGATGCCAAGTTGGATGTTTCTTTAGGCTTTTGTGCTTCAAGGAGCCACTTAGGGATCCACATGGTTTTTGATTTTTCATGCTTTTGTGGTTCCTTGGAGTGCATTGCTTGCACAAGGGATTTAGGAACCCATATATATATTGACTTTGCTTTATTTTGCTCAGTGGGCCTTTGTGGCCTTTTGGATATTTCTTTTTCTTTATAGATCATATTGTTCTTTGTTTTGACATGTTGATTATATTGGACATGTTGATCCTTGAATACATGTGGATTGCTAGACTTATGACGTTTATACTTGGCATCCAAATTGCTTGGAGGGGGAAAGGAATGCATGGATGGATATGAATGAAATGGAGTTCTTTTGGATGGATGAAATTTACTCAAGGATGTGTGCCTTTTTTGACCTTGCATAGAGGACGAAGGGATATAAGGACCTAAGATGGATGGAAAGTATGATGGGGAAGGTGTATGTTTTGATTTTGATGGAGGGATACCAACGTCTTGAGAGTGAGTTGTGTAGACATGACCCTTAATATTTTCTTTAACATGAAGGGATGCTTGCTTATGGAGATCTACTCCTTTGCCTTTATGAATATCTTGACTTGTCAGATACTCTTTTCTTTGGGAAGAAGACGCGAGTCCATTATGAGGTGGATATTATATGTGAGAAATAATGAGATCTTGAAGTGGATCAGATTGGACCAAAGAGGAAGAACCCATTGTTAATGTCAGGGGTTCATGAACATCTTGCACTGACATGTTCAAATCATGAGGGGGATTAGGATCATGAGGGGGACTAGGATTGTGAGGGGGACTAGGATTGTGTGGTAGACATGGATCAATGATAGGATATTCAAGAGATGGAATGGGATAAATAATGGGATCATGAAAAGGACTGAGATCTTGGAGTGTATATGGAGCATTAAGACAAGGAGATGGAGGAACAAAAGGATCTTGTGGAGGATTTAAAGGAATAATTTGATCTTGACAAGGAGGAAGATCATTGGAATCCTCTTTAAAGTTGCTTTGCTCTTGACTTTTAATGGGATCATCGTAAAGGATGGAAAAGATATCTTGATCTTTCTTAGGAAGTGGAATGCCAATGGGATTTGAAAGGACATTTTTTTCATGAAATGGAAGGGGATCGTTTGGGATTGGATGGACTAGGATATCTTGATCTTGCTCGGGGAATGGAGTGTCAATGGGACTTTGGATAGGATGGACAAGAATAGGGGAATCGTCATGAGTGTCTGGGAAGATGGGGTCCTAGTCAACAATTGGATGAGATGATAAGGTTTTTGGATCTTGATCTTGATTTTCTTTAGGACTCATTTCTTCGCGCTCTAAATTATTCTCTTGACATGGGGTTGGACTTCGGATATGCATGGGGGATTCTGACAAGGGATCAATGTTTTGGCATGAAGGAAATGCACTTTGAACATTTGTGATGGATTCTGGAAAGCAATCGATGCTTGAACATGAGGAAGAGGGACTTTGAATGGGGTCCTCTAAAATAGGTAATGGCAATAAAGTGCATGGTGGCATTGGGTCTTGTATTTCTGAAACATGACAAGGATGTGCATCATGAATTGGATCATCTTGGCAATCAATTATGGATAGCTCTTGGATAATTGCATCCTTGGGTGTATTGTTTCATGAGGACAATATGGAAGGTTCTTGTGAAACTTCTAAAGGTGTAGGGATAGATGCCATTGGAGAGTCAATTTGTTTGCGGGGGGATGAGGCATTGCTAGACATAAGTGTATTATTTTGATCTTCCTCAAAGAACTCACTTGGTAATTTCCTTAAGATCATTGCAATAAAGCCACCTTTCTTTCGAGGTTTTGACATGGTTGTATCTGGAATTTGAACTTGTTTGGCAAGAATTTGGTCCTGGTTTAATGTCATGTTTTGATATTGGACTATATGTTGATCAAATTGGTTTGACATGTTCAAAATTTGTCTTGGTGCATGTTGCAAGTTTCGTTTTTGAATGTTTGGTTGTGGTTGTTGACATTGATATTCCACCATTGGTTGAACCATTTGTGGACATTGTATAGTTGGTTGGACATATTGTTGAAATTGGACCATTGGTTGTATTGGTTGTATATGTTGAAATTGTTGAACAATTGGTTGTGATGGTTGAAAATCTGATTGATAGTGAACACCTTCTTGTTCTTATTGTGGAGGCACATAATGTTGAAATTGATGTTGTCTCTTTTCTTGAAATTGTTTCATCATCTCTATTTGGGAGAGGAGAGCTGGTATGTCTGATCGTTCAAGAAGAGATCTTACATCAATTGGCTCAATATTTGGATTTTGACCTAGAAATTTTTGAAACATTTTGGACATTTGTGATCTATTCTTCTCAATGTTTTTCACTCTTTGTTCCAAAATCTCATTTTCTTGAGCTAGTTTCTCCTCTAGTTTTTGTATTTGGAGACTTGTTTCATCATAAAAAGTTTGATCGATATTGCCTTGTTGTTGGGTTGGATATAATTGTGATTGCATTGTCAGTTGATATGTCAAGCTTTGTTGCATCATTGGTGCTTGGAACCTTGTTTCAATAGACATGTCACTATGCAAATGCAATATAAAAAATTTTGTGGAATTTTTCAAGGATAATGTATGATATGCAACTAAATGCAAACTAAATAGATGAAAATGCAATCTATGGCAAGGGTGCAATCTATGTTTTTGGTTGTTTTTCAAGATTTTGACAAACTCTTTGGAATGCAAATCTAAAAGAGACCCTTAGGAAATTGAAATGATGTCTAGACCTCAAAGGACAAAAGGACCAAGTGACAATAGGACAAAATGACAATGTCTCCCCTATATGCTTGGATACTAAGCTAGGTTTGACCAAATGACAATAATGACAAAAAGAGAAAAGGTTTGATAAGGTCTAGACTTCCTAACAATGACTTAGGGTTGTATCAAAGATTTGGATTACTCGAGTATGACAAAACCTAGTTTTGACACTATATGCAAAGGGACAATTACTATGCAAATGACCCTAATATGATATGATAATGACCTAAGCTTAATGAAGGGACCTAGGGTATGCAAATGCAAATGTATGACAATGGTATTACTCTAATGCAAGAGGACACATGTAAATGGATGACTTTTATTGATATGCAAAAGGAGTATGACCTAGGTAAAACCTAACCTTGGTAATTGACAATGAATTTGCAAAATGCAAACCTAGGATGAACCTAGATCTAAGTGACATGAATGTTGAGACAAGACTTTGAAAAATGTTTGACAACCATGTTTGAAGGTGTTTTGAACTTTGTTGAATGAAATGTTCTTGTGTTTAACCTTGTTTTGAATCAATTTGTCTTGTTTTTGAAATGATATGCAATTCAACTTTTGACAAACAAAGAAGACAAGATATTTCAACTTAGACTCAAGAAAATCATGCTCATTCACACATTTCTTATGGTAGGCAGGGACATTAGGTACTTGAGAGGTAAACTTGTTATGAGATTCAAGGAGAATACATAGATGCTTGACCCCACGGGCTCCCCTCCACGGCACTCACTTCTTAGGGCAGCCAAGCATCAGTCCCCATGGAAATCTCCCCATGGAAAACTTAGTATCTCTTCCAAGTATCCGAACTTGTCCTTCTCAAGCAAATAGAAGGTTTTTTGGCCTCTAAATATAAGGTGTTTAGTAAGGATTTCTGTTAAGCGTTACTCCTTGATGTCACGCAAACGTGATTGAGACATTAAGCCCACCAAGATACCAAACAAATGTAGTCGCGCAAGCATGATTTAGACCGTGAGGCCCTACTTAGATGTTGATATAAGAAAGAGTTCAAGGGTCATCACTTCCCAAGTAACTGCAATTCCCACGTAACCCTTCCTTCAAAGCTTTCGCCCATCAGGTATTTGTTTATAGTGAGTTAGAATGCCAAGCTATTCTAGCCATACTCACTTTGGGTCGTTCCCTTCTCACGATTATCACTTTCTTGCAAAAGCAAATGGTCGGGAAGGCAGGCCCTCTAAAGGTGACACACAATCAAAAACATGAGCATGGTATTGAAGATCTGGATTTTTAATCACCCTAAGAAGGATGAGAGCATACTCTCCTACTCCAATGTCAAACTCAACAATCAAAGCAAACATACATTCATTCCATCCTATTTAGAAATCACTAGGTGCCTAAATATTAATTGCAAACACAAAGTTTAGTTGTAGTCCAAGGCAACCTACAAAAACCCAAGTTAGAAGTTTGATATATTTAGTCTTTGATAGCGAACATGCACAAAAACATGTTAGTAGTTTCATTTGTTGTCTTTGCCATGCGTATGGCAAGGTTCTGCATAGAGAATTCAGTACCAAAAAACCAAAAAGCAGAAACAACATGCAAGACAGAACAATTTGCAAGTAAAAACACATTGCCTTTTACCTTTGTTTCTGTCCCTACACAGTCAGAAGTCTTGACACAGGTGCAAAAGTCTTGACACAGGCGCAGAATGTCCTTGACACAGGCGCATAATGCTTAACATAGGTGCAGAATGCTTAACACAGGCGCAGAAGTTCCCAGAAAATGCTGCATTACCTTGTTTCTTGGGTTTTTAACCTGCAAAAGCACTCAAAAGCATGATTAGGGGGTTAGTTCACGTCAGGTTCACCAATTAATGTAGCATAGGAAATCGGAAATCATCACAAGCAAATCAAAATAATAATCTAGCTCAATCACAAAAGCTCAAATGCAATGATCAATCCTAAACACACTCAATAAAGACATGAAAGCAAAACATTCAAGATTAAAAGGTAAGCAAACCAAATGCAGATCTGAATATCTCCTTCATGTGGCTCCATTGTCCTTATTTCTTCTTCAAATAGCTTTTGTTTGTGGATCTCACCTTCAAGTGCATAAACCTAATGTGAAAGCAAGATTGACAATTAGCGCAAGAGTACTCAAAGCGTGATTGATTTGACAATGTGATTAGAAAAAGTGATTCGTTCGATAATGTGATTAGGGATCAGGGGCCTTGATTGAAGAAATTCATCCAATTTATAGATAAATTGGAGAAAAGACAAGATTAGCATGAAAGTGATTCGAATAGAAATTCAAATCAAGAATAGCAAAAATGACAAGTGTATGACAACTTGCTATGCAAGGACTTATGACAATTTATGACAAATTGCTATGCAAGGATTTATGACAAGATTTTGAAATAGAAATAGACATTTAGGAATTTAGGAGAAATTAGAAAATTAAGTTGGAAATAATGACTTGGAAATTAGGAAATTGATGAAAATTAGGTAAATTAATTAATAATTTCTCATTCATTAATTAATTTACAAAAATAGGAGGAATTAATTAGCCAATTAAATAAACATTTAATTGTGACAAGAAGACTTAGGATAGATAAATAAATCATTTATCCTAAAGAGAAAATGGAGAGAAAATGACAAACAAGGTTAAATGAATAAATCATGAAACACTAGAAGATAAATTAGAAATGCAAGGACGACAATTAGGTCTTGACAAAGGATAATTGATATCGATTCGATCATGATTTTGGATTGATAAATATGCCAATTGACGATGAACAATGACTAATTGATCCAAATTGATATGATTGAGAAGGACGATGATCGATGACAAATCGATCGCAAAATGACAAAATTGACAAGTTGATAAGGATCGACCAAAATCATGACTGAAAATTGTTATCGGCAAGACCTAATTCAAAAGTGAGACAAAAGAAGAATGCAGAAGAAGGACTCGATGCTCGCAAATGATAAAGACCAAGTGCGTGACATTGGAGAAATGTTAATGCGATGCAAAAACCCTAAAATAAGGCAATGCGCAAATGTTAAAGTATGATTCCCCAAGCGTTGACCATTTTTAGGTGTTTACAATACCTTTTATCAAATTCAGTACCTTGTAGATCTCCTTGAAGTTCTCATCTACAACATACATATCATTCAATGCATTAATCCTAATGCTTTCCAAGTGGATTGCAGATATGGCTAGCACTCTTCTACTTATTGCATCAACCACTTTGTTGGCTACTTCTTTCTTGTGTTTGATGGAGAAGGTATAGGCTTGGAGGGATTCTACCCATTTCATATGCCTATGGCTTAACTTTTCTTGACTATTAATGAAATTCAAGGCTTGGTTGTCAATATAGACCACAAATTCTTTTGGTAGAAGATAGTGCCTCCATTTTTTCAAAGACTGAACTAAGGCATACATTTCTAGGTCATAAGAAGAATATTTTCTCTTTGCCTCATTGAGCTTTTCACTAAGGAATGCTATAGGTCTACCTTCTTGGATTATGACTACTCCTATGGCCACATGACTAGCATCACATTCAATCTGAAACACTTTATTAAAGTCAGGTAAGGCAAGTACCAGTTGTTGAGCTACCTTTTTCTTGAGAGATTCAAATGCCTCATCTACCTCCTTTGTCCAAGAGAACCTACACTTTTGACCACCTTTTATGGTTTCCAACATTGGAGCACATATCTGACTGAAACCTCTTATGAAAGTTCTATAAAATATGCCTAATCCATGGAAACTTCTAACCTCACCAATAGTCCTAGGAGTGTTGGCATTCTACACTCTTGTGAGAATAGTTGGTGTTGTCATTGATGGAAACCATCTGACAACCTACTGACATTCATCTGGTAAGCTACCGATAGGCACCGACACCGGCATAGACATCTACATACACCGACAAACACTTCGCCAACAATGGCTACAATGCATACCGACACCCCAACCGATAGGGAATAAACTTGTTTATTGTATTTAATTATAATTATCTTTTGTAAAGCCGACATGGCATATTGTAAAAGACTCATATATATGTATGAGATCTTATAGGTCATTTCACGATGAAGGTAGTATGCATGGAGAAAATATATGGATGATATTTTGTATAAGGAGATATAAGTGACAGCGAAGGTTTTGGTTATAGAATGAGCTTAAACTGGTATTGAACCTGGCATAGTTGATGCTGATTTGAAGCAGTACATTGTATTGGATTTCATAATCCACTTTTGTAGTCAGTGTGACTCTTATTGAGCAGTGAGCTCTAGGCAGTTGGCCTTCCTGCATGTGCAGGCCCCTCATTGTAAGTAATATTTATTCATTGGCCAGTGAGTGACTATTGTGGGTCACAAATCCCACCGAGGTTTTTCCCACATCGGGTTTCCTTGTTAAACATCTTGTGTTATGGTGTGTTTTCTATGTTGTCTTTATTATTCCTATTTATTGCATTAATTCTTATTTACCAGTACACTGTTTTAGAATGCAAAGTTCTTAATAAGGTTAAATATTCTAATAACTGGTTAGATACTGATTCACCCCCCCCCCTCTCAGTATCTTTGGGACTATCATTAATCCTAACAAGGAGTAGGCCAAGAGAGAATTGCATTTACCTTATCTTGATCCATCTTCAAGTGAATTTTAGAGATCACAAACCCAAGTTAGGTGAGTTCTTCCTACATGAACAAACACTTCTCCTTATTGATCATCAATTCCTCTTCACTCAATTTCCTCAAAAGCATGTCTAGATGCCTCAAGAGCTCTTCCTTTGTCTTGCTAAATATTACTATGTCATCCAAATACACTATTACAAACTTCCCTGTGAACTCTTTCAAAAGTTCATTCATGAGTCTCATGAATGTACTTGGGGTATTAGACAAACAAAATGGCATAACCTTCCACTCATACAACCCTTCATTTGTTTTGAAGGTTGTTTTCCACTCATCACCAGGCCTAATTCTAATTTGGTGGTATCCACTCTTTAAATCAATTTTAGAGAAATATTTTGCACACCCTAAATAATCAAGCAAATCCTCAATTCTAAGCACTAGAAATCTATACCTTATGGTGATCTTGTTGAGAGATCTTGAGTCAGTACAAAGCCTCCATGTTCCATCCTTTTTGAGTGCCAAAACTGCAGGGACTACACATGGGCTAAGGCTATTTCCAATCAGGTCAGAATCTAGCAACTCTTGAATTTGCCTTGCCATCTCCTCATTTTGTTGTGGTGTGAGTTTGTATGCAGCGTTGTTAGGAAAAGTAGCCCCTAGGAACAAATCAATACAATGACTGATCTCTCTCATTGGCAACAAACTCCTTGGCACTCCATCTGCAACTATTCCTTGGTATCTACCAGTGATCTCCTTCACTTCCGGACTGAGATCCCTTTCCTTTCCTTCTATCTTGTTATCTGCGGGGTTCTCTTTTGAGGCTGGTATGGGAAGAAAAGAAAAATATATTCCATCTTCCATCTTTATCTCCTTGAGGAATGATTTTCCTTCCATCATCATTACTTTGGACTCATTCTCTTTCTATTATTCATTTCTTTTAGTCAGCGGCAGCAGCTCTATAACCTTTCCATTCTTGGTGACTGAGTTGGTATTCCTAAAACCATCATGGTGTGCTTTAAGGTCGTACTGCCATGGTCTTCCAAACAAGAGGTGACAAGTATCCATGTTAACAATATCAAACAAAATATTATATTTATATGCACCTATCTGGAATTACACACATGACTGCTCCTCTATAAGTGTTTATTGCCCCTTTGTGAGTCAAGACACCTTATAAGGGTATGGATGGGGCGTCCTCCTCAATTTCAACTTCTCTACCATTTCTATTCACACAAAATTCTCAGTAGACCTTGAGTCAATAAAAAATTTACATACCTTTCCTCCTGATTGGCAAGTGGTGTGAAAGATAGACTTCCTCTGAGGTGGCTCCATAGGTGTTGGTACCTTCAAGAGGGTTCTTCTCAACATTAATGCCTCTCGTATCTCTGGATAACCATATGAATTAGGTTTACTCCCACCTTGGTAATCTAATTCTTGGGTTAGGTTGGCTCTCCTTTCTCCTTGGGAACTAGACCCCATCTTCTCTGGGAATCTACTGGCAATGTGTCCCTCTTGGTTGTAGTTAAAACACTTTATTGATCCTTCTCCTCTTCCTGATGATCTACCTTTAAAATTAGGCCTTCTCCCTCTGAAATTGCCTTTATTATTGCTATCATTCCTTGAGGATTCTTGACTGCTCTCTCCTTGGAATTCAAAATTTGATCCTCTTCCTCTGAATTTGCTCCTTCTTCTTGGTTGCTTACCCCTTCCTCTACTTCTCTACTCTTGCCTTCTTTTAAGCTTCTCCTCCACCTTTAATGCTAGTTGATAGCATTTATGAATAGTGTCAGGGCACAAGAGGTTCAACTCCTCTTGTATGTTCCACCTTAGGCCGTTTAGATACCTTGCCACTCTTTCACTTTCATCTTCAACCTTCTTAGACTTTATACTCAATTTCTGAAATTCTTTAGTATAGGCACACACATCCATCTCTTTCTGTCTGAGATTCTGCCTTCTTTTGTGTAATTGGACTTCATAGTCCTCAGGTACATATACTCCCTTGATCTCTGCAGTCATCTTCTTCTAAGAGATGATCATTCCTCTTCCCTCTTTTATTCTTTCCCCTTGCATAAAATTCCACCATGTCAGGGCTGCTCCCTGCATTTTTGACTTGGAAATCTTCACCTTTTGGTTGTCAGCAATGTCTTCACATTTAAAGAAGTTGTTCAAGGACTCTATCCAGTCCATCACTCCATCAACATCCATCTTCCCACTGAAAATAGGGAGATTTGATTTCTGGTCCATGGTTCTCCTCTCCACAGACTTCAAGGCATTGACCAGGTACCTATGCTCTGCAGGAACTTCCTCTTCTTCCTACCCTTGTGGGTTCTCCTCTTCTTCTCCCACTTCCTCTAAGCCATCAGGTCCTACTCTTTCTAGTTTGCCTTCCAAGTTTTCTATCAACTTTCTAAGTCAATCATTCTCTTCTCTATTTTCTTGCACCATCTTGGCAAGTTCCACATTTGTCACCTTTTGAGGCATTCTTCTAGCCTCACCCTCTGATTCTTCTGCTAACATGCACTATTCTCCTTCCCAAAAGGATTCCTCCTATGCTATGATACCAATTTGATGCAGAGCCCTGGTATAGGTATAGGATAGGTTCCCCTAATCCAAGAACAAACCAAGGACTCTATCAATCCCAAAAGCCTTTAAGGGGTCAAGAAAGATCAATTTGACAAGTCCCACATCTCTTCCTTCCTTTAAAAGCTTCCTCACAAGGCCACTTTCATTGAGTGCTTCATAAGTCCTTCTAGTGGCTCTAAAGGACCCTATAGCCAACAATTGGTAGGTCCACTCTCCAATCAATCAATGCTTATCTAGGGTTTGGTTTGAAGTCCCCTAGGTCAGGAAGACTCCTTACAGTCACCAATTCAGGTCCCCTTTAGTGGTTTGGGACCGCTGCTACAATAAGGCCTACAAATCCTTGTAGCCCTGCCAGACCAGTTTTCCACAATTAACTCCTTATTTATCCAAAGGACCCAGACAAATATTTTTGGCTTTTGATACCCTTTAGAGAGTTACAAAACATATTCCAAGGGTTCTGATAGGTTAGGAGACCTAATAGCCCCAATTAGGCCTCTTTTACAAAGGATAGGGTAGGCACATGCCTTATCTTATCAAGCCAACACAATGAACAATCTTAGGATATGGAAAATCCACCAATTCCTAATTTTTAGGCCATGATCAAACACCTGGCACCTGATGTGAGACCTTTTTGATTGGACTTGCACGATGGCCACATGGAGTTACCCACCTTAATGCATCAAACCCTCACCTCCAACCGGTGCTAACATGAAAAAGGATTTCAAAATCCTAAAACAAATTGGCCATACTTTCATCTCCTCCAAATCCGTGGAGCACCAATGAAGGATTAGCAAGATGAGGCCATTTCTTTATGAAACCCTAGGCAAAATTGTCAAATCTAGACCACTTCCAGAAAATTGCCGGTTTGTCCCTTGTCTTGGTGAATTAGGACCTCAGACTTGATGCATATGAAAGGTGATTAGCCACACTAACACATCCTATTAGTTTCCTAATTCCAAAATGTATATATAGTACAGTACACCATGCAGAATAACAAAATTACAGGAAATTCTCAGAATTTTATTGCTTCAATGATGCCAATTGTTTACAAAAATCTTATCTCTCCCCAATGATGATTGGGAATGACATTTTACACCTTACTCAATGGTTATCAACCACCTTTTAAATAGAGGTTACCATTGGAAGGAAGTTGCACTTTTTAACCAAAAGTTGTCATGAAAAGTTGTCATGTTTGAGCAACTTTGACATATGTTAAGTCTGTCTATCTAGAGTTGTTTTAACATGTCTTAAACCTTCCTAAGACATATGCAGCACATAAACATCTGTAAATTAATCAACTAAATACCCCTAGGCCCATATGCCCATGGTGGCTTATCAAATTGCCAAATCCATTTCATTGGGTAACAAAGTGGGGTTTATTATAAAAATCAAACTAAACTATCCTATTACATAGATTGAAAGGTCACATTCCCATGTGTGCCCTTTAAGCCTTCATTTCCCTGATTAGTCATGAGGTGCCCCTGCACCATTGAGCTTAACTAGAACTATACTCAGGCATAGGAGATGCTATCTTTTATAGTTCAACACTTCTCCGGATTGTAGTCTAGATTTGTATGTAGTCAGTGAGACTCCTTTTGTGATGATTAGTGTGCTCTAGGTTGTTGGCCTTCCTGGAAGTGCAGGCCCCTTCATTGTAAATTAACATACTTACTGTAGAAGTATTATCTAACTATGGGTAGGCTTCCCACCATGGTTTTTCCCTTTACTAGGTTTTCCTCGTACAAATCTTGGTGTTGTGTGGATGGCTTTTATTCCGTGATTGTTGTTTATGCTTAATTGGATTAACTGCTACTCTAGTATTGTTGTTTTGAATTGATAATTCTTTCGGTAATTTGTGACAACTGATTACCCCCCCTCTCAGTTGTCTTCCGAATATTTGAATTGTCTAACAGAGTAACCCTAACCGATAGAAGTAACACACGATGGAATCGGTAACTAGATAAATAAATCATTATAACCATTTAATGAATTACATATGCCTTCAATGGCTACACATGTTGGACCGCAACCCAGGATTACAAAAAAACCCATACAACACACATCTAAGATCCACATATCTCCAGCTTGACAAATAAGCCTTCGGTAACAGTTTGCACTATTTTGTACCAATCTAGACCTTAGTCCATCTAGACTTCAGGCCCCCCGGACCAGAATCTCTCCAGAAACTACATCTTTGCTCGATCTCTTCTTCCTCAGACATTTGTCCTCTAAAATTAATCTCAAAACTTCCCTTTATACAATCCACAAGCAATAACAACTCGATCAAGTTGGCCAAAGACCAACCAGTTAATGATGAAACGTGTCATCAATAAAATGTCGGCCCAAATCACCCAAAATATCCCAAAATGCATAAAAATTCATGTGGTCCTCTGAAAACATCAGTCAAGGCCCAAAACAACATCGCTCAATGATCCACAAGTTATGAAAATCAACCACAACCCAATTCTTCTTTGTTCCATACACTGCAAGACCAACCGATAAGAACACACCAATACTGGGCTATTGCCAGGATCGATATCTCACCGGGATCAAATCCAAGATGCTGGTTTGAACTACTCTTGTGCTCATGCATCAATTTTAGATGAATTATTCAACTAAATCTTCATTATAATATTCCAATTTATTGAGGAACTCCAACATACCCATGTTATAAAAATATTATGCCACTAGCCTTCCAAAATTGGGTGCTTTGGTTTAAATTTACTTTTCATATGCATGCATTTTTTTTTACAAAAATCTATTTCCCAATGCTAAATCAACATGGACTTTGAAACATAAGGATTACTATGTTGTTGTATTTGGTTAACTATAAAAAAACAATTCTTGGAAGGTTACATGACTTCATCTTTCTTTATGCAAAGGTGATAGATTATACATGATTGAATATTATTAAAAAATATTTTGGTTGATTAAATGAGGTCATTCTACAATAAGTATGCAATATTTCTTGGATAATTTTTTTATTATTTAGAAAAAATGCATAGTGAACCTATAAATATATTAATAAGATATTCAAATACATAGACGAATATAGTAGAGAGCCCTATGCAAGAGCAGTAGTAGTGATGGACAAATAAAAATACAATATATTGATATCATCCAATGGAATAGAAGATGATGATCATAAGGGAGATGTAGATCATAACTACGGAACATTAACAAAACAAAGAAGCTCCCAAGAATATTAAAAACTGTGCATGAACAAACCATAAATTAATCAATAACATTTTCACTTGGCCTGTACACACAAGGAATTATTAAATAAAAATTTAATTAATAAAAATCTCTAGAAACCTCTAAATTTGGAAGGGGGGAAGCAAAACATGCCAATATAGAGTTATTTAAACTTTCCAAATATGGTAAATAAGTTGATCATTCCTAGCTAAGCATAATAACCCTTCAAATGAGATCTTTTGAACTTTAGACCCATGATTATTGCCATTATTTGATGTAACTTTTGAAAAATATTCCTCTTAAAATGCACATAAAATATTTTTCCTCCTACATCAGCCATAATGTTCATTTATACAGTTTCAATTTGTTGAATTTGAGAATTTTCCAATTCAAAATATGACACATTATACTCAAGAATCATGTTTTTGATATTAATAGTAGCATTTAACAAGGGTGTTGACCCTTTAACAAAATAGCCTAGAGGCAACTTTAGCAGTAACAAGCCATTAACAACATTATAACTATAAACCAATCTTAATATCAGAAATAAACTCAACAACCATGTTTGTAAGTTTATATGCTAGTGTATTTCATTCACAACAATAATGCATGATTTCATAATTGTTTAATTGATTGAGTAGAGATGAAATAATTTTAGTAAAACATCCTAATTTGCAATTTGTGTTACATTTTTTACAAAGAATCTTTACCATGTTCAACAATCTTCTTTTCTAGTTCGAATTCTAGACCCAAATAGAGTGCACTAGCTTTTGTAGTATATTTTGGAATCTTTTTAAAGGCTACACTCATAATATTGTCCTGGCAATCTCTAATTATTGTGCCTGCACTAGCTTTGCCCAAATTTTCTTTAGAAGCACTATCAAAGTTCAATTTGAATTTATTTATGGTGTTCGCTTGATGATGATGATATAGTTGTAATGGGTTGTTTGATGAATTTATTTGTATTGTCATTGATGGCAACCATATTTGTTTAGTCATCTAGGTCACCTAGACCAACCAACAGTGGAATCAATTAGACAACAAAACTACCAAGTTCCTGTCAACCGGTAAACAAGAACAAAACGATGATCAAGTGACTAGTATGAACGATTGGTGAAGAGATAGACGTTATGGTTTTACAAGAGTGTTGGGGACAAGAACATGCATCTATGTTCCAAACTAGTTCAACAAATTCGGTGTATTGAGTGAGTTATGATGGATTTTCTAGTCACAGTTAGGAAGAACAGAGAACCGATATAACAGAGTTAGTTTGATCGGTAACCGATAGACTTATTGTTATGTTTTTAAGTTATGGACTATTTTTCCAACAAGAGAAAAGTGTAATGAGTGGGAAAATGTAAAATGTGACTAGATTCAATGAACTTAGGGAATTGTTCCAAGGTTCTTAACCGACCTAACAAAGTTCTTTATAAGGAGATGTAAGTTGTATGATTTCATGTATCAAGAGTGAGAATTTGATCGAGCTGTTGAAGGAGAAGTTAGGTATTGATGTCTAGTCGATGATAGAAGCTGAGAAGAAGTGAATCTAATCAGGCACAAAGGTACTAACTTTAGATCAATTGAACTTGTTGTCTTCCTAACAGTTGCAGCAAGAAAATCCTCTAACAAGGTCACTCCTAATAGGGTGCGGTAAGATCCTAGCAGGTCTGAAGGTGAAATCCTCTAACTAGGTGACACATTAGCTTATGTTTGTAAATCCCAGTAATGTGGGTAGCTCCTAATAGGGCTGGGTCCTAACATGACTTATTTTATAGCTCTTAACTGGGCTAAAACACTCTTAACTAGGTGTGCCCTTAACAGGGTGGTTGTGTGACCTTAACCAGTCAGATCTTTATACTGTAGTTAGAAGATCCTTGTGGGTACTAATTCCCACCATGGTTTTTACTAGTTGGATTTCCACGTGAAAAATCATTGTGTTATGGTTTTCATGCTTTGTTGGGTGTTTTCTTATGTGGTTATATTTCTTGCATGCTTATTGACTTACAAGTTGGTGAAAGTTGTTATCAGATTTATTAAGTTTTTGCTTGCACTGATTCACCCCCCCCTCAGTACCTTATAAGTTTATCATATGGATGGTGGCTCCGATACAATATTTTTCCTATTGATTTTAACTTTTTGACTATAAGAAACCTTTTGTGCTAAAGGGGAAAGAAGATGGCAAATTTTAAGAATATTAACGTCCCAAGAAGAGAATTTTTTATTGATTGGAGATTATTTAAGTAGATAGTTCATAACATTCTTTAAGATTGAAGCATCAAATTTTCTTTGTACCATTTCTAAGTTGTTTAATTATTTTCTAAAGATTTTAGTTAAATTCAATCCATATCTACCATATTAGTATGAATGAGAATACTTCCCATAAAATTGAAAAAGTAAATTTTTTATTTAGGGATTATATTCATATGTCAACCTAAGAAAGTATTAATACATTTGCAAGTCAACCACAAGCATAAACCTTCATCAAATATGTAATAAGTGTTGGAATTTTCCAATATCAACTAGCAAAGACTGAACGACAAACCGTTAGCACATGAATGGCCTAATTGATATTATCAAGAGTTAACTAAAATGTACATAGAGGCTTTCATATATAGGCAAAATGGATGAGGTAGACAAGTTGGATACAATTGCATCACCCTCAAAGATAGGACACTTGTGAGAACACTTGACAGGTGCGTGTGTGTGCAAGTGTCTAATGTACATCCTTTAGGTGTCCCACTAAGTGAGGACACATGTATCAATTAAATGAAGTGAGATAAAAAAAAATGCTAAAATTCCCGGATTGGATAGTTAAGCACTGTGAATGGGACTATCTCTTGTCATTTTGATAGTAAAATAGTTTGATAAAGTCACTATTTACACCTTCACCAAACATGTAATAGGCTAGGTTCAAATTCTCACGTGTTACTCCAGAAAAGGAACATGCTATGTGTTACCTAATGTAGACTTATCTATTCCCAACCTTCATCCACACACTCTCTCTAATGAGCACATGTTACAAACCTTTGGTGCATTAAATTGGAATAACAACCCAATCAACTAACAAGCATAGTGACCACTTTGTCACTCCTAACTTTTTGTTCGTTGAACATCAATAATTGAAACTCTAGAGTCTAATGCAACCTATGTAGAAATACTCTCATTTCAAATAGAAGGTCATAACTCTTAAGTGTGATAGAATGTGGAATAGAATAAGTTGCCAGTGTAAAAAAATTGTTTGAGAAACAAACCTTAGTAACATACTGCAAATACTTATGGATCACCTTCAACACAAGAAATAGATACAAGATCATATTACAATCATACTCCAACTGATTTCACAACTTGACATTATACCTCTAGAACTCAAATTTTTTCAAACATAAATATTATGATAGTTGTGGTTATACAATTACATGTTGATCTGGTTGCATATTGAGATCCTTTGACACCAACTAAATTCATACTTGACACTTTCCATATACTTGACATAAATCCACTTCTTCTAGATACCATGATGCTCTTTTGTATATCTTTTGACATCATTTTGTATGCCTTGACATCAGTGATAGGACTAACTAGCACTTTTTACATCAATGACAACCTTTTCCCCCAAAAACGTCAACTAAGGATTAAGGAAGAGGACATCCCAAAAAATTATTTTAGAACTCGATCTATAGACATTATGAGTTCACTATACTTCATTTTGGCCTTACACATGCTCTAATAGCCTTCACAAACTTAATGAATAGAATCTTTAAAAAGTGTTTAGATGATTTTTTAATAGGTTTTATTGATGATATTTTAATCTACTTCAAAATAAAAGGGATCATGAAGAGCACTTGAGAACATTTTATTAATGCTTGTAGAAACATCAAATTTTTGGGAAATCATCCAAGTGCTCATTTACCAAAAGAATGTACATTATCTTGGACATATTGTTTCCACTCAATGGATTTATGTAGATCTAGCTAAGATTAAGGCTATCATGGAATGACCAACTCTAAGCAATGTTTAGGACATATTGGGACCTATAAAATCTTGAGGGTTTAGGGTTTTTGCTTTTCATGAAAGCATTTAGAAAATTAAGCCTTTGTAGTGCATTATTGTAATTCATACTGAAATTGAACCCTTGAACCTTTTTGGTTCAAGGTTCAAGGTTCAACCGTTTCTCTTGTGTGAGTCGTGGCTTTGTAATGTTTTTTTTTATAAGCAAGTGAGAATGCGTTATGTTTTCTCTGAACCATTTGCAAATTGGTTCAAGGTGTAAGGTTCAAAATGTCCCTTTGCTTTTGATTAAAAGTCTTTGCTCGCCATTTTTTCACTTAAGCAGAAGGGTCTGTGCATCGTCAAGAGGGGGGCCTCTTTTAAGTCTAGGCCTAGGTGGGTTCTAATAAATTTTAATTTTGCCTGTCTTATGTCTTTTCCTATGTTTCTATCGGGCTTGCTAAAGATCGAGCAGGTTCCTATTGATCTCACGGCTGTTGCTATACCGCAACCCAAAAGTGCTTGATGGCTATTCGCCGTGACATGGTGACTAAGTGGTGGGACCCATGAGAAAGGTGCGGAGTACAGAAAGTCCAAGAAAATCAGAAGTCAAGTTTTTCATGCTATCCTGATGACCCGATGGAAATGGCTAAGGTGAACCTTTTATCCCACATTGGCCATAGAGATGAGCATTTCAGTATTTATGTGCAAGGCCGCATATATCCTAAGTGTCAAAGCTTACGGGCTTTTGGCAAGTGGCAACTCAGAAGTGGTGGACCCCTTGTGCGCATCTCAAAGTGCCCAAAATTTTTCAGTAAAAGGGCAAGTTAAATAGTGAGTAGGTTGAATGCAGATCCACGACCATCGCTATACCGCCATGCGAAGGTGATCGACTATTAATGGCTGTGACTTGGTGACTGATGAGGTGGCAGACAAGTGGCAGACACGTGGTGACACTGTGGCATAGGATGTAGCCGCTTAGAGGGGCTAAGGGTCGAGCAGATCAAGAAAGATCAATGGTGATCAAGATGGATCCAAGGGTTGTTGCTATGTCGCGACGTAAAAATGCTCGCCAGATATCACCTGTGACTTGGCAACAAACAACTAGTGGTGAACCATGTCTGATAGTTAATGCAAGTGGTTAAGGCAGGCGGTTCATTCCCACGATTAGTGGAGGTTGTGCTAAGGTGTCAGAGTGGAGAGACCGGAATGAATATCCTCGCAACAGGTGGCGCCCAGTTGTGAACTCTAGAGCCAATCAAAGGGTACCATGTGGTAGACAGGTGGCATATCATCAAGATGAATATCGAACAAACTATAGTTTCGATGGATCTCAGGGAGGACTCACCGAAGGCATCAGTTTCATCGACATAAAAGGTGTCGATGAAACAAGGTTTTGATAAGATGTGAAAATAGTTCACTGAATGCTCAGTTCGATCAACAAGGGAACATCAAAGAAATATCAACTGGTTCCATCGAAAAGTGAAGGCATCGATGAAACTAGGGTTTCGAGGAGACAAAAAATGGCTAGCCGAAAAGGAAGTTTGGCCGAAAGGCTAATGCTAAACAAGCCAAACGAGGTGGTGGGTCCGGTGGAGATGACTTGGTAGTCCAGGTGGATTAGGTGGTGAACCAGAGGTTGATAAGTGGCAGGCTTGACTGGATAGGTGGAGTCCAAGTAGATCTCAGAGAAAATCCAGAGGTGCCACGTGGTGACACCGTGGCATAGGCGAGAGCCATTTTGAGAAGCTAAAAGCCTGGTGGGTTGAGATGATCTGACGGTCGGGCGAGATGATCTAACGGTTGTTGACATGTCGTGATGCGAAAGTGCTCGCCAGCTATCCCATGCAACTTGGTGACAAAGAATGTGCATTAAAAGGAAGGAGGCCGAGGTGTTAAGGATCGAGTAGATTGAGGGAAGATCTACGGTAGTCACTATACCACCATGTGAAAGTGCCCGATGGTTATCACTTGCGACATAGCGACTGACCAAGTGACAGTTGAGGTGGCAGTCCTGATGGGCTCGGGAAGAATCTAGACGTGCCACGTAGTGGGAGTATAAGATGAATCAGGGTGGGCCCAGGTCCAGTGGCAAGACTAGGTGGCCATCTAGATGGATCCAAAGACAAGTTAGGATGTGACATGTGTCAGGCCCGCCAGAAGAGAAAGTGATAGAGGGAGCCGCTCAGGGGAGATAAGGGCTAGGCAAGTCAAGGCAGATCAACAGTGATCCAAGGGAGATCAACGGCTATCACCAAGTCGCAACAAAAAGTTGCTCGACGGCTAATAGCCACGACTTGGTGACTAAGCGATGGGACCCGTAGGAAGAATAGTATGGAGGAAGTAAAGAACAAGCAAGTTCAAAGATCTACGGTTGTCGCCATACTACAAGATGGAGGTGCTCAGATGTTAATGGCCGTGACTTGGCAACTGATGAAGTGGCAAGACAGGTGGAGTCCAGAGGACTCACGAGCAAACTAGGTGGTGACATGTGGCCGAGATCTGCGAGGGTTAATTTTTTCCCGGATATGGATTTGTGAAATATAGGTGGATGGCTCTCGATCCAAGAAATCTGATTTTGTAGTCATGTGCAACCCATGGCAAGTATTTTTGGGGCAGTGACCTTGATATCTCAAGGTTTATTCTTCAGTCAGAAAGATTGGATTTTCTACAGGCCAAGTACGGTAGCGGTTAATTTTTTTAACAGCCAGAGACCGCGTGGTGGGGCCTGTTTCTAAGCGGATTACTTAGGAAAGTTAGAAGGCGTGTTAGTTTCCCATGATCAGATGGTTGTCGCTATACCGCGACAGAAACTCATCCGAACTTTAAAGGCCGCAACTTGGCAACTAAAGGAAAAGTGCTCAGAGAGAAGGCCTCCTGATCCGTTGGTGCCAAAGAATTTTAAATATTCAAAAGAAATATCGGTAGAGCTATGCAAGTTGCATATGACATTGCTTCAAGATGAAAATGGGTTGGTGAGAGGTACCGAGGAGATCTATAGGGAGATATGCAAAGAACATAATGGTGCACTACTCTATGATAAGAACTTATCAATGCTCTGGTACAAGATGATTCACCAACATTATGAAGCTGCCGATTGTTGCAGCCATTTTTGGGTAATAGGAGCCTGCCCTTTTGGCCATCTTCTAAGTGAGTGCCTAGTGAATTAATAAAGCACACATCCCAAAAAGAATGTTAGGTTTCTCCCTCAACTGTAATGGCACTGGAATGTAACTTTTACATTAAATGACTGTTAGGGTAAGATTATTCCTGTAGGTGGTCTGAAGCTTGTTGCATACTAATTTCTATAAAAGGATACCAAGGCTACCTAGAAAAGGGGACACAAATTTTGTAGCTAAACTCTGGCAAAATTAATACAGGCCTTTGTCTTAGCAATTTCTGAGTCAATTATGAAGTAATTGTAACCTTTTTATAGGGGAATGAAATATACAGTCCAGAGAATTTAAATTCAGATTTGTATTGTCTCTATGTCATTGTACTAGTGTTCATTTCATTTACATAATCAAGGATTTCTTATTTGAATGATTTGCTAGGCATCTAATGAAGTTGTTTTAAGTCTTTTTGTTAAGGAGAAAAATATAAATATGCTTGGAACAAATTCATTGATATCAGTATTTCTGGTGTGGATTTGATGATGAAATATGGTGCAGATTAGGACTCTGTGTATGTCAGACATATTCAAAGTTGATAGATCAGGAACTTGTGATTTGTGTACTAGTTTCTCTTGTCAGGTTGCAGTCTATTGAAGATGACTTTGTTGCCCGAATAAGGCATTGGTTTATCTGTTGGTTTTTGTTGCATTTTGTGATCCTTTTTTGAAAATTCAAATCAATTTTCCATTTAGGTTAGTTGTACTGGTGAGTAAGGAAAGTTTGCAGGAATTTACACTGGTTTTCTGCAAACCATTTACTATTTTTGTGAGAAAATAGTCTTAAAAGGGTTTACTTGCCCAGGCTTTTATAAGCTTAAAGTGTAGGAGGTTTCCTAAATCTAGAACCTCATATTGTTGTCTTTATTTCAAACTTTTGTTGTTCTCTTCCATTGCAGCACAGAGGCAGTAATTTTCACTTTTAAAGAGAAGAAACAAAAGTTTTCAAAATGGAGAACAACAAGATGTTCATAGTTTTGTGGGCTTATTAAGGTACTACTAGAGATTTGTAGAAGGATTTCTAAATTGACAAATCCCATCTCTAAACTTCAAAAAAAAGAGGAATATATTTGATTCAATAAGTGAATGTAAGAAAGAATTTTAGACATCAAAACACAAGATCACAATTGCACCAATTTTGATTGTACTATATCCTAATGGTATATTTTTAATTATAAAAAATTCCTCTAGTGAAGGGTTGAGTGGGGTTTTAATGCGCAATGGTCAAGAGTAGCTAATGAATCTTAAAAAATGGAACAATATGAGTTAAATTATGTACTTTATGAATTGGAAGTAGTATCTATTGTATATACTTAATAAATGTGGAGACATTATCTTATAGGGAAACCCTTTTAACTAAAGATATATCACTTGGGTCTTAAATATATATTTACCCAACCCAACCTTAGTGCTCAACCAAAAAAGTTGCTATAATTATTGAATGGGTATATTTTGGTATTGACTACATTAAAGGAAAAAAAAATAGAGTGGGTGATGCACTCACAAGAATCTTTCTATTATAACAAAATTTCATACAACCTTCACATAACAAGTCCTTGAACACTTACAAGATGATGAATATTATAATAAATTTAAATAAGACTTTCAAGAAAATGTTTTAGACCCATTGTTTGATAGATAAAAGTTTAAACCTGATGGTATTCTAATATTTTAAGAAAGAATTTACATTCCACCTCAAGATGCACTTAGGACTAATATTTTAAGGAATAATTTATATTCCACCTCAAGGTTCACTAAGGATTAAGTTCCAATAAGAAGCATATGATGCTACATATTATAGACACCCAAAGTAACCAAACTTATGGATGGTCTAAAATCATTGCATTTTTTACTAGGACTAAAGAAGGAAACAATAGAATTTGTTGCTAAATTATTGGAATACCAACAAGTCAAGGCTAAGCATGTACATCCAGCAAGAAATTTATACCCATGTGACCTCCTTGAGTATAAATAGAAAGTCATAAGTATGGATTTTATTTAAGAACTACAAAATCATAGGCCAGACATGATGTTATTTTAGTGGTGATAGATAAACTCACCAAGGTAGGATACTTCATACTTGGGAATTTAATAAATGGATCCATGGTATTAGTAAATAAATTTATCTATGAAATATTTAGATTGCATGGTGTGTCTAAGATGATTGTATCTGATCATGATTCTCACTTGACATCAAGGTTTTAGAGGACCTTAAACTATACCCAAAGAATGTGCTTGAACTTTAGTACAACATATCATCTTCATACCAATGTGAAAAAAAATTATATAAGCCAAATTGTATTGCATGGACTAGCAATATAAATGTGAGGAGTATTTGTCCTTAGTTGAGTTTTGCTATAACAACCCATTTCGTTCCTCTCTAGAAATGACACCTTTTGAGGATCTCTATGGTAGGAAGTGTTGTACTCCTACTATATGGGATAGATTTGAAGATACTATAGTTGTCAGCTTTGATATCTTGAAGGAGATGGATGAAAAATTGAGGTGACTAAGAGAAGGCTAAATAAATTTGTAGATAGACATAAAATCTATGTAGACAAAAAAGCGTTTCCAATAATTTTTTGTTAGATACAAAGTATTCTTTAGGGTAAAACTTGAAAAGAGTTATATCTCATTTTGGATATCAACTAAACTTTCTCCAAGATATATAAGTCCTTTTGACATCTTGGAAGTCATAAAGTTGATTTCCAATGGATTAGATCTACATCTAGTGCTCTCTTAAATTCATAATATTTTTCATGTTTCTTATCTTTAAACGTATTATCAAGATGCCTCAAAAAGTATTTATTGGTGATCTTTGCATGTTCAAGATCCATGCTTGCTTCTGGTGGAATCCCTATGAGTATTTGAAGAGTGCAAAATTTAGTTGTACAATAAAGAATTGGTCTAGTTAAGGTTAAATAGGACCAATATTCAAAAGATCTACATTGGAGGATGTTGAAAAAATGAAATGACTAAATCCTCATTTATTGTAGTATAATTTTGCATGCATATATTTGGTCATTGAGACAATATCTATTTTTAGTGGAGAGGGACTAGCTCTAATTTTTTAATGAAACTTTTGTACATATATTTGATGCAAAGCCCTCGTATAGGTATAGGATAGGCTCCCCTAATCCAATGACAAACCAAGGGCTCTAGCAATCCCAAAAGACTTTAAGGGATCAAGAAAGGTCAATTTGACAAGTCCCGCATCCCTTCCTTCTTTAAAATCTTCCTCACAAGGTCACTTTCATTGAGCGCTTCATAAGGCCTTCTAGTGGCTCTTAAGGACCCTATAGCCAACAATTGGTAGGTCCACTCTCCAATCAATCAATGCTTATCTAGGGTTTGGTTTGAAGTCCCCTAGGTCGGGAAGACCCCTTACAATTGCCAAGTTAGGCTCCCTTTAGTGGTTTGAGACCGCTGCTACAATAAGGCCTACAAATCCTTGTAGCCCTACCAGACCGGTTTTCTATAATTAACTCCTTATTTATCCAAAGGACCCAGACAACTAGTTCCAGATTTGGATACCCTTTAGAGAGTTACAAAATATATTCCAAGGGTTATGACAATTTGGGAGCACACGAGTCTGAATCCTATCTAGGTTAGGAGACCTAATAGCCCCAATTAGGCCTCTTTTACAAAGGAGAGGGTAGGCATAGACCCCTGGCACCTGATGTGAGACCTTTTTGATTGCACTTGCACGATGGCCACAGGGAGTTGCCCACCTTAATGCATCAAACCCTCACCTCCAACCGGTCCTAATCTGCAAAAGGCTTTCAAAATCCTAAAATACACCGGCCATACTTGCATCTCCTCCAAAGCCATGGACCACCAATGAAGGATTAGCAAGATGAGACCATTTATTTATGAAACCCTAGGCAAAACTGTCAAATCTAGACCAATTCCAAAAAATTGTCGGTTTCTCCCCTATCTTGGTGAATTAGGACCTTAGACTTGATGCATATGAAAGGTGATTGGACACACTAACACATCCTACTAGTTTCCTAATTCCAAAATGTTCTTACAGTATGGTACACCGATCAGAACAACAAAATTGCAGGAAATTCTCAAAATTTTATTGCTTCAATGATGCCAATTGTTTACAAAACTCTTCTCTCTCCCCAATGATGATTGGGAATGAAATTTTATACCTTACTCAATGGTTATCACCACCTTTTGAATTGAGGTGACCATTGGAAGGAAGTTGGACTCTTGACCAAAAGTTGTCATGTTTGAGCAACTTTGACATATGTTAAGTCTGCCTATCTAGAGTTGTTTCAACCTATCTTAAACCTTCCTAAGACATCTCCAAAATATAAACATCTAGCAAATACTCAACTAAATACCCCTGGGCCCATATGCCCATGGTGGCTTATCAAATTGCCAAATCCATGTCATTGGGTTACAAAGTGGGGTTTATTACAAAAATCAAACTAAACTATCCTATTACATAGATTGAAAGGTCACATTACCATGTGTACCCTTTAGGCCTTCATTTCCCTGATTAGTCATGAGGTGCCCCTGCACCATACTCCTAGGGTGAATGAATCTCAAGTCCACTTGATATGAGGTCATGTAATGTAGTGCCATGCTTCTTGATCTAATCTTCATCCAACCAAATGGCTTTAGAGTTTGGTTTTCCTTTCCATTTGACCAAGTATTCTTTGTACTCATTGCTCCTGGTCTTCTTTACAATCATGGTGTCGAACACTTTCTCAAGTTTAGGTGGCTCATGTTTGGGAAGATCTATATCTGCTTCATCTTCTAAGACCTGCTATGAGTTACCTGTATTAGAATCACCTTTAAAAGGAGTTAGATCACAAACATTAAAAATAGGAGATATACCAAGGTCAGGTGGTAGTTGAATTTCATAGGCATTTCTGACAAACTTCTTCAAGATTTGACATGGTCTAACTTTCCTTTGCATGAGATTAGTGTGCTTTCCCTTGGGTAACCTTTCCTTCTTCAAATTAGCCCAAACCAAATCTCTAATCTGAAATTGTAGTTCTCTCCTTTTGTAATCTATATGTTCCTTTTACTTGTCTGATGACTTCTGAAGTTGCATTTTGACCTGCTCATGGACCTCCTTTATGGCTTCAGCAAACCTCTCACCATTTGCACTTATGGGGTCCCTATGGGGTAGTTTTCTAAACTCTAATACCCCTCTCAGATGTAACCCATACACAATCTGAAATGGTGACTTCCCTGTGCTTTTGTTTACAATGTCATTATAGGCAAAATCAGCCTGGGATAAGATTGAATCCCACTTTTCACTATGTTGTCTTGTAAGGCATCTCAACAAATTCCCTAATGATCTACTTACTACTTTTGTCTGTCCATTTGTTTGTGGATGATAGGCTGATGAGAAGGACATTTTGGTGCCAAGTTTCCTCCATAGAGTTCTCCAAAAATGACCAACAAATTTGACATCCCTGTTAGACAATATGTTCAATGGGAGTCCATGGATCCTTGCTACTTCTCTGAAAAAAAAATCTGCTATATAAGATGCATCACTAGTGGACTTACATGGCAAGAAATGTACCATTTTACTAAACCTATCCACTACCACAAATAATTTGTCAAACCCCTTTTGTGTTCTAGGTAAACCCATTACAAAGTCCATTGACACACTTTCCAAAGGTCTTGAGGGAATAGGTAAGGGTTGATAGAGACCAACATTGGTGCTTCTTCCTTTTGCCTTTTGGCAAATAGTGCATGCATCTACAAACTTTCTTACATCAACCTGCAATTTGGGCCAAAATTAGTGCCTTCTTACCAATTCATGTGTCTTGTCCAAGACAAAATGACCTGCCATAGCCCCACTTTGTTTTTCCTTAATGATATTAGTCCTCATTGAGCACCTTGGTATACACAATTGCCCACCTTTGAAAAGAAGTCCATCTTGAATCAAAAAATCAAAAAATTCCATATGATACCTTTCATCAAATTTAGTACATACCTTGTAGATCTCCTTGAAGTCCTCTTCTGTAACATACATATCCTTCAATGCATTAATCCCAATGCTTTCCAAATGGATTTCAGATATGGTTAGCACTCTTATACTTAGTGCATCAGCCACTTTGTTGGCTATTCCTTTCTTGTGTTTGATGGAGAAGGTATAGGCTTGGAGGGATTCTACCCATTTCATATGTCTATGGCTTAACTTTTCTTGACTATTAATGAAACTCAAGGCTTGGTTGTCAGTATAGACCACAAATTCTTTTGGTTGCAGATAATGCCTCCATTTTTTCAAAGACTGAACTAATGCATACGTTTCTAGGTCATAAGAAGAATATTTTCTCTTTCCCTCATTGATCTTTTCACTAAGAACACTATAGGTCTACCTTCTTGGCTTATGACTGCTCCTATGGCCACATGACTAGCATCACATTCAATCTGAAACACCTTATTAAAATTAGGTAAAGCAATCACTAGCTGTTGAGCTACCTTTTTCTTGAGAGATTCAAATGTCTCATCTACCTCCTTTGTCCAAGAGAACCTACACTTTTGACCACCTTTTATGGTTTCCAACATTGGAGCAAATATCTGACTGAAACCTCTTATGAAATTTCTATAAAATGTGGCTAATCCATGGAAACTTCTAACCTCACCAATAGACCTAGGAGTAGGCCAAGAGAGAATTGCATTTGCCTTATCTTGATCCATCTTCAAGTGACCTTTAGAGATCACAAACCCAAGGTAGGTGAGTTCTTCCTACATGAACAAACACTTCTCCATATTGATCATCAATTATTCTTCACTCAATCTCCTCAAAACCATGTCTAGATGCCTCAAGTGCTCTTCCTTTATCCTACTAAATATTAGTATGTCATCCAAATACACTATTACAAACTTCCCTGTGAATTCTTTCAAAACTTCATTCATGAGTCTCATGAATGTACTTGGGGCATTAGACAAACCAAATGGCATAACCTTCCACTCATACAACCCTTCATTTGTTTTGAAGGTTGTTTTCCACTCATCACCAAGCCTAATTCTAATTTGGTGGTATCCACTCTTTAAATCAATTTTAGAGAAATATTTAGCACCCCTCAAACAATCAAGCAAATCCTCAATTCTAGGCATTGAAAATCTATACCTTATGGTGATCTTGTTGAGAGCTCTTGAGTCATTACAAAGCCTCCATATTCCATCCTTTTTGGGTGCCAAAACTGCAGGGACTGCATAAGGGCTAAGGCTCTTTCCAATCAAGTTAGAATCTAGCAACTCTTGAATTTGCCTTGCCATCTCCTCATTTTGTTGTGGTGTGAGTTTGTATGCAGCCTTGTTAGAAAAAGTAGCCCTTGGGATCAAATCAATATAGTGACTAATGTCTCTCATTGGTGGAAAACTCCTTGGCACTCCATCTGCAACTATTCCTTGGTATCTATGTGTAGACGTATAAAAAAGACCATATTCCTAAATGAATATTTAATGTTCATTTTATTATCATTCCTCTATTTAGTTAAATCTAATTTAATTAAATCACCCACATTCTTCTATTTAATTAAATAAATTATTCAATTTATTTATTTAAATTCACTTAAGCCCTTTGCATGATTTAATTGAATAAATCATTTTATTCAATTAAAACCCTTCTCTCTACTTTTTAATTAAATTCACATTTAATTAAATAGTTTTACCCCAATTAAATAAATCTAATTTATTTAATCCCCAATTTACAACCAAATTGAAATAAAGTAATTTATTTTAATTAATCTTATTATCCCTCATCCACTTGCATTTTCCTACATCTCCCACTTGCATCCTAAACCTGTTCCTTAAAATTAGCCTAAACATCTCCCACTTGCATCAATTAGCATAAACCCATCAATTATCCCATTTCCCTAAATTTGAGGAGGTCACTTCTCAAATTTGGACTAAAGTCTTCAAATGGCATTAAAGCCTTTATGCCTTCAACAAGCTAACTTGTTGAATACCCCCAAATTTGGAAGGAATCTTACAGATTTATCCCCAAAGTCTTCAAACCATTAATGGTTAACTAACCCTTAGTGGCATGGTTAGAGACTTTTTGACTAACTTAACCTTCTTCTAACCCAGGGGTCTCATCAAGCATTCATTGCTTTGAGCATAGTTATCCCTTTAACCTTTGCACAAGAGTTTATCCTTTGGGTAAAAGCTTTATCCATTGGATAACCCTAACCTAACCTTAACCCTTACCTTCTAAGGTAACCATGAGGTCTTCTCAAGAATTTAATGCTTCTTACATCTCCTCTCAAGCAGTCTTATGTTGATAATTGTCACCATTTCATTGGTGAGAATTGTAAACATGGATTGATAACTTTCAATCCTGACCTTCCATTGCCCTATTTTCCCTATAAATAGAGCTCTCATTCCTCCATTTCAAAGATCATCCAAGCTTTTAGTATCTCACTTATGCTCAATTTTATCAATACATCTAGCCTCTCTTTTTAATAGGAATCAATCTAATAAGCATTTTAGAATATTTCTATTATCATTAGCTTAAATTATCAACTAGTATAGCATGTTAGGATAGTATTGCTACTAACCTTGTCATCTTATAATCTAGTTTAATTCATTCATAGAATCATGCATAAATAGGATGCATTTCATGTTAAAATTAATCTAAACCATCCCTCATTCTTGCATTTGTCATCCCTAAGTCACTTTGCTCAGTGATCTGAGAGAAAAGACATTGGCTTGAGGGACCTTGTGAGATAGAGAACCATGGAACCTACCTTGGGAAGTTGAGTCATTCTTCATGACTCCATAACTTGCACCAAGAAGTCTTGTGGGTGTGTGGACAAGCCCCTTGAACATAATTTTCACATTTTAAGTTTCATCAACCCGCTTTTCCTACACACATTTCTGGCGCTCATCGTGGGGCACTACCCCATTAATCAAATCATTTTTTAAATATAATCACTTTTGCAGGTACATAGGAAACAAGAATCGGTGCATGGGGAACATCCCTTAGCACATCTGGGAAACATTCCAGCACATCCAAATCACTATTTAGCATGTGGGACTCATTCCCCAGCGCGTGCAGACCATCACTTAGCACATAAACTTTATTAACATTTTTCCTGTAGGTCTTGGCACAGGAAAATAACAGAGCAACGCATTGAGAAAACAGTTCAGCGCATCGGGTCTGTTTGATAGCGCATCCCAGTTATCTTGTAGTGCGTACAGTCCTTTCTATAGCACATCATAGATAGAAATCAAGAATTAAATTGTAACCAAGATAAAACTTAGACTTGTAGAAGTCCACAAGAACAAAAATCTTTCTAACTGTTTTAAATCGGTATTTTGCAGGATTTCTGACATTTTCTTGCAGGGAGGAGCTTAGTTTTATTTTTAGAATTATAAATAGTTTAAATTTTTACCAACTTATTTAAGTTAGTTAGAATTTAGAGTCTTGTTAATTCCTGTTAGATAAAATTGAACTCACCTTATTTGGGCTATAAAAAGAACCACAAAAACAATCTTTTCTTGCTTTTTCCAAGAGAAAAATTTTCAATTTGGGATCTAAAAAGAACAAAGCAATTTTTCCATTTTTGGCAAACAAAGGGTTTAAAAAAAAAAAAAAAAATAACTTCACCATCCTTTGGTGCATAAAAGGATCCACTTCAAATTTTTGCAAAGTAAAAATAATCACACATGTCCAAAGTCAGTCACAACTAAAGAGGGAAGATCTTCCCCTTTTGATCGATTTCTTTTGTTGACCAAACATCGAAGTTGCTTTGTTGACCAGGTTCTTTCTCTAGATCAGAAAATCTTTGCTTTAAAGGGCTAAAATAAACACCATGTTTTTGTGGAGCAACATCTCCATATAGATCTTATCAAATCATTGCAATGAAAAGTTAAAAAGAACACTTGTTTGCCTTGTCTTCTCAAAAGTGGAAGGTATATGCTCTCCCCTTAATTGGGTGATCAAAAAGCCAGACCACTCTTACACTTTCAGTGTTATTACATTAAAACCTTTAGCAGGCCTACCTTCCCGAGGGGTTGAAAAAATCTTAAAGTCATTTTTGGCCGGTGTGAAGGGAACGACCTAAGTGGGGAACAACTTTGAAGCCAAGTGTTCCAGCCCACTATAATCAAAAGTGGAAAGTGATGAAAGTCCTTTTCAAGAGTTGCGCACAAAGATTAGCCTTCCCCCAATATCCTTGAGATATGTAAAGCCTTTGTTCTAAGCCTCTTGAGGGAGTTTATCACTGACAACCGAACGAGAAGCCTGATTATGAACTTTAGCATTAGAAACTTTGAGCTGAGTCAATATCCAGACATTTGTAATATCATAGTGCAAGGGTGGGGAAGAATCTGCCCCCAAGATCGCTCACCATATATCTCCCAAGATAACTACTCAATTGTGAAGAAATTCACTTTGGGTTAATTTCTGGCAAAAGGCAAAAAAATGAGCGCCCCCTAGGGGGTGACATGGCTGTTTGAGCTGACGGAGTATCGAGACTAGTGGGATATGATATTACTTATGACCCTTGAATAAAGCATTTGATGGAATTGCTTGTTGTATCTAAACCTGTTAAAACATTGGGGATTTGAACACATCCTCGCAGAACATACACTCACTGTTTAGATTAAGTAAAATGGTTGCTTCTTTTGTGATGTGCTTTCAGTTGTTACTTCAAAAAATCATCCATCATCCTTGAAAAAAAAAAGCACTTGATCCATAGGCTAATATGATGACATAGGGACCTAACCAGTTAGGTTCAAATTTCCCTTTCTTTTCCCGATCTTGCTGATTTCTAGGATTTTCCTTGAGTACTAAATCACCAATTTTAAACATTTTGGGGATGACCTTGTTGGTGTCGCTATGCCACCTCTCAGCCAACATTGTCAATAAACCATGTCTCTCATTGGCGGAAAACTCCTTGGCACTCCATCTGCAACTATTCCTTGGTATCTGCCAATGATCTCCTTCACTTCCGGACTTAGATCCTTTTCCTTTCCTTCTGCCCCGTCATCTGTGACAGGCTTCTCCTTTGAGGCTGGTATGGGAAGCAAAGCAAAACATACTCCATCTTCCATCTTTATCTCCTTGAGGAATTATTTTCCTTCCATCATCATTACTTTGGACTCATTCTCTTTATGTTCTTCATTGCTTTCAGTCAGGGGCAGCAACTCCATGACCTTGCCATTTTTGTTGATTGAGTAGGTATTCCTAAAACCATCATGGTGTGCTTTGAAGTTGTATTGCCATGGTCTTCCAAACAAGAGGTGGCAAGCATCTATGTTAACAATATCAAACAAAATCTTATCTTTATATGCACCTATCTAGAATTCCACCCATGTCTGCTCCTCTACAAGTGTTTGTTGCCCCTTTGTGAGCCAAGACACCTTATAGGGGTATGGATGGGGTTTCCTCCTCAATTTCAACTTCTCTACCATTTCTATTGACACAAAATTCTTAGTAGACCCTGTGTCGATCAAAACTTTACATACCTTTCCTCTTGATTGGAAAGTGGTGTGGAAGATAGACTTCCTTTGAGGTGGCTCCATAGGTGTTGGTACCTTCAAGAGGGTTCTTCTCAACATTAATGCCTCTCCTATCTCTGGATAACCATATGAATCAGGTTTTCTCCCACCTTGGTAATCTGATTCTTGGGTTAGGTTGGAGCTCCTTTCTCCTTGGGAACTAGAACCCATCTTCTCTGGGCATCTACTAGCAATGTGTCCCTCTTGGTTGTAGTTAAAACACTTTATTGATCCTACTCCTCTTCCTGATGATCTACCTCTGAAATTAGGCCTTCTCCCTCTGAAGTTGCCTTTATTATTGTTGTCATTCCTTGAGGAGTCTTAAGTTCTCTCTCCTTGGAATTCAAAATTTGATCTTCTTCCTCTGAAGTTGCTCCTTCCTCTTGATTGCTTACCCCTTCCTCTACTGCTCTGCTCTTTCCTTCTTTTAAGCTTCTCCTCCACCTTTAATGCTAGTTGATAGAATTTATGAATAGTGTCAGGGCACAAGAGGTTCAACTCTTCTTGTATGTTCCACCTTAGGCCGTTTAGATACTTTGCCACTCTTTAACTTTCTTCTTCAACCTTCTTAGACTTACTTAATTTCTAAAATTCTTCACTATAGGCACACACATCCATTTCTTTCTATCTGAGATTCAACCTTCTCTTGTGTAATTGGACTTCATAGTCCTAAGGTACATATACTCCCTTGACCTTTGTAGTCATCTTCTTCCAAGAGGTGATAATTTCTCTTCCCTCTTTTACTTTTTCCCTTTGCACAAAATTCCACCATGTCAAGGCTAATCCCTACATTTTTGACTTGGAAATATTCACCTTTTGATTGTCAGAAATGTCTTCACATTGAAAGAAGTTCTTTAAGGACTCTATCCAGTCCATCACTCCATCGACATCCATCTTCCCACTAAAAATAGGGAGATTTGATTTCTGGTCCATGGTTCTCCTCTCCATAGACTTCAAGGCATTGACTAGGTACCTATGCTCTACAGGAACTTCCTCTTCTTCATGCCCTCATGGGTTCTCCTCTTCATCTCCCACAACCTCTAAGCCATCAAGTCCTCCTCTTTTTAGTCTGCCTTCCAAGTTTTCTATCAACTTTCTAAGCCGGTCATTTTCTTCTCTGTTTTCTTGCACCATCCTAGCAAGTTCCACATTTGTCACCTTTGGAGGCATTCTTCTAGCCTCACCCTCTAATTCTTCTACTGACATGTACTATTCTCCTTCCCAAAAGGATTCCTCCTACGCTCTAATACCAATTTGATGTAGAGCCCTAGTATAGGTATATGATAGGCTCCCCTAATCCAAGGACAAACTAAGGACTCTAGAAATCCCAAAAGACTTTAAGGGGTCAAGAAAGATCAATTTGACAAGTCCCACATCCCATCCTTCTTTAAAATCTTCCTCACAAGGTAACTTTCATTGAGTGCTTCATAAGGCCTTCTAGTGGCTCTTCAGGACCCTATAGCCAACAATTGGTAGGTCCACTCTCCAATCAATAAATTCTTATCTAGGGTTTGGTTTGAAGTTCCCTAGGTCAGGAAGACTCCTTAAAATTTCCTAATTAGGCTCCCTTTAGTGGTTTGAGACCACTGCTACAATAAGGCGAACAAATCCTTGTAGCCCTACCAGACCGGTTTTCCATAATTAACTCTTTATTTCTCCAAAGGATCTAGACAACTAGTTCTAGATTTGGATACCCTTTAGAGATTTACAAAACATATTCCAAGGGTTTTGACAGTTTGGGAACACAAGAGTCCAAACCCTATCTAGGTTAGGAGACCTAATAGCCCCAATTAGGCCTCTTTTACAAAGGAGAGGGTAGGCACATACCTTATCTTATCAATCCAACACAATTAACACTCTTAGGACATGGTAAATCCACTAATTCCTAAGTTTTAGGCCATGATCATACCCCTGGCGCTTGATGTGAGATCTTTTTTATTACACTTGCATGGTTGCCACAGGTAGTCACCCACCTTAATGCATCAAACCCTCACCTCCAACCAGTCCTAACCTACAAAAGGCTTTAAAAATACTAAAATGAATTGACCATACTTGCATCTTCTCCAAATTCATCGACCACCAATGAAGGATTAGCAAGATGAGGCCATTTCTTTATGAAACCCTAGGCAAAACTGTCAAATCTAGACCAGTTCCAAAAAATTGTCGGTTTCTCCCTTGTCTTGGAGAATTAGGACCTCAGAATTGATGCATATGAAAGGTGATTTTCCACACTAACACATCCTACTGATTTCCTAATTCCAAAATGTTTGTACAGTATAGTACACCAATCAGAACAAAAAAATTGTAGGAAATTCTCAGAATTTTATTGCTTCAATGATGTCAATTATTTACAAAACTCTTCTCTCTCCCCAATGATGATTGGGAATGAAATTTTATACCTTACTCAATAGTTATCAACCACCTTTTGAACTAAGGTGACCGTTGGAAGGAAGTTGCACTTTTAACCAAAAGTTGTCATCAAAAGTTGTCATGTTTGAGCAACTTTGACATATGTTTAGTCTGCCTATCTAGAGTTGTTTCAACATGGCTTAAACCTTCCTAAGATATCTCCAACACATAAACATCTAGCAAATACTCAACTAAATACCCCTAGGCCCATATGCCCATGGTGGCTTATCAAATTGCCAAATCCATGTCATTGGGTAGCAAAGTGGGGTTTATTACAAAAATCAAACTCAACTATCCTATTACGTAGATTGAAAGGTCACATTCCCATGTATGCCCTTTAGGCCTTCATTTACTTGATTAGTCATTAGGTGCCCCTGCACCAATATTCATCTTAATGTGAAACATAATTTCCATAATAATTGGCCCTAATGGCGAAGAGGAGGGGAGAAGCGAGAAATTAGGTTTTCAAATTGAGAGTGATGGTGGTGATGTTGAGGCAAAGGATGGTGGAGATCCACCAATGTTTTCTTGGATATTCTTGGCCACATGTATTTTTACCCTTCGGTTCCCATTTTTGGCCTCTCTTGGCTCCTTTGATGCAACCTTCAGGAGGTTGTTTGGTTGTGCCTATAGTGGTCATTGTGGCATGTGTTTCCCTAGGTGTATATCTAGGTGAAGATAATGATAGTGGCCCTTTGTTTTATCTATCATAGGTGTGGGGCCTTTGTTCCGTCAGTGCATTATGAGATTGGATGGTTTTTCCCTTATTTGTTGGTAGTTTTGGTTGCAGGGGAGGTGTTGAAGATGGTGATATAAGGGTCGATCCTGGTGTCGTTGCTAATTATGGTTGGGTCTGTTGTCTTCAGATGGATCTTTCTCTCATTTTCCTCTATGTGTCAGGTTTTAGGATGGTTTCCTTCTCCTTTTGTGGTGACCTTGGCAAGTTGATTAGCTTGGGCATGTTATGGGTGTGCCCAAGGTTGTTGTTTCTATGGGGTTGCTTGGGTGGCTCTACAAAATCATTCTTCTCCAGTATCTACACGTCCTCCTTTCTTTCTATGATGTTGAAACTATTTGGTGTTCATGTGGGGGCATGGACTACTTATGGTTCCATGTTTACGTTGGTGTACCTTTGGTGGACTATTGTGGGTGTTTTTGTGTCTTAGAGACATCATCTTTTGGGGATTTTAACTTTCTTTAGGGTTGTGGTTGTTGCTTCAATGATCTGCTAATGTTGGCTCTACTCGTGGGGGTTGTTGATGATGGGGCTATGACTCCTCTTGGTTTGGATCTCGTGACCTTTGGTATTGCCTGGTGGTTCCCTATTTTGTTCATGTTTATGGACTAGGTCTTTGTTCTAAGCTTAGCTTTGAAGGCCTTAGTGACAGAATTTTGCATGGACAAATTTGGCATCTGGGTTGGTGATTAAGTATCGGTTTCTACTAAGGGTGTCTTTGTGAGTGGGTACTTGCAACTTGGGTGTCGTGGGCTTACTATGGTGACTTAGTTTTTTTTTTGGACTCACCTGCTAATGTGTGGGGTGTTGGCTTCGTTATGATGTATGTCACTTTGTCCCTCTAAGTTGGGTGTGTTCTTGTGGTGCTTGATGGTGCTACGATGGTTTCTTTGAACCCCTGTGGCTACTAGTGTTGGTGGGGTATGGGTCTCTTCTCCTTGTCTCTAGGTTTCTCCAATTGAGACTACTTTGTAGTTTGATTTCACCCCTATTAAGGAGGGGTGTGGTCCATTGGCCATAGTGAGAGTTTGGCGTTGACGGTTCCCTTCTTCTTCTTTCATGGTTCTTATGGAGGTGGAAGCATCCCCTATGGAGGTGGTGATTTTCTACATGAAAGAGGTTGATTGTAACTCTCTGTGGTATTCTCTCATCAGCGGCTTCTTGGTTATGAATTGGGTTCACAATTGGTTCCCTAGTCTAACAATCTTCTCCTTTTTTGCTCCTATTGAGGCAGACTCCTTTTTTGTTGAGATGGAAAGGGGTTTTACTGAAGGGTGGTTGACTATCTACTAGGGTGATGCCACTGTGATCTTCTAGTTGGCTTGGGGAGCCTCTCAAATCCCCCTTATAAGGTTGCCCCTCTTATGGGTTGTTTGCTTTTTTTTTTGTCTACAAGGAGTGTTCTAAATTTGTGCTAGTTTTCGCCTTGTTGGCCTATGGGTTGAATCTTTATTTGTGGCCTCTTGTTCCTTCTGCAACCTTTAGGTTGATGTTGTTTACAGTCATTTGGGACTGTGTGATGTCAGTGCCCAGTTGTAACCTCTTCTTTACTTTGGGGTGAGTACCCCTGTTTTGATTTCTCTGTAAGGGTCAAGGCCCTTTCAATCCCTACTTTCCTAATAAAAAATAATTGGCCCTAAATTTTTGTGATAACTCCCTTTCAAAGTTGTTTTATCTAGTAATATAAATCAACTAACTTATATGGTTGTTTAAATTAACCATTATAACAATGTGATTAATATGGTTAGATAGGACAATTATGAACACATTTTTTGTATTTACATATATAGCTTATCTGGTTTAATTTTATATAGTCTATATTGGGAACAATTATCCTAGTTCAAATTTGTATTTAAAATAGACTACCTTTATTTCTATCATTGGAGTGTGATAAGACAACTATGCCACTCTCATTAGAGAGAGAAAGAGAGTATCACCAAAAAGAGGAGTCTAGTCATATGAGAGAAATATTTAAAAGGACATATTATGTTACATCAAAAAATAATTTCTGTCATTATTAAATAATATTAAGTAATTATTAAAGAGTATTTAAGATTTTTAATTTAACAAAAGATGGAAAATGATATTAAAGTTGAAAAGGGGAAATAAATTTCATTAAATATTATACCTAAAAAGGTGCATTGAGTACCTTCTTTTAATAAAAAAATGAAATAAACAATTATTATTTATTTTCATTAAGACACATAAAAAAGGTGATAAGAGGAAGACAGGCGTAGTGATCATGTTTGGGTGATAATTGTCAAAGAAACCCTTACCAAAGGATCTAAATTGCTAGTTGTCAAGAGGAAAGAAATTAAAGAAACCCTAGCAACTATAACCTATGAAAAAAGGTATGATATCCCATGTACCAACAAGAAGAATAGGTGATTTATTTATTTTTTTGTTTTTTTAAGGAAAAAAGAAGATAAGGCATTATTAGGCTAGCAAGAAGGAAGATCGGGAAGGATCTATAGAAGTGAAAAGAAAGAACAAAATTTAGGCTCATTATTTGTTTACATGTATGTGAATCTAGTGTAAACCTTCATCTTGTTAGGAAAAAGAGAATTTATGTGAAAGAGAATTTGGATATATGGTTGTTAGTAACAAGAATTAGCTACAATTGGTAATAATAATAACATCAATCATTTGAATCCTCCATGTTTGGTGTTGGTCACTTTATTTCTAACTCTATATAATTATATATTGTTTGGTAATAATATGATCCATACAAGTTCATTATACCTTTAATTATAAGTATTTTATAATACAAGGTTATCCAAAACTTGAATGAATAAGATGATATGTTTCATGTTGTTTAGCAAGACCAAAGGATGCAATTTTTAGACATAAATTTTACTAGTAGAATGAGGCCTATAAAAGTTATTTTTAAATTTAGAAGACCACATATTAAAAGAATTGGCTTATGGATGGACTATGAACTTATGCATAAATTATCGAAAAAATGGAAGTTTACTAAATAAGTCAAGTAATGATGGATATGAACTTTCACATGAATAATGTAGTATTATACAATTGCAGTCAGAGATTTCATCATTATCACTATATAGTTCGTTACCAGTACCATGTTTCAATAAATTATATAGCTTATTGTTAGCACTATGTTTTGTCGGGAAATAAATAGGTTCAATACCAAATATTGTGAAAATCAATCTCTATCCAATAAATTAATCAAAGGATGAGATTCAAGGCTTGTATAACTACAACATGAAAATCTAAAACTCATATTCAAATCTGAAAATTAATTTGCCTTAATTGTGAAAAAACGTGATTAGATCCTTCTTCTTTATGATACCAAAATAAGCATCTTAACCATTCTTAATAAACCTAACTTATGTGAACTTATAACAACAACATATAATGATTAACATCAACATAATATAGCAACAATAAGGTATAAATTGGCAAAATAACATCCACACATAACACAAGATTTATGTGGAGAGGCCCTTGCAAGAAAAAAATCCACCAAGAAGAGAGGACAATCTTGTATTAACAACAATAAAAGTGATTACAATAAAATCACTTAAATTCTCCTCCTTTCCACCACCATAGCATAACCTATGCACATGTGAACAACCTCCTTATGCCTCACATCTATCCTTCATTCGTGAAGAAATATACATTCAATTGTTTGGCTTAATTCTACACCCAAAAGGTTGTATTTATGGAATGACAAGAACTCCAAAACCACCAATAAAGGTTCCTAAAAAAGACTCTTCAAAATCCTCATGAGCACAACCCTTGGAATGCCTCCACAAAAATTGAAAATGCATTGGTTTATCTTCTAATGCCTTCCCTCCAACATGGACACCTATACTTGCAAGATAAACATTGCATTAAATATAATAAATGACTTAAAAACTAAGAGACAACTATTGCCTCTTCCATGCTCCCACTTGGAGAAGCCCATAGGTCACTCTTTTTTTACTTTCTTAAGTCATTAAATATATTACAAAGAATGGTGAGGATTAAATATTAGAAATTATTTTTCCAATACATCCTAAGTTCCTTATAACACTTCCCAAGGATTTTGGAACCATTTCATAGGATTTACAAGGTAGATGACACTTTAATCCTAACATTCTCCCACTTGACATCATACATTGTAAATACATTCCTAGGAATTATAAACAAGGAAAAAATATCCCTTAGCCATTGATGTACCATCTGAATCTTCACCATGCTCTCATGCTCCAACAAGACACCTATAAAAGCAACCATGATAGCTACCATCAAGAAAAAAACTATGCATATCCTCCAAGATGCCACATATGAAAGAAAAAGGAACATTCCAAAGTGAACCATGTCAACTATCACTAACCTACACCAATCCCTACATGATTATAATAATTAGATTCAAATGATAACAAAGGCTCTAAGTAACTTCCCTACTCATACCACCTAGAATAGAAACCACAACAAATTGCAATTCATCCAAGCTAACAATACCTTAAAACAAGGTATACCAATATAGATATAACTTCATCCCATCAACATATCAACTATAAATCTGAAATCAAGTCTCTGTATATCCATCCTTCTTCCTCAAACAAACATACTAATGCACAAATGACCACAAATAAGGCCAAGTAACGAAGTATACATCACCACTAAAACAATATCATGGATAAAAACAGTCCACATCTGAGTCATCCCATTTCAAGAAAATGGGTAGCTAATCTATAACTTGCATAACTCGTAGATCCAAATCCACTGAAACATGAAAACTCATTATCATTTCAGTAATTAACAAATGAAGATATCACAGAGGATAATCAAACATATATCTATAAACTCCCACTACATGAGTAATGTGGAAATTGAAAATAAATCAAAGCATTTGAAGTCTATCTATAGAGGAGGTGGCTAACACCTCTATCACATAATGTCAAAGAAACATGCAATGATCTATAAATCTTGCAATAAAATATGTTGCAATACCTCTCTTACCATCAATCTCCATATCTCTCCTAAGTTCTTCAGACTCAACCATGTGTATATAAACATCCAGGAAGAAGAAAAAGAATAAAGAGAGAACCTAAAAAATCAAACCATATCCTTGTCCCACACTAGCATGTACCAAGTTGTGTAATATAAGATATCCTTTACCATTCCCATAGTAAAAGGATATCTATAATGTCCCCACTTTGAAATACAATTTAGTGATAAATAATAATAATAAAATTAAAATCAAAATATAAAAGAATATAATTAAATATAATTAAATTTTAATTAAGTTAATGAATGGTAAAAGACATGAAATTAAAAGTTGTGACTCCCTCAAACATGAGCTATAAAAGGGAGAAAGAGAACCTCATTTGAGGAGGATAATTTGGGAATCACAGATGAAGAATTGATTTAAATAAGAAGCACAAATTTGATTGTGAAAGGTTGTATCTCTTTCCAAAAGGGCATCCATAATGAAGAGGTATGCCATCCCTCACATTGAGAGATATAAAGGAAATAAACTAAAAATCATCTAGTGACATGACCATCAATCAGATCAGATCAGGATAGTTATTAAGTTACAAAAATCGATAGCCTCCTAGTAGTGGATATTACAACATCAAGTTAAGAATAGATAATAAGATTGATTGTGTGGGATTGTTTATCATAGTAAAATATCACCACTATATCATCCATCATACAAAAAGAAGACAATGGAGATAGAAGTAACATGGTCAAACAATTATCATACTCATCCACCAATTATTATTTCTTTGAGAGGAAGCTTCATCAGTTTGATCATCAAAGGATGATTATAACATATAGTAAGAAATTTGTAGAGCAATATAATAGTGACAACTTTGGATATCCTAATTAGTAATTCCCGATCCAACTATGCAAGATTATTATTGATGTTCCAAAGGGTAATATATATTACTAATAAATTCATATTGTTGACCAAGGAATAAGTGATTAAGGCATTAAGAAATTCATATCAATGTTACCATAAGAGGAAAACTGGAATTATATGATCTATTAGTCAAACAAACATATCATTGATTCATATTAATTACGACTAAGACATTACAATGGACAATAATTATCTAAAGGGGTGTGATATCATTAATGATTATCATTAAGACAATTTTCTATGTTAACAAACAATGGTCATTGAGGACAAGACATGACCCTTGAAGAAATAGCTATTCCAAAAGGGCACGATATTAGGAGATAAAGGTATAAATGGAGCATCCAACATTAAGTCAAAGGCATCATGAAATTATTTTTATTTGCATCTACACTGAGTATTGGATCACTCTTGGAGTAATAGCCTTATTGGCATGAATTCAAGTTGCATATATTCAAAGTTAGAAATTTAGAACAAGACCATCACACTTGCATATATTCATAGCAAAATCAGAAACCATATTATGGCATTATTGCTACAAGTAACAAGGAGAAGGCTCATAACATATTGCACATCGCCATATTAGGAATAGCAGAGATAACTCCCTAATTGCATATTGTAGTAATATATAGATTAGATTTCCATTGTATAATCTTCAAAGAAGTATCAGAGATAGTAAGATACTCCATGTTAATCATTCAAGGTTGTACATTGTAGATTTGTATATCAAGACTCCCATCACATCAAATAATACTTTAATATCATATTGATATTAATAGTATAATTATATATAACTATATAGAAGATTAGAATTATCATTCTCATAAGATTTATTAAGGAATTTCATGTTTGATAGGATTTTAAATTAGGAGTCTCTTGCAATTGATTTGTGAGTCATTAGTCCCTAATTCCAAAGACTTTACAAAAAGGGACATTACAATATCAACATCTAACACTCAATCAAATGAAACATGACATCAATAGATGTAAGCCTCTTATAGAAAAGGTAGATCAAACAAACCATCCATTCCCACAACAAAGGGAATATGCTCAAAGCCACAAAGCATTTCCTATACCTCTCCAAATAAGTCCTCACAACTATATCCATAGCTTTAGACCAACAACAAGGAGAACAACAAAAATTTGTAAAACCATGCATCTTATTTTCAACAATTCCTTAGATTTTCTATATTCAAGACTTATTCACATGAGAAAACAAGATAAACAATAAAGAATGTGTTTGATAACCAGGTAGGCAATACCTCTCAGATCATTCACCTATCAAGTAAACCAAGAGTAGGAAACAATATTGTCATGTGCTCACAGCACCAAGAAATAAAGCTTATGATAAATGCTGATCTTCTCTTCGAGTCCATAATGGATTCACATCTATAACTAGGTGTAGGCTCCTTTATCTTTCTACTAAAATCCTTATCAAGAGTAACTATCTCAACACATGATCCCAAAAACATGAGATCTCATAGCTTCACCCAAGTCTCTTTAGTCTCCATGAGCATATACCAATCAATCCATGCAATCTTGCAAAATCCAAAAACTCCAAGAAAATGATTAATACTCAAAACCAAAGAGAACCAACAACACCTCACAAAAGATTCAAGAGTCCTCCATGGAATGAAGATGTCACCATAGCTATCCATCATCAAATGATGAATCTAAAATTACTATCAAAGCTCCAACCAAACCGTGTAACCAAGATCTTTGGGAATCATGACAAATATCTCCTAATTTAAGGTCTTTTGTGGCCCCAACATGATCAAAGAACTCAACCAAGAGCTCCCAAAAGGAAGAATCAAACCACAATCTCCAAACCAATAATATACAACTACACATCCTTTGTCAATAGAACCAAAGATGTCAAACTCTCACAACAATTTGAAGGCAGAATCCAAGATCTTCAAATGACACCAACACCCATCACAAAAGATCATCCATCTTCTAATAAAATATTATCCATGACTCACAATACACTACAACCACACCATCTTAGAATCAAAATCATGAAATAAAGAAGATAGAACACATTATGTAATTGTATAAAGATCTCACTAAAAGATATAGCGAGTTATACATGGCATCATGAATAACATCATTACCAAAACTCTAATGAAAGAAAATTAATAGTGACCAACAACAAGGCCTACTAAATTGAATCCTCATCAAACAATTCACAAGATGAGCACATATGCTACATCTCAAATTATAAGAAGTACATATGCTACATCTCAAATTATAAGAAATACATAATCAGTGCTATGATCTTGAACAACTAAAAGATTCAACCCCACATAAGTTTCATGCATCACATATATAATTAGGCATAACATGTGGATTTCCAAGACTCAAACACCAAAATGAATGCTAGATATGATTTACTAAACAAACCCACATAGGAGTAACCATAGATCAAAAGGAACCCTCCAAGTAGCCATGCAAACATGTAACTGTCTCCATCTAGAACACCCTGAATCCAATCTTACCACACATTTTAGTGAACATGTCAAACCTGCAAAACCATCTCTCTAAATTTGAAATCTATTTAAACATCTAGATATTCACATTATACATGTCATCTAAATAATGGAAAATACCATAGATCTACAAAACCCAACAACTAAAAACAAGAGATCTATGCAACTCAAGAGATGGAAGGAAAGGAAAGTTATCCACAAGATTAAATCATATGAAACATATAAAATCCATAACTTACAAAGAGGTCAATGGCTTATCTTCCAGTGCTTTTATGTAACCACAGGCTAAAACCATGAACCCAACATAAGCACTCCATTTTGTAGTCCAAGCAATTGGTGTATCTCCATGTGACCAGGATGTGAATACCAGTTTGATATGAACACATTCTCACTACATATGACCACTAGGTAAAGGAATAAAACCACCAAATAAGAGGATACACACATATTATTAAGCAAGAGATCCAGGTTATTAAACCATAACCAAATCCACAAAGATCCACAATCATGAACTTCAAATGCAAAACATAGATCACATTGCTTATATCCATGGTTTCCAATCTCACAAATCTACTAAATAAAGTTAAGTCATAGCGAATTCATTATATCCCCAAAATCCTTTCAACAACCTTTAATTCCTTCTAAATGATTCCCATAAGCTTTCCATGCTAATAAATGAAAAAATAGAGGATTGCCCAAAACCCATAACCTTCAACTCTGATACTAAATGTTGGGAAATAAATAGGTTCAATACCAAAGAATGTGAAAATCAATCTCTATCTAATAAATTAACTAAAGGATGAGATTAAATGCCTCAATATCAAAAAAATGAAAATTTGAAACTCATATGCAAATCTAAAAAATTAAATTGCCTTAATTGTGGAAAACCCTTGATTAGATCTTTCTTCTTTATGATGCCAAAAATAAGCTCTAAACTATGCTTGATAATATATCTTATGTGAACTAATAATAGAAATAAATAATGATTAATATAAACATAAGACAATAACAATAAGGCATAAATAAGCAACATAACATCCACACATAACAAAATATTTATATGGAGAAACCCTTGCTGGAAAAAATTCCACCAAGAATACATGACAAGCTTGTATTAACAATAATAAAAGTGCTTACAGTGTTTGATATTGGCTGATATGTTGTCATTGATGTCAACATATATGGAGATTGTTGGAAAGTTTTCTTCTATGTATTCTAGTGTTGCAGTTTGATTGGATGAGTTAGTTTAACCTGTGTATTGCAGATGAGCTGATGCGGTGTAAATGGTTTCTGGTATGTTGTCTGTAGATGGTTCATTTCCATTTGTAGAGGTCCGCATAATGATTTGATCAAGTTATGAGATCTGGTATTGGGATGTTATGCAGTTGTTCGTGTTATTCAGTATTCTGGTTTGTGCTCCATATTGCTCTGGAATTTCTATATCTTTGGTTGTGGATGAGTGGAATGTGTTCTGGATATTGATGTGTATCCTCAGTTAGCTTGGTTCATAATTTGGATATCCACAAGCAAATCTTTCAGGTTGACAGTCAGTTATGTTGATGTTCTTGAGCTCTGGTAGAGAGATGATGATGATTCTATTAATCTGAGTTGTTGTGGTTGTTGTGATGCAATTCACGTTACTTGTGAATGTCTCTAGATCATGTTCTATTCTTATTGGTGGTCTGCATTGATTATGTGTGTGCTATTGAATATTTTTCTTGTTCAGTGATGTTCTTCATTTTATGTGATGTTCTTGATGATTGTAGCATGTTGTGGATAATCGAGGCATAATTGTTGCAGGCGTTTCATATTTGCAGTATTGATTTGGGTCCAAACTATGTCTTAACCAACATTGTTTTGGTATGCATGTATTTTTGTAGCATGTGAGGATATTATTTTGTAATTTAGGGTTTAGTCGATCTTGAAATACAAGTTGAAGGGTTTGTATACATAGATGTAATAATTATTGAAAGTGATCATGCTATGTATGAATAATGTATCAATCATTCAGTAGCAGGGAAGATGTGCAAAGTTATGTGAAGAAGTGTGTTGTAGAGTAGATTGTGTGCTTAACCAAAACTGTACTCAAGCATATGGAGATGCTATTCTCACAGTTCATATGATCCAAATTGTACTAGTCTGAATGTTTTTGTAAGTCAGTGAGACTTCTTGTAAGGTAGCGAGCCTTCCCTTAATGTTGTAGCCTTTCTGGGTTTCTTATTTTGAGTAGTGAGCTCTAGGTAGTGTGCTTGAATGCATGTGCATTCCCATTGTAATATTTACATTTACTCCTAACAGGGTATTATCTCATTGTGGGTAGGTTCCCACCGTGGTTTTTCCCTTAATCAGGTTTTTCACGTCAAAAATATTGGTGTTATGTGTGTTATTGATGTGGTGTTGTTTAATCCTTTAACTGTTCATTATCAGATTTGAATTGTGGTTCTAGTTGTAGTAGTTTTTGGTGCAAACTGATTCACCCCCCTCTTAGTTTGTTGCATTGTTTCCAACATACAGTACAATCACTTCCATTCTCCTCTTGCCTCCACTAGGGTAGCACCTATGCACATGTGAGCAACCTCCTTATGCCTCCATTTCGTCCTTCGTTCTTGTAGAGAAATCTATATTCAACTATTTTTCTTAATTCTACTTCCAAAAGGTTATATTTGTTGAATGTCAAGTCCTCCAAAACCACCAATAAAGGTTCAGAAAGAAGACTCTGCATTCCTCATGACTACAACCCTTGGAATGCCTTCACAAAACTCAAAAATACATCAATTTAGCTTCCAATACCTTCCCTCCAACATGAACACCTATATTTGCAAGATAAACATTACATTAAATGTAATAAATGACTAAAAAACAAGATACACTTGTTTCCCCTTCCATGCTCCCACTTGGAGAAGCCCATAAGTCACTCCTTTTCCACTTTATTAAGTCATTAAATATCTTATTAGATAGACATCCATAAGTGGAGAAAAAAATATTAAATAATTATGTTCACAACCCACTTTATACGCTGCTAGTGGAACCCATCACCCCTTATGATTGTATTACAAATAATGATGAGAATTAAATATTACAGATTATTTTTCCAATGCATTTTAAGTGCCTTATAACACTTTCCAAGGATGTTAGAACCATGTCATAGGATTTACAAGGTAGATGGCACCTTAATCCTAACATTTTTTGTAGTTTTTGTTGCTCCTTATATAACAATATTTTATAGCTTATGTTGTTCCTTACAAATGTTATAATTTATAATTTTTGTTTTTTTATTACCAGCACTAATTTTTTGTAGTATAAATTGTTTATTACTTGTATAATTAATATGTAGCATGAGTAGTTCAGCATTAGCACTATGGCATTCATGTTTAACACTATGATATTATAGTTGTGTAGCTCATTTCTAGCACCTTGTCTTGAGCTTATGCATTCATTAACAATATTTATCCCATGAATTCTACACTTCTGACCTATTATCTTATTCAAGTCATGGTCATCTTGTAGTCTAAACTTATTACAATAAGTATATACTACACAAGTTTGTTGTTAATCCCCTATTAATATGTGAGAGAATAATACATCTAAGTGTAACCCTACTTTGTTGGTTATTGTTGCTTCACTATTAATATGCAAGAGATAATAATGCATCTAATTGTAACCCGTGATGCTAAAAATGTGGTAAATAGAAGAAAGCATACACATATAATGAGACAACAAAACATAATGGAAAGCTTAATTGAAAACTAAATTAAAGATGTAAACCATAAGCCTCCCTTGAAATGTCCCATTTTCCTCTATTATTGAGGACCTTGAAGGTGTTGGATTGTTTGGCTCTCAGTGGAGCAATGACCTCCAAAGTGACAACTCAAGAGTTGAGTAGCTACTTGATCATGATTGATTGTGCAAATGATATGAAATGCATGATCTAAGAAACTAGATCAACATGCTATGATTAATCCAAAATGCTAATTACTAGATGATTGAAATGAAAATGCCTATAGTAATGATGCTAAAACTATGAATGCAAGGGATCCTTATTTCTCCAAAATGAGGGATATTTATAGGAATTCCAAGGCCAAAGCTGAGGTGACAGAAATCGACGGTCCAGATTTGATATGAAGATATCAAGGGTCAATATTGAGGAAGTTGGAGAAGAGGTTGGAAGGAGGGACAATTGTGATCTCTATGGTGACAAGTGCCAATGAACCTTGCTCATTAGAGGGCAAGTGTCCAAGGGAGGAGACATGTGGAAAAAGTGTCATGTGTCTCAAGGGGAGAATATCCAACCCATAAGAGGTTAGGATAAAAGAGGTTAGGATATGCAAAGGGATAGGGTTAGTTAGATCCTAGGATTAGATAGAATGGGTTAGGTTAGAGAGTGGTTACGTTAGGTGGTTAAAAGCTAGGAGCCATGTGCTCATTTGAATTTAGAAATTCAAATAATTGGAAAATGGTAATTAATCTCAACAAACTTGAGTTTGTTAATTTTAATTAGGGATTAGAAGAATTGATTTAGATGGGGTGGAGGATTAATCAAAAGGGAATATGGAATGAAGTATATAAATAAATCATATTTACTAGTGAATGAATAGGAAAATTAATCAAATTGCTTGTGAATTCAATTAATTGGGAAGGGGGATTAATTAAATAACTATGTATTTAATTAATTATCTTCAGACCATTTTTAGGTGTATACATTTTGCCCCTCTTTGAAGCAATGTGTGACGATGTGTTGGTTCAAAGAAAACTCGATTGATGATGTTGCTGATATTGATTTTGATAGGATGCAGATTTTATCTTGATTTTGATGTGAATTTGACTTCGATATGATACTGATTCGATTTTGAGATGATAAATCTTGATATGATGTGGATTTGATGCAGTTTCAATTTTGAGATGATAAATCTCGGTATGATGTCTCAGATGCTGATTGATAGATATTGATGCGAGGATGCCCCCTTGGGAGATGAATCAGATAAGTTTTTCAATATTTTTGAAATTTTCGTGATTTTTTTATTTTTTCAATATATTTTTTTGCAATTTTTATGATTTTTAAATTTTTAATGATTTTTCGATTTTTAGATATTTTTAGAGTTGATCCGATTCATTTCCCGATAAGAAATTTGAAAACATTTCCCTACGAGACTGATTAGTTGATTAGATGATTGAAAATAAGTGGGATAAAAATCCCACCAAAATGCCCCACTTTGAGTTTAAAAAGGTGATTTTGTTTTACCACTCTTCATTTGTGCACTTTAGTTGTTTGAAAAGTTTGCTCTAGAGGAAGGAATGGAGATCTCGTACCACCAGCATAGGTTCAAGCAAGTTCGGTGACACGAGCATCCTCTGGCTTACGGTCCACCGATACGTACTCTAAGAAAACCTAGCTTTGTCAAATTTTAAATGATTTTTGAAAAATTTAGCCATTTGTAGAAAAAACATTTTTTAGCATTTTCGCCATGTGGGTTTGAAAAAAAATTGCATTTTTGACATGGGTTTTTCGAATTATAAAATGGGTTTTTGGGGCTCAAGTGAAGGACTAAGAAGCCTCCAAACAAGAGTGTTCTATAAGATAGGAACAAAAAAAGATAATGAAGAACACCACTGAAGCAATAAATAGCTGCAAACATTGTCAACTAGATGATTAATCCAAAATGCTAATTACTAGATGATTGAAATGAAAATGCCTATAGTAATGATGCTAAAACTATCAATGCAAGGGATCCTTATTGCTCCAAAATGGGGGATATTTATAGGAATTCCAAGGCCAAAGCTGAGGTGGCAAGAATCGACGATCCAGATTTGATCTGAATATATCAAGGGTCAAGATTGAGGAAGTTGGAGAAGAGGTTGGAAGGAGGGACACTTGTCATCTCTGTGGTGACAAGTGTCAAAGAGCCTTTCTCATGAGAGGGCAAGTGTCCAAGGGAGGAGACATGTGGAAAAAGTGCCATGTGTCTCAAAGGGAGAATATCCAACCCATAAAAGGTTAGGATGTGCAAAGGGATAGGGTTAGTTAGACCCTAAGATTAGATAGAATGGGTTAGGTTAGAGAGTGGTTAGGTTAGGTGGTTAAAAGTTAGGAGCCATGTGCTCATTTGAATTTAGAAATTCAAATAATTGGGAAATGGTAATTAATCTCAACAAACTTGAGTTTGTTAATTTTAATTAGGGATTAGAAGAATTGATTTAGATGGGGGTGGAGGATTAATTAATTTAGATTAATTAATCAAAAGGGGATATGGAATGAATTATATAAATAAATCATGTAGATTTATTTACTAGTAGATGAATAGGAAAATTAATCAAATTCAATTAATTGGGAAGGGGGATTAATTAAATAACTGTATATTTAATTAATTATCTTCAAACTATTTTTAGGTGTATACATAACCCTACTTTGTTGGTTAATGGAAGTGTTATTGTTATTTTAATAAGAATACTACAAACTAATTACAACCTATGAAATTGAGAGAGATAATATAATCAAAGGGTTTTAAGTTCCTAGTTTCTTGGCTAAATAATAACCATGAGTATATACACTCTAAAAAAATATGTGTCAAAGGTTCTAAGTAGCTACTAGGTTGGACTTGAGGGAACAAATACTAAATAATAAATGTTTTTATTCCAAAATAGTAATTCAAATAATTAGAGAAAGGATTGCTTGAATTAAATTGAGTCACTTCATGGTTAAAGTGGCATATGCATAGATATTTGTGCTTGGGCATCGATGCATTGCATGTGTCAATTATTCCATGGTTGAACAAATTACATGTATGTTTACCACAGATTGCTAGACTCCTTGTTATGGGTCAAGCTTTCCTTGCGGGCTAGCACGAGGAAACCTATAGCTTTGTGGTAGGGTAGAATTCATTTTGATGATGTATTTTTCTCTCTTCCACTTCAAATTACAGAGACATGGCAAAAAAGGTTTTGTATACAATGGTATATTAATTCTTTTGTTGTTAAACTATAAGAGTAGATGACTCCTATTTTTCTCTTGGAATTTCTCTTTTTAATGTCATAACTATGAACTTTTATAGGAAAATCTTGGCTAATACGATTGGAATGTTCCATATGTTGTCAATTGTTATATTGGGATGATGTAATACTTGGTTATTAAAAAATGAAATGATCTTATACACTATTCGTAATGAGTAAATGATTCTTGGAATACCTTCTTAATATGTTTGTAAAAGTGAATTTGTATGATGTTACATGATCTTTGAGTTTTGGGATTTATAATTCCTATGAGATCAAGAGGTGGCTCTAAAGCCAACACTGCCTTCCTACTTAGTCCAAAGGATTTTTTGGATTGGTTTCCACAAATCTTCTTACATTTTATTAAATGGCATTCATCAAGAAGAAAAACACACATGTGATAATCATAGACCTTAAATTTCCACAATCCATGCTGAAATTATTTGTGATGTTTCTAGATTCTCCTATGTGAGATTCTTTTTGCATTAACATTTCATATCACACTCCATGATGCATCATCAGGATGCAAATTGAGAGCTAAAGGAGAAAATTGATTAATTTTCTATTTACTACATGTAACAATGTTATAGTTATTGCCTAGAGTTTCCTACCAATGAAAAGAATTTGTCACCCCAATTGAATAATTTATTCTAAGTCTATTTAGATACTAATTCCACATCTCAATATGAGATAACCCTAAACCAAACAAAATGTCAAATTACCAATTATTCAATTATATTTAATATATTTTTGCAACAATAAAATTCACCTGAAACATTAGAAAATCTTCTTTATAATATATCAAGTGAGATCCTAACCCAAGCCAATATAAATTTAAAATGCCTAGAATATTTTTCAACTTTTAAATAATTACAAAATACCAAACTATTAAATTAATTCATAAATAAAAGCAACGAATATAAACTACAAAAAGTAATTGACTATTTACAATAAATAAAAATAATCCAAAACGCCATGAATGAGCATAAATGGAGAGTGAAAAAAGACAAAGCTTATCTAATGGACCACTCTACAAGGAGATATTTGTATTATTAAACTATAATGTAAGTACACTAAAAAATAAAACATTTTTTTTTTTTGTTTTATTTATATACAAGCAATAAAGTTACTTTATATCTTTTTAATTTGATTTCACGTGTTAAAACGCACTTTGGCATTATGTGAACATCTATATATATCTAGTGTCTAAACGTGGAGAATTATATTCAATTTTATTCATTAATTGATTTTTATTTCTGATGTAAATATATATTATCTCTATTTAAAAATGATTTAGGGTAAGTTCATTATCGTAATTTTTTTTTAAGTGTATTTAAATTTAAATAGTAGATAGTGATGTTTAGTTTGAAGTTAATATTAATTTTATTTGATGTTTTTAATCAATCTGTTTTTACTATAAACAAAAGAGATGCTAAATGATTGCGTATACATTTAATAAATTTTATTATTGATTATGCAAGTCATTTTTTGCGTCACAATTTTAGAATTGATCTTGCAAGTCACTTTTGTTGTGTGAATCTAACTTGACATCATGGATGGAAATTTTTTAATCTTAAGTTGTCCTTCAAAAAGGTTACATAAAAATATTGGCATAGATAAAGGAATTAACTCACTATTCTAAATATTTCTCCCTTTTGTCAAACTCCAAGGATTACAATTCAAGGGTTTTGTGCGAAGATCAAACACAAATCAAGTGTGTGGTGTACTCTAGAATAGTGATGCAAACGTTAATGTCATGTGAGAATAATTTTATGTTTCTTAATTTGGATCATGGAGTGTGATCCAAAACGTTGATGCAAATAAATGTTACACAATTATATCCAAAAGCACAACACAATTTTTTATGTTTCTTAATTTATGCAAGAGGTGTTCTTTAATGCACTATAGATTATAGATGTCCATTTAAATTAGATGTATTTAATGCTTCAATTTGACACATAATGGCTAGATGGAAGGAAATATGCAAGCCAAAAGTTTAAATCAAAACTATAAAGTTTTGGTGTTCATTTCCATGAGTTATGCAATTAATTTGGGTCACTTATACAAAGCATGAATTGGAACTTGAATAGAAAGCATGTAAATTTGAGGGTTAGAATTGATTATTGGGAATGAGTGCATATGAGAATAAGGTTTAAGATATGTGCCAACTTTTAGCAAAAATCACTACTTATCATTGCATAAGAACTAACTAGGTCAAATTGAGACCACAACTAGTGGGAAAAGTGCATGGTGTGTAACTTTCACCATTACATTTAGTCCCCACTTTGATTTGCATGTTAACTATGATGAGACTTGAATGTGAACCATATGAGGATGCATGTCAAAGTTAAATCAAGTGGCCAACATGAAAGTGAATTTATCCAAGCACTCAAAAAAAAGGATGTGTGTGTGTGTGTGTGCCCGCGTGTGTGAATAATGATGTTTCTTCTTAGTAATTTCTCTCTTGAAATGAGTGCTCCATTTGAAAAATTATAAATATAAAATAGAAAGATCCAATAAGTCACATTTGTGGACCATTCTACAAATAAGAATACAACTTAATTGTAAGATATCTATGAGTGAAAAGTAAAATAAGATACTTCCTAAAGGCAACTAGCAAGCTACTACCATAAGGTAAATGACATAATATAACTTCACTACAATGAAAGTAAGGTACTACTTGTAGTCTTATGTAAATATTTAGTAAATATTCCTTAGGTATGAGCATAAATGTATCATCAACCTTATAAATATTATGCGATTTATTGTTCTTGATCCTTATAAAAGTGTATCTAGGTGCCTAGGGTGGCAACAACAATTAAGGAAAACTAAGAGGGGTGGGTGAATCGGTTTTTACCTGATTAAACAATTTAAGCACAATCTTAGATCTAATCAACTACAACAAGAATAAAGATAGACACAATAACAACAACACATAACACCAAGATTTTGATGTGGAAAACCCGGTTAAGGGAAAAACCATGGTGGGAACCTACCCACAATAAGATAATACTTTGTAGTAGTATGTGTAAATATTACAATGGGGAACATGCATGCATTCAGGCACACTGCCTAGAGCTCACTGCTTAAAATATGATAACCCGGAAGGCTCCAACCCTCGGGGAAGGTTCACTACCTTACAATGATATTCAGACTACAATCCGGTTAAGATGAACTGAAAGAATAAGACCACTGAGAGGGTGGGGTGAATCAGTGATCTATCAGTAATCAGATTTTCAAACTTAACTTTAAACCACCGGAAGCAAACACTTGAAACTGAAATACAAAAACATAGAACAAAAAACCACTAAAGCATAACACCGTATTTTTATGTGGAAACCCAAATGGGAAAAACTATAGTGGGATTTGAACTCACAATATTATTCCACTATGGCTAGTAGCAAAAAAAAATTACAATATGGGAATGCACAGGCATTCAGGCACATTGCCTAGAGCTCACTGCTCAATTACAATAACTTGGAAGGCTACAACCCTTAGAGAAGTCTCATTGACTTATAAGATAGTTACAGTGATTAATTACAATGATTGAACTTTGAAATAGCACCTACAATGCCTAGATGAGTTCTGGTTGAGTGCCAAATACACTGACTGGAGCACCTTCTCTGTTATGCCATGTTCTCTGTCTCAATCAACTGTTGGATCAAGAATGCGCATGTGAAACTATGCCAAAACGGATTCTCAATCACCTCTCGCTTGCATACAATCACATACTACACCAAAAAGATCATCCACACCAACCTTATATACTGGTAACCACAAAATAAGTCATACACCATGTCGACTTGCTAGTGTAACGTGTAGACTCATGTCGGCTTGATCGGATCACAAAGGTTAAATATGGATCACCAATATAATAGAAAAATGATGTTTCTAAGCTGGCCCAATCACCCAAAACATGATTCAATGCACCACAATCACCGAAAAGCTTCCGAACCCAAAAATGCTCTGTTCTTCTTGAAATACTGGTTAATCGGCTACCGATTAACACCCGCTTCTGGATAAGAATAATTATGACCACCGAATTGAATGTTTATGAAGAGTTGCCATCAATGACAACCCTAAACCAATAGATATCCACCAAAAACCACCGGATGAGTGTCAATTGCCAACAATCTCCCCCTTTGTCATTGATGGCAACACTCGTGAAAAATGGCTAAGTGTTGAGCACTGTACACAAATTCAAAAGAATCAAAAGAATCTAGGGCTCCCCCTTAGACAAAGAATTCCACTCTTCAATACTGTACATTTTTCACCATTCTTCTTCCCATTGACAACAATGCTAAAGATGGGGTACTATCAAAAATTTATATACAGAGATATTCGCCAAAAACTTTACAAATACTTGAAGATGTCAGCATAAATAGTCTTCAAAAATCCTAGGTGATTATCCCACCCACTCTTCAAGTTATCCAAAATTGTGATGAATGCAATAAATACAGTAGCATGAATCTCGAATTCCCTTAGATTAGATGACACAGGCCAGACCATCTCCTTCATACAATCTACCTTATTACTCAACATGGTATCCAATCGAGGGGCAATCACGTTCCAAAGTTCACCTACTTTTCTCAAAATTTTGTCCTTGCCCACTTGGAGGCTTGAGATATGACCATTTAGAGCTATAATCCGCCCTTCAACACTTTTGGTTAAAGATACATTTAGATCAAAGGACTGTGAAATACTAGCGAGCTTGCCCTGGCAAATGCCTATTTGCTCATCTATATCAACAGTGAATTTAGGCAAAATTAGGCAAGATTTGTACAATTTACCGCCTTCTGACAATGTGTCAAAAATAATATGTAATCTCTTATTTAATCTCACTCTATCATCCTCAATCATCTTCTGAAATGTCTATATCCTAACATCCTTAAATTTATCCAAAACTTTCTGAGTAGCAGTCTTCTCCAAATAATCAAAATTGGTATTTGTTGGAATCCAATAACACTAAGAAGAGAGGGTGAATCGGTATTCTACCGGAATGATCAATTTTAACCTTAATAAAGCAAGATACACCAACCGGTATATCGGTACATATAGAAATGAAAGAAGTAAAGAAACCAATAAGCCAATCACATAAATGAATAACATAACACACGAAATTATATGTGGAAAACCTCAAAGAGGAAAAACCACGGTGGGATTTGTGACCCACAATATCAATCCACTAGCCATATGAAGAGATATTACAAAATATAGGGGCCTGCACTTGTAGGAAGGCTTACAGCCTAGAGCACACTGCTCAATCACAAAAGGAGCCTCACTGACTACATACAAATCCAGACTACAATTCAGAGAAATGATTGAACTGCAAGGATAGCATCTTCTATGCCTGAATACAGTTCCGGTTAAGCTTTGTCTGTTCCGGTCTGAAACCCTTAACCCTTTACCAAAATAACCCTTTACAAAAATATCCTCACATACATAATCTCTCTCATATATTTCACATCTCCTTCATTATTTCCTTCCCAATACATCTTGCAAAATGATCTAACCAACTAACCTATATACCCCTTACAATTCATCATGCCTTATGTCGGCTTACAAAGATAATTACAATATGAATATACATGTTAGCTAGATAACATAAATACATGAATATCAAAAACAATTGTCGATGCCAAATCCAAAAGATGTTGGCCTCCAATACCGATAACCTGATTTTAAACCATGTTTTCCTGCATTGTCGGTATCCAAAGAAATCTATCCAACCCGTTGATGCCGATGAAGTGTTTGTGAAGTTCCTTCCGGTACTCAACTAAACCAAAATATGAAGCCGAAACAAGTTTCCATGTTTCCATCAATGACAAAATATGAAACCAACCAATTGAGTGTCAATTGCCAACAATCTCCCCCTTTGGCATTAATGGCAACACTCATGTGAAAAATGATCATGGTTTCCAACTGTCAGTTTCACCTGAGCCTGCTCCCCTTGAGTTGAATATCCATAAATACAAAATACTCCATACCTCTGTAATTTTCCACCTATACTCCCCCTAATGTATATAAGTCCCTTTTTTTTCTTTTTCACATCTATATCACTCCCCCTTTGACATCAATGCCATCAAAAATACCAAAAAGAATACCAAAAACCATGATGAAGAATGAAAGAGTATATAATAAATATGTCCCAAAATACCTTAGCGGAGCTGGATGTATTTAAAAATATCTGGATAAGCCTTCTCTAATAGCTCAAGATAGGTATCCTAACCAGATTTGAAAGTGCTAGAAATAGATACAAGTCCATTTAGCATATGGGAAAATGACTCTTTCCCGTTAAGCTCTGTCGATGTAGCTCTCTTTGCCTATGTGAACCTCTCCAGTGCTTGTCAGTTTGATATCTGCTGCAAGAATTGAAAATCCTTTGAAATGTGCTCTGTGATAGTCTTAAGTTTGTCGGATGGGCTCGCATCTTTGTCAAACTTGCACTCCGAGACTAGTATATGCAAAAGAGTGATAGGCTGGTCAATAACCCCTTTATCCATAGATCCTTCCTTCAACATTTTCTATGCAACCATCATCATGAGTTTAGTAGAACTCATCTTGGTTATGCTTTTCTTTTCAACCTGCAAGGTGTCAATTGACAACAATGATGGACTAACTATCAGTTCCCTGTTGGATTCCCCTTTCTTCTCCTCTAATGTTTTAACCTTTATAGCTTCCTCACTTGCACCGGTGGCTTTGCCACTTGGTGCAGTCTTAGTAACTGTCAGTTCCTCCCTAGGAACTGTAACCTCATCCTGTACATTTGTATCCAGAGGACTGTTGTCCTCAACATTAGTAACCTGTACATTATCAACCTTTACACTCTCTGTATCTACCGATATCTCAATATTTGCCTCTACATTTGTATCTACCGGGGGTTCAATATCTACTATCGTAATATTTTTCAAAATTGAGGGTGAAGTACCCATAATGCCCTTACCTTTCTCTTCAACCGGGATGCCTGCAGTATCTATCTTAAGTTCCAGTGAAGTATTAAAACCATGGTTCTCTTCAAATAACTTAACCCATGCCGGATAAGCATCTCCACTGTCTGAAACATCTTGCAAAACCTCTTCTCGAGGCATATGAAACATCTTCATGAATTTTGCCTACCCCTAAGGCATCTGCCTTAGTTACCAGATGAGCTACCTTCCGGTGTAGGAGCAAACTCCTTTGCCAGTTGAGTAATCGGTGCATTACCATCTGTTGATTGTTCTTCTGTCTTCCTGACCCATCTCTGGGTATGATCTTGCCAGATTTCATTAACCTTCTCTTTTCCTTTCTCATTTGATCCTCCATTACCAACCGGTGGATTTCTGCTTCTACAGAACTTAGCAATATGTCCAACCTCATTACATGCATAACATGTAACATTGTTCTTTTGAATTCCTTTGCTAAAACCAGTGTAATTGCTTGACCTACACTAATTAGCCATATGTTCAAATTTTCCACATGCATAGCACTTAACATTCATTCTGCAATATTTTGTCTTATGACATACTTATTACATTTAGAACAATGACCAGGAGCAGAATTAGGGTTCTGATTTGCTCTATTTCTACATTGCCTGGCCATGTGACCAGATTTATTACAAACAAAGCATCTACCATTAAATTTATAAGCATTAAACCACCTTACCGGTGCCTTAGAGTTTTGATCTTCATTTGCAGTACTGGAACTCTGTCCTTGTTCAAATCCTAGTCCACTGGAATCTCCATTATGCCTTTGTCTCTTCAATAACTCATCTAGCTGTGCTGAACTAATCTTGAATTTTTCTTTATACTCACTTGCAATAGTTAGATCATCTCTCAAAATTATTATTTGTCTCTCAATCTCTTGTTCATTACTCTAGGATTGTACTAAATCAGTTCTTAGCACATCATTCTCATGAACCAATCTTCCACATTCTTCAAATTTGTTCTTTAGAGACGCAAAAATATTTTCTTCCTTTTTCTTTCGATCCTCAATCTCTTTAGACATGCTCATAGTTATAGCTTTCATTTCATTCCTCATAACCATGTTTTCCTGACTCAATTTCAGACATCTCTCATTAAGTGCATCTTTCTCATCATTATCCTTATTCTGCAAAAGTTCCTTCCTCCTAGCCTGAATAGATGACAACCTCTCCTGTAGGACAAGAATGAATTCCTGAGAAGAATTCAATTTATCTTGTAGCTTCAAGTTCTTCATCCTTTCAGCATCATAATCTTCAAGTGCCACCTCAAGTTGTTTCTCCAAATGCATATCCATGGATTTTGGATTCAAGATCTTCCTTAAGTTGTTAAACTTCCTCTGAGGCATAAGGCTCTGTTACCAATTATTGGAATCTAAGAACACTAAGAGGTGGGGGTGAATCAATGTTATACCGGATGATCAATTTTAACATTATTAAAACATGCATACAATAACCAGTATACTGGTACGTATAGAATTGAAAGAAGTAAAGCAACCAATAAGCAAATCACATAAATGAATACCATAACACACAAAATTATACATGGAAAACCTCAAAGAGGAAAAACCATGGTCTGATTTGTGACCCACAATATCAATCCACTAGCCATATGAAGAGATATTACAAAATATAGGGGCCTGCACTTGCAAGAAGGCTTACAGCCTAGAACATAGTGATCAATCACAAAAGAAGCCTCACTGACTACATACAAATCCAAACTACAATCCAGAGAAATGATTGAACTACAAGGATATCATCTTCTATGCCTGAATATAGTTTTGGTTAAGCTTTGTCTATTCTGGTCTGAAACGCTTTACCCTATACTGGAATAACCCTTTACAAAAATATCCTCACATACATAATATCTCTCAAATATTTTGCATCTCCTTCATTATTTCCTTCCCAATACATCTTGCAAAATGATCTAACCAACTAACCTATATACCCCTTACAATTCATCATGCCTTATGTCATCTTACAAAGATAATTACAATATGAATATACATGTTGGCTAGATAACATAAATACATGAATATCAAAAACAATTGCTGATGCCAAATCCAAAAGATTTCGGCCTCTAATACTGATAACCTGATTCTAAACCATGTCAGCCTGCATTGTCGGTATCCAAAGAAATATATCCAACCTGTCGGTGCCGGTGTCGGTGAAGTGTCTGTGAAGTGCCTGCAGGTACTCAACTAAACCAAAATATGAAGCCAGAACAATTTGCCATGTTGCCATCAATGACAACATATGAAACCAACCAATTGAGTTTCAATTGCCAACAATATTTACACTGTTAATTAATTGCAACAATTTATTGGAGGGGATGTTATTTGAATCTAGCTATACATTTAGGGCCACCTTCTGCAAAACATCAACTGACACCAAAATTAGCTTCTTATCTTTAGATTTAGACTTCACCAAATCCTGGCTAGCCTAGGCTTGCATAGTAGCTGCGAGCATAAGCTTCTTTGCAGGAGAAATCTGTCAAGGATTTAGTGGACCATCTAGATTGATAGGGATGTGAGGTGGGGTCCATGTAATCGAAGGAGTGACAATTGTCAGATCAGATATGCCTTTGCCTTTGTCAGACTCTCCAACCTTTGTCTATGCAGTCTCAGAATCCTTTTTCTCTTCTCCATCCCCTTTATCTTTTGCACCGGTGTTGCCACTTGGTGCAGTATCAACCTATTGGATCTCGGGGGCTACAAATTTGTCCATCACCGGAGGAGCATCACCAATTTCAGCATCAAGTGTAGTGTTATCTTGATCCTCAGTGTACATTTCAACCTTCTGACCATTGGAAACACCTTGCTTCTCTTCTAGCTGAGAGGACTTAAATGCATCCTTGTATAGGGCATCATTTTGAATGAAATTTCTCCATATATCCTATGTCACTTTCCTCACCTCTTCCACATTTCAAATCATTAATCTATTCACCCTGTTCTTACTTTGGAATTCTTTTTTATTTGCCTCCTCAATCATCCTCTTGGCTTCATCATGAGTGATATAGGTACAAACATTTATTAGCTCTCTCGAACTTCCCTCTGCTACATCATGTCAGAGTAAATCTGCCCAAGCCCTATAGGAACCAACATCTGACGGGTCGCATCCCTCTCCCCCCGTAGTCATATCACATCTGCCTCTGCCCACTGCGCTTGGCCCCGTAGCTCCTCTAGCTCATCATCCTGCTGATGGAGAGAATCCTGTAAGGCCTCAATAGCCATACCTATCCATGCCTCCTCTAGCATCTGCTCAAACTCCTCCCTCTCCTCCCTCAGAGCATCCACCTCTGTCCTCGCTGTATGGAGGCTCTCTGTCAAATCTGCTATCTCCCGCTGAAGCCGCTCCACCTCTGCCTCCAGGCTCTCCCTCCCAGCTCTCTTTATTTGTATCTCATCCTTGAGGGAGTGGAGCCTCGCTCAGGTCGTGTCTCTCTCATGTTGCACTCTATCAAGATCAACCTGTGATACTCCTACCCTGCCCTCCACCTATGCCTTAAGAATATCCATGGGTACAACATCCTCTCCCCCACCAACCCCTCCCTCTGTAGCCTCTCCTACTGGTACTTCTCTTGACTCCTCTCCCACCTCAGTATCCCTCCTCCATACAACCCTAGCCCTCCTCTGTTATCCACCAGCACCATGCCCTACTCCAACCATGACTCTCTCACCTAGTCCATCATCCTCCCCGCCAACTATTTGATCTATTGTCAGTTGTAGCTCATCCTCCTCCAAAACCCTAGGAATGGTAAGACGTACTAGAAAGTGCCCCTCCCACTAGCTCCTGTATCCCCCTATCATCCCCAGATCCTCTCCCGCCCCCAGCCGCTCATCCCAGACCAAATGTGACACTGTCTGAAAACTAGTCCTGCCCTCCAATGGACTTGCTATCGAGCCCCAAGATCTCACCTCCTGTGTAATTCGAGGATATAATGGTATGTCTCCTACTATGTCCTGAACCTGCCAAGTTGTCTCGCTACTCTATAGGGTGCATAATACTCCATGATGTATACTGACTTGCCAAACATCCACATCTCCACTCCAGCCTAGTGTAGCTTCCAATCTCCCCTCCATCTCTCACAACCCAAAAATGACCGCCATGTAAGCTACATAAGCTCATCGAAAATATGGTACCAAAACCATATAGATCCTCTCCAAGTGTAATGTAGTAGCCCCATGTACTTTTCTACATATGGCCGACGGCCCTGCCTATCCTATACACCTAGTGGCCAAGTAACCACAATATGCTCCCAAGCTTAGATATGGAGAAGTGTCACTCCCATAGAAAAGCTAGCATACTCCCTGTACACCACTAGATGCATATCATGATATAACTGAGCCAACATCACGGCTCCCTAGGCATACTACATGCCATCATGTACCATGAAATAAAGACACCTGCTCCATCCAATAGGAAATCCATGCCCTCCGAGATCCGATATAATCCATCTGCTCAAAAATCTACAAATCACCAGTACCTCACGAGGAATATGCTAAATACCCATTGCCCTACTCAAATGCATCCTACTCCTGTCTAGCATCGGCAGGGTCTCATACTCGCAAACCTCCCAAAGATAAAAATCTGCTGCATCCAAATGGTACTCTGGGATGACACCGTGAACAAGGATCTTCAAGATCCTCCATACATCCAAAAGAGTCACTGTCTCCTCGCCAGTAGGTAGACAAAAGGTGTTATACCTACTATCCCACCTCTCAAGTAAAGTCGTCATCATTGTAGTATGAGCTCGAATCCTCGACCACCTGCCCACAAAATGCAACCCTAGAGTAGCTAAGACCTCCAACTCATCCGATCGCAACCGTCAATATAAACTCATAGTAGTGGGCCAATGCTCCTTCGAAGCCAACAACCCCAACTCAGCCTGCATCCAACAATCCAATTCATTTTTCGACATCCTTGAGTCCTATTCTACCCTCGGGTGCACCCATACCTTCAACCTATCCCAAAATTCTAAACCTATTTCTAATTTCTTCTTTCCCCGTCGCACGCACTGATTCACTCCATGCTCGTGCCAAAATCATGGTGCTCATGCCATTCTGTAGGTGCATGGGCTAACAGACACCCTAACCTAGAAACTCCTCCAATGCAAGCGCCCACACAACAACGCGAGCACTTGCATAATACCTTGAGCACCCGCGCAGTTGTGCGAGCGCACGTGCTAAACACCAGTGACCCTCCCAAAACCCCCTTTCTTTCCGTCTTTCACCCGCGAGCGCTACCCCATAGGCGCACATGTTGAAATGACGATCAACACGTCCGCCTTGCCTAAATTTGGCCCTAAACAAGCCCTTATTCTTCCCTAAACCTAAAAATCCACAAAGGAGGATAGTCCTACGTACCGATGGTCCATAGCCTATGGGTCTGTCGTACCATTGGATCCTCTCAACATGATGCTCACGTGTGGGAATGTGATCCATCTCTCCTTCTCTCCTTCTAGGCTTTGATTGGATCCAAGGCTTGTGTGTAACAATGACTCCTCATTGGGTCCTTTGTGGCTTATATGGACCCCCTTGAGGGCCCATTCCCTTCACGATTTCTCTCCTTCTATTTCCTTTTCTAGTTTTTCTACATCTGCTACCTCTTTCTTTTTCAGTTATCTCCTCCACCCAAATTCTTCCTTCTTCATTTTGAGAATTTTTCGTCAATTTTAAAAAAAAAAAAATTGAAAAAATTCTCGAGGGGGCATACATCACCCACGCTTTACACTGGGGCATCTATTTTTTTTTTCTTTTATCTTTTACCCATCGCCAAATTTGTCGATGCATAAAAGAGGGGCAAAATGTAGACACTTAAAAATAATTATTTTAATTATTTTAAGTTCTTTGCATAATTAATTTATTAATTGTGTCAATTCCTATTCCTCCTCAATATTAATTAAACATAATTAATGTTGTCACTATAGTTTGTTAATTGATTTATTTAATAAATCAATCCACCTTCATTCTTCAAAAAATCCCTAATATTAAGTCTTCTCAAATTCCTCCCTTTAATTAATTAATTTCAATTAATTAATTAATCTAGGTGATTCCTACAAATCACCTTTTTCCTAATCCATCATTAACCTAATGAATTCTTCTAGAAGCTCCCTAAACTCACTTAACATTATTCTTCTAATTTTTAATTCCACCCACTTATTCTCTCTCCTAGTCAAATCCTCCTACAAATCTTGTCTACCCTAATCCCACTTAATCATTCTTCTAATCCCTCTCCTAATGAGTTGCTAGTGGCTAATCATCACGATTAGCCACAAAGTCAACACCTTGTCCCTTCCACCCAACCACCTTCCTTAAATGCTCTTTTCCTAGGTGAATGTGAGATTTTCAAAATCTCACATTCCTCTAGGCATCCCATCCTCCAAGGAATTTTTAATTCCTCCTTATTCCTCCAATCCCCATGAACATCCTTTTTGAAGAATTTTTAATTCTTCATCTTCATCCCTCAAGGAATATTTTATTCCTTGTTCTTCCCTAGGCACATTGGGAAGTTTTCCCAATGAGACTTGAGGAGTGTGGAGACAAGAAATGCCTTTAAGGCATATCTCTTGGTCTCCACACTTGTCTTGTCATCTCCTCTTGGGCCTTGCGTGGGCTCACAAGAAATCCTGACCCTCCATCTTGGGTCAATCCTAGCCCTCCATTTCTCCTCTTCTCTTCCTATAAATTGAGGACTCCATCCCCTTATATCTCATCTCCAAGTTTAGTAAATCCATGCTACTATTTTGTGCCCAAGAAATCATCCTCATACCCTTACTATACCAAAATTTGCACTCATCCCATACTTAGCCATTTCATCCTTTGATCATCAATCCATCCTTCTTCGTCCATCCATCCTATATCATTTGTGCACAATATTGGAGAGCCAACCACATTTTTCCCATTGGACCAATCATATCAAGCTAGGAAGAGGTGCATTCTTGGCTTCAACAAGAGTCCGAATCGGAGGAACAAGAGAACTCTCTCTTGGAAAGGTATAAAGGTTGTTTCATATTTTGTTATTTGGTTGTTTTATATCTTTTGTTCATTGATTCAATCTAACCTTGCAACTAGGAGTTTTCCCTTGGTTCAGGCTCCACCAGATTGTGGCTTCCTCACCACTCTAACAAATTCTCCTTTCTTCTTCACCTTTCCTGCTTCCTCCTCAGACTCTATTTCAAAAGTCACCAGAGATACAACAACATAGGTCCTTTTAGGCTTCTCCTTCTTCTTTGACACATCTTTCTTAGATGGGCTAGGTCCTGCAGTTTGTGTCACCAGAGCAGGAGCAAACTTTGTTTCTTTAGGTTTGACCTTGGAGGGAAATGGATCAACCTTAGGCTTCTTGGTTTCTTCTTTGGCCTCTTTCTTCACATGTCTCTCTCTTTCTTTCTTCACCTCCTCTCAGATGAAACCCATCTAAACTTCCACCTCCTCAGCCATCTTTGTGACTTTCCTTTTTCGGGCAGGTGCAGTGATTGCATGTGCAGACTACAATCCTTTTCCTTGAATGTACTAAATCTCCCATCCTTGGGATCTACTAGTTGACTCAAAATATGTTGTGCATATGCCTCAAGTGTGATAGATTCAACTTCATACCCCATGGGAATGATTCATATGATTATGGGCTCCACAGCTTCCATCAGACATTGATCCTTGTCGACCATGAAGCATATGGTTTGCTCATACTTTTCAACTATTTTCTTAGGGATCCTCTCTCTGCTTTTCATTTATGCTTGGAAAGATTTAAAGTATCCCCAGAGAGAAGATATTCTCATTGTTGCATCTCCAACTCCCCATAATCTTTCTTTGACCTACATGGCCACCAGTCTATCATAGGCCCATTGGACCTTTCCTTTCACACCGAGTATCTCATTCAAGAAGTATAAAGCCAAGCAAATAAGAAGTGTACCATATTTGAAAGTGTGTTTTTTGTCCTGCTTGATATTCTTCAAATTTCTCAATAACTCATTCAGGATGGCTGAACACAGGTCATACCTTTTGTCTTCTTTCAACATCTAATATGCAGAGTAAATGGCAGTACCAGAGATAAAATTGTACATGCTTGATTGGCAAACCTTGTAATCGACCACCATTGATGCAAATTTCATATTATTCTCTAGAATGTCGTTTATGGTCATCAATTTGCTATCAAATTTGGAGCCAGTGGTGGCTATCACCGTGTCATTCAACACTTTCCTCAAGCTAGGCACCTCACCAGTTTCAGCTAGGCCTGTCATGAATCAGATCACCTGCTTGTTGATCTCGTGAGGCCTATCAAGCCAAATGAATTTTTCATGAACATGACTAAGAATGTACCGGATCTAGTCTGCTTTGTCGAACAATGGAAAGTGAACAAACTGTGAGAAACCCTTGTCCTGAAGCACCTTGTACTTGGGTTTGATATTTCCCAAACCGTCAGCCAAATGTTTGTTGTACAGGTCCAACATATCCACATTTCCAAGATCCTCGAGATCACAATGTATGTAAGCCCCAATATATTCATTATAAAGCATGTCGTAGGGCACCGATGAAAATGCACCTTTTGGATCATCCTCAACCGACTTGAAAGGGTGTTTCTTGAAAACTGGTTTGGCCCTATCCTTAATCTTGACCACCAAAAGGGTAGCAACACCATAAGCTGAAGCCATTTCAAATGCTAGGGTTTGTAGAAACAAAAAGCCTGATGTAAAGTGGAAAAATTGAACCAAAAATTGAACCCTAGTTGTTCTCCCCCCCCCACTCCAAGGAGAGAGAAGGGAGATCACTAGGGTTGATGGTTTTCACTTAGGAGAGACTTTAAATTCAAAAGAGGGGTTGAAAACCACAAGATCCGATCCCACACAATGCAAGACTAGATTTTAAATGAGTTTCAAGGGTTAAGACATCAAGGATACCCTCTTTTGTAAAGAATATAGATAGAATGATTGGACTAGCAATGCATGTAAAGTAAGAAAGATTCGCTTATAAGCAGAGATAGGGATACAGGATGAAGCTAGGAACCTGGAATTAGTAGTGAAATGTCGAGACAATGTTGTTTTGCAAATTTGAGCGAAAGTTGACGGGATGATGGCGCCCGGAGTGCACACAGTCCTCCGAAAAATCTGCGAAACGAAGGGGAATTTGTTCATCTCTGCACAAGGATTCCAGATCTTCAATTACAGCTGCGTAACTGCAACCTACACATAAAAAAGAGAGGACGATTGGGGGGTTAGGGATTAGGGGTTTGCCTTTAGGTCAAACCCCGGTTTTGGAATTAACCAAGAAATGAGAATGCTGTAAATGTAAATGTTTGTAATGTAAACAAGTATTGATACCTTGTTGTAAGAATGTTTGTATTCTTACATGCGAAGGTGTAATGTATGTTGTATGTGATCTCTTCTTCAATGGTTGAATCCTTGTCTTGAATGCAACACCTAGCCTTGAATGGAGACTTAGAATGCTCAATTGCTTGAAGGAATGCTTGAATGCTTGAATGTTTGAATATCGCTTCTGCCTCTTGCACACATATGTTTTTCCTCCCTTTTTTGGAAGAGGAAATGTAGTTTATATACTTGTCAATTAGGGTTGAGAGACTGATTTTCCCGACCTTAGGCCGACCTAGAAACAATATTTTCCAATTTGCAAACTTCAAGACCCGATGCCCAACAAGAGACCGGGCCCAAAATAGGGCCAGGGACCAGGGCGCTGGGCGCCATGGTCCTGGAGGACCAGGGCGATGGGCGCCCTAGTCCTGAAGGACTAGGGCACTGAGCACCATGGTCCCACCTCCCGGGACAGCAAGGTGCAAGGAGGGATCAGGCCAAGGTGCAAAAAGATGCAGTTTTTGGTGTCATAAACAGGTTTCGGGGTCTCCATTCAGGTTCAATGTTGCGCCGCCATCGTGAATACCCAAATGCAATCAAAATTGCAAGTGTCACAATTTTAGGACACTACATTTAGCCCCCACTTTAGTGGGAGTATAAGCGTACGCCCATACTTCCGGTAAAGTACATGGAAACAACATTGAAAGACTTTCACCACGTCAAGGAGGCAAGATACACCAAGCCCCCAATGGACTAAGGATCTTACGACTTCGATTGACAAAGTAAAAGGGAAGATCATGAGGGAGAACCATGACTGTCAGTAGTAAGGTTCCCTCACTATGAGTCATGCAAGAAAAATACCAAAAATTTTCGAGGCCAAGCTAAGTTCGCCAAGAAATTTTCAAGTATCTTGAAAAGATATAAACGGGATGTATGCCCCCCTACGTTAAAGCGATCGCACACGCCTCATCGGGGGTGATTGCTTTAAGGTACTGATACATATAAGAAATGAGAAGGGAAAGGAGCATGTTATCACAAGGATTTAGCCCCCAAGTGTGAGATAAACCCAAGGATAATAGACACAAAACACAAAGCACGAGGTGACTTCGCTTTTCTCGGGGTCAGCATGCTGTATGATAATTCATGTATATCATATGTATGTATGCATAATTGTTCTTCATTCCCCAATCAAGGAAGGTCACCTAGAAGAAGGGAACACATGTGTCTTTTGAGTCAACATGAGAGAGACCAAAAGAGATCTCAATGTTTTGCATCGTCCTCAAGTAGACAAAACTAAGGACAACAAATAGAAGAATGAGAATAACACATAGAAGAAGTAACAAAAGAGATCAAGAGAGGAGGAGAGAGTCTACTATGCTAATGAAACTAGTCCAGCACGTCATCTACCCCCCGATCTTGCTGATCAATATTTCGGGAAGGTAGGAAACACACTAGAGGAGGAACATCCAACATAGCAGATGGAGCTATCACAAGATCCAAACAAGGGCTATGTTCATGTTCCAAGCCACGTTGTTCTTGTCTAGGAGAAAGGATAAGTGCTTTAGAAAATTCATTAGATAAATGGTTATCAACATCAACATATTCATATTCACTATCAGAATGAACAGAAGTAACATTTTCATCATGAATAACATTTTCATCTACATCATCATCAAGATTTATAAAAATAGGATCTTTAACTCGCACAGGATCAAGACCATCATGCACCTTATGTTTAGGAGATTTTGGCTCAATTTTCAGTTGAGTAGAAAATGGAATAATACTAGCTGAAGGTGTTTTTGGGGATTGCAAAGTTTGAGAAGCAGCTGCCTGAGCTCTAAGACGACGCTTTTGTCAGCATTCACGTGCAGAATGATTTCATCTAGTCTTAGTAGGAAGTTGAGAGGATTGAGGAGGAGGAATGTTCTCATCCTTATCACTTGGGTGTTTAGGTTGTGGTCTCTTAGGTTGAATAATAGGAGAAGAGGAAGGTCTCTTCTCTCCATAAGAGGAAGGAGGAGGAACTGCTCCATATAAAGGAGGAATATTTGATTTAGGAAGGAGACCAAGTCCATCATGACGAGGAGGTATAGGTCTACTTTTAGAAAGTTTATTAGATATGGGCATAATCACATTCATAGGGATGGGTTGGGAATCTTCTTGAGGAAAGACATTAGTTTTATCTTTCAAAGGAAGAACTTCCTTCTCAAGAATGATACGAATATCAAGTTTGGGTGTTCTAGGTTCACTTAGAGATAGGATCATATCTTTTTTCCACTTTTGATAAGATTTGAAAAGATGATCACTCCGCGGTGGAAGAGATTGGAATTGTTTAGGCCAAAAATAATCAATAGGAACGCTAGAAGTTCTTTCAGCTGGTTTAAAGAGACTATGATTGACAGTAACAACTTCACCATAATGGGGAAATTTCAAACACTTATGAATAGGAGAAGCAATAGCTTTCATGGAAGATAACCAAGGATAGCCTAGCTTCACACGAAATTGTTAGGACGATGGAATAATAGCAAAGTCCACATCAAGGGTTTTGTTATGGACCTCAATAGGTAATGTAATAGAACCAATTGCAGGAGAAGAAAATGCATCAAATAGTTTCACAACCACATTTGTTTTGTCATAGATCACTTGATTCAATTGCAAAGTAAAAAGAAATTCTTCAGTAATGACATTAACCATACAAGAAGGATCAATAAGCACTCCACGGCAAGGTGTATTCTTGACTTTTACAACTATATATAAAGGACCATCAGGTGCCCTGATAGTTTCACTGGAATCAAATGTGATGGAAGGTTCTTTAGGGATTTTCTGCTGCTCCACAAAGTTAATCACATTCGGAGTCATAGACACAAGACTATTAGCTGAGAAAGAGGAATCATTAGTCTCAACCACATTAGAGGTATGAGAAGGTAATGGATCAGTAAAAATCTTAAGATTTTGGTTAGGAGGAGCTACAGATGTGTTGCCTTTATCATTCACACCAGAAACAGAGATAGTATTATTATCAATCAAATCTTGAATTTTACCTTTTAAAGAAAAACATTTTTCAGTATCATGCCCAGGTTGACGATGAAATTGACAAAAAGATTTGTTATCAAAATAGGGTGAATTAATCTTTGCAGGATCTATTTGCCTTATAGGAGGGAGAGTAAGCACATTTTGTTCCAATAACTTATTCATAATACTCTACAATGATTCATTCAAAGGAGTAAACTTTCTTTCTTTCTTGAAAAACTTAGAAATAGGAGGCACACCTGATGCTGCATTCACATTGTTGTTGATGATGTTTTCATTGAATTTAACGGACTCTCTGTTCGGTTTAAACTTCCCAAATGGTTGTTGACTACTATCACCCTTATCACTCAGAGCCATAGGATTTGCTTGTTCCATTTGACTCACAGTCAGTTGATAATTGTGAAGAGTTGCACACAACTGTTGGAAAGAAGTAAACTCAGAAAACAGAAGTTTTTCTCTAATATCTTTTTGTAAATTAGAAATAAAGATTCTTTGAATATCATTGTCAGGTACCGGAAAAGAAATTTGAGCATACAAATGCTTATATCTACCAATGAAATCAGTCACTTTTTCTTTAACACCTTGTTTACAATGCATTAAATCAATCAAAGTAACTTTAGGACTTATATTGTTTTGAAATTGTTGAATAAAAGCATTTGCAAGTTGTTCGAAAGAAGTAATAGAATAAGAAGGCAACGAGCAATACCATTGTAGGGCTTCATCTCTTAATGTTCTAGTAAACAGTTTTGCAAGCAACCTTTGGTCATAAGCAAAATCGGTACATATTGTTTGAAAGGTCTTAACATGCGTTAGAGGATCACCCTTACCATTATAAAGCTCCAAATGCAGAATTTCAACATGTTTAGGGGGGATAGCTCGAACAATGTCAAGAGAAAGTGGGCTCACAACATCAAATGTGGGCACACTAGTCTTAGATTGATTCATAGAGGCAATTTTTTGTTGTAAAGAAGAGACAGTTTGTGCAAGATTGTTGATGGTCGCTTCAGTCGAAGAGTTCATATTAGACGTGTTAGATTGTGATGGAAGTATTATTTTATTGAGAGAAGGTATTGATTGAGAGTAAGGTGGTGGGACACTATGATAGTTAGTCATAGGAGATGATTGGAAAGGAGGAACACTACAAGGAGGAATGGAATGGTTAAATGAATTGCCCCCTTGCGTCATGTTTATTTGTGGAGATGAAATAGGAACACTCATTGAAGGAATGAATGAAGAAGTTGGATTGAATGAAGGAAGAGGGTTGATTGAAGAAGAGGGATTGCCCCCATGACTGGTGATCATAGGTGCAATGTCTTTTATTGAAGTAGTCATTATGTTTGATGTAAAAGTAGGTATACTAGCAATAGGAGTTGTCAAAGGAATAGAATGATTGACTTGAGTAGGAGGTTGTGTGTAACCTAAAGTTTCGGCATGACTCTTCATAGGCATCACATTCGAATCCACAATGTGTGCAATAGCACACAAAATATCAATTCCATTCTTATCACTTTGAACCATACTTTTTAAACCCTCAATTAATGAAAGAGCTTCACTATCAGGGTATTCTTGAGACATCCATTGTCGAAAATTATCAAACTGGTTATCCAATTTTGAAAGTTGTTCTATAGAAACCTCATGGAGAGCTTCTTCATCATTAAGAGGATTAGAAGAATTACCCATGTCCTCGTTAAAAAGGCCATTCAAATTAGGTTCCATCTCCTCAGTAATTAAACCTTGGAAAGACTTAATTCTAAGGCTTCGTCTAACGAGAATAGTGTAAGTAGGGCTTATTGTTGTAAAACTCATGCGCTAAAGAGAGAGAGAAGATTTTGAATTTTATAGGTAGCAAATTTCAATAAAATCAACCAATCTCCTAGATTTAAGCTGTTAAATACAATCAGGACAATCTCCCGAAATTTCGGAAAAAATGTCAGGGACCATGGCGAACAGAGTGCACACGGTCCTCGCAACTTTTTTCGAAATTTTCAGGGATGAAAGTTATGATGATTTTAAAGCTAATCTGAAAAAATTGAGTGATTTTACGATCTGTAGATAGGTCAAATTAAAGTTGCAATCTCAAAATTGAACCCTACCAAGATTGTTGAAAAATGCAAAATTTGAATTTTGAAAAAGAGAGGGAAACTGAAATTTTGAATTTTATGATTTTAGAGGGAATACTGAAAGCAATGCAGGCTTTGAAACTTAAAAGTTGACTCAATTTCATGCAAAATTAAAATTTGAAAGTGGAAATCACAGTTGTTGCAATTAAACACTTAATTTCAAAAGTCACAAACTGCAAGAATTTGAATAAAGCACTGAAATTTTGAATGAATGCCAACACACTTTTCAGATTTAAGACTGTAAGAAACACAATTTTAACACAAATTTTGATTTCAACAATTTTTGAATGATTATAAGCCTTTATCCAAGCAATCACTAGACCAACTTTGACTTTAATTTTGAAAGTGTTAGAATTGATAAAATCAGCCAAAATTCTGGATTTTAGCAGAAAAATACAGTAAGATCTAGCTCCTGAAATTTCGAAAAAAATGTCGGGGATGATGGCGCTCGTGGTGCACACGGTCCTCGCAACTTTTTTCCAAATTTTTAGGGATGAAAGATATTGTGATTTTGTTGCGGAATCCAAAATTACAGCCGATTTGGAGGTGTTTTGATCAGTGAAATCATCAGTCAAAGGCTGAATCAAGAGGGTTTTTAAAAATTAGGGTTTTGACACTTAACCACTTAATTTTCAGAGTTAAAGCACAAATATGAATTAACAATTTGCAATAGAAGGGTAGATCTGAAACAAGTATTAACAATTAAACATTTCACAAGCTTAATTACTAAAAAGAAAATTTTAGGGTTTTTATGCAATTAACCTCTAAAATTTGCAAAAGATCAAACATGAAAAATGTAATTAAGGAAGCAAATTTTTCAGATCTAACCATGAATAATCAGAATTAGGATGTTCACGTCAGGTTCACCAAAATGTAAAGTGGAAAAATCGAACCCTAGTTGTTCTCCCCCCCCCACTCCAAGGAGAGAGAAGGGAGATCACTAGGGTTGATGGTTTTCACTTAGGAGAGACTTTACATTCAAAAGAGGGGTTGAAACCCACAAGATCTGATCCCACACAATGCAAGACTAGATATTAAATGAGTTTCAAGGGTTAAGACATCAAGGATACCCTCTTTTGTAAAGAATATAGATAGAATGATTGGACTAGGAATGCATGTAAAGTAAGAAAGATTCGCTTATTATCAGAGATAGGGATACATGATGAAGCTGGGAACCTGGAATTAGTAGTAAAATGTCGAGACAATGCTATTCTGCAAATTTGAGCGAAAGTTGACGAGACGATGGCACCCGAAGTGCACACGGTCCTCTGAAAAATCCGCGAAACAAAGGGGAATTTGTTCGTCTCTGCACAAGGATTCCAGATCTTCAATTACAATCGCGTACCTGCAACCTACACATAGAAAAGAGAGGATGATTGGGGGGTTAGGGATTAGGGGTTTGCCTTTAGGTCAAACCTCGGTTTTGGAATTAACCAAGAAATAAGAATGCTGTAAATGTAAATGTTTGTAATGTAAACAAGTACTGATACCTTGTTGTAAGAATGTTTGTATTCTTACATGCGATGGTGTAATGTATGTTGTATGTGATCTCTTCTTCAATGGTTGAATCCTTGTCTTGAATGCAACACCTAGCCTTGAATGGAGACTTAGAATGCTCAATTGCTTGAAGGAATGCTTGAATGCTTGAATGTTTGAATATCGCTTCCTCCTCTTGCACACATATGTTTTTCCTCCCTTTTTAGGAAGAGGAAATGTAGTTTATATACTTGTCAATTAGGGTTGAGAGACTGATTTTCCCGACCTTAGGCCGACCTAGAAACAATATTTTCCAATTTGCAAACTTCAAGACCTGATGCCCAACAAGAGACCGGGCCCAAAATAGGGCCAGGGACCAGGGCGCTGGGTGCCATGGTCCTGGGGGACCAGGGTGCTAGGTGCCCTATTCCTGAAGGACCAGGGTGCTGGGTGCCATGGTCCCACCTCCCGGGACAACAGGGTGCAAGGAGGGATCAGGCCAAGGTGCAAAAAGATGCAGTTTTTGGTGTCGTAAATAGGTTTCGGGGTCTCCATTCAGGTTCAACGTTGCACCGCCATCATGAAGACCCAAATGCAGTCAAAATTGCAAGTGTCACAATTTTAGGACGCTACACCTAAACAGATAAATACCTTGATTCACAACTGGGTGCTGAAATTCGCTTTGGAGTCGCTGAAATTGTTGTGGAAATTGCCAAATCACTTCTCTCTTCTTCTCTGCACTATTCGCTTGATAGCATTGTGACAAATGAAACTTCAAAATGCCATTTTATCCTTCGAAAACCTAAAATTACCACTACAATAAATGCACCCGATTACCGTGATTTTCATGAAGTCGCATACAGAAGCATTAAACCCTTTCTGAAACTTCTAGATAACACTTGCATATCTGATCTAAGCCTTTTGCAACCTTCGAGAATCAATTGTTGATCATCAAAGAGGGGGTTCTTGCAATCTGCATGAAAATCTCCCCTCGAGGCCTAAAGCCCTAGTTACCGGTTGAAGATCTTGCACCAGATTCAGGTGCAGACCCATTTTCTACTTTGGATTCATCTTTTCTAACCCACATCTTTTCATGTTTGTCTCTGATCTCTTCTAGTTTCACTTTTCCCTTCTCATCTGATTTGTTCTTGTCTCTTGGAACACTGTTCTTGCTTTTGCAGTACTTTTCAATGTGATTGGTTTTGTTGCATGCACATCACACAACATTATTTTGCATAGGTTTGAAGTTCATCTGATTTGGTCTCATCCTGCATTGATTAGAGATATGTCCAAACATTCTGCAAGCATATCATTTTTTGTTTTAGAAGTTATTCATTACTGCTCTACACATATTTGACTTGTGACCAAAATTATTGTATATGAAACACTGACCGGTAAAGGGAGGAACATTATTCATGTTGTTCATTCCATTATTCATCCTACTTCTACATTGATTCATCATATGATCAAACTTATTGCAAGTAAAGCATCTACCATTGAATTTATGAGAATTAGGTTGTCTTACCAGAGGATTCTTGCTCTTCTTTTGATCAGGTTTTGTATTGCCTTGTCTAGATCTAGAGGATTCACCTTTCTCAAATCCAAGTCCTCGCATGTCCTTTCCATGTCTCTGAGTCTTTAGCATCTCATCAAGCCTTGCTGAGCTATCTTTGAATTTGTCTTTGTAATCATTAGTAGTAGCAAGTTCTTCTCTTCAGGTAGAAATATGTCTTTCAGGTCCTTGACCATTATTTCTTGACTGTGTCAACTCAAGCTTCAACTGATCATTCTCATAGGTATTCTTGAAGCATTCATCAACTCTTTCCTTCAATGATTGTGCCAAATTCTCTTCATTCTTCTTTCGGTACTCAATTTCCTTAGTCAACCTCATCACAATGGATTGCATCTCATTCTTCAAAGAAACATTCTCTTTCAATCTTCTTAACTTCATCAACTTTACCCTAATATTCCATGATCTGGTCTTCTTTCTCCTTTAGCTTGTGCATCAGTTATTTCCTCTTCTCTCTAGAGATGTTCAATTGATCCTTCAAGTCATTAATTAAACCACCAATAGCATTCAGGTTTTTCTTCAAGGTACAAATTTCATTCCTAGCTGCATCAAGATCCTCAAGTGCCACACTAAGCTATCTCTGAAAACTGGAATCCATTGAATCAATCTATCAGACCTTCCTCAAGTGATTAAGCTTCCTTAGAGGAACTAGGATCAGATACCAATTGTTGAAATCAGGGACTGCTGAGATGGGGGGCTGAATCAGTGATCTACTGGTAATCGGATTTTTAAACTTAACTTTAAACCACCAGAAGCAAGCACTTGAAACTAAAATGCAGAAACATAGAACAAACAACCACAAAAGCATAACACTAGATTTTTACATGGAAACCCAAATGAGAAAAACCACAGTGGGATTTGAACCCACAATATTATTTCACTATGGCCAGTAGAAAAACAATATTATAATATGGAAATGCACAAGAATTCAGGCACACTGCCTAGAACTCACTGCTCAATTACAATAACCCAGAAGGCTACAACCCTCAAGGAAGTCTCACTAACTTACAAGACAGTTAAAGTGATGAATTACAATGATTGAACTCTAAATTAGCATCTACAATGCCTAGATGAGTTCCGGTTGAGTGCTAGATACATTGACTAGAGCACCTTCTTTGTTCTACTTTGTTCTTTGTCTCAGTCAGCTGTCAGATCAAGAGTGTGCATGTGAAACTGTGCGTAAACAGATTCTCAATCACCTCTCACTTGCATACAATCGCATAATACACCAAGAAGATCATCCACATAAAACTTAAATACCAATTACCACAAAATAGGTCATACACCATGTCAGCCTGCTATTGTAACGTGTAGACTCATATCATCTTGAGTGGATCAAAAAGGTTAAATGTGGATCACCAAAACAATAGCAAAATGATGTTTCTAAGTTGGCCCAATCACCGAAAACACAATTCAATGCACCACAATCACCAGAAATCTTTTGGACCCAAAAATTCTTTGTTCTTCCTGAAATACTCGTTAATCAGCTAACGGTTAACACCTGCTTCTGGATAAGAAGAATTATGACCACCAGATCAAATCTCTATGAAGAGTTGTTATCAATGACAACCCTAAACAAATAGACAACCACCAGATGAGTGTCAATTGCCAAAAATCTCCTCCATACACCACACTGAAAGATGAATTCTCTTATTCGCACTTACACCACTCTCTGACAATACATACACAACTCCTATACCCAAATGACATGAATATAAAACCTCTTTCTACAGATCATCAACTTTGACTACAAGGTTGACTCAAACCCTCATGATCTCAATACAAAATTGCATCATACACTACATAAATAAACCACCAAACCAATACAATGCCATAAGAAACATAGCATGGACCCAAATCAAATCCTCGAACAAGCAACACCACCAAAAATCTTTCCAAGATCAACTGCAAGATGTTACACCACTGAAAAATACCACACAACATGAAGAATATCACCGGACCCAAAAGATCTTCAATACCGCACACAATGATCAATGCAGACCACCAAAACAAATAGAAAATGATCAAGAAACACCAACAAGCTCATTATAACCATCCGCAATAGCTATACCAACACCACTTAATCAAATTTTCATCTATCAACACACTAACTCTCAAGAACACCTAACAAAAACAACTCAGACTAGAAAGATAACTTGTAGAGAACCAAATCATGAACCATCTGAAATGAAGATATGCATGAACATCCCAAACACTCTCCCAAATCCGCAACACAAGAACAAATCATACCGGAGCACAATGGATCAAATACCAGAACACTGCAACACTGAACACTGAAAACTAATCTTCATACCAAAATCCACAACTCGATCAAATCACCATATAGAATCATGGAATCAATAAAGAATGAAGTATCTCTAGTTGATTAAACATCCCAAATAGATAAACCAACTAGATCAACTCACTGCAGTCACCGGATCACCAAAACACAGGAATATGTTGACATCAATATCCAACAATCTCCCCCTTTGGAATTGATGGCAACATATACATGTGAAAAACAATCAATGCAAAGAAATAAATCAACACCAACAAACTCCCCCTAAGATTATGCACACAAAGCTTCAAAGATAAGTCAGTTTTTCACATGCTTCTCTCCCCCTTTGACAACAATGCCAAAGACAGAATACAAATCATGCTTCTCTCCCCCATACAAGATAAAATCACAAGTTTGATCATCTGAATCACTTACTGACTACTCCAACTAAGTAGCAACACAAACTCATCAATCTGGATAAGATAAGACTCTGAAGTCCATCAGATTGATGCATTTCAATGAATCTAGGTCCCATCAGGAGGGGTAGAGACCCCTAACTTATCTCTCAAATATACAAATGTATCTACAGGTAAGAGCTTAGTAAAGATATCTACAATCTGATCCTTTGTAGATACATACTCCAATCTGACTTCTTCATCACTAACTTTCTCCCTCAAGAAATGATACTTAATTGATATATACTTTGTTTTAGAATGTAGTACTAGATTCTTGGAAATATTGATAGCACTTGAATTATCACAACATATAATAGTTGGCTCATCATACACAACCCTAATATCCTTCAACATATGCTTCATCCAAATTACTTGAGTACAGTTGCTAGTAGCAACAATGTATTCAACTTTTGTAGTAGATAGAGATATGGCATCTTGTTTCTTACTGGACCATGAAACCAACTTCTTTCCTAGAAAGAAATCTCCACCGGTAGTACTCTTTTGGTCATCAACATCACCTACCCAATCAATATCAGTATAAGCACATAACATGAAATCATCATTCTTCGGATATCATAAACCATAGCCAACTGTCCCCTTCAAATATCTAAAAAAATCTCTTCATAGTAGTAACATGACTCTATTTAGGATCATCTTGGAATCCAACACAAAGATAAACAACATGCATAATGTATGGCCTAGTTTGAGTTAAATATAATAGTCCACTAATCATAGATCTATACAAGGTCTGATTAACTTTCTGAGATTCATCATGCTTAGACAACATGCATCCAGTCACCATAGGAGTTCCAACAGGCTTGGAATCATCTAACCCAAACTTCTTCAACAGTTCCTTCACATACTTAGATTGAGAAATGAAAATGACTTTATCAATTTGTGTAATCTGCAATCCTAAGAAGAATTTCATCTAACCTATCATAGACATCTCAAATTCCTTTTGCATATCATCAACAAACTTCATACTCAAATTATCATCTCCTCCAAAAATAATGTCATCGATAAAGACTTCAATAATCAAAATGTTATCATTATCAACTTTGAATTACAAATTACTATCAGTAGTCCCTTTACATAGTCCCAACTTCATCAAATACATGTCCTAACATACCAGGCTCTAGGTGCTTGCTTCAGTCCATAGAGTGCTTTATTCAATTCGCATACCATGTCTCCTTAATCTGATAATGAAAATCCATCTAGTTTCTCAATGTAGACTTCCTCTTCCAAATCACCATTCAAAAAGGTTGACTTGACATCCATTTGATATACCTTGAAATTCTTGTAAGAAGCATATGCAAGTAGTAATCTAATAGCTTCAATTCTAGCCATCGGAGAAAAAGTCTCCTCATAATCAATTCCTTCCATCTGAGAACACCCATTTAGTGCCAATCACATTCTTGTCTTTAGGTCTCAGAACAATCTCCCAAGTGTTATTCTTCTGAATCTCATTCAACTATTCTTCCATATATTTTATCCAATACTCATCTTTACATGCTTTTGCAACATCTTTAGGTTCAATATTTGAAATCAAACATATCTCTTCAGTAGCAATCCTTCTCCTAGTCATCACACCTTTGTTATTATCACCAATAATTTGATTCTCAGAATGATTCAATCTTACATACCTCAGAGTCTTCTTATTGTTCTGATTCTCAGGTTCTTGAGCTTCTTCGCTGGCAACAACAATATTTAATTAACTTGTTGGCATATGTGCAGAGTTTGATGACATGATGATATTGTATGTTGTCATTGATGTCAATATGCTGAAGTATGAACCAATATATTGAAGAAAGCAAACTGGCAAGTGAACCAGTATGATGGTTCAAGTGAACTGGTATGATGGTTCAAGTGAAGTGGTATGATGATGTGAACCAATATATGTGAAAAGGTGAACCGGTATGTTAGAATGTGAACCGGTATATGAAAAGTTTGTATCGGGGTTTCATTTGATATGACTACCAGTTGGTAGTCTCAGCTTCAGGGTTTCCGGTTGATGCATTTCAAGTCTATGTGATTCGACCGATGACATCTTGTGATGAGTTAGCATCAAAATGAAGATCAGATCATGTTGCCACATCAACCTTGTGCGCATGAAGAATTTCCTTGAGGATCTTGCATGAAGAAGAATGATCCTATCTACCTCGGGAATGTGTGAAGTCTCAGTAAATGGTGGATAGTGCGTGATGGGTTATCATCTTCTAGAAGTGGTGAAGAATGAACGATGGAGAACGTCTTGAGATTTATTCAAGATTGTTTTACCCTATGCAATGTGATTGAACGGTCAGGATTGGACCGACTGTATTGTTAACCTAGATGCTTAGGGTTTTAGGTTTTGGCTACCGACCTAATTGTTTTCTATAAGGTCGATGATGATTTGCACTGTAAAGTTGTTGGCAAATGTTGTGTGTGTATCCAAGTGAAGATATACTTGATTCTTGCCAGACCAGTGCAGTGAGTTGAGATCTGCAGAGTGTGATTGCAAAAGTAAAGGAACTAAAATGGATCTATCTTGGCATTGAGTGTTGTTATCAGATCAGTGTATTACCTGTTGATTTCTAACCATTTCAGCAGTTGGGAAAATCCCTTTACTGGGTAGCTTTAACAGGATTTTTGTAAATCCTTTAACAGGGTGACTCAAAATCATTGAGTTTTTTAAATCCTCTGACAAGGTAACCTTTAACAGTGTTTTAACCTCTAACCGGGTATTTAGCCATCCCTTAACTAGGTGATCCCTAGCAAGATCGGTTCCTAGCAGAACCTATTGTAAATTCCTTAATCGGACTAGGCTCCTAATAGAGTGGACTTTAGAAGAGTTCAAGAAAAACTTGTGGGTATTCATCCCCACCGTGGTTTTTCCGAGTTGGGTTTCCACGTGAAAAATCAATGTGTTATGTGTGATGTTTTTTCATGTGATATCTTAGTGTTTTATGTTAAGCGGTAAAGCATGCTGATCCAGTGGTCATTATATTTCTGATGATGTATTACTTGTTTAAGCATATGGGTGAAGTGGAAATGAGACATTAGGTTTTGTGAAGATCTAAGTGTTACCGATTTATGTCTTTCACAGTCTCACTGTGTTTTACCGGTAGTGCCCTGATTTAGATCGGTGATGCTGGTTACTAGTTAGTGCAGTCTTTGTAGTTTAAGTTGTTAGAGAAGTTTTTGTCTATACTAATTCACCCCCCCTCTCAGTATCTGTTGAGTATTTATTGTTCATCATTATTCATCATAATTGTCTCTACCAGAGCATTTTGCTTTAAGATTTTAATCTATACAAGCTTTGAAATAACATCTTGATCTTTAAACTCATTTCCGCATACTTTGGTTTCCTTCCCATGACATTCATCAACCTTCACATTAGCACTTTTCACTATCTTCTTAAATCTCTTGTTGTAACACCTTGTAGGCTTTTCTCTTAGTAGAATAGCCCAATAATATTCCTTCATCACATCTTGCATCAAACTTTCCTATATCCTCATCTCTCTTGATATAACATTTACTTCCAAAAATTCTGAAATATCTAACTGTAGGAACATGACCAAACTATAACTCATAAGGAGTCTTATCAGAATCAACTTTTTCATGCAATCGGTTGAATGTGTAAAAACCAGTGCTAACAACTTCTCTCCAAAAGGTCTGTGCAACATTTTCTTTAATCAACATAGTCCTGGTAGCATCCAAAATGGTTATGTTTTTCCTTTCAACAACTCCATTCTGCTGAGGGGTTCTAGGAGCAGATAACTCTCTTTTAATTCCATTCCTCTCACAAAATGAATCAAACTTGCTAGATGTAAATGCTCCTCCTCTATCTAATCTCAGGCACTTCAACTTCAATCCCGTCTATGTCTCTACCTTAGCTTTGAATATCTTGAATTTCTCTAGTGCTTTTGATTTATCCCTTAGAAAGGTAACCCACATCATCCTAGAATAATCATCAATTAGCAATATGAAATATTTGTCACCCTGCACGCTTCTCACTCTTGTAGGACCACATAAGTCAGTTTGCACAAGATCTAACAATCCATTAGATGAATACAACTTACTCTTAAATGTACTTCTTGTTAGCTTTCCCAACTGACATTCTTTACATACTAGATTATATGGCTTCACAATCTTAGGAAAATCTCTAACAGCTTGAGTAGAGCTTATCCTTATCATGCAGTAAAAATTAACATGAAACATTCTTCTATGCCACAACCAACTTTCATCTATCTGAGAAATCAAACAATTTTTCTCACTAGCATTCAAATAAAAGATATTATCTTTAGTCTTAGTCCGCGATGCAATCTCTATACCAGAGGCATTTAGGATCTTGCATTTTCCATTCTTGAACTATAAATCATATCCCTTGTCCACCATCTGTCCAACACTTAAAATATTATGCTTCAAAGCTTCAACATACATTATCAATATTATGCTTACCATCAAAAGAAATTGAACCTCTACCATGGATCACACAAGCTTTATCATCTCCAAATCTCACTCTACCAACATCATACCTTTCCATATTCACAAATTTTCTTTTATCACCTATCATATGATGTGAACAACCGCTGTCAATCACACATTCATCTTTATCTTCAATCTTCATAGCCAAAGCTTTCTCCTCAATGATGCAGCTCGTAGGATTCACTGGTACCAGATCATCTTATTTGATACCAATAAATACAAACCCATCTTCTAAATTCCCATTCTCAGACTCTTCATTTATCACACCTTCATCGGCAACATAATAACATCTCTTTTAATTTCTAAACTTATGGTTAGGCTTATAGGGATTATCATACTTATCATGCTTCTCATATCTATCATGCTTATTAGACCTATCAAATCTATCATGCTTATCATACCTAGACATTCTGTCAGGACACCTCGAAGCAAAATGTCCTATCTTATTGCAAGAGAAAAATTTCTAAGGAAACTTTCCATCATACTTACCAGCTCCCTTAGACAATCTTCTAGCAATAAGGGCTTCAAGCTCATCCAACTCTCTTTCTTTCTCTTCCATCTCTCTCTTTTCTCTTTCATATTTGGAAACCCAACATAGGCTCTCTCCTGGATCATACTTCTTCTTCCTAGATATAGACCCTTTCAATGCAGTCTCAGAATTTCCATGTGATTCTCCAAACTTGATCAATTCAAAAGCATCAAGCTTACCAACCAGCATGTCCCTTGTCAGAATAATCACACTTGGGATCTCATCAATAACAACTACTTTAGGCTTGTAAGTAGGAGGAAAATATCTCAACACTTTAGTAACTATCTCATCTTCTTCAAGAGATCCACCAACACATCTGATACATAGGACAAGTTCATTCACCTTAGCCATAAAAGTAGATATGTTCTCATCTTCTCTCATCTTCAGCATCTCATACTTTCTTTTCAAACTTTGTAGATTAGCAAATTTATCTCTGTAGCGTCCTAAAATTGTGACACTTACAATTTCGACTGCATTTGGGTCTTCACGATGGCGGCGCAACGTTGAACCTGAATGGAGACCCCGAAACCTGCTTGCGACATCAAAAAATGCATCTTTCTGCACCTTGGCCTGATCCTCCTTGCACTCTGTTGTCCTGGGAGGTGGGACCATGGCGCCCAGCGCCCTGGTCCCTGGCCCTATTTTGGGCCCGATCTCTTGTTGGGCATTGGGTCTTTAAGTTTGAAATTTGGAAAATAATGTTCCTAGGTCGGCCTAAGGTCAGAAAAATCAGTCTCCTAACCCTAATTGACAAGTGTATAAATTACATTTCCCCTCCCAGAAAGGGTAGTTAAAAAAAAAAGAGGAAAGATATATATTTGCAAGAGGCGGAAGCGATATTCAAACATTCAAACATTCAAGCATTCAAGCGTCTCTTCAAGCAATTGAGCATTCTAAGTCTCCATTCAAGGCTAGGTGTTGCATTCAAGACAAGGATTCAACCATTGAAGAGGAGATCACCTACAACATACAACATACAACATCATTACACCTTCGCACGTAAGAATACAAACATTCTTACAACAAGGTATTAGTACTTGATTACATTACAAACACTTACATTTACAACATTCTCATTTCTTGGTTAATTCCAAAACCGGGGTTTGACCTAAAGGCAAACCCCTAATCCCTAACCCCCCAATCATCCTCTCTTTTCTGTGTGTAGGTTGCAGGTACGCGGCTGTAATTGAAGATCTGGAATCCTTGTGCAGAGACGAATAGATCCCCCTTCGTTTCGCGGATTTTTCGGAGGACCGTGTGCACTCCGGGCGCCATCGTCACGTCAACTTTCACTCAAATTTGCAAGATAGCATTGTCTCGACATTTTACTGCTAATTTCAGGTCCGTAGCTTCATCCCGTGTCCCTATCTCCGTCTACAAGCGAATCTTTCTTACTTTTACATGCACTCCTAGTTCAACCCTTCTATCTACATTCTTTACAAAAGAGGGTATCCTTGATATCTCAACCCTTGAAACTCATTTAGAATCCAGTCTTGCATTGTGTGGTATTGGATCTTGTGGGTTTCAACCCCTCTTTTGAATGTAAAGTCTCTCCTAAGTGAAAACCGTCAATCCTAGTGACCTCCTTTCTCTCTCCTTGGAGTGGGGGGAACACCTAGGGTTTGATTTTCTGCTTTACATTTTGGTGAACCCAACGTGAACATCCTAATTCTGATTATTCATGGTTAGATCTGAAAATGTTTTGCTTCCTTAATTACATTTCCATGTTTGATCTTTTGCAAATTTTAGAGGTTAATTGCATAAAAACCCTAAATTCTCTTTTTAGTAATTGAGCGTGTGAAATGTTTAATTGTTAATGCTTGTTTCAGATCTACCCTTCTATTGCGAATTGTCAAATCATATTTGTGCTTTAATTCTTAAAATTAAGTGGTTAAGTGTCAAAACCCTAATTTTTAAAACCCTCTTGATTCAACATTTGACTGATGATTTCACTGATCAAAACACCTCCAAGTCAGCTGTAACTTTGGATTCTGCAACAAAATCACAATATCTCTCATCCTTGAAAATTTTGAAAAAAGTTGTGAGGACCGTGTGCACCCCTAGCGCCATCGTCCCCGACATTTTTTCTGAAATTTTGGGAGCTAGATCTTACTGTATTTTTCTGCTAAAATCCAGAATCTTGGCTGATTTCATTAATTCTAACACTTTCAAAATTAAAGTCAAAATTGGTCTAGTGATTGCTTGGATTAAGGCTTATAATCATTCAAAAATTGTTGAAATTGAAATTTTGTGTTAAAATTGTATTTCTTACAGTCCTAAATCTAAAAAGTGTGTTGGCATTCATTCGAAATTTCAGTGCTTTATTCAAATTCTTGCAGTTTGTGACTTTTGAAATTAAGTGTTTAATTGTAACAACTTTGATTTCTGCTTTCAAATTTGAATTCTGCATGAAATTGAGTCAACTTTTAAATTTCAAAGCTTGCATTGCTTTTAGTAGTCCCTCTAAAATCATAAAATTCAAAATTTCAGTTTCCCTCTCTTTTTCAAAATTCAAAATTTGCATTTTTCAACAATCTTGGTAGGGTTCAATTTTGAGATTGCAACTTTAATTTGGCCTATCTACAGATCGTAAAATCACTCAATTTTTTCAGATTAGCTTTAAAATCACCATAACTTTCATCTCTGAAAATTTCGAAAAAAGTTGCGAGGACCGTGTGCACTCCGTTCGCCACGATCCCCGACTTTTTTTCTGAAACTTCGGGAGATTGTCATGATTGCATTTAACAACTTAAATCTAGGAGATTGGCTGATTTTATTTAAATTTGCTACTTCTAAATTCAAAATCTTCTCTCTCTCTTTAGTGCATGAGTTTTACAACAATAAGCCCTACTTACACTATTCCCGTTAGACGAAGCCTTAGAATTAAGTCCTTCCAAGGTTTAATTACCGAGGAGATGGAACCTAATTTGAATGGCCTTTTTAACGAGGACATGGGTAATTCGTCTAAACCTCTTAATGATGAAGAAGCTCTCCATGAGGTTTTTGTAGAACAACTTTCAAAATTGGATAACCAATTTGATGATTTTCAGCAATGGATGTCTCAAGAATATCCCGATAGTCAAGCTCTTTCATTAATTGAGGGTCTAAAACATATGGTTCAAAGTGATAAGAATGGAATTGATATTTTACGTAGTATTGCACACATTGTGGATTTAAATGTGATGCCTATGAAGAGTTGTGCCGAAACTTTAGGTTATACACAACCTCCTACTCAAGTCAATCATTCTACCCCTTTGACAACTTCTATTGCTAGTATACCTACTTTTACATCAAACATAATGACTACTTCAATACAAAACATTCCACCTATGATCACCAGTCATGGGGGCAATCCTTCTTCTTCAATCAACCCTCTCCCTTCATTCAATCCAACTTCCTCATTCATTCCTTCAATGAGTGTCCCTATTACATCTCCACAAATGAACATGACGCAAGGGGGCAATTCATTTAACCATTCCATTCCTCGTTGTAGTGTTCCTTTTTTCCAATCATCTCCTATGACTAACTATCATAGTGTCCCACCACCTTACTCTCAATCAATACCTTCTTTTCATAACATAATACCTCCATCACAATCTAACACGTCTAATATGAACTCTTCGACTGAAGCGACCATTAACAATCTTGCACAAACTGTCTCTTCTTTACAGCAACAAATTGCCTCTATGAATCAATCTAAGTCTAGTGTGCCCACATTTGATGTTGCAAGCCCACTTTCTCTTGACATTGTTCGAGCTATCCCCCCTAAGCATGTTGAAATCCCACAATTGGAGCTTTATAATGGTAAGGGTGATCCTCTAACACATGTTAAGACCTTTCAAACGATATGTACCGATTTTGCTTATGACCAAAGGTTGCTTGCAAAACTGTTTACTAGAACATTAAGAGACAAAGCCCTACAATGGTATTGCTCGTTGCCTTCCTATTCTATTACTTCTTTCGAACAACTTGCAAATGCTTTCATTCAACAATTTCAAAACAATATAAGTCCTAAAGTTACTTTGATTGATTTAATGCATTGCAAACAAGGTTTTAAAGAAAAAGTGACTAATTTCATTGGTAGATATAAGCATTTGTATGCTCAAATTTCTTTTCCAGTGCCTGACAATGATATTCAAAGAATCTTTATTTCTAATTTACAAAAAGATATTAGAGAAAAACTCCTATTTTCTGAGTTTACTTCTTTCCAACAGTTGTGTGCAACTCTTCACCATTATCAACTGACTGTGAGTCAAATGGAACAAGCAAATCCTATGGCTCTGAGTGATAAGGGTGATAGTAGTCAACAACCATTTGGGAAGTTTAAACCGAACAGAGAGTCCATTAAATTCAATGAAAACATCATCAACAACAATGTGAATGCAGCATCAGGTGTGCCTCCTATTTCTAAATTTTTCAAGAAAGAAAGAAAGTTTACTCCTTTCAATGAATCATTGCATAGTATTATGAATAAGTTATTGGAACAAAATGTGCTTACTCTTCCTCCTATAAAGCAAATAGATCCTGCAAAGATTAATTCACCCTATTTTGATAACAAATCTTTTTGTCAATTTCATCATCAACCTGGGCATGATACTGAAAAATGTTTTGCTTTAAAGGGTAAAATTCAAGATTTGATTGATAATAATACTATCTTTGTTTCAGGTGTGAATGATAAAGGCAACACATCTATAGCTCCTCCTAACCAAAATCTTAAGATTTTTACTGATCCATTACCTTCTCATACCTTTAATATGATTGAGACTAATGATTCCTCTTTCTCACCTGATAGTCTTGTGTCTATGACTCCAAATGTGATTAACTTTGTGGAATAGCAGAAAATCCCTAAAGAACCTTCCATCACATTTGATTCCAGTGAAACTATCAGGGCACCTGATGGTCCTTTATATATAGTTGCAAAAGTCAAGAATACACCTTGCCGTGGACTGCTTATTGATCCTTCTTGTATGGTTAATGTCATTACAGAAGAATTTCTTTTTACTTTGCAATTGAATCAAGTGATCTATGACAAAACAAATGTGGTTGTGAAGTTATTTGATGCATTTTCTTCTCCCGCAATTGGTTCTATTACATTAGCTATTGAGGTTCATAACAAATCTCTTGATGTGAGTTTTGCTATTATTCCATCGTCCGAACAATTTCGTGTGAAGCTAGGCTATCCTTGGCTATCTTCCATGAAAGCTATTGCTTCTCCTATTCACAAGTGTTTGAAATTTCCCCATAATGGTGAAGTTGTTACTGTCAATCATAGTCTCTTTAAACCAGCTGAAAGAACGTCTAGCGTTCCTATTGATTATTTTTGGCCTAAACAATTCCAATCTCTTCCACCGCGGAGTGATCATCTTTTCAAATCTTATCAAAAGTGGAAAAAAGATATGATCCTATCTTTAAGTGAACCTAGAACACCCAAACTTGATATTCCTATCATTCTTTCCTCAAGAAGATTCCCAACCCATCCCTATGGATGTGACTACGTCTATGACTAATAAACTTTCTAAAGGTAGACCTATACCTCCTCATCATGATGGACTTGGTCTCCTTCCTAAACCAAATATTCCTCCTTTATATGGAGCAGTTCCTCCTCCTTCCTCTTATAGAGAGAAGAGACCTTCCTCTTCTCCTATTATTCAACCTAAGAGACCACAACCTAAACACCCAAGTGATAAGGATGAGAACATTCCTCCTCCTCAATCTTCTCAACTTCCTACTAAGACTAGACGAAATCGTTCTGCACGTGAACGCCGACGAAAGCGTCGTCTTAGAGCTCAGGCAGCTGCTTCTCAAAATCTCCTAAACATAAGATGCATGATGGTTTTGATCCTGTGCGAGTTAAAGATCCTATTTTTATAAATCTTGATGATGATATAGATGAAAATGTTATTCATGATGAAAATGTTACTCATCTTTCTTCTGATAGTGAATATGAATATGTTGATGTTGATAACCATTTATCTAACAAATTTTCTAAAGCACTTATCCTAGCTCCTAGACAAGAACAACGTGGCATGGAACATGAAAATATCCCTTGTTTGGATCTTGTGATAGCTCCATTTGCTGTGTTGGATGTTCCTCCTCTATCATGTTTCCTACCTTCCCGAAATATTGATCAGCAAGATCGGGGGGTGGATGATGTGCTAGACTAGTTTCATTAGCATAGCAGACTCTCTTCTCCTCTCTTGATCTCTTTTGTTACTTCTTCTATGTGTTATTCTCATTCTTCTATTTGTTGTCCTTAGTGTTGTCTACTTGAGGATGATGCAAAGCATTGAGATCTCTTTTGGTCTCTCTCATGTTGACTCAAAAGACACATGTGTTCCCTTCTTCTAGGTGACCTTCCTTGATTGGGGAATGAAGAACAATTATGCATACATACATATGATATACATGAATTATCATACAACATACTGACCCCAAGGAAAGCGAAGTCACCTTGTGCTTTGTGTTTTGTGTCTCTTATCCTTGGGCTTATCTCACACTTGGGGGCTAAATCATTGTGATAACGTGCTCCTTTCCCTTCTCATTTCTTATATGTATCACTACCTTAAAGCAATCACCCCCGATGAGGCATGTACGATCGCTTTAACGTAGGGGGCATACACTCCGTTCATATCTCTTCAAGATACTTGAAAATTTGTTGGCAAATTTAGCTTTGCCTTCAAAATTTTTGGTATTTTTCTTGCATGACTCATAGTGAGGGAACCTTACTATTGACAGTCATGGTTCTCCCTCGTAATCTTCCCTTTTACTTTGTCAATCAAAGTCGTAAGATCCTTAGTCCACTAGGGGCTTGGTGTATCTTGCCTCCTTGACATGGTGAAAGTTTTTCAATGTTGTTTCCTTGTACTTTACCAGAAGTATGGGCATATGCTTATACTCCCGCTAAAGTGGGGGCTAAATGTAGCATCCTAAAATTGCGACACTTGCAATTTTGACTGCATTTGGGTCTTCATGATGGCAGCGCAACGTTGAACCTGAATGGAGACCTTGAAACCTGCTTGCGACATCAAAAACTACATCTTTCTGCACCTTGGCCTGATCCTCCTTGCACCCTGCTATCCCGGGAGGTGGGACCATGGCGCCTAGCGCCCTGTTCCCTGGCCCTATTTTGGGCCCGGTCTCTTGATGGGCATCGGGTCTTTAAGTTTGCAATTTGCAAAATAATGTTCCTAGGTCGGCCTAAGGTCAGAAAAATCAGTCTCCTAACCCTAATTGACAAGTGTATAAATTACATTTCCCCTCCTAGAAAGGGTAGTAAAAAAAAAAGAGGAAAGATATATATGTGCAAGAGGTGGAAGCGATATTCAAACATTCAAACATTCAAGCATTCAAGCATCTCTTCAAGCAATTGAGCATTCTAAGTCTCCATTCAAGGCTAGGTGTTGCATTCAAGACAAGGATTCAACCATTGAAGAGGAGATCACCTACAACATACAACATACAACATCATTACACCTTCACATGTAAGAATACAAACATTCTTACAATAAGGTATCAGTACTTGATTACATTACAAACACTTACATTTACAACATTCTCATTTCTTGGTTAATTCCAAAACCGGGGTTTGACCTAAAGGCAAACCCCTAATCCCTAACCCCCCAATCTTCCTCTCTTTTCTGTGTGTAGGTTGCAGGTACGCGGCTGTAATAGAAGATCTGGAATCCTTGTGCAGAGACGAACAGATCCCCCTTCGTTTCGTGGATTTTTCGGAGGACTGTGTGCACTCCGGGCACCATCGTCCCATCAACTTTCGCTCAAATTTGTAGGACAACATCATCTCGACATTTTACTGCTAATTTCAGGTCCGTAGCTTCATCCCGTGTCCCTATCTCCGTCTACAAGTGAATCTTTCTTACTTTTACATGCACTCCTAGTTCAACCCTTCTATCTACATTCTTTACAAAAGAGGGTATCCTTGCTGTCTCAACCCTTGAAACTCATTTAGAATTCAGTCTTGCATTGTGTGGGATTGGATCTTGTGGGTTTCAACCCCTCTTTTGAATGTAAAGTCTCTCCTAAGTGAAAACCGCCAATCCTAGTGACCTCCTTTCTCTCTCCTTGGAGTGGGGGGAACACCTAGGGTTCGATTTTCCGCTTTACAATCTCCTTCATACAAGGTTTCTAACTTCTCCCAGATCTCATGTGTAGTTTGCAAACCCATCACATTAGTCAACTCTGAATTAGTCAAGGTACTCAACAATGCTTTCTTATCTCTTATGTTATGTTCAGCAATAGTAACCAATCCATTTGGAGGAACCAGTCCATTTGGAGGAACATTGTAGGTATTCTTTGTAATCTTCCAATAATCTTCTCCAAGACATTTAAAATGAACTTCCATTCGATCCTTCCATACAGTGTAGTTATTTCTATCAAATCTCAGACTCTCATTCTTGAACACATAGGTTGCCATCCCAAATCTCCTCAAGCATTCAAGGTTCTTCTGAAGGATCTAGCTCTGATACCAATTGTTGGCAACAATAATGAAGGGAAACTAAGAAGGGGAGGTGAATCAGTTTTCACCTGATTAAAACATTTAAGCACAATATCAGATCTGATCAATTGCACTAAGAATAAAGATAGACACAATAACAACAACACACATAACACCAAGATTTTGACATGGAAAACTTGGTTAAGGGAAAAACCACAGTGGGAACCTACCCACAATAAGATAATACTCTATAGTAGTATGTGTAAATATTACAATGGGGAATGCACATGCATTCATGCACACTGCCTAGAGTTCACTGCTCAAAATATGATAATGTGGAAGGCTCCAACTCTTAGGGAAGGTTCACTACCTTACAATGATATTTAGACTATAGTCCGGTTAAGATGAACTGAAAGAATAGTGTCTCCTAATGCTTGATGACAGTTTTGGTTAAGCTTATTTGTCTACCCTGAAACAATCTCTCATCCATACACCGCACTATAAGATGAATTCACTTATTCGCACGTACACCACTCTCTGACAATGCAGACACAACTCCCATACCCAAATTACATGAATATAACACCTATTTATACAGATCATCAACCTTGACTACAAGGTCGGCTCAAACCCTCAAGACCTCAATAAAAAATTACATCATATGCTACATAAATAAACCACCAAACCAATACAATTCCATAAGCAATATATCATGGAACCAAATCAAATTCTTGAACATGTAACACCACCAGAAATCTCGCCAAGATCCACCACAACATGCTACACCGTTGAAAATATCGCATAACACAAAGAATATCACTGAACCCAAAATATATTCAATACGACACACAATGATCAATGTGGACAACCAAAACAAATAGGACATGATCAAGAAAAACCAACAAGCTCATTATAACCATCTGCAAAAGCTGCACCAACACCACTTAATCAAATCTTCATCAATCAACACACTAACTCTGAGAAGAACACTTAACAACAACAAAATGGACTAGAAAGATACCTTGTGGAGCACCAAATCATGAACCATCTGAAATGAAGATACACATGAACATCCCAAACACTCTCCCAAATCTGCAACACAAGAATAGATCATACTGGAGCACAACGGATCAAATACCAAAACACTACAACACTGAACACTGAAAACTAATCTTCATACCAGAATCCACAATTCAATCAAATCACACACATAGCATCATGGAATCAATAAATAATGAAGTATCTCTAGTTGATTCAGCATCCCAAATAGATAAACCAACCAAATCAACTCACTGCGGTCACCGGATCACCAAAACACAGGAATATGTTGATATCAATGACAACAACATATCCTAGCAGCAACAATATCCAATAGTAGTCTTACGTAAATATTTTGTAAATTTTCCTTAGGTATGAGCATAAATGTATCATCAACCTTATAAATATTAGCCGATTTATTGTTCTTGATCCTTATAAAAGTGTCTCTAGGTTCCTAGGGTGTTATTGATCTAATAAATTTTCACTTCTAGTTTGTAAATGCATTCATAAGGAATGAAGTAGTTCACTGATAAAAAAATCAATATTTGTAACTAATATTAATTAACATATCAAGTGTCTTCGGACATGTAGTGTCATGGTTTAAACACTTCGTTGGTGAAGCGGCCACCAAGGTTCAAATCCCTGTTGGGCCATTGTGCTCACAAGGCCTTGTACCTTCACTAGGCAATTGTGCTCGCAGATTTGAACAAGTGAAGTGTGGGGATGAGGTCCCCCATTTTTGGCCTCACCAATTCATAGCTTCGGGTCAAAAGCGTTCACGTGGAGCCGGAGGGCATGTTGTGCTAGCGTCACCAGTCACGTTAAAAAGTTTACCAGACATAGTTTAAAAAAAAAATAATGTATCAAGTGGGGTTTTTTGTTAGGATGAAGTGTTTATGAATTTTCATGACGGTAACTCTTTAATATGAAGGGACAATAATAATAGGTGTCATGTTTATTAGCTCTTGTATTCATGAGAGGAAATCCAAGAGATAAATCATTTAGTTTTTGCAACAGATCTTTTGGTTCCCCTCTTGTTTTCAAAAACTAATTGTCGATTTCCTCTTTCAATAACTCTATAAAGTAAAGCCTTTGGATGAAGCTTCCATATTGAGTTTTCACATATTCAAAAGTGTTCTCAATTTGAAGATAAAGGACCAAGAGAGGAAGTGTGTTATATTGCAATCTTATTTTTTAAGAATAAAAATACTTGATCTCTATTCTTGGTAGATTTTTTTTCTACAAGTAAAATTATCTAAGTAAAATCTGTGTTGGGATGTTTTCATGTAGTTTCTAAAATTATTATTATATATTTATTTCATTAAATTCCATATGGTATTCTACAATTGAGGTTGAATGGGTTTCATGATTAAAAGAACTTAATTTTAGATTTTTAAAACTAATTTTAATATTTCCATCTATTAGTTATTTACCACTTATTCCAAAGATTTGGTATTAGAGTTTGGCCACCTTTAGTTCAATGGGTGGATTTTTTTTAAGATGCATTGGAAGTTCTAGAATTTAATTTTTCATAATTATGTGTGAAATCCATGACTACATTACATCTAAATTAGATATCTAGAATTTCAATATAACTAATTATGTGTTGTGGAAGTTGAATATGGAGAACCTTTTAGAATAAAAAGATCAATGGACATTAACAACAAAGGAATCTAATCCTCAAAATTGTATTGCCCTAGACTTGTGTGACAAAATGGATAAGGAAACATAGGGGATAATCTATCTTTATTTGATTGTTTCTATCATTTTAAATGTATCAAAATATCTCACTGTTTATTCCCTATGGGAAAGGGTGGGTGAAATTTATCAATATAAATTCTTTTGAATAAATAATATTTGAAAATAAAGTTATTTTATCCATAAAATGAATGAAGGAGAACTGGTAATCGACTATTTAAATTTATTTAATTTAATTTTAAATCAATTGCCCTATGTACATGTAAAGATAGAAGAGGAAGATAAGTGTATTATTCTACTATGTTATTTTCCTAGGTCATGGGAGAGTATAATTCATACTATTAGTGCTAACTTGTCTAATCCCAAGTTGGATGTCTTTGTTGAATTTTTTTGAAAGAAGAAATTTGTTGTGGATATCTCTAAGGATGTTCTTCATGTCAAGGGACATTCCAAAGAAAGAGAAGGATGTAGGGAGACCAACAAGGATCTAAAGAGATGTCACAAGTCTTGAGGCCAATCTAAAACTCATATAAAGAATAAAGTGAAGCATTGAAATTATGGTAAATGGGGACATATGAAGAAGGAATCCAAAAATAAGAAGAAACAATGGGATCCCTCCATATAAAAGTCCTTGAAATCAAATTATGAAGCTTTATTTCTTTCTTATAATATTATGTCTAATGAATTTTGGTTGGCTAACTTAGGATTCACATGACTCTGTTGGCAGTGGGTCACCGTCCCTCATGGGGATTCACGACATGGTTTAACAGCCTCCTATGGATTCTATAAGTCTAGTGGTTGTATCGGGCATTGACAAGTCGATCTTTTGGTGCAACGACAACCCTAGCTTGTAACAAGTGGTATCAAAGCTTGGTCACAGGTTCAAATCATGCAGGCCACGATGAGTGACGCTGGGAGGGGGATTGTTGGCAGTGGGTCACTATTCCTTGTGGGGATTCATGACATGGTTTAACAGCCTCATGTGGATTCTATAAGTCTAGTGGTTGTATCGGGCATTGACAGGTTGATCTTTTGGTGCAACGACAACCCTAGCTTGTAACAAACTCCTCATAAGAAGTTCTCTTCTCATAGTGAGAATTTGATCATGGGGAGGCATATATTGGCCTAATAACATTTTATATCTAATTATTGGACAAGGAAAGATAAATTGGAATTGTAATGATGTGAGGATAAAATCTCTCCTAGGTGTTTTACATATTCTTAGATTAGCAATAAAATTAATGTTGGTGTCAAAGATAAATGATTTCAAGGAATGCATTTAACAATAGATAAGACTGATTTCAAGCTGGTGAGAGGAAACATGGTGGTAGTGAAAGTATCAAGAGTAGGAACCTTTTTTAGGTTGAATGACACTGCTATTTTCAGTCCTACTTATCTAATTAAAAAATATAAAAAATGCATGTGGGTGAGTGCAAGATCATGGGGGTCCAAAAAGAGGCAATAGGGAAAAATGCATTTTTACTTCGCTAAAAATACAAAAAATTGTTTCACTTTTTTTGTATGGGTTGAATAAATATGATTTTAGTTTTGTTGAACACACCACAATACTAGGAGGGGGGGTAAATCAATTTGGACAGGTTAAAACACTTATATTCTTTTAACCTTCAAACCATAATTAACTTATCATTGCAAATATGAAACATGAAAACACAAAGAAAAACACACAAGAACACCGAATTTACATGAAAAACCCAAGAAGGGAAAAACCATAGTGAGAATCACACTCACAATATGAATAATTGATTACAGTTTTAGGCTCAAGGCAAAGGATCTCACTACACTTGATAGGATTTGCAAAACTAAGACACAACCTTAGGGCAAGATAAAAATGACTTGCAATACTGAGATGCATAATTTTATGGTAAGATACAAAGAGTTGTAGATGCTGCCAAAGGACTCACTATCTTTCAACTGGTAGAGGGAATAATGAATTGTAGTCAATAAGATCTCTTGGTCATAAAACTATTCATGGACCATTAGATCAAGTGAACAATATCATGGCAAACATCACTAACTTCATTCATTGCCACAACATGTTGTCACATTGAAGATGTGATCATCAAAGCTCATCAAAAACTAAAATTTGCACTTTTGCTTCTTTCAACTCATTCATATCCAATTCACAACAATTCACACACATTCCATACCACAATTCATACATCCACACATCCATTTACAGAAGGTAATAAATTGAAACCCCCAATAAGGTCAATCACATACAAAATAAACATGAATTACAAAAATTCAAACACCCAAACCACAAATACATGATGTATTCCACTCCAAGAGATAAAAGAGACTCAAACACATTGCAAAACCTCTTCTTAAGTAGGTTCCAATGAACCGCACACACTAGAACATTCACCATAGTTCACATCAACTGTAACATGTAGAACAATGAAACACTTACCAATTGACCAGATACTTTACCCAATGCGGATCTACACATGCCATTGTGAGACCCATATCACCATCATAACTCAACCTCCAATTCATATCCAAACCAAAACATATGATCTGTTGGTCATTTGGAGGAATTGATTATGTGTTGCATTGATGTTTTGTCATTGATGTCAACACTAGTTGTTTTGGATGCTTTACAGACACCCTTTTGGTCTCGGTAGGTTGAGTAGTTTCTGGTTGGTTTGGATCCGACATGATCCGGTAGGCTCCAGTATGGTTTGGTTATGGAATTGGCTTATTCATCATACTCATGTTCATATTTAGTAAGTTGGTTTTGGTCTGGTGATCGGATGCTATCCTGTTTTGCTTGGAATCTTGGCATGTGGTTTCAGCTAGGGTTTCATCAACAGAGCCTTTGATGAAGATCTTTGATGATATGCATAAGTGGTGTTGGTGCAACTTCTAGTGGAGTTTTAGGATGTTGATGGTGATCATGTTCGAGACTTGGTGGATGGAGATCATTGCTTTAGCGTATGGACCTATATTGGGTCCTGGTTGATGTAGGTTATGGACTGACTTATTGTAACATGTAGATTAGACCTCTCGATGTGTTTCCAAGATGTCTTATGTGTTGGATATTATTTTTTTGGTCTAAGGCCGACATGTTTTATAATTATGTAATTAGTTTATTGTCTGGTGGCTGAACTGATTGTTTATGGTCGAGGGTTTGTATATATATGATGTAAGATCTCATTGTATATCATCATAGGTATAAGGTCAAATAATGGGATATGGATATGTAATGTGCAAATAATGTAATATGATGTGTAATGGATATGGTATAAGGTCAAATAATGGGATTTGGTCCATCATTGGAGATCGAATTGGGTTTATGTAAGAGGATTTGGTCCTCCGGTATTAAGCTTAACCAGAACTGTACTCAGGCATAGGAGATGCTATCTCTTTAGTTCATTCGTTCTTTTGGATTGTAGTCTGAGTGTCTATGTAGTCAGTGAAACTCCTTTTGTGATGAGTAGTGCACTCTAGGTTGTTGGCCTTCCTGCAAGTGCAGTCCCCTCAATTGTAATTCACATACTTACTATAGAAGTATTATTTGACTGTGGGTAGGCTTCCCACCGCGGTTTTTCCCTTTATCAAGTTTTCCACGTATAAATCTTGGTGTCATGTGGATGGTATTTATTCTGTGATTATTGTTTATGCTTAATTGGATTAACTACTATTCTAGTATTTGGTTTAAGCATTCTGGTATTAATGTTTTGGGTTCTGGTATTAAAGTTTTAATTGCTAAATATTCTGGTAATTTGTGACAATTGATTCACCACCCCCCCTCTCAGTTGTCTTCCAATTAGTTGAAATGTCTAACAATTGGTATTAGAGATTTATTTCTTTGTGCAGAAAGCTTAACCTCTTGAGGAAGATCCTATGGTGACTAATAGTTCAAGTTCATCCAGTTCGTTTGGAGCTATCTTTTGGAGACATATTCCTAGGCTTGATGGAACAAATTAGATAGTATGGAAGATTCAGATGGAGACTCATCTGAGATGTCTTGGCAAGGAGATTTGGGAGATCACACATAATGGTGTTACACCTCATAATTTGACATCTGGAAATCCTCCTCTGGCAAACCTGGATAAGGAGCTTGAGAATGATTGTAGAGAAAGAGAAGCCCTCTTGTGTGCACTTTTTGATCAACAAATAATGAGATTAACCAACAAATCATCTAGAAAGGCTATATGGGATAAGTTGGAAACTCTTAATGAAGGTGACGCTATAGTGAATATTGCTAAACTTGATGGTTACCGGGTGAGATATGAAAACCTGAAGATGGAAGAAGATGAAAGGATTATTGCATTCATGGAAAGGGTAAATGAGATTGTTATGGGAATTCAATGTTGTGGTGGAACTTTGAGTGAAGATAAAATTGTTTCTAAAGTTTAGAGAGTCTTACCACCGGCTTACAAGATGAAGGATACTGCTATTAATGAGTTGAGAACAATGGCTAATACATCTATCAATAGAGATACCTTGGTTGGGAAATTATCGGCTTTTGAGCTTGAAGAATTTGGACCTTCTGGAGTTGTTGAGACTGAACCTGCTTTTCATGCATCTGCATCAGCAACCGGTAAGCAAGATTGGAAAGCCTTATATGCAAATGAATTGGATGATATGAAGAGAGAAGATGATGAGTTTTAGCAACTTGAAGCACTATTTGCTAGAAGAGTACCTAAAGGACCAGTAGGAAGTATGAAGGAAAATCACCTTTTAAATGTTTTGCATGTAATAAGATTGGTCATTTTGCATCCAGATGTCCTAAAAGGAATTCAAGATTTGAAGAAAGAGTTAGAAGATCATTTAAGCCTAACCCTGGATATCAAAACAAGTATAAATACATGAAAAACATAGACAAATCATGCTACATAGCGGATAAGGAAGGCATTACTGATTCTGACGATGAATCGGCAGAAGATTCTACTAGTGGTTCCGACAATGGGAAGGAATGGGTGTTCCTGGCTATCAAGTAAGTTGTTTTGGCACTGGAAGAGAATGTACCTGAAGAGAAGGCACTTCCTGATAAAATTGAAGACAAGGATGAGTGGGTAATTGACAATGGTTGTTCACATCACATGACTGGAGATAAAGGGAAGTTTCTATCTTTGCAAGAATTTGATGGCGGTCTGGTTAGATTTGGAGATGACAAAGCATGTATGATCAAAGGAAAAGGAACTATATCATTGGATGGTAAGAACAATACTAATAATGTTTATTATGTTGAAGGTTTAAGGCATAATATTTTGAGTGTAGGTCAATTGGTGGATAAGGATTCCAATTACAGTTCAAGAATGGAAAATGCAAAATCATTAATAGATCTGGTTTGGAGATTGCAACTAGTACACAAACAAAAGGTAATATATTTCATTTTAATTCTAGTGAGAAGACATGTTTGATTGCATAAATTGATGAGAGTTGGCTATGTGTCATGTGAATTTTAATTGCATTGTGAAGATTAGTTCAACTAAGGTAGTTAGAGATATACCTAAGATTGTGAAGCCCTATAATCCGGTATTTAAAGAATTTTCAAATGGGTAAACAGGTCAGAACCTCTTTTAGGAGTATACAAGATAAATCTAATGATGTCCTTGATCTTATTCATACTTATTTGTGTAGCCCTTCTAGAGTTAAAAGTTTTCAAGGTGATAGATATTTCATGCTTATCATTGATGATTATTCTAGAATGATGTGGGTTACTTTTAGTCATTTACAATAATGTTAAATGTGAATTGCATTCATAAAGTGAATAAATTTTGCTTGTGTAAGGGTTATTTATGACTATCCTTTGTGCAGTATTTTCTAAATTATTCACTTTATGAATGCAATTCACATTTAACATTATTGTAAATGACTTGAAACCAAGGAGACTTAGCTAATTAACTAAAAAGAAAAAGATAAATGCTAAATAAATCTTAAAAGCTAATTAACTAAAAAGATAAATGCTAAATAAAGTTTAAAATCTAATTAACTAAAAAGCTAAATGACCATTAAACAAGGAACTAAATATAGGTGAGTAAAATATAATTAAATATTCTAATACCCTCCCTTAATGGTCATTCTATCTACTAACTACCCTACTGATACTTTGTTTCACTTGTTGATGTTTGTTTTGTTTATCAATGTTGGATGTTATTGTGCTTGTGTGCTTGCTGTGTTTTCTTGTCAAAGAAATTCAAAACAATTTTAAACCAAGTATCCATCCAACAAATTTACATCCAACAATGATAAACAAAACAAACATCAACAAGTGAAACAAAATTCTAAGAGAGAAATCTGAGGCATTTGAAAAGTTTAAAAACTTTAAGGCTAAAGTGGAAACTGAGACGGGATTGAAGATTACATGTTTGAGGTCAGATCATGGTGGAGAATTCACATTCGGTGAGTTTAATAAATTTTTTGAGAAGCATGCTATAAGAAGACAATTTTTTTCTCCTCGGACACCTCAGCAGAATGGAGTTGTGGAAAGGAAGAACATAACTATCTTGGATGCTGCTAGAACAATGATGATGGAAGCTAGTCTACCTCATATCTACTAGAGAGAAGCAGTAAGCACAATGGTTTATACATTCAATAGAGTAAATATCAAAGGAGAAATGGATGCTGATTGGGCTGGAGATGTCGATGACCGGAAAATTACTTTCGATGGAGCTTTCTTTCTTGGAAAGAAGTTGGTTTCATGGATCAGCAAGAAACAATCATGTACTTCTTTATCTACTGTTGAAGCTAAGTATGTTGCTGCTGCTACTAATTGTACATGGGTTTTATGGATGAAGCAAATGTTGAAGGATATCAAAGTGCATTGCACTGGACCGGTAGTTATTCACTGTGATAACTCTGCTACTATTGACATATCAAAGAATCCGGTATTTCACTCTAAGACAAAGCACATATCTATCAAGTATAAATTTTTGAAGGAGAAAGTGGAAGAAAATGAAGTTAGATTGGTTTATGTGAACACTAAAGAGAAGATTGCAGATATTTTCACTAAATCTTTGCCTAAAGAACCATTTGAGTACCTAAGAGACAAGTTAGGGTTTTTTGCCCCTACGTTAGGGAACTGATTGATGCTTTTTGGCATCAGTCTGATATGCATTATCAGAGATATTTTTCATTTCGGCATTGATGTGGGGATGCTACTGCTCAGGGGGAGTAGTTATCTTTTTGATTCAGTGGTTTATGTTTTTGCTTTGATATTTTTGACAAATTCCTGGCATTGATGTCAAAGGGGGAGAGATATTGATGTGAAAAAGAAAAACTTAAGGAGTTGTATACATTAGGGGGAGAGATATATGTGTAATTCAGAGCTTTACAAAGATAACATTCATAGGGGGAGTTTGGTCTTTGTTTCATAACTTCACTACTATATCTTTGAGTGGGAGATTGTTGGTTGTCTTCCATTGGGGGAGACTTGTTTGGAATTTCTTGGTACTTAGATGTTTTTCACATCTAGTGTTGCCATCAATACCAAAGGGGGAGATTGTTGGCTATTTGAAGGAATTGATTATGTGTTGCATTTATTTTTGTCATTGATGTCATTACTAGCTATTTTGGATGCTTTACCGGCACCCTTCTGGTCTTGGTAGGTTGAGTAGTTTCTCGTTGGTTTAGATCTGACATGATCCGATAGGCTCCGGTATGGTTTGGTTATGGAATTGGCTTATTCATGATACTCATGTTCATATTCAATAAGTTGGTTTTGGTCTGGTGATCGGATGCTATCCTGTTTAAATTGGAATCTTGGCTTGTAGTTTCGGCGAGGGTTTCACTGGCAGAGCTTTTGATGAATATCTTTGATGATATGCATAAGTGGTGTTAGTGCAGCTTCTGGTGGAGTTTCAGGATGCTGATGGTGATCATGTTTGAGACTTGGTGGATGGAGATCATTGCTTTAGCGTATGGACCTATATTGGGTCCCGGTTGATCTAGGTTATGGACCGACTTAATGTAACGTGTGGATTGGACCTCTCGATGTGTTTCTGGGATGTCTTATGTGTTGGATATTATTTGTTTGGTCTAAGGTCGACATGTTTTGTAATTATGTAATTAGTTTATTGTTTGGTGGCCGACTTGATTGTTTATGGTCGAGGGTTGATATATATATGATGTAAGATATCATTGCAGATCATCATAGGTATAAGGTCAAGGAATGGGATATGGATATGTAATGTGCGAATAATGTAATATCATTCAGGAAGAGGATTTGGTCAATCTTTGGAGATTGAATTGGGTTTATGTAAGAGGATTTAGTCCTCCTATATTGAGCTTAACTGGAACTGTACTCAGGAATATGAGATGCTATCTTTGCAGTTCACTCCTTCTTCCAGATTGTAGTCTGGATTTCTATGTAGTCAGTGAGACTCCTTTTGTGATGAGCAGTGTGCTCTAGACTATTGGCCTTTTTGCAAGTGCAGGCCCCTCAATTGTAAGTCACATACTTACTGCAGAAGTATTATCTAACTATGGGTAGGCTTCCCACCATGGTTTTTCCGTTTATTGGGTTTTCCACATATAAATCTTAGTGTCATGTGGATGGTATTTATTGTGTGATTATTGTTTATGTTTAATTGGTTTAACTACTATTCCAGTATTTGGTTTAAGCATTTCAGTATTAATGTTTTGGGTTCCGGTATTAAAGTTTTAATTTCTAAATGTTCTAGTAATCTATGAAAACTGAATCACCCCCCCCCCCCCTCTCAATTGTCTTCTATTTATTTGAACTATCTAGCATGATCCAATCTATAATCATGAAAAATATTAGGGTTTCACCCAATGATGTAGTAAAACCATTAATATTTTTCTTAGTTACCACTACATTAAAGAGGAGTGAACCCACTAGATCTAGCCTCAAATCAGCAAGGATGGGGTTAATAATTTTTATTGGATTGTGTGGGTTAGGATTTGATGCCCTCTTTTAAGTTGAATTATGAAAATGTCGAAATTGAAGTAAAGATGCATAAACAGTGAGCTACAATCATTGGATCGAGCCACAAACCTTGATCTGAGGAATATGTGAGTGTTTGGATCTATTCCCAGAAGGTCGTCTTGATTTTCGGGACCAAAATGTCCATCGCTTTGTTTCTCCAAACTTTTGTTGTCCAAAGGGGAACCTATTCGTCTCCATGAATAAAGTTGATCCTGAGAATCACAACTTTATACCTATTCCTACCAGGGATAACTTTAAGAAACCCCCCTAAGTAAAGGTATAAAATCGTGGAGAATCTTTCATTATTTTGGGGGAAAATATTTTTTTTTTGGCGATTTTTTTTTTTTAATAGGGAAAAAATATTAAATTCTGTTCGTGAATTTTTCTCAGTTGCGTAAGAATTGTATGAAAATTAAGGCAAATTTTTCATTCTTTTTGGGAAATAAATTTAATTTTATTGGCGAATATTTTTCTATTGCGTAAATTTTTTTGAAAACTTAAGGCAAGTATTTCATTATTTTTGGGGGAAAACAATCATTACATTGGCGATTTTTTTCATATTGCATGAAAAATGTAGAAAAATTAAGGTGAATCATTCATTATTTTTGGGGGAAAATAATAACATTGGCAAATGTTTTTCAATCACATAAATATTGTAGAATAATTAAGGTGAATCTTCCATTACTAACTGGAGAAAAAAACTAATATAGCAAACACATCACATCTTAACTGTAAGTGTCCTACATATCCGTATGAAATATTTTAGAAAGTTTCTTTTTGGCACGTATGAAATCTTGATCGAGGATTCTCTGCTATCCTTTTGCATAGAAAACACTACGCATGTTAGAGGAATAAAATTATGTAGGATAGCATAGATTTAATATTCAATGAGAAGCTACTAGTATTAATCTGTGTTGATGTTCGTGAGTCATGTACAGGTGTCAGGACTATTGGAATGAAAGCTTTCTTGTGGAATGACATAAAAATACATCTCGCACATATTAATACAGTATATGGAATAATCCAAAGTATAGACCTGATTGTCAGTTGCCGCCACTTTGCAAATAGAGAAATAGGGTCATTATTCACATGCTGCATTTCAAAATGTAGAAGTGTAATATGGTGAAAAAGGGTGATGGAGAAGTCAAGAGGAAAGCTTTTCTCTCCTCAAGGAAAGGAGTGGAAGTTACGCAAAATATTCTCTTCGACCTCTCACACACATTACATTTAAAAGAGGGGGGAAAATTCACTAGATCCAATCTCAAGAGATTGAATGCTAAGTGAATTGACAATGAATTTAGAAAGTGAAAGTAACCCCTCTTTTAGAGTGCAATAGGTTGAATTGTGTGATTTAAGACTAAGTGTAAAAGCGACAAAGAAATGATTATAAGTTGAGATAGAAATACGGGATGAAGTCATGCACCTAGAATTAGCAGTAAAAGGCCGAAACGAAGCTTTCCTATAAATTTGGGCAAAAGTTGTCATGACCATGTTGAAAGTGCACACGGTCCTCCAAAAAATCCGCATGCCGAAAAGGGTTTTTCTGCCTCTGAGAATGGAGTCTAAATATGCAAATACACCTGTGCACATGCAACCTACACACAAAAAAGAGAGGAAATGTTGTTGGGATTGGGGGTTTTCCTTCAAGTCAAACCTTGGTTTTGGAATTAACCAAATGATGAAAAGTACTTGCAAGTAATGAAAGTAAATGATGGAAATAGAATTCACCTCAAGAGAGGATGCAATTGAAATATTGATAGAATTGTTTGAAAGGATATGTAGAATTGTATGTTACAAGAGATTTCCTCTTCAATGGTTGAATCCTTGACTTGAATTAAACACCTAGCCTTGAAAGGAGACTTGAGAATGCTCAATGCTTGAAAGGAATGCTTGAATGTTTGATTTCACTTAGGATCACAATTTCCACTTAGTGAACTCATATGAACTTCTTGACTTATGCAAATGGGAGAGAAAATGCATCTTATATACTCGTCAATTAGGGTTAATTGACTGATTTTTCATCATAGGCCGACATAGGGAAACTTTTCCAGCTTTTGAAATGAAAATTTTGAATGGAGGGGGCCCAAAATAGGGCAAGAATAGGCACGCCATGCCCCTATCCTACCCTAATTTAGTATAGGAAGTAGCAATAGGGATTGTGGGTGCAAGGAAATGCAAGCTTCAGGCAGTGTGAGCATGTCTCAAGTCTCCAATCAGGCTTAGGGATTCGTTTCACCAATGGTGCTACCGGTTTAGATATAATCATTTCCACCACCGGTTCCTTCTCATAAACTTTGATTTGACCTCTACTCAGCTCATCCACCTTGACATTAGCACTCTCGACAATTCTCGACAATCTCTTGTTATAACTTCTATATGACTTTCTTTCATTAGAATAACCAATAAATATGCCTTCATCACATCTAGGATCAAATTTGCCAATGATATCATCTCTCTTGATATAACATTTACTACCAAAGATTTTGAAATACTTAACTGTAAGTGTATTGCCAAACCATAATTCATAAGGTGTCTTACATGTTTCTCCTTTGATATGTACTCTGTTGAATGTATAAACCGCTATGCTCATTGCTTCTCTCTAGTAGATATGAGGTAGACTAGCTTCCATCATCAATGTTCTAACAACATCCAAGATAGTTCTGTTCTTCCTTTCCGCAACTCCATTCTACTGACGTGTCCGGGGAGCAGAAAATTGTCTTCTTATACCATGCTTCTCACAAAAGTTATTAAACTCACCAGCTGTTAATTCTCCACCATGATCTGACCTCAAACATTTAATCTTCAATCCTATTTCATTTTCCACTTTAGCCTTAAAGATTTTAAACTTTTCAGAAGCCTCACATTTCTCCCTTAGAAAAGTAACCCACATCATTCTAGAATAATCATCAATGATTAGCATAAAATATCTATCACCTTGAAATTTTTTAACTCTAGTAGGGCCACACAAATTAGTATGAATAAGATCAAGAACATCATTAGATTTATCTTGTATACTCCTAAAAGAGGTTCTAACATGTTTACCCATTTGACATTCTTTACATACCGGATTATAGGGCTTCACAATCTTAGGTATATCTCTAATTGCCTTAGTTGAACTGATCTTTACAATGCAATCAAAATTCACATGACACAACCTCTTATTCCATAGCCAACTCTCATCAATTTGTGCAACCAAACATGTCTTATCACTAGAATTCAAATGAAATATATTACCTTTTGTCAGTGTACCGATTGCAAACTCCGAACCAGATCTGTTAATGATGTTGAATTTTCCATCCTTGAACTGTAATTGAAATCCCTTATCCACCAATTGTCCTACACTCAAAAGATTATGCCTTAAACCTTCAACATAATAAATATTATCAGTATTGTTCTCACCATCCAAAGATATAGTTCCTTTTCCTTTGATTATACATTCTTTTTCATCTCCAAATATAACCAGACCGCCATCATATTCTTGCAAAGATAGAAACTTCTCTTTATCTCTAGTCATATGATGTGAACAACCACTATCAATTACCCATTCATCCTTGTCTTCAATTTTAGCAGCAAGTGCCTTCTCTTTAGGTACATTCTCTTCCAGTGCCAAAACATCTTCCCTGATAGCCATGAACACACATTCCTTCCCATTGACAGAACCACTAGCAAAGTCTTATGTCGGTTCATCATCAGAATCAGTAATGTCTTCCTCATCCACTATGTAGCATGATTTGTCTCCATTTTTCCTATACTTATACTTGTTCTGATATCTAGGGTTAGGCTTAAATGATCTTCTAACTCTGTCTTCAAATCTTGAATTCCTTTTAGGACATCTAGATGCAAAATGACCAATCTTATTACATGCAAAACATTTAAAAGGCATTTTTCCTTCATACTTACTTCCTAACAGTCTTTTAGGTACTCTTCTAGAAAATAGTGCTTCAAGTTGCTCAAACTCTTCAACTTCTCTCTTCATACCATCCAATTAAGCATAAACAATAATCAGAGAATAAGTACCACCCACATGATACCAAGATTTATACGTGGAAACCCCGGTAAAGGGAAAAACCACAATGAGAAGCCTACCCACAGTTAGATAATACTTTCGCATTAAGTATGTGAATTATAATTGAGGGGTCTGCACTTGCAGGAAGGCCAATAGCCTAGAGCATACTGCTCATCACAGAAGGAGTCTCACTGACTACATGGAAATCCAGACTACAATCTAGAAGAATGAATGAACTGCAAAGATAGCATCTCCTATGCTTGAGTATAGTTTCAGTTAAGCTCAATACCAGATGAATAAATCCTCTTAAATAAACCCAATTCGATCTCCAATGATCAACCAAATCCTCTACCTGTATGATATTACATTATTCGCACATTACATATCCATATCTCATTCCTATAACCTAATGATCTACAATGAGATCTTACATCATATATATATAAACCCTCGACCATAAACAATCAGGCCGGCCACTAGAAAATAAACCAATTACATAATTACAAAACATGTTGGCCTTAGACCAAAAAAACAATATCCAACTCATAAGACATCCCAGAAACACATCAAGAGGTCCAATCCACATGTTACATTAAGCTAGTCCATAACCTAGATCAACCAAGACCCAATATAGGTCCACACGCTAAAGCAATGATCTCCATCTCCCAAATCTTGAACATGATCACCATCAACATCGTGACTCTATACCAAAAGCTACTCCAACACCACTTATGCAATTCATCAAAGATCTTTATCAAAGCTTTGTTGGTGAAACCCTTGCTAGAACCATAAGCCAAGCTTCCAAGCAAACAGGATAACATCCGATCACCAGACCAAAACCAACTGACTGAATATGAACATGAGTAGCATGAATAGGCCAATTTCATAACCCAATCATACCGGAGCATACTAGGATGATGCCAAATCCAAACCAACCAGAAACCACTCAACCTACTGGGACCAGAAAGGTGTTGGTAAAGCATCCAAACATCTAGTGTTGACATCTATGACAAGAAATCAATGCAACACATAATCAATTCCTCCAAATGGCCAACACTTGTCCCATATAGACTTTGTTGATGATTTGCTAGTGTATACACCTAAAATTGGCTATGAGCAATTAAATAAATATTTTATATTTATTTAATGATTATTCTTCTATTAAATAGTTAATTTGAAAAGATTAATATATTTAATTCATTTTTGTGTCCTTTCTATTAATTAATTCATTTATCTTATTCTTCTAATTAATTAAATATCTAATATTTAATTATTCCTTCTAACCAAGTTAATTAAATATCTAATATTTAATTACCTCCTCCAAGCAATTAAATATCTAATATTTAATAGTTTTTCTCCTATCATATAGTTTCAAATATTAAATTATTTAATCCATTATCCAACTCACCCTCCATCTCCACTTCATCTTCCCTTTGCCAACTCATCAAACATGTGGCTAAGGAAATTAATATTTCTTAAATATTAATTCACCATTTATCCTCAACTTCCAAATTTAATGAAAATTGTGTACGTACACATATTTCATAACTATCTTCTATACTTTCTCCATCACCCCCTACATCTTAGGAAGGACTTGAGTCCACTTGTCCTCTCATGCCTAAATTTCCTCCAACCATCCCTAGATTCCCTCAGTCAGCAACCTAGTCAAGGTGAGATGAGTGACACTTGTCTTCTCCTTCCCCCTTTCTCTCAACCTTCACCTTTGCTCACAACCATCCAAATCTGCAGATCTGATCATGACTGTTGATCTAATCCACATCATCTAATCCTCTCAAAGTCTATAAAATCAAGAGCTTCAGTTGAGAGGGAGTTGAGTCTTCAAAATAGTCTTCAAATTAATCATATGCATCCATGAGTTTTTGAAGCAAATAGCAAATAGCAAATATCATTTTAGCAAAATCATGTAGTATTTCATATCATAGTATCAGTTAACTACAAGTTATCAGTCCATTCTTCATATGCCATCTTAGAAGCCAACAGTGCATTGTCTAAGAGCACACCATTTGCAACTAGGAACAGTGGAGTTAGGACACAATGGGACATAAGCCATGAAGGTGATATTGGTATTTTATTTCATCTATATTTCATGCAGTTTCATTGGTTGAATTTGGATTTCCTGCAGCATTTTTATTTGTATTTTGTGAAACTAACTTATTGTAGGTAACATTATGAGGATGAAATTCAAGTTGACACATTTTGGTGCCCACCATGGGGCTCATGGACCTCACATATACCTCTAAAAATCTCGCAAATAGTAAAGGTAATGCATGTGTGAATTCTGACAGCGCTTTTGTTTTGCAGGTTAGCGCATATGCCTTCTAGGTTAGCGCATTTGTAGCATAGGTTAACACATAAGAATTCTAGGTTAGCACTTTTGTTTTAAAGTCTATGCATTTGCATTACTAGTTCATGCATTTGTGTCCTAGGTTAGCACATATGTTGAAGAAATCACGCTTTTGTATCCATAGAGCAGTGGTTTTGTAGCCTAGGTTAGCACTTTTGAACACAAAGATAGCGCATATGTTAGATTAGCGCTTTTGTTCACAAAACTGACAAAATTTTCTTGTAAGTCCGAATGTCCAAGAAATCAGATTTTTCAGACTACTAACATGCATGTGCAGGATGGCATTTAAGGCGAATTTTATGCATTTCATCATCTAGTTAATTAAAAGTCTTCATTTGGGAAGTAATACATCATATCTTGTTCATCTAGTTTAACTAAGAGGATAAATTGATAGCACGCAACTTGCATTTTCAGTATTTTCTCTAAAATAGTTGCACATAGATTTTTTTAAAAAGAGCTAAAAATGAACACCATGCTTGATTGGAGCAACATCTCCAAATAGGATTTAGCCAACAAATTGATTTGAAAAGGTTAAAAAGAACACTTGTATTCCGTGTCTCGAAAGTGGTAGGTATATGCTCTCCCCTTAATTGGGTGACCAAAAATCCAAACCCACTCTTTTACGCTTTCTTTACTTTCAAGCAACTAATCCTTTAGAGGGCCAGTGAGAGGGGAATGACCTAAAGTGGAAACGGGCTAATACCGAGTCCTTCCAATCCACTATAAATAAATTGTGTTTGTGACGAAAGTCCCAAACAACATGTGTTGATAAGTTCATACCGACACTATGTTTCCCCATAAACCCTATGGAGCGTAACCTCTATAGGCTGGGAACCTTCTATATTTATAGAGCTGAAAGTGCCACATGTATGGCCATATGACCGAAAGCCTTTACTAAAAACTATTTGTACTAGTTGCCAAAATCCTTCTAGCTATTGGCGCAGGAGGTCGGACCTCTAAAGTGGCCTACACACATATGGTTCCTAGTAGAGATATAAAGTTTTCCATGGGGAGTTTTCATGGAAACTGGTGCTTGGCTGCCCCGAAGAAGTGAGTGCCGAGGGTGGAGCCAGTGGGGTCAAGCATCTAAATATCTGCTTTGAATAGCGTAGCCTCGGGGGAAACCCCATGTGAGATTCAACAACTATTGTCTCAGACTGCCATAGGAATTGTACTTGCTTGTGCATTTTTTTAAAAACATTGTGTCTTCCATGTCTGTAACATGCTCTAAATGGTCAAAAATTGAAGAATATTATCATCTACAAGTCAGCAAAAATCTAACAAACTGCTGAAAAAAGAAAAAATTGATCAAAAGGGTAATACAAAAAGCTTTCCAACACTTGAAACACCAGATCAAAATCAAAGTATCAAAACATCCACATCAAAATAATTCTTGAAGTAGGTTTGTCTCTAAAACTATCACATACTTTTCAAACTATCTCAAACAACTAGGTTACTAATCCAACAAGTTATACTCAAAGGTTCTATAAACATCAACATTCAGCAAGCTATCGATTCAACCATCTTAAGTGCAAAAAATCAACATCTTTGTCAAGTTTCTCATTAGGATAATCAAATCCTCTATCACGAAGCTTGATCAAATCTATACTAGGTTCCTAATCTTGGATACAGCTTTCCTATTTTGAACCTAGGTTATATCAAAACCAAAATTGCACCAACATTGGAATCAAGCAAACTTGTGAATTGCCAAACACTTATATGACTTTTAAGTATCACCTTAAGAAAGGAAAACCTAGTTATAAAGCTACTCAAAAAAGGATAAGATTCTTGTATATCAATCGCAAGATATTATTGAAACATAGGACATTCCTACACCATTTTCGTCACTACTTACGTGGCTGCAGTACATAATTTTATGGTGAAACTTTACAAAGATGTGCCTTTCAACAAAGAGACACTTTATCCCAACGAATAAACAATAGTGGTAAGATCAACAAGGCATATCTTCCTAAACCGATAATCACCTATTTACTCTGTCCTTTGGAACTTTTAACAACCTTGAGATAATTACATGCCAGTTTGGACTAGAGCCCAACACGAACAACTTAGAAAACATCAACAAATGGAAGAAGAAGATAATCTTGTATTCCACACTTTTGGATTTACTACTATTGACGAAGAAGTAGTCAATAGCACCATTAGAGACCTTGAGCAAGATTTGAAATTTGATAGGCTAATGGAAAAATGTCTCTTGATGTTGGCAAAATTTGGAGCTAAACTGCCACAATATTTTAACACAGAAAGCTTGAAACAAGATGTGGAAGAAAGTAACACCTAAAACATGGATGAGAAAAATAACGAAGATGGGAACAAAGAAAGTAACGAAGAAACAAGGAAAGAAAGGGATGATAAAAGAAAAGAGCGTAGTGACAAAAGAACTCATGAAGAAACAAGGAAAAACCATATGGATAATCCATTATCAAACCTTACTCAACAAATACAAAATCTACAACAACAAATACAAGACATGCAAAATGGGACAAGCTCCAAGAAATATTCATTAGAAGATATATGCCCATATCCTTTTGATAAAAATCTGAATATGATACCATTTCCGCAACATTGCAAGATTCCTAAATATGACAAATATGATGGAAAATCTGATCCTCAAGATCACATTAGGGAGTTTTGTACTATGAGCATGGAATTTGCTCATGATGAAACTTACCTTATGCGTCTTTTTCCTAGGAGTTTAAGTGGACAATCAATGGAGTGGTTTTCAAGATTACCATCCGGAATCAAATCCTTTGAAGAACTTGTGAATAGGTTTATTTCACAATATTCCTACAATATAAGGAATGAAATAACAATGCTAGATCTTTGCAATGTTAAACAAAAGAATGGTGAATTCTTTATGATCTTCTTACAATGATGGAAACACATGTTTAACAGGTATCCCCGAGATGTACCTGATCAAGAAAAGATGGACATATTCATTGATAATCTTATCAGTGAAATGAGTTATCAACTAAGAATGCAATGTCCTCCCTCTTTTGCCAAAATGATTGAGAATGGTTTGAAAATAGAGAACGCAATGGTAAAGAAAGGAGAACTAAAACTTTACAATAATTCATACAACAACAACAACAACAACAACAATGACAAACCCAAGTTTTGGTCAAAGCATAGAAATGTCAGCAATGAAGGGAATGACGATAATAGTACTACAAAATAACAACAACCAATTTTCAATCTATCAAGTCAAAACCCAAGCAATAAAATCCAGAAAACAATAAAGCTAAGTCCTTTTTCTCCAATCCTTGAAGGAAATTCACAAACATTGGAGAATCTTTGGAATCAGCTCTAAAAACTTTGCTTGCCAAAAAATTAATTGTTCTACCAGAAGCAAGAAATTATGAACCACCAGTCAAACCTAATTGGTGGAATGATAATCATTTTTGCAACTATCATTGGCATAAAAGACACCTAACAAATGATTGTTAGAGATTGAAACACCTTATCCAAGATCTAATCGATAATGGAACCATCACAATGGATAGCCATAAAACAAACAAATCACACTTGGCTTTCAAAACTCCACTCCTAAATTATGACAAAGGCGAATCGTCCCAATTAAAAGATGACAAAGGAAAAACCAAAGTGAATTACACTTATACATACGATGATGTGGTGAATGTAATCATTGTTAACGAAAACTCATCTTCAGAACCAATCAATGTTATCACGAGAAGCAAAGAAAAGGTTACCTTTCCAGGAGTAGCAAAAGATCTGCCACCCAATCCACAACAATACAATTTAGTAGAGAAATTACAAAGAGTACCTACTTAAATATCAATTCTGGAACTTCTCAAGATTTCACCTATGCACAAGGACATTTTGGAGAAAGCTTTAGTGGAAACAACAGTTTCAAAAGATTTGGATGTAGATCAGTTCCAAAATATGGTAGGACATCGTATAGCTCCTCATTGCTTATCATTTTCTGAGAATGATGACACATCCCTACAACATCCTCATAATGCTCCCTTACATGTTGAAGTCTCCATAAATAAAACTCATGTCAAACGTGTGCTCATAGATGGAGGAGTTGGCTTAAACATTTGTGCATTAAGTTTGATAAAAGCTTTGGGATATTCAGAGAATACAGTAGACCCGAAAAAGAAAATAACCATCAAAGCTAATGATGAAACAAAGCATTCTTCTAAAGGAACTGTTGTGCTACTAATAAGAATAGGACCTGTGGAAAAGGATACATTGTATCAAGTTTTAGATTTAAACCTCTCCTACAACATTCTTCTAGGGAGACCATGGATTCACAAGATGCAAGCAATTCCTTCTACATACCATCAATGTGTGAAATTTCCTCATGAAGGAAAGGAAATCACTATAATTGCATATTCCAGTCAATATTGCAATAATTTGAAGCCTACACAAGATACAAGAGTTCCGCATAACAGAAAATTAGTATATCCTACCAAAGAAATTCAAGCAAAGCTATGGGAAACTTTTGAAGAAAAGCTCAAGTTAAATGATGAAGGAATGGGAAAGTATTCTTTGCAAAATTTTCCACTTTCCCCTAAGTCATATGGAAAGCCTATAGATATTCAATCAAAGACATCAAAAAAATCAAAACATATGTTTAAAGGAACCTTTGTTAGTGCTAGAACTCTAGAAGAGGAAAATGAGGACAAAGATATTCTTGGTTGGTTGTACAAGGATGAAGATAAAACTATAGCAATAGCAGTAGAAGTCAATATTCCCATAAAACAATATGGCAAAGGATATGAAATCATGCAAAAGATGGGATATGAAGGAAAAGGACCAATTGGTAAGCAACATCAAGGTATTTTAGAACCTATTTGTCTGCACTCACAATCCATAGAAGATAAATCCGAGCTGGGATATCTAAAATCCAATCAAAAGAAACATAATCATCAACAACAAAAATGGAGAAAGAAATCAGTTTCTAAAAAAGAAAATTGGCAAGAAAAGTTACATCAAGCAACCGAAACAGTAACCAATAAACAAAATAAACAAGAAGAACATGAAAAGAAAGGAGAGGAGATTACCATCAAAGATGAAGAAAAATTTTGTCAACAAGTCTTGAAAATACAAACAAAGGCAAAATATGAACAAGATATTCCGGAAGCAGCAAAAATAGAGATGACAGAAATCAGAGAACTCTTTGTACCATACAACATTCCAGTATGGTATAGTGGAGTAATCTTAGATCAGGATTCAGAAATAGATTCCAATGAATATGAATGTGGTCCAGATGCCTTATCTACTACATCAAGTAAATAACACAATGAAGATCAAGCAGTTATCATAGAAGAAGACTTGTCTATTGCAGAACAAAAGATGAAGTTAGAAAGAAGACAAGAGAAACTCAGAATTCAGAGAAAAGAGGCGTATGCAAGAAGAAAAGGGAATGACAAAGATAGAGAAGCAATGCCAAAAGAAGCACAAACAAAGATTAGATATGCAAGAACCATAGAAGAACTAAGAGATAGTCAAATTGGATTGACTATTAGTCCAGAAGAAGTTGAGTTTGAAAGGAGACACTATTTATTAAAAGAATCCATTTTATCATGTTCACAAATATGTCAACTTCTAAATGCAAATGAGGTCAATCAAGAAGGAATTTGTAGTATCAAAGATGTGTGTGTGGATATAATCCATTCATTTAAGGGATAAACGTCAGTAGAAGAACCACTTGAGTATGAACTACAAAATCCTAATATCAATTTTGTTAAGACTAATTTGGAAACGCTTGAGAAAGATAGTTCTCAAAAACATTTAATCTATGACAATACCTATTCTACACCAAGTTATGATTATTATGTCATGAACATTGAAACACCTAATGATGATAGTGATTTTGATTTACCCCTTCTGCATCCTGAACTAATTGATTGGGATAATTTAGATAACCCCGAACTGAATGTCTTTTCCAATGATCATGACTTAGCTGTGTACCTTAACATTGTTGAACCCATCCATCCTAAGATATCTTCCATTGCAAAATCAAGTGATGTTTCTCATAATTAGGAGAATACCAAACTTTCTAGTCACAAAAATAAAATAAAACAAGGAAAGAGACCTATTGTTGAAAACCATTTCATGGCAACACTAGATCAATCAAAAGGAAAAACAAAGGACATACCTAATGGTGAAAACCTCCTTAAGGCTCCAAAAGATGGAAAGTTTGATATCCTTCCTGCATATTTTCAAGAGAGATCTGCTATCTTGATAGAACCAACAGAAGCAGTAAACATTGGTACATCAAAGGATCCTAAAATACTTCATTTTGTTGCCTCATTATCAGAAAATGAGAGGAAAGAATACATGAAATTCTTTACATAGAGATAAACAAATTTTGTTTGGTCTTATGCAGATATGCCAAGACTTAACCCAAATCTTATCATGCATCATCTTAATGTGGATTTAAAAGAAAAACCAGTTAAGCAGAAGCTAAGAAAGATGCATCCGCATATCACTCTCCTTGTAAAAACTGAGTTGAAGAAGCTAGTAGAAGTGGATTTTATAAGACCAGTTGCTTATCTAGAATGGGTTTCAAGTATTGTACCAGTATCAAAACCAGATAAAAGCATAAGAGTCTATATAGATTTTAGAAATCTTAATAAAGCATGTCCAAAAGATGATTTCCCACTACCAAACATTGATATCATAGTAGACTTATTAGTAGGACATGAGATGTTTTCATTAATGGATGGCTTCTCAAGATATAATCAAATAAGAATTGCACCTGATGATCAAGAGAAGACAGCTTTCACCTGTGCATGGGGAACATATTGCTGGAATGTTATGCCATTTGGGCTTAAGAATGTAGGAGCGACTTATCAAAGGGCTATGACTACAATTTTCCATGATATGATGCATACATTTATGGAAGATTATGTCGATGACATACTTGCAAAATCTCACACAAGAAAAGAACATTTGAGCATTTTAAGCAAGATTTTTGATAGGCTGGAAAGATATCAATTGAGATTAAATCCAAAGAAATGTGCATTTGGGGTAACCTTTGGAAAGCTCCTTGGGTACATTATATCAGCTCGTGGCATTGAAGTAGATCCTGAAAAATTTAAAGCTATTATGGAGATGGAATCACCTAAGAACATAAGTCAATTGCGATCTTTACAAGGAAGATTGCAATCAATTAGGAGATTTGTTTCTCATTTGGCTGATAAATGCCTTCCATTTACCCATCTTCTACATAAAAATGTTCCATTCAAATGGGATCTAAAATGTGAGGAAGCTTTCTTGCAAATAAAAGAATATCTTATGAGTCCTCCAGTACTGATATCACCAACTAAAGGGAAACCATTGTTACTCTATGTCTCTACAACAATTGTATCATTAGGCGCTCTCCTAGCTCAACATGATGATGACAGAAAAGAAAGAGCAGTTTATTATATTGGCAGAACACTTGTTTTCTATGAATTAAATTATTCCTCAATTGAAAAGATATGTCTAGCAGTTGTATTTGCAACTCAGAAGCTACGACATTATATATTGATTCATTCCGTAAAACTAGATCCTCTCAAATATCTATTGAGGAAAGCAACATTGACAGGGAGACTAGCTAAATGGGTTATGATACTGAGTGAATTTGACATAGAATATGTTGACTGGAAAGCTATCAAGGGACAAGTAAGTACAAAATTGGCCGATGCACCTTTACAAAATGGCATGCCTTTGCATATTGAATTCCCTGATGCAGATATATTGATAGTAAGTACAAAATTTTGGGAATTGTACTTTGATGGTTCTTATACCCAATATGGTTCAGGCACATGAATCTTTTTTATCACACCTCAAGGACATACAATTTTGAAATCATATAGACTATGGTTTCCATGCACCAATAATACTGCAGAGTATGAAGCATTGGCTATAGGGCTCGAAATGGCCATTGAATGGAATGTCAAAGAACTCCATGTCTATGGTGATTCACAACTTGTCATAAATCAAATAAATGATGAATATCAAATAAAAGATGATAAGCTTATGCCATACAAATAGCTATTGGAGGAATTTAAAGGTCACTTTAAGGAAATCACATTCACCCAGATTCCCAAAAATGAGAATAAAGCAATAGATGCAATGGCTACAATAGCATCTCTCTTGCAAAATAAGGAGAATCAACAATGCTACGAATTTCTCATGGAAGATATCTTAACCCCTACTATCCAATCCCAGCATACCTATCAAATTTGCCATATATCAGGAACCAGTCAATCCTTATACGGTCAAACCTACCAATATTTGAAAGATCATATCCTTCCTCTTGATTTATCTCGTAATCAATGAAGAAACTTTATCTGTCAATCCTCTCACTATACCATTATTGCTGATATCCTATATAGATGTGGTCTAGATGGTACATTGTTGAGATGTCTTGAAAAAGATGAATCTGAAAGAGTTCTTAATGACATTCATGCAGGTATTTGTGGTACACACTCAAGTGGTTTAACATTGGATAAGAAACTTATTCATATGGGTTACTTCTGGCCTACTATGGAAAGAGATTCATTCACCTATGCTAGGAAATGTAAACAATGTCAGATTCATGGAAATCTAATTCATGCACTAGCACAACAATTATATCCTATGACAGGATCATGGCCATTTTCACAATGGGGCCTTGATTTGGTAGGGAAAATCAATCCCTCATCTTCTAATGGACATAAGTTTATTCTGATTGCTACTGAATATTTTACTAAGTGGATTGAAGCAGTGCCTTTAACAATAGTGACAAGAAAACAAATGTCATCATTCATTTTGAATTATATAATCTGTCGCTATGGAGTTCCTATGACCATTATCACTAATAATGGAAGACCATTCAAAAATAAAGATGTGAAAGAACTATGTGAATAGTTTCATATCCAACATAGGTTCTCTACTCCATATTATCCACAAGGAAATGGTCAAGTTGAGGCATCAAACAAAACTATCTTGAAAATCTTGAAGAAAATAGTCAATGAAGCTAGAAAAGATTGGCACATTCAGCTAAATCCTGCTCTTTGGGCATACCAAACTAGTGTCTGCACTCCAATAGGGACAACTCCATATTGTTTGGTCTATGGCTCAGAAGCCATATTACATATAGAAGTAGAGATACCTTCTCTATGAGTATCCTTGTGTGGTCATATACCAGAAGAAGAACAACGAGTCTCTCGACTCCAAAACTAGAATTGATCCAAGGACATCACCAAAATGCAATAGAACATCTGAAAGTATGCCAACAAGGAATGGCAAGAAGCTATAACCATAGAGTCAAGCCACGTATTTTCCAGATTGGAGATATAGTTCTAAGGGAGAATCCAAGAAATCAGCAAGACCGAGAAAAGAAGGGAAAATTTGAACCAAATTGGCTAGGACCTTTTGTTATAGTGGCAGCATATGGATTAGGAGCATACAAGTTATCTACCCCTGAAGGTGATTGGTTTGATGAACCTATCAATTCTATCCATCTCAAGAAATTCTATGCTTGAGATATAAAGTCCTGAAAAAATCAATAAAAAGCATATAAAATCTTAAAAAAAAAAAAAAAATGCAATAAACTTAGGTGGTGAAAACTTGGTAAACAGGCGCTATCTACAAAGTAAGTTCCTTCATCTATGAGATAACTTTGCACACCCATCCACTCCATCCTATCGCATCTATCACTTCCATCATATCTTACCTTATCCATTCCATCTTTCATCTTTCACATCCATTGCTCTGAACTATTTAGCAAGAAATATGCAGCTTACCACCAGTTAACAATCTTTGACATACTTGTCATAGTTATTATCTTATATCTTCTCAAAATCAATCATATCTGCATTTGTATCCCGCCATGGTTTAGATCTTGATCAATTCATACATCCATAATAAATTTTTGTTTCCACTGGGGGCAAAATCCTGATTCCTTTTGCTAAGGTGATCTTTTAAATTTTTGAAAATCCAAAACATTCAAGAAACTTCAAAAAACAAAACATGTAGGACTTTGAAACAGATAACAAGCAACAAAGCAATGAAAATCAAGGCATTTCATCAACAATTGAATTGTGAAACAAAGAAACCAAGAATCAATCAGCAAGTAATAAAGGATTATCAAAGATCATTCATCAAGATGATTATATCACTTAATGACCATAAGAACATGTGAATGACATACAAGATTCAGTGTTTCTATCGTAATTTTATTGCTAATTATGTACTCTATGCAACTCGAGGATGTCCATGACTAGAGAAGCTATTATGATGAGGCATGATTATCTTTCTTTGATTGTTGTCTGTGGTTTATCTCTTACTATGGTATTTACTTGTCTCAGGATATGATTGGCAAAAGATCAAGGAGGACGTTCCAAGTCATACATGAAAGGGGATAATCCTTGTCTATTCTGCAAGCAATACTTAGGTCAACTTGATCTATTTTATCAAGTTGCTTGTATTAACTTGCTATATCAAAATCCATGTAAGAAATACTCAGGTCATCTTGAATCATTATGTCAAGTTGCTGGTATTTTCTTACAACATTTAAAGCTCAATGATCAAATCAAAGCACTGTTACAAGATAGCATATGAAGAATGGCAGTACAATTTTTAGTTAGATCATTTCATTAGCTCATTATTCATCTGCATTATAAGAATTCATTTGTTAGTTGCATTATAAGCATATCATTTTATTAACAGATCGACGGTCATAAATAAAGATTGAGTATACTTGGACAAACAAAAATAATTTGCATTCATTTTAAATCATTTTAATCATCATCCATTTCATTTAGTTGCATTTTATCATTGCATCAGTTTGCATTCAATTAAGTGCATTGCATTCATCATGTAGTGTATCATCATTATTGTTTGCATTATCAATTTATTAATGATCATTTAGTTGCATCTTTGCACTTAGATTCATAATCATTCTAAGCATTACATAAAAACCAAAAACATTTTATGTAGATCATTTGCATTTACATCATCATAAATAAAAAACAAATCAATCATTCATTTGCATTTTCATATAGCTCATTTGTATTTGCATCATTTTGCATATCATTTAAGTGAGTAATCATTTGCATTTGCATCCAAGATCATCAAAAAATTGAAAATCAACAAAAGCATTTATCATTGCATCATTCATATATAGCTCATCATCCATTAAATCACTACATACATATAATCCATGCATATAGATTATCATAAGAAGAGAGTAACATGCATAAATATCATCATCCATCTAATCCAAGCATCTAAGCATCATCATATAAAGCATAAAGAATCATCATCAAATAGAGTAACATGCATAATAAAGAAAGATCATCATATAGGGTCCATGTCTACATATAGATCATAATAAAACAATACAAGTCCAAGTATACAATGATATCAAATAAACAATAAAAATGCCTCATCAAATACAAATCAAGTCATGGTTGTCCTGTACCACTACCACCTGACTCTGTCCATCTCTGTGGCTATGGGCGAGAAGATCCTCCAGATGCCTATCTCCTCTGATCACCACTCCTCCGAGGAGGTCCCATGACCCCACCACTGCTAGTGTCCATCAACATGATGGTATGATAACTACCTGCTCTTTGGCTCTCTGCAACTACCTCCTCATATCGTCGCCGCCAATAGGAAGTCTCCTTCCTGGCCTGAACTAATTCTCTAATAGTATCAGCCAAGAGAGTACCTGATCCAACCTGCTAAATATGATCAAGAAGGCCCTAAGTATCTTGTTGCCTCCTAACAGCTCTATCCCGCTTAGTAATAAGAGTCTGCACCTATGCTCGAAGCTGATCAATTTGTGCTCTCAGACTATCAATGGTATCCTGCTCTGGCACATCACACTCTGGTGCAACCTGCTTTGGCACATCACGCTCTAGTGCAACCTGCTCTGACAAAGCCTATTGTCGTGCATGAACCCCAATCCCCTCACCACCAACCTATCCAACTGTTGGAATCTTAGTACGAGTAACTCTCCGAATCTGTCGTCTAATCAGGAGAACATGATCCTTGGGATCCTCATCATCTCCACCATGAGCTACAATAACCCTAGGATCTGGTTGAATCTATCCAAAATCAATGCCTCTCCTGCAACCCCCATCCAGTCCACTCACCCTACCTCCTGTCAATGGTAATCCTCTTGGTGATCTCATGCCTGCCCTACCATAATCTCTCCCAATCCATCCAACATCCCTCCCACCCATAGGACATGCTCTCTCAATCCTATCAACTGGTCTAAATGGTCCTCCACGGACTCTCAATCAACCTCCCCTCCGTCCAGGTCTCCTCCCACCACCACCACCATCCCCACCATCATCTCCACCTCCCCTAGCCTCCCAAGAAGCTCTAAGCTCTCTTCTCCATCTTCATCTCCTAGAAACTGGATCATCTAAATCATCATCCTCATCTCTTGAGCTGGGAGGAGGATTTGTTGGATCAGTAATGCAAGGAAATGGATAAGCTAATATGTACTGAGCATAATCTGCAGTAACCCCGAGATCAAGAATGTGCAATCTCATATCATATGCCACTCTCAGAATAGAAACAAACTTTGCATGAGCAATCTCAAATGACAACGAAGGTCCCCAATCTCGTCTATCCCTGTATTGTTGAGCATATATAGTCACACCAATAGGCATAGGCTGAATGATACCAAACTGTCTCAAAATATGACCAATCAATTATCGCTCAATAATGAAAGGAGTCCGACCAATGAGATAACTACTCTGCATGATGAATGGTAATGTCTGTGCATCATCCATCCATGGCTCACAATCAAGATATGGTCTCCAAGTCCTGCTATCCAATGAATCTAATACCCACCGCCAATACTCCATCTTACCCAGCTTACGCTGAGTAAGGATACCTGCATAGAAGTACACATATGGCTACCTCTCTCCATGAACTCTATGATGGATAGGCTGAGTAATAGCAATATGCTCCCAGTACCAGATCTGCAATAAAGTGCATCCTGTAGATAAACTCGCACTCTCATCACACACTACCTGATGAAGATCATCGTATAAGTGTGTCAGCATGCAAACACCCCATGCATATTGAGTATGATGCTGAATCATACTAAGGAGAAACTCACCCCATCCAATAGAAAAACCTCGTGATCTCCTATTAGGACAAAATCCTCCAATCAGACCAACAAGAATAATAGGAAGAGCCTTGTAATACATCACCATATCTACCCATCATATCTCTCCTCTAACAATGCTCTCATCAACAAACTCAACTCTGCAAGCCTCTGTACCAACTCGATCCTAAAAATCATACTGCACAAGCTCACCAGTCACTGGGATGTGCAAAATCCTATAGACATCCTCAAGAGTCACACTAATCTCACCCATCGGTAGGTGGAAAGTGTTATGCTCACTATGCAATCTCTAGGCCAATGCTATCAACAAACCTTTGTTATGCGTAATCTTAGGCATATATAACAAATGGCGTAAACCACATGCATCTATGTATCTAATCTCAGCCTGGGTAAGCTCTAGAACTAAATGACGCACTGTCGGTAATTTCTACCGACACTGTAGAACATCAAGTTTCTCCTCTTTATCAAGAGAAATCATCAATCAATCATCAAATCATCAATCAATCTATCAAATCAATCAACTATCAAATCTATCAAATCAACCTGAAGCAATCTATGTTGTCTATCTATCAAATCAAACTGAATCAATCAACTATCAAATCTATCAAATCAACCTGAAGCAATCTATGCTATCTATCTATCAAAATCAAATTGAAGCAACTTAAGCTATCAAATCATTTTAAAACCTATCAATCATGGTTTTTTATCAATCACCGAGTTTACTCAAAACTCTGCTAAGCTCTTACATCAAAAACTAAATCGGTTTCTTAGAGCTACTCAATCAAGCAATCTTAGAGCTACTCAATCAAGCAATCAAGCAATCAATCAAGCAATCTATCAATCAATCAAAGCAATCAATCCAGCAATCAAATCAATCAATCAATCAATCTATCTATCCAACAAATCACTCAATCCAGTCCCTATTTCATCATCAATGCATATTAAACATGTTAAAATCTAATCATCAAAGTGATTTTTTTAGCCTTTGCACTTATCAAAAACATCAAATTTTAGCAAAAGCGCTATCCTATTGAACATTTGTGCTAAACCTAATTACATATGCGCTAAAACAAATTGCAAAAGCGCTAAAATAATACCCAAAAAATCAAAAAATTAAAAAAAAAACCAAAAAAGCGCCTAAAAACATGAAAATTTGAACGAAAACTTGAAAACAAAGCTCGGGAAAAGCTACCTACCGGATACACATGCTCGACTGGCCGCTAAAATCACCAAACTTGCTCAAATCGATGGTTCTCCATGGGAATCACCATTTTGCCACCTCAACAAGAATATTTTCTCCACAAAGCTGACAAGGATATCAATGAGGTTAAAATTAGCCTTGGTTAATTTTATATTTACTATTTGAAGAGTAATTAATTTCAAATGGGGCAATTTAATTGACTGAATTTTTATCAAATTATCACGAGATTAATCGTTCAAACTAGAATTTTTGACAATTTCACAATCAATCTCCTGAGGGGGCACACAATCAAGATTTTTTATCTTCATCAGGTGCACTATCGAGACTTGATTTAATATTTGAAACAATGTTGTCTCAACATCATTTCAAAGAGGGGCAAAATGTATACACCTAAAATTGGCTATGAGCAATTAAATAAATATTTTATATTTATTTAATGATTATTCTTCTATTAAATAGTTAATTTGAAAAGATTAATATATTTAATTCATTTTTGTGTCCTTTCTATTGATTAATTAATTCATTTATCTTATTCTTCTAATTAATTAAATATCTATTATTTAATTATTCCTTTTAACCAAGTTAATTAAATATCTAATATTTAATTACCTCCTCCAAGCAATTAAATATCTAATATTTAATAGTTTTTCTCCTATCCTATTGTTTCAAATATTAAATTATTTAATCCCTTATCCAACTCACCCTCCATCTCCACTTCATCTTCCCTTTGCCAACTCATCAAACATGTGGCTAAGGAAATTAATATTTCTTAAATATTAATACACCATTTATCCTCAACTTCTAAATTTAATGAAAATTGTGTACGTACACATATTTCATAACCATCTTCTATATTTTCTCCAACACCCCCTATGTCTTAGGAAGGACTTGAGTCCACTTGTCCTCTCATGCCTAAATTTCCTCCAACCATCCCTAGATTCCCTCAGTCAACAACCCAGTCAAGGTGAGATGAGTGACACTTGTCTTCTCCTTCCCCCTTTCTCTCAACCTTCACCTTTGCTCACATCCATCCAAATCTGTAGATTTGATCATGACCGTTGATCTAAGCCACATCATCTAATCCTCTCAAAATCTATAAAATCAAGAGCTTCAGTTGAGAGGGAGTTGAGTCTTCAAAATAGTCTTCAAATTAATCATATGTATTTGTGAGTTTTTGAAGCAAATAGAAAATAGCAAATATCATTTTAGCAATATATCATATAGCATAATCATTTTAGCAAAATCATGTAGTATTTCATATCATAGTATCAGTTAACTACAAGTTATCAGTCCATTCTTCATATGCCATCTTGGAAGCCAATAGTGCATTGTCTGAGAGCACACCATCTGCAACCAGGAACAGTGGAGTTAGGACACAATGGGACATAAGCCATGAAGGTGATATTAGTATTTTATTTCATATATATTTCATGTAGTTTCATTGGTTGAATTTGGATTTCCTGTAGCATTTCTATTTGTATTTTGTGAAACTAACTTATTGCAGGTAACATTCTGAGGATGAAATTCAAGTTGACACATCTAGTTAATCTCATTATTTGCTGATCAGAAAGTGCACACAAGAGGGCTTCTCTTTCTCTACAATCATTCCCAAGCTCCTTATCTAGGTTTGCCGGAGGAGGATTTCTAGATACCGGATTAAAAGATGTTACACTATTCTCTGTGATTTCCCAAATTTCCTTACCAAGACATCTCAGATGAGTCTCCATCTGAATCTTCCATACTCTATAATTTGTTCCATCATGCCTAGGAATATCTCTCTGAAAGATAGTAGCAGATTAACTAGATGAACTTGAACTGTTAGTTGCCATAGGATCTTCCTCAAGCGGTTAAGCTTCTGCAGAGAGTACCAGAGATCTAATACCAATTGTTAGACAGTTCAAATAACCAAAAGACAACTGAGAGGGGGGGTGAATCAGTTGTCACTAGATTACTAGAACTTTAAGAAATTAAAAATTTAATACCGGAACCAAAAGATCAATACCGGAATGCATAAACCAATTACCAAAATAACAGATATATCAATTAAGCATAAGAAATAATTAGAGAATAAATACCATCCACTTGACACAAGGATTTGTACGTGAAAAACCCGATAAAGGGAAAAACAATGGTGGGAAGCCTACCCACAATTAGATAATACTTCTGCAGTAAGTATGTGATTACAAATGAGGGGCCTGCACTTGTAGGTAGGCCAACAACCTAGAGAACACTAATCATTACAAAAAGGAGTCTCATTAACTACATAGAAATCCATACTACAATCCGAAAGAGAGAATGAACTTCACAGATAGCATCTTCTATGCCTGAGTACAGTTCCGGTTAAGCTCAATACCAAAGGACTAAATCCTCTTACATAAACCCAACTTGATCACCAATGATCAACCAAATCCTCTGCATGAATGACTATTACATTATTCGATCCTATACATCCTTATCCCTTACATATGATCTACAATGAGATCTTACATCATATATATACAAACCCTCAACCATAAATAATAAGGTCAGCCACCAGACAATAAAGCAATTACATAATTACAAAACATGTTGGCCTGAGACTAAACAAATAATATCCAACCCATAAGACATCACAAAAAACACATCGAGAAGTCCAATCAACATGTTACATTAAGTTGGTCCATAACCTAGATAACTCGGGACCCAATTTAGGTCCACACATGCTAAAGCAATGATCCCAATCAACCAAGTCTCAAACATGATCACTGTCAGCATCCCGAATCTCTACTATAAGCTGCAACAACATCACTTATGCATATCATCAAAATATCTTCAACAAAGCTCTTTCAGTGAAACTCTCACCGGATCAACAAACCAAGCTTACCAGCATACAGGATAGCATCCGATCACCAGATCAAAACCAACTAATTGAAGATGAATTTGAGTAGCATGAATAAGACAATTCCAAAAGCCAAAATATACCGGAGCATACCGGATCATCATGATCTAATCCAACTAGAAACCAAACAACCTACCAGGACCAAAAGGATACTGGTAAACAACCAAAACAACTAGTGTTGACATCAATGACAAAACATCAATGCAACACATAATCAATTCCTCTAAATGGCCAACACATTCAACATAGTTCATATCAAAGGAGATACTGGTAAGACACCTTATGAGTTATGGTTTGGTCATACACTGACAGTTAAGTATTTTAGAATCTTTGGTAGTAAATGCTATATCAAAAGAGATGATTCTATTGGAATGTTTGATCCTAGATGTGATGAAGGAATATTTATTGGTTATTCTAATGAAAGAAAAGCATATAGATGTTATAACAAAAGATTGCAAAGAGTTGTGGACAACACAAATGTCAAGGTGGATGAGCAGAACAAAAGTCAAATCAGAACTTATGAGAGAGAACCGACAGTGGAAATTATCATAACTAAACCGGTAGCACCTACACTAAAAAAAATGTTTAACTAGTTACTCCGTCAGTATCAAAAAATTCAATAGTAACTAAAGATCAGGACAAAGGAACATAAAATCAGAAGACTCCTAGGTATGTAAGGTTGAATCATTCAAAGATCAGATCATTGGAGACAAAAACAGATGAATGATGACAAGAAGAAGGTTGGTAGCTGATGAGGTATGTTTATTTTCTCAAATTGAACTGGTATCAGTAATTGAAGCTTGTAAAGATGAATGTTGGATGAAAGCTATGGAAGACGAATTAGATTAGATAGAAAAGAATAACACATGGACTTTAGTTCCCCGGCCTAAAAATAAGAATGTTATTGGAACTAAATGGGTTTTTAGGAATAAATTGAATGAAGATGGACAAGTTGTGAAGAATAAAGCTAGATTGGTTTGTAAAGGATATTCTTAGAAGGAAGGAAATGATTATGGTGAAACCTTTGCACTGGTAGCTACGATTGAAGTTGTGAGATTATTTCTTGCTTATGTTGCACATAAGAACTACAAGGTTTATTAGATGGATGTTAAGTGTGCATTTCTGAATGGAGATCTTGAAGAGGAAGTTTATATTGAGCAACCTGGTGGATTTTCACTTTCAAATTAAAAAACATGGTTCGCAGGTTAAAGAAAGCTTTATATGGATTGAAACAAGCCCCTAGAGCTTGGTATGCTAGACTGGATAAATATCTTTTGAAGCTCAATTTCACTAAAGGTAATGCTGACAGTAATTTTTATTATAAGATCACTGATGATGACATATTGATTATTGAAGTCTTTGTTGATGATATCATATTTGGAGGTGAAGATAAGTTGTGTATGGAATTATCTAACAATATGAAGAATGAATTTGAAATGTCTATGATTGGGGAGATGAAGTTTTTCTTAGGTTTGCAGATTACTCAAACTGATAAAGGTATTTTCATCTATCAAACTAAGTATGCTAGGGAGTTATTGAAGAAATTTGGTATGGAAAATTCTAAACTGGTTGGTACACCTATGGTTACAAGTGAGAAATTGACAAAGAAAGATGCATCTGCACTGGTAAATCCTACAAGATACAAGTCTATGATTGGAGGTTTGTTATATATGAATCAGACTAGACTAGATATAATGAATCCAGTTTTTATTGTATCAAGATATCAAAGTGATCCTAGAGAAAATCATGGGAGTGTGGTGAAAAGGATTTTTAGGTATTTACAAGGAATGACTGAATATGGTTTGTGGTATCCTAGAAATGATGACTTTACATTATGTGCATATATGGATGCAGGTTGGGCTAGAGATGTTGATGACCGGAAGAGCACATCCAGTGGAGCTTTCTTTCTTGGAAAGAAACTTGTTTCATGGATCAGCAAAAAGAAGTCATGTACCTCTCTGTCTACTGCTCAAGCTGAGTATGTTGTTGCTGCTACTAACTGTACATAATTTCTGTGGATGAAGAAAATGTTAAAGGATATAAAGGTGGATTGTAATGAACCGATAGTTATTCACTGTGATAACTCTATTGCTATTGATATATCAAAGAATCTAGTATTTCATTCTAAGAAAAAACACATATCTATCAAGTATAAAATTTTGAAGGAGAAGGTGGAAGAAAATGAAGTCAAACTGGTTTATGTGAACACTAGAGAGAAGATTGTAGACATCTTCACTAAACCTTTAACTAAAGAGTCATTTGAGTACTTCAGAGATAGATTGTGGCTTTCTGCCCCTCCGGTAGATACCTGAGTGATGTTGATTGGCATCAGTCCGACATGCATTTACAAAGCTACTATTCATTTTGGATTGATGAGTTGGTGCTACTACTCAGGGCGAGTAGTCAACCGTGTAGTTCAGAGGATCTATTTTTTTTTTCTTTGGTGTTTATGTCATATTTCTGGCATTGATGTCAAAGGGGGAGAATTATTCTAGTGAAAAAAATAAGGGGGAGATATATTCATTAGGGGAGTTTGGTTCAGAGCTTCATTTATATATCATTTTGTGGGAGATTGTTGGCTGTCTTCCATTGGGGGAGATTTGTTTGGCATTTCTTATCACTTGGATGTTTTTCACATCAAGTGTTGCCATCAATGCCAAAGGGGGAGATTGTTGGCAATTTGAAGGAATTGATTATGTGTTGCATTGATGTTTTGTCATTGATGGCAACACCGGTTGTTTTGTTTGTTTACCATTTTTTGGTTGGTTTCGGTAGAGTGTTTGGATTATGATATTAATCTGGTATGCTTCGGTATGCTTTGGTTTGTGGAATTGATTTGGATCTGTCATTCACACTATTCAGATGCATATCACGATCAATTGGTTCAGGATTTGATGACATAGATACTATCATTTGTTCTAGTAAGTCATTTGATCACTGATAAGGGTTTTACCGGTAGAGCTTTGATGAAGATATTTTGATGCACATGATAAGTGGTGCTGGTGCATCTTCTAGATGGCTTTTGGGATGTTGTTGGTTATCTTGTTCATGTTCCAGTTCATCAGTGGTGTTGGATTTGGTTTATGGCGACCTATTTTGGGTTCGGTGTTATCTAGGTTACGGACTAGTTTATGTTGTTAGATAGTTCAAATAAACAAAAGACAACTGAGAGGGGCGATGAATCAGTTGTCACTAGATTATCAGAATCTTATGAAATTAAAACTTTAATACCGAAATGCATAAACCAATTATTGAAATAGCAGATAAATGAATTAAGCATAAACAATAATCAAAGAATAATAACCATCCACATGACACCAAGATTTGTACGTGGAAAACTCGGTAAAGGAAAAAACCATGGTGGGAAGCCTACCCGCAATCAGATAATACTTCTACAGTAAGTATGTGATTATGATTGAGGGGCCTGCACTTCCAGGAAGGCCAACAACCTAGAGCAGACTGCTCATCACAAAAGGAGTCTCACTGACTACATAAAAATTTAGATTACAATCCAAAGGAAATAATGAACTACAAAAATAGCATCTTCTATGTCTAAATAAAGTTTCGGCTAAGCTCAATACCAGAGGACTAAACCCTCTTACATAAACCCAACTTGATCACCAATGATCGACCAAATCCTTTGCCTAAATGATTATTACATTATTCGCTCCTATTACATTCCATAATCCATTCCTATATGATCTACAATGAGATCTTACATCATATATATACAAACTCTCGACCACAAACAATAAGGTCGGCCAACAGACAATAAAAAAATTAAATAATTACAAAACATGTCATCTTGAGACCAAACAAATAATATCCAACCCATAAGATATCCCAGAAACACATCGAGAGGTCCAATCCACATGTTACATTAAGTCGGTCCATAACCTAGATAATATCGGGGCCCAATATAGGTCCACGCACACTAAAGTAATGATCCCAATCAACCAAGTCTAGAACATGAGCACCATCAACATCCTGAATCTCTACTAGAAGCCGCACCAACACCACTTATGCATAGCATCAAACATCTTCAACAAAGCTCTGTCAGTGAAACCCTCACCGGAATAACAAACCAAGCTTGCCAGCATACAGGATGGCATCCGATCACCAGATCAAAACCAGCTGACTGAACATGAATCTGAGTACCATGAATAAGACAATTCCATATCCCAAACATACCAGAACATACCGGATCATACTGGATCATGATCTAATCCAATCAGAAACCAAACATCTTACTAGGACCAGAGGGATGTCGGTAAAGCAACCAAAATAGCTAGTGTTGACATCAATGACAAAACATCAATACAATGCATAATCAATTCCTCCAAATGGCCAACAATCTCCCCCTTTGGCATTGATGGCAACACTAGATGTGAAAAACATCCAAGTGTTGAGAAATGCAAAATAAGTCTCCCCCAATGGAAGACAACCAACAATCTCCCACACACAGATATAGCAATGAAGTTTTGAAACAAAGACCAAACTCCTCGTATGAATGACATCTTTGTAAAGCTCTATTTTTCACATATATCTCTCCCCCTTTGACATCAATGCTAGAAATATGACCAAAATATCAAAGAAAAAACAAAAACCACTGAATCGTAAGGCTAACTACTCCCCCTGAGCAGTAGCATCCCCACATCAATCCAAAAAGAATGATATCTCTAATAATGCATACCAAACTGATGCCAAATAACATCAATTGGTTCTCTGTCGAAGGGGCTGAAACCCCTAATCTATCTCTAAGGTACTCAAATGATTCTTTAGGTAAAGATTTTATGAAAACGTCTACAATCTACTCGTTAGTGTTCACATAAACCTGTCTAACCTCATTTTCTTCCACCTTCTCCTTCAAAAAGTTATAGTTGATAGATATGTTCTTTGTCTTAGAGTGAAATACCGGATTCATTGATATGTCAATAGTAGCAAAATTATCACGATGAATAACTAACGATCCAATGCAATGCACTTTAATGTCCTTCAATATTTGCTTCATCCATGAAACTCATGTACAATTAGTAGCAACATCAACATACTCAAATTCAGCAGTAGATAAAGAAGTACATGATTGTTTCTTGTTGATCCATGAAACCAACTTCTTTTCAAGAAAGAAAGCTCCACTAAAAGTACTTTTCTAGTCATCAACATCACCTACCCAATCTACATCTGTATATGCACATAAAGTAAAGTCATCATCCTTAAAGTACTACAAACCATATTTAGATGTACCTTGTAAGTATCTAAAAAAAAAATTTCACCGCACTCTCATGATTTTCTCTAGGATCACTTTAATATCTAGATGCAATACAAACAACATTCATTATATCAGGCCTAGTCTGAGTCAAATATAGCAGACCTCCAATCATAGACTTGTATCTTGTAGGATTTACCTATGCAGATACATCTTTCCTTGCCAATTTCTCACTTGTAACCATGGGAGTACTTACCGGTTTAGAGTCTACCATACCAAATTTCTTCAACAATTCCCTAGCATACTTAGTTTGACAAATGAAAATACCTTTCCCAGTCTAACTAATCCGCAAACCTAATAAAAATTTCATTTCCCCAATCATAGAAATTTCAAATTCTTTCTCCATATTCGTAGAAAATTCCATGCACAACTTATCTTCACCTCCAAAAATGATGTCATCAACAAAAGCTTCAATAATCAATATATCATCATCAATGACTTTATAATATAGATTACTATCAACATTACCTTTAGTGAAACCAAGATTCAAAAGATATTTATCTAACCTTGCATACCAAACTGTAGGTGCCTGTTTCAATCCATATAAAACTTTCCTTAACCTAAAAATCATGTTTTTATCATCTGAAAGTGAAAAACCACCAGGTTGCTCAATATAAACTTCCTCATCAAGATCCCCATTCAAAAAGGGAGACTTAACATCCATCTGATGAACCTTGTAGTTTTTATGTGAACCAAAAGCAAGAAATAATTTTACAACTTCAATCCTAGCTACAGGTGCAAATTTTCACCATAATCAATTCCTTCCTTCTGAGAATATCCTTTACAAACCAATCTAGCTTTATTCCTTACAACTTGTCCATCTTCATTTAACTTATTCCTAAAAACCCATTTAGTTCCAATAACATTTTTATTTTTAGGTCGGGGAACTAAAGTCCATGTGTTATTCTTCTCTATCTGATCTAATTCTTCTTCCATATCTTTCAACCAACATTCATCTTTACATGCTTCAATTACTGATACCAGTTCAACTTAAGAAATTAAACATACCTCATTAGTTTCCAATCTCCTTCTTGTCATCACTCCATTGTTCTTATCCCCAATGATCTGATCTTCTGAATGATTCATCCTTACATACCTAGGAGTAAATTGATTATATGTTCCTCTTTCCGGTTCTTCAGTTATTGTTCAATTTTCTGATACTGCCAGAGTAACTGGTTTAACATTTTGTTTTGGTAAAGGTGTTACCAGTTCAGTTATGATCATTTCCACTACTAGTTCTTGCTCATAAACTTTGATTTCACTTCTATTCAACTCATCCACCTTGACATTATCACTCTCCACAATTCTCTGCAATCTCTTGTTATAACATCTATATACCTTGCTTTCATTGGAATAACCAACAAATATTCTTTCATCACATCTAGGATTAAATTATCCAATGATATCATCTCTCTTGATATAACATTTACTACCAAAGATTCAGAAATACTTAACTATAGGTGTACTGCCAAACCAAGGTGTCTTACCGATTTCTCCTTGGATATGTACTCTATTGAATGTATAGACTGTTGTGCTAACTACTTTTCTCCAGTAGGTTAGAGGTAGACTAGCTTCCATCATCATTATTCTAGTAGCATCTAAGATTGTTATGTTCTTCCCTTCCACAACTCCATTCTGTTGAGGTGTCCGAGGAGCAGAAAATTGTCTCCTTATGCCATGCTTCTCACAAAAGTTATTAAACTCGCCGGATGTGAATTCTCCACCATGATCTGACCTTAAACATTTAATCTTCAATCATGTCTCAGTCTCAACTTTAGCCTTAAAAATTTTAAACTTTTCAAAAGCCTTAACATCATTCTAGAATAATCATCAATGATTAGCATAAAATATCTATCACCTTGAAAACTTTTAACTATAGTAGGGCCACACAAATCAGTATGAATAAGATCAAGAACATCATTAGATTTATCTTGTATACTCTTAAAAGAGGTTCTGGCCTATTTTCCCATTTGACATTCTTTACATACCAGATTATAGGGCTTCACAATCGTAGGTTTATCTCTAACTGCCCTAGTTGAACTGATCTTTACAGTGCAATCAAAATTCACATGACATAGTGAACTTCATCAATTTGTGCAATCAAACATGTCTTCTCACTGGAATTCAAATGAAATATATTATGTTTTGTCTAAGTACCGGTTGCAATCTCCAAACCAGATCTATTAATGATTTTGTATTTTCTATCCTTGAACTGTAATTGAAATCCCTTATCCACCAATTGACCTACACTCAAAAGATTATGCCTTAAACCTTCAACATAATAAACATTATCAGTATTGTACTTACCATCCAATGATATAGTTCCTTTTCCTTTGTTCATACATGCTTTGTCATCTCCAAATCTAACCAGACTGCCATCAAATTATTGCAAAGATAGAAACTTCCTTTTCTCTCCAGACATATGATGTGAACATCCACTATCTATTATCCATTCATCCTTATCTTCAATTTCAGCAGCAAGTGCCTTCTCTTCAAGTACATTCTCTTCCAGTGTTGGAACATCTTCCTTGATAGCCAAGAACACCCATTCCTTTCCATTGCCAGAACCACTAGCATAATCTTGTGTGGGTTCATCATCAGAATCAGTCACACCTTCCTCACCTGCTATGTAGCATGATTTATCTATGTTTTTCCTATACTTATACTTGTTTCAATGTCTAGGGTTAGGCTTAAAACATATTCTATCTCTCTTCAAATCTTTAATTCCTTTCAAGACATCTAGATGAAAAATAACCTATCTTATTACATACAAAACATTTAAAAGGTGTTTTTCCTTCATACTTACTTCCTACCGATCCTTTAGGTACTCTTCTAGCAAATAGGGCTTCAAGTTTCTCAAATTATTCATCTTCTCTCTTCATATCATCCAAATCCCTTGCACACAAATCTTTCCAATCTTGATTGTCGGTTGATGATGTAGATGCATGAAAAGAAGGTTCAGACTTCATAGCTCCAGACGGTCCAAATTCTTCAAGCTCAAAAGCACATAATTTCCTAACTAGGGTATCTCTATTGACATAAGTATTAGCCATTATTCTCAATTCATTAATCGCAGTACCCTTTATCTTGTAAGCTGGTGGTAAATCTCTCAGAACTTTAGAAACTATCTCATCTTCACTGAAAGTTCCACCACAACATTGAATTCCCATAACGATTCCATTTACCCTTTCCATGAATGTAGTAATCCTTTCATCTTCTTCCATCTTCAAGTTTTCATATCTCACTCGGTAACCATCAAGTTTAGAAATCTTAATAGTATGGTCACCTTCTTTAAGAGTCTCCAACTTGTCCCATATAGCCTTTGCTGATGATTTGTCAGTTAATCCCATTATTTGTTGATCAAAAATTGTACACAAGAGCGATTCTTTCTCTACAATCATTCTCAAGCTCCTTAACCAAGTTTTCCAGAGGAGGATTGCCAAATGTCAGATTATAAGGTGTAACATGATTCTCTGTGATTTCCCAAATTTCCTTACCAAGACATCTTAGATGAGTCTCCATCCGAATATTTCATACTCTGTAATTTGTTCCATCAAGCCTAGGAACATCTCTCTGAAAGATAGCAACAGGTGAACTAGATGAACTTGAGCTGTTAGTCTCCATAGGATCTTCCTCAAGCGGTTAAGCTTCTGCAGAGAGGACTAGAGCTCTAATACCAATTGTTAGATAGTTCAAATAACTGAAAGACAATTGAGAGGGGGGGTCGAATTAGTTGTCACCAGATTATCAGAATCTTAAGAAATTAAAACTTTAATAGCAGAACCCAAAAGATCAATACCAGAATGCATAAACCAATTAAGAATTGTAGCATCCTAAAATTGCGACACTTGCAATTTCGACCGCATTTGGGTCTTCACGATGGCGATGCAACACGGAACTTGAATGGAGACCCCGAAACTTGTTCATGACATCAAAAACTGCATTTCTCAGCACCCTGGCCTGATCCTCCTTGCACCCTGCTGCCCCTGGAGGTGGGACCATGGCGCCCAGCGCCCTGGTCCCTGGCCCTATTTTGGGCCCGGTCTCCTATGGGGCTTCGGGTCTTTATGTTTGCAATTTGGAAAATAATACTTCCTGGTCGGCCCAAGGTCAAAAAAATTAGTCTTTTAACCCTAATTGACAAGTATATAAACTACATTTCCTCTCCCATTTTGAGGAGGAAGGATATATGGGTACAAGACGTGGAAATGATATTCAAACATTCAAGCATTCAAGCATTCAAGCATTCAAGCATTTCCTTCAAGCAATTGATCATTCTAAGTCTCCATTCAAGGCAAGGATTCAACCATTGAAGAGGAGATCACATATCACATACAACATACAACATACAACAACATCTACACCTTCGCATGTAAGAATACAAACATTCTTACAACAAGGTACTAGTACTTGTTTTACATTACAATCATTTACATTTACAGCAATTTCTCATTTCTTGGTTAATTCCAAAACCGGGGTTTGACCTAAGGGCAAACCCCTCATCCCTAAACCCCCAATCGTCCTCTCTTTTCTATGTGTAGGTTGCAGGTACGCGGCTGTAATTAAAGATCTGGAATCCTTATGTAGAGACGAACAGATCCCCCTTCGTTTCGCGGATTTTTCGGAGGACCGTGTGCACGCCGGGCGCCATTGTCCCATCAACTTTTGCTCAAATTTGCAGAACAGCACCGTCTCGACATTTTACTACTAATTCCAGGTCCGCAGCTTCATCTCATATCCCTATCTCTGTTTATAAGCGAATCTTTCCTACTTTACATGCATTCCTAGTTCAATCTTTCTATCAACATTCTTTACAAAAGAGGGTATCCTTGATGTCTTGACCCTTGAAACTCATATAGAATCCAATCTTGCATTGCATGGGATTGGATCTTGTGGGTTTCAACCCCTCTTTTGAATGTAAAGTCTCCCCTAAGTGAAAACCATCAACCCTAGTGACTCTCCCTTCTCTCTCCTTGGAGTTGGGGAGGAGAGAACAACTAGGGTTCGATTTTTCCGCTTTACATTTTGGTGAACCTGACGTGAACATCCTCATTCTGATTATTCATGGTTAGATCTAAAATTTTTGTTTCCTTAATTACATTTCCATGTTTGATCTTTTGCAAATTTTAGAGGTTAATTGCATAAAAACCCTAAAATTTTCTTTTTAGTAATTAAACTTGTGAAATGTTTAATTGTTAATGCTTGTTTCAGATCTACCCTTCTATTGCAAATTATCAATTCATATTTGTGCTTTAATTCTAAAAATTAAGTGGTTAAATGTCAAAACCCTAATTTTTAAGACCTTCTTGATTCAACCTTTGACTGATAATTTCACTGATCAAAACACCTCCAAATCGGCTGTAATTTTGGATTCCGCAATAAAATCACAATATCTTTCGTCCCTGAAAATTTGGAAAAAAGTTGCGAGGACCGTGTGCACCCCGAGCACCATCGTCCCCGACATTTTTTCTGAAATTTCGGGAGCTAGATCTTACTGTATTTTTCCGCTAAAATCCAAAATTTTGGCTGATTTTATCAATTCTAACACTTTCAAAATTAAATTTAAAGTTGGTCTAGCAATTGCTTGGATTGAGGCTTCTAATCATTCAAAAATCATTGAAATTAAAATTCCTATCAAAATTGTGTTTCTTGCTGTCCTAAATCTGAAAAGTGTGTTAGCATTCATTCGAAATTTCAGTGCCTTATTCAAATTCTTGCAATTTGTGACTTTTGAAATTAAGTGTTTAATTGCAACAACCTTGATTTCCATTTTCAAAATACGAATTTTGCATGAAATCGAGTCAACTTTTAAATTTCAAAACTTGCAATGCTTTTAACATTCCCTTTAAAATCATAAAATTCAAAATTTCAGTTTCCCTCTCTTTTTCAAAATTCAAATTTTACATTTTTCAACAATCTTGGTAGGGTTCAATTTTGAGATTGCAACTTTAATTTGGCCTATCTACAGATCGTAAAGTCACTCAATTTTTTCAGATTAGCTTTAAAATCATCATAACTTTCATCCCTGAAAATTTCGAAAAAAGTTGCGAGGACCGTGTGCACTCCGAGCGCCACGGTCCCGGAATTTTTTTCCGAAATTTCGGGAGATTGTCCTGATTGTATTTAACAGCTTAAATCTAGGAGATTGGCTGATTTTATTGAAATTTGCTACCTCTAAAATTCAAAATCTTCTCTCTCTCTTTAGTGCATGAGTTTTACAACAATAAGCCCTACTTACACTATTCCCGTTAGACGAAGCCTTAGGATTAAGTCCTTCCAAGGTGTAATTACCGAGGAGATGGAACCTAATTTGAATGGCCTTTTTAACGAGGACATGGGTAATTCCTCTAATCCTCTTAATGATGAAGAAGCTCTCCATGAGGTTTCTGTAGAACAACTTTCAAAATTGGATAACCAATTTGATGATTTTCGACAATGGATGTCTCAAGAATACCCTGATAGTGAAGCTCTTCCTTTAATTGAGGGTCTAAAACGTATGATTCAAAATGATAAGAATGGAATTGATATTTTGCGTGGTATTGCACACATTGTGGATTCGAATGTGATGCCTATGAAGAGTTGTGCCGAAACCTTAGGTTTTACACAACCTCCTATTCAAGTTAATCATTATATTCCTTTGACAACTCCTATTGCTAGTATACCTACTTTTACATTAAACATAATGACTACTTCAACACAAGACATTCCTCCTATGATCACCAGTCATGGGGGAAATCCCTCTTCTTCAATCAACCCTCTTCCTTCATTCAATCCAACTTCTTCATTCATTCCTTCAATGAGTGTTCCTATTACATCTCCACAAATGAACATGACGCAAGGGGGCAATTCATTTAACCCTTCCATTCCTCCTTGTAGTGTTCTTCCTGTCCAATCATCTCCTATGACTAACTATCATAGTGTCCCACCACCTTACTCTCTACCTTCTTTCAATAACATAACACCTCCATCACAATCTAACATGTCTAATATGAACTCTTCGACTGAAGCGACCATTAACAATCTTGCACAAACTGTCTCTTCCTTACAACAACAAATTGCCTCTATGAATCAATCTAAGTTTAGTGTGCCCACATTTGATGTCGTGAGCCCACTTTCTCTTGACATTGTTCGAGCTATCCCCCCTAAACATGTTGAAATTCCACATTTGGAACTTTATAATGGTAAGGGTGATCCTCTAACACATGTTAAGACCTTTCAAACGATATGTACCGATTTTGCTTATGACCAAAGGTTGCTTGCAAAATTGTTTACTAGAACATTAAGAGACAAAGCCCTACAATGGTATTGCTCGTTGCCTTCCTATTCTATTACTTCTTTCAAACAACTTGCAAATGCTTTCATTCAACAATTTCAAAACAATATAAGTCCTAAAGTTACTTTGATTGATTTAATGCATTGCAAACAAGGTTTTAAAGAAAAAGTGACTGATTTCATTGGTAGATATAAGCATTTGTATGCTCAAATTTCTTTTCAGGTGCCTGACAATGATATTCAAAGAATCTTTATTTCTAATTTACAAAAAGATATTAGAGAAAAACTCCTGTTTTCTGAGTTTACTTCTTTCCAACAGTTGTGCGCAACTCTTCACCATTATCAACTGACTGTGAGACAAATGGAACAAGCAAATCCTATGGCTCCGAGTGATAAGGGTGATAGTAGTCAACAACCATTTGGGAAGTTTAAATCGAACAGAGAGTCCATTAAATTCAATGAAAACATCATCAACAACAATGTGAATGCAGCATCAGGTGTGCCTCCTATTTCTAAATTTTTCAAGAAAGAAAGAAAGTTTACTCCTTTGAATGAATCATTGCATAGTATTATGAATAAGTTATTGGAACAAAATGTGCTTACTCTTCCTCCTATAAAGCAAATAGATCCTGCAAAGATTAATTCACCTTATTTTGATAACAAATCTTTTTCTCAATTTCATCGTCATCCTGGGCATGATACTAAAAAATGTTTTGCTTTAAAGGGTAAAATTCAAGATTTGATTGATAATAATACTATCTCTATTTCTGGGGTGAATGATAAAGGCAACACATCTGTAGCTCCTCCTAACCAAAATCTTCAGATTTTTACTGGTCCATTGCCTTCTCATACCTCTAATGCGATTGATACTACTGATTCCTCTGTCTCACCTGATGATCTTGTGTCTATGACTCCGAATGTGATTAACTTTGTAGAGCAGCAAAAAATCCCTAAAGAACTTTCCATCACCTTTGATTCTAGTGAAACTATCAGGGCACCTGATGGTCCTTTATATATAGTTGCAAAAGTCAAGAATACACCTTGCCGTGGAGTCCTTATTGATCCTTCTTGCATGGTTAATATCATTACTGAAGAATTTCTTTTTACTTTGCAATTGAATCAAGTGATCTATGATGAAACAAATGTGGTTGTGAAACTATTTGATGCATTTTCTTCTCCAGCAATTGGTTCTATTACATTACCTATTGAGGTCCATAACAAATCCCTTGATGTGGACTTCGCTATTATTCCATCATCCGAACAATTTTGTGCAAAGCTAGGCTATCCTTGGCTGTCTTCCATTAAAGCTATTGCTTCTCCTATTCACAAGTGTTTGAAATTTCCCCATAATGGTGAAGTTGTTACTGTCAATCATAGTCTCTTTAAACCAGCTGAAAGAACCTCTAGCGTTCCTATTGATTATTTTTGGCCTAAACAATTTCAATCTCTTCCACCGCGAAGTGATCATCTTTTCAAATCTTATCAAAAGTGGAAAAAAGATATGATCCTATCTCTAAGTGAACCTAGAACACCCAAACTTGACATTCCTATCATTCTTGAGAAGGAAGTTCTTCCTTTGAAAGATAAAACTAATGTCTTTCCTCAAGAAGATTCCCAACCCATCCCTATGGATGTGACTATGCCTATATCTAATAAACTTCCTAAAAGTATACCTATCCCTCCTTGTCATGATGGACTTGGTCTCCTTCCTAAACCGAATATTCCTCCTTTATATGGAGCAGTTCCTCCTCCTTCCTCTTATGGAGAGAAGAGACCTTCCTCTTCTCCTATTATTCAACCTAAGAGACCACAACCTAAACACCCAAGTGATAAGGATGAGAACATTCCTCCTCCTCAATCTTCTCAACTTCCTACTAAGACTAGACGAAATCGTTCTGCACGTGAACGCCGACGAAAGCGTCGTCTTAGAGCTCAGGCAGTTGCTTCTCAAACCTTGCAATCCCCAAAAACACATTCAGCCAACATTATCCCATTTTCTCCTCAGCCGACGATTGAGCCGAAATCTCCTAAACATAAGATGCATGATGGTCTTGATCCTGTGCGAGTTAAAGATCCTATTTTTATAAATCTTGATGATGATATAGATGAAAATATTATTCATGATGAAAAGGTTACTTCTTTACATTCTGATAGTGAATATGAATATGTTGATGTTTATAACCATTTATCTAATGCATTTTCTAAAGCACTTATCCTAGCTCCTAGACAAGAACACCGTGGCTTGGGATATAAACATAGCCCTTGTTTGGATCTTGTGATAGCTCCATCTGCTATGTTGGATGTTCCTCCTCTAGCGTGTTTCCTGCCTTCCCGAAACATTGAACAGCAAGATCGGGGGGTAGATGACATGCTAGACTAGTTCATTAGCATAGCAGATTCTCTCCTCCTCTCTTTTGTCACTTCTTCTATGTGGTATTCTCATTCTTCTATTTGTTGTCCTTAGTGTTGTCTACTTGAGGATGATGCAAAGCATTGAGATCTTTTGGTCTCTCTCATGTTGACTCAAAAGACACATGTGTTCCCTTCTTCTAGGTGACCTTCCTTGATTGGGGAATGAAGAACAATTATGCATACATACATATGATATACATGAATTATCATATAGCATACTGACCCCGAGGAAAGCGAAGTCACCTTGTGCTTTGTGTTTTGTGTTTATTATCCTTGGGCTTATCTCACACTTGGGGGCTAAATCCTTGCGATAACGTGCTCCTTTCCTTTCTCATTTCTTATATGTATCACTACCTTAAAGCAATCACCCCCGGTGAGGCATGTGCGATCGCTTTAACGTAGGGGGGCATACATCCCGTTCATATCTTTTCAAGATACTTGAAAATTTCTTGACAAATTTAGCTTTGCCTTGAAAATTTTTGATATCTTTCTTGCATGACTCATAGTGAGGGAACCTTACTACTAACAGTCATGGTTCTCCCTCGTGATCTTCCCTTTTACTTTGTCAATCTAAGTCGTAAGATCCTTAGTCCACTGGGGGCTTGGTGTATCTTGCCTCCTTGACATGGTGAAAGGTTTTCAATGTTGTTTCCTTGTACTTTACCGAAAGTATGAGCGTACGCTTATACTCTCGCTAAAGTGGGGGCTAAATGTAGCGTCCTAAAATTGCAACACTTGCAATTTCGACCGCATTTGGGTCTTCACGATGGCGATGCAACACGGAACCTGAATGGAAACCCCGAAACTTGTTCATGACATCAAAAACTGCATTTCTCAGCACCCTGGCCTGATCCTCCTTGCACCCTGCTGCCCCTGGAGGTGGGACCATGGCGCCCAGCGCCCTGGTCCCTGGCCCTATTTTGGGCCCGGTCTCCTATGGGGCTTCAGGTCTTTATGTTTGCAATTTGGAAAATAGTACTTCCTGGTCGGCCCAAGGTCAGAAAAATCAGTCTTTTAACCCTAATTGACAAGTATATAAACTACATTTCCTCTCCCATTTTGAGGAGGAAGGATATATGGGTACAAGATGCGGAAACGATATTCAAACATTCAAGCATTCAAGCATTCAAGCTTTCAAGCATTTCCTTCAAGCAATTGATCATTCTATGTCTCCATTCAAGGCTAAGTGTTGCATTCAAGGCAAGGATTCAACCATTGAAGAGGAGATCACATATCACATACAACATACAGCATACAACAACATCTACACCTTCGCATGTAAGAATTCAAACATTCTTACAACAAGGTACTAGTACTTGTTTTACATTACAATCATTTACATTTACAGCAATTTCTCATTTCTTGGTTAATTCCAAAACCGGGGTTTGACCTAAGGGCAAACCCCTCATCCCTAACCCCCCAATTGTCCTCTCTTTTCTGTGTGTAGGTTGCAGGTATGCAGCTGTAATTGAAGATCTAGAATCCTTGTGCAGAGACGAACAGATCCCCCTTTGTTTTGCAGATTTTTCGGAGGACCGTGTGCACACCGGGCGCCATCGTCCCGTCAACTTTTGCTCAAATTTGCAGAAAAGCACCGTCTCGACATTTTACTGCTAATTCCAGGTCCGCAGCTTCATCCCATATCCCTATCTCTGTTTATAAGTGAATCTTTCCTACTTTACATGCATTCATAGTTCAATCTTTCTATCTACATTCTTTACAAAAGAGGGTATCCTTGATGTCTTGACCCTTGAAACTCATATAGAATCCAATCTTGCATTGCGTGGGATTGGATCTTGTAGGTTTCAACCCCTCTTTTGAATGTAAAGTCTCCCATAAGTGAAAACCATCAACCCTAGTGACTCTCCCTTCTCTCTCCTTGGAGTTGGGGAGGAGAAAACAACTAGGGTTCGATTTTTCCGCTTTACAAGAATAAATAACAATCAGAGAATAAATACCATCCACATGACACCAAGATTTGTATGTGGAAAACCCGGTAAATGGAAAAACCACGGTGGGAAGCCTACCCACAATCAGATAATACTTCTGTAGTAAGTATGTGATTACAATTGAGGGGCCTGCACTTGCAGGAAGGCCAATAGCCTAGAGCACACTACTCATCATGAAAGGAGTCTCACTGACTACATAAAAAATATAGACTACAATCATGAGGAAAGAATGAAATGCAAAGATAGCATCTCCTATGCCTGAATACATTTCTGGTTAAGCTCAATACCAGAGGACTAAATCCTCTTACAACCCAACTCAATCACCAATGATCGACCAAATCCTCTGCCTAAATGATTATTACATTATTCAATCCTATTACATTCCATAATCCATTCCTATATGATCTACAATGAGATCTTACATCATATATATACAAACCCTTGACCACAAACAATAAGTTTGGCCAGAAGACAATAAAACAATTACAAAATTACAAAACATTTCATCCTGAGACCAAACAAATAATATCCAACCCATAAGACATCCCAGAAACACATCGAGAGGTCAAATCCACACATTACATTAAGTCGGTCCATAACCTAGATAATATCGGGACCCAATATAGGTCCACACACGCTAAAGCAATGATCTCAATCAACCAAGTTTTGAACATGATCACCATCAGCATCCCAAATCTCTACTAGAAGTTGCACCAACACCACTTATGCATAGCATCAAAGATCTTCAACAATTATTTGTCAATGAAACCCTCGTTGGAACAACAAACCAAGCTTGCCAACATATAGGATAGCATCCGATCACCAGATCAAAACCAACTGACTAAACATGAATCTGAGTAGCATGAATAAGCCAATTCCATAACCCAAACATACCAGAGTATACCGGATCATACCGGATCATGATTTAATCCAACCAGAAACCAAACATCTTACCGAGACTAGAAGGATGTCGGTAAAGCAACCAAAACAGCTAGTGTTGACATCAATGACAAAACATCAATATAACACATAATCAATTCCTCCAAATGGTCAACATATGTAACGTGTTGGAGGATGTTCCTGATGCGTTACCAACAGGAATTAATAATTGGTTTACATTGTTTTCAGCCTAAGCCGACTTGGTTGATCATTGGATTGCGGGTTTATGTTATGAATTTATTGTATTATCTTTTAGGTGGCCAACCTAATTGTTTAGGTCCTAGGTTGGTATAAATATGATGTAAGATCTCTTTGTAGATCATGGGCATATGGGATTATGGATATAGGATTATATGTGTGTGAATAATGTTGTAATCATATTTAGAGGTTTTGGTTGATCATAGGTGATCGAATTGGGTTTATGGAAGAGGTTTAAGACCTCTGGTATTGAGCTTAACTAGAACTGTACTGAGGCATAGGAGATGCTATCTTTGTAGTTCATTCTTCCTTTCGGATTTTAGTCTGGATTTATTTTGTAGTCAGTGAGGTTTCTTTTGTGATGAGCAGTGCCCTCTAGGTTGTTGGCCTTCCTGCATGTGCATGCCCCTCATTTTGTAATCACATACTTACTGCAGAAGTATTATCTAGTTGTGGGTAGGCTTCCCATCATGTTTTTTCCCTTTATCGGGTTTTCCATGTACAAATATTGGTGTCATGTGTTCTTGATGGATGGTAACTGTTCTGTGATTTATGTTTATGTTTAATTGCTATATCACTTATTCCGGTATTTGGTTTATGTGTTCTGGTAATAAGGATTTGAATTCTTGAAGTTCTATAATCAGGTGACAATTGATTCACTCCACCCTGTCAAGTGTCCTATGGTTATATGAGTTGTCTAACAAGACCAATTAAATAAATAAAATATTTATTTAATTTAGGGAAAGGATAATATAAATAAATAAAAAATATTTATTTAAATAAGGAAAGGCTAGAAAAGGATAAATGAATTAATTAAATAAATATAAATCTAATTAATTAATAGAAGACTTAGGATAAAATAAATAAATATTTATTTAATTAGACTAGGACAATTTTAGATGTCTACAATTTGCATGCCATTAAACTCTATATTGTATTATAAATTTAAGGTTGAACATGTTTATATGATTAAAAGTACTTATTTTAGTTTTAGAAAAATGATTTGATATTTTCATCTAGAATTACCTTCTATTCCCAACATGAACAATTGTCTTGAAGATGATCTGAATTGTCATATGAAGCTCAACTAAAACATCACTATATTGATCTATTTAATTATTATGGAATATGAATAATTGTCTTGAAGATGATCTGAATTGTCATATGAAGCTCAACTAAAACATCACTTTATTGATCTATTTAATTTATTTTTTTTCATTTAATGAAATCAATCTTTTTGGTTTATTCTTTTATTATTTTCTCATTTTCTTTTTTCTTTCTATTCTTGACCTAACATTGATATCAAAGTATAGGCTAATTTTTCATCCTGCATTTTTTACCATTTGTCCATTATTTTATCTTTATAGTCACATGTACCTTCTTATTAGTATTTTTTACATTTCTCATGACTTCATCTGATCAACAAGATTTTACTAAATGTAAAGTATACTTTTCTTTGATAAGACCTTTGTCAATAACAAGATCAAATTGTTAGTGTAGGTTTTTTATAATTATTTTTCCTACACACTATTAAGCATACTTAGGTTATATTAGGATGGTTATTATGAGGACACATGACATAATCCTACAATTGCACGTGTCATTCACACCCATATTTAGGTAGTTGAATGTCACACCCTCTTTTGGATTTATTACCCACCTCCCCATAACCATTTGTTTGTATTTACCTGAGTTGGTTTGACACATTTTGGCATTTTCCAAGTAGGCACAACTCCCACCTAGTTTGGTTATTTAGGAGTTATTATTCCTATTGGAATTATTTGCTCATATTTTCCTATATAATCAGCACTCACCTCTCCCTTATGAGCTAATTCAGATGAGCACATATCAGCTCAATTAGTACAAGGGAGTGATGATCCATATTGTATCAATTGGAGTCTGATAATATCATTTGTAGACACCTAAAAATGTCTCATTGATCATGCATTAATTATTCGTCTTTATTAACTAATTTTTTTTTAATTATTTAATTAAGCTAATTATTTATTCTTCTAAATCATCACTCTTCATCTTACTAATTACTCAATTTCTATTTAACCTATTCCTAATATTAATTAAATATTTTTATTTAATTAATTATGATTTAATACTGCTTACTCTTGAATGAGATTCTTGTTTGCTTTCCCAACTGAAATTCTTTACATACCGGATTATAAGGTTTCACAATCTTAGGAAAATCTCTAACAGCTTGAATATAACTTATCTTAATCATGCAGTCAAAATTAACATGACACATCCTTCTATGCCACAACCAACTTTCATCTATCTGAGCAATCAAACAATTTTTCTCACCAACATTCAAATGAAAGATATTACCTTTAGTCTTAGTTCCTGATGCAATCTCTATACCAGAGGCATTCACAATCTTGCATTTACCATTCTTGAATTGAAAATCATATCCCTTATCAACTATCTGTCAAACACTCAAAAGGTTATACTTCAAACCTTCAATATATAAGACATGATCAGTATTATGTTTACCATCAAGAGAAATAAAACCTCTACCACTAATTACACAAGCTTTATCATCTCCAAATCTTACTATACCACCATCATACTTCTCCATATTCACAAATTTACTTTTATCAGCTGTCATATGATGTGAACAACCGTTGTCAATTATCCATTCATCTTTCTCTTCAATCTTTGCAGCCAAAGATTTCTCCTCAACAATGCAGCTTGTAGAATCCACTAGTACAAGATTATCTTCCTTGATAGCAATAAATACAAATTCATCTTCTGAATTCCCATTCTCAGACTCTTCATTTGTTACACCTTCATCAACAACATAATAATATTTCTTTTGATATTTGTACTTCCGGTTAGGATTATAGGGCTTATCATACTTGTCATTTCTCTCATATCTATCATGCGTATCATACTTTGACATTCTTTCAGGACACCTAGAAGTAAAATGTTTGATCTTATTACAAGAGAGACATTTCAAAGGTAACTTCCTATCATACTTACCAGCTCCCTTAGGAAATCTTTAAGAAATAAGTGCTTCAAGCTCATTAAGCTCTCTTTCCTGTTCTTCCATCTCTCTCATTTCTCTTTCATATATGGAAACCCTAGATGAAATTTCTCTCGGATCATACTCCTACTTCCTAGATACAGAGGCTTTAAATGCAGTCTCATATTTACCATGTGATTCTCCAAATTCACTCAGCTCAAATGCAACAAGTTTACCAACCAGCGTGTCTCTTATCACAGTGGTCATAGTCTGGATCTCATCAATAGCAACAACTTTAGGTTTGTAAGCAGCAGGCAAGGATCTTAGCACTTTAGCAACAATCTCATCTTCTTCAAGAGTTCCACCGACACATTTGATGTTCATGACAAGTTCATTTACTTTACCATAAAGATGATATGTTCTCATCTTATCCCATCTTTATCATCTCATACTTTCCTTTTAAACTCTGTAGTTTAGCAACTTTGGCATGAATATATGCTTCCTACAAATTCTCTAACTTTTCCCAGATGTCATGTGTAGTCTGCAATCCCATCACATTAGTCATCTCTGAATCGATCAAGGCACTCAGTAATGCTTCTTTATCTCTTATGTTATGTTCAGCATCCTTGATCTCATTTGTAGTAATCAGACCATTCTGAGGAACATTGTAGGTATTCTTTGTAATCTTCCAATAGTCATCTCCAAGATACTTCAAATGACACTCCATCTGGTCCTTCCATACAGTGTAATTGCTTCCATCAAATCTCAAACTCTCTTTCTTGAAAACATGGGTTTCCATCCCAGATCTCCTCAAGCGGTCAAGCTTCTTTTGAAAGATCTAGCTCTGATACCAATTGTTGGCAATAATAATGAAGGAAAACTGAGAAGCGGGGGGGGGGGGGGGGGTGAATTAGTTTTCACTGGATATTACAATTTAAGCACAACTTCATATAAAGTCAATTGCAGCAAGAACAAATATAATCACAATAACAACAACACACATAACACCAATATTTTGACGTGGAAAACCCGGTTAAGGGAAAAACCACAGTTGGAACCTACCCACAATAAAATGATACTCTAAAGGAGTATGTGAAAATATTACAATGGGGAACACACATGCATTCAGGCACACTGCCTAGATTTCACTACTCAAAAATAAGAAGGGCTACAACCCTAAGGAAGGCTCACTACCTCACAAAGATCAGACAACCATCCAGATTACATGAAATGAAATAATAGCATCTCCAAATGCCTGATGACAGTTTCAATTAAGCACATTTGTCTGCCTTATAATACTCTTTGCTCTACAGTTCTCACTAAAAGATGAATTTGCTTGTTCACACATACACCATTCTATGATAATGCAGACACAACACCGATATCCAAATTACATGAATATGACACCTATTCATACAAATCATCAACCTTGACTACAAGTTCAGCTCAACCCTTAAGACCTAATTACATCACACGATACATAGATCAACCACCAGATTAATACAATTCCATGATGACATAGCATGGACCCAAATCAAATCCACGAACATGCAACACCACTAGAAATCTCACCAAGATCATCCGCAACACCCTACACCACCGAAAATGTCGCATAACATGAAGAACATCACCAAACCCATAAGATCCTCAATAACATGCACAATGATCAATGCGGACTAGAAAAACAAGTAGAAAATGATTAAGAAACATCAACAAGCATGTTAGATCATCTGCAATAGTTGCACCAACACCACTAAATCAAATCTTCATCGATCAACATGTTGATACTCAAACAACAGCAACTAGGACTAGAAAGATAACTTGCAAAGTGGCAAATCATGAACCATCTGAATTGAAGATAAAGATGAATATCCCAAACACTCTCCCAAATCTGCAACTCAAGATATAATCATTCTAGAGCACAACGGATCAAATACCAGAACACTGTAACACTGAACACTGAAAAACCAATCCTCATATTAGAATCCATAACTCAATCAAATCATCACATAGCATCATGAAACCAACACTGAATCAACTAGAGATACTTCATTACTGAAATCACAAATCCACACAAGCACATTTGCAACATACCAACTAAAACAACCAAACCAACTCTCTACAATATAAGAACACATGAATATGATGACACCAATGACAACAACATATCCTCGTAGTAGTAATATCCAACAATCTCCCACTTTGGCATTGATGGAAATATATGGATGTGAAAAACAATCAATGTGAAGAAAGAAATCAACACCAACAATCTCCCCCTGAGATCATGCACACAAAGCTTCCAAGATAAGGTTGTTTTTCACATGCTTCTCTCTCCCTTTGACAACAATGCCAAAGACACATATAGATCATGCATCTCTACCTATAAGAAGGAAAATCTCTCCCCCTTAGGATAAACTCACAAATCTGAACCACACACTAACTACTTCTACTGAGTAGCAGCACCTATTCATCAATCTAGATAAGAAGATAAGACTATGAAGTCCACCGGATTGATGCATCTAAATGCATCTAGTTCTCATCAGGAGGAGTAGAGACCCCTAACTTATCTCTCAGATATACAAATTTATTTGCAGGCAAAGGCTTAGTAAAGATATATGCAATCTTATCCTTTGTAGATACATACTCCAATTTAACTTCTTCCTCACTAACTTTCTCCCTCAATAAGTGATACTTGATTGATATATGCTTTGTTTTAGAATGCAGTACCGATTCTTGGAAATATTAATAGCACTTGAACTATCATAATATATAACAATAGTCTCATCATAAACAACTCTAATGTCCTTCAACATTTTCTTCATCCAAACTACCTAAGTACAGTTGCTAGCAGCAATAATGTATTCAGCTTCTACAATAGATAGAGAAATGGCATCTTGCTTCTTACTTGCCCAAGAAACCAGCGCCTTTCCCAAAAAGAATGCTCCACTGGTAGTGCTTTTCCATTCATCAACATCAGTATAAGCACATAACATGAGATCATCATTCTTCAGATATCACAAACCATAGTCAACTATCCCCTTCAAGTACCTAAAAATCCTCTTTACAACAGTATCATGACTTTCTTTAGGATCAACTTGAAATCTTGCATGAGGATAAACAACGTGCATAATATCTGATCTAGTCTGAGTCAAGTATAGCAATCCACCAACCATAGATCTCTATAATTTCTTATTAACTTTTGGAGATCCATCATGCTTAGACAACTTGCATCCAGTCACCATAGGAGTTCCAACAGGTTTGGAGTTATCTAACCTGAACTTCTTCAATAATTCCTTCACATACTTGGATTGAGAAATGAAAATGCCTTTATCAGTCTGTGTAATTTGCAATCCTAAGAGGAATTTCATCTCACCTATCATAAACATCTCAAAATCTTTTTGCATATCATCAACCTCATACTCAAAACATCATCTCCTCCAAAAATAGTGTCATCGACAAAAACTTCAACAGTCAAAATATTCTCATTATCAACCTTATAGTATAAATTACTATCAACAGTACCTTTACATAATCCCAACTTCATCAAAGACCTGTCCAATCTAGCATACCAATCTCTAAGGGCTTGTTTGAGTCCATACAATGTTTTCTTCAATCTGCATACCATATCTCCTTCATCTAATAATGAAAACCCATCTGGTTGCTCAATATAGACTTCCTCTTCCAAATCACCATTCAAGAAGGCTGACTTCACATCCATCTGATATACCTTGAAATTCTCATAAACAACATATGCAAGAAGTAATCTAATAGCTTCAATTCTAGCTACTAGAGAAAAAGTCTCCTCATAATCAATTTCTTCCATCTGTGAGAATCCCTTACATACCAATATTACTTTGTTTCTATCCATCATTAGATTCATTCAATTTATTTCTGAATGCCCATTTTGTACCAATCACATTCTTGTCTTTTGGTCTCGGAACAAGTTCCCATGTATTGTACTTCTCAATCTGATTCAACTCTTCTTCCATAGCTTTTATCCAATTCTCATCTTTACAAGCTTCAACAACATCTTTAGGTTCAATCGTGGAAATCAAACATATCTCTTCAGCACCAATCCTTCTCCTAGTCATCACAACTATATTTTTATCACCTATAATCTTATTTTCTGATTGATTTAATCTCACATACCTTGGAGTCTTTTGATTATTATGATTCTTAGGTTCTTTAACTTCTTCACCAACGAAAGTAGTATCTGCATTAACTGTCTTTACCAAATCATTATACTTTAGGCTCTCAATATGCACTTGCTTTGAAATAACATCCTGATCATCAAACTCAAACTCATATCTGCATGCTCTAATCTACTTTCCATGATATTTATCAACCTTCACATTTGCACTTTTCACTATCTTTCTCAATCTCTTATTGTAACACTGGTAGGCCTTGCTCTTAGTATAATAACCAAAGAAGATTCCTTCATCACATCTTGCATCAAACTTTCTTATATCTTCATCTCTTTTGATATAACATTTTCTTCCAAAAATTCTAAAATATCTAACTGTAGGAACATGACCAAACCATAACTCATAAGGAGTCTTATCGGAATCACCTTTTATATGCACCCGATTGAATGTATATACAACAATGCTAACAACTTCTCTCCAAAAGTTCTTAAGAACATTCCCTTCAATCAACATAGTCCTAGCAGCATCAAAAATAGTTTTGCTCTTCCTTTCAACAACTCTATTCTACTAAGGGGTTCTAGGAGCAGGCAACTGTCTTCTAATTCTATGATTTTCATAAAATGATTCAAACTCATCGGATGTGAATTCTCCTCCTTTGTCAGATCTCAAACATTTCAGCTTCAATCCTGTCTCTATCTCCACCTTTGCTTTGAATATCTTGAATTTCTCTAGTGCATCTGGTTTCTCCCTTAGAAAGGTAATACACATCATTCTAGAATATTCATCAATCAACAAGATGAAATACCTATCACCCTACATACTTCTCACTCTTGTAGGAGAACACAAATTAGTATGCACAAGATCTAATAATCCATTAGATGTATATTGCTTACTGTTGAATGAGATTCTTGTTTGCTTTCCCAACTGGCATTCTTTACATACCAGATTATAAGGTTTCACAATCTTAGGCAAATCTGTAATAGGTTGAGTAGAGCTTATCTTAGTCATGTAGTCAAAATTAACATGACACATCCTTCTATGCCACAACCAGCTTTCATCTATCTGAGCAATCAAACAACTTTTCTCACCAACATTCAAATGGAAAATATTACCTTTAGTCTTAGTTCCTAATGCAATCTCTATACTAGAGGTATTCACAATCTTGCATTTACCATTCTTGAATTACAAATTATATCCCTTATCAACCATCTATCCAACACTCAAAATATTATACTTCAAACATTCAACATATAAGACATCATCAGTATTATGTTTACCATCAAGAGAAATAGAACCTATACCACAAATTACATAAAGCTTTATCATCTCCAAATCTTACTATACCACCATCATACTTGTCCATATTCACAAATTTACTTTTACCACCTATCATATGATGCAAACAGGAATTGTCAGTTACCCATTCATCTTTCTCTTTAATCCTAACAACCAAAGCTTTCTCCTCAACAATGCAACTTGTAGAATCCACTGGTACCAGATTATCTTCCTTCATAGCATAAATAAAAATTCATCTTCTGAATTCCTATTCTCAAAATCTTCATCTATTACACCTTCATCAATAGCATAATAACATTTCTTCTGATATTTGTATGTTGAGGTAGACTTATAGGTCTTATCATACTTGTCATGCCTCTCATATCCATCACGCTTATCATACTTTGACATTATTTTAGGACACCTAGAAGAGAAATATTCTATCTTATTACAAGAAAACATTTCAAAGGTAACTTCCCATCATACTTACCAGCTCACTTAGGCAATCTCCAAGCAATAAGTGATTCAAGCTCATCGAACTCTCTTTCTTGTTCTTCCACCTCTTTCATATCTGGAAACCCTACATGAACTTCCTTGCAGATCATACTTTTGCTTCCCGGATACAAAGACTTTAAATGCAGTCTTATATTTACCATGTGATTCTCCACATTCACTCAACTCAAAAGAAGCAAGTTTACCAACAAACATGTCTCTTGTCACAGTGGTCACAGTTTGAATTTCATTAATAGCAATAACTTTAGGTTTGTAACCAAGAGGCAAAGATCTCAGCACTTTAGCAATGATCTCATCTTCTTCAAGAGTTCCACCGACACATCTAATGTTCATGACAGGTTCATTTACTTTAGCCATAAAATATGATATGTTCTCATCTTCTCCCATCTTTAGCATCTCATTCTTTCCTTTCGAACTCTGCAGTTTAGCAACTTTGACATGTTTATCTCGTTCATACAAAGTCTCTAACTTTTCCTAGATCCCATGTGCAGTCTGCAATCCCATCACATTAGTCATCTCTAACTCGGTCAGGGCACTAAGCAATGCTTCATTAGCTCTTATGTTATGTTCAACATCCTTGATCTCATTTGTAGTAACCGGACCATTATGAGGAACATTATAGGTATTCTTTGTAATATTCGAATAGTCATCTCCAAGACACTTGAAATGACACTCCATCCCGTGCTTCCATACAGTGTAATTGCTTACATCAAATCTTGCACTCTCTTTCTTTAAAATGTAGGTTTCCATCCTGGATCTCCTCAAGTGGTCAAGCTTCTTTCGAAGGATCTAGCTCTGATAGCAATTGTTGGCAACAACAATGAAGGAAAAGTGAGAGGGGGGGTGAATCAGTTTTCACTGGATCTTACAATTTAAGAACAACTTCCTATCAGATGAATTGCAACAACAAAAAAGATAACAACAACACACATAAAACCAAGATTTTGACTTGGAAAACCCGGTTAAGGGAAAAACCACTATGGGAACCTACCCACAATAAAATGATACTCTGAAGTAGTATGTGAAAATATTACAATGGGGAATGCACATGCATTCAGGCACACTGCCTAGAGCTCACTACGCAAAAATAAGAAGGGCTACAACTCTAAGGAAGGTTCACTACCTTACAAAGATCAAACAACAATCCAGATTACATGAACTGAAAGATTAGCATCTCCAAATGCTTGATGATAGTTCGAGTTAAGCACATTTGTCTGGCCTGCAACACTCTCTGCTCTACACTTCTCACCAAAAGATGAATTCACTTATTTGCACATACACCACTCTCTGATAATGTAGACACAACACTGATATTCAAAATTACATGAATATGACACCTATTTATACAAATCATCAACCTTGACTACAAGGTCGGCTCAACCCTTAAGACATAATTACAAAATTATATCACATGATACATAGATCAACCACTAGAACAATACAATGTCATGATGACATATCTGATAACTCAATGATGAACGGATAGTACCAAACTAGTACTGAGAGGGGGGGGTGAATTAGTATAGAAAAAAACACATTCCTAAAACTGGTTTGTCAGCAGACACTACACTTTGACAAACAAAGAGTAACACCGGTCTTAAACAGAGTACAACCGGCAAAACCCAGAATAACTGAGACAAGCATAAAATGGTTGACACTTATCTTTTCATACAATCTAATACTTCATTTCCATTTCACCCTAGTGCATGAACAGGTAATCTATCATCAAAAACATATGAACAGCTAGATCAACATGATTTACTGTCAGACATAGGACACTGAACCATCACATGAAAACATCACACATGACACATAGATTTTTCACGTGGAAACCCAACTGGAAAAAACCATGGTGGGGATGAATACCCACAAGTTGTTGTGAACTCTTTTGAAGTCTTCTATGTTAGGAGCCTTTTCCAGTTAAAGACTGATACAATAGGTTCTGTTAGGAACCGATCCTATTAGGGATCACCTGGTTAAGGGTTAAACCCTGTTAAAGGTTACCTTGTTAGAGGATTTCGAGAACTCAATGGTTTTGAGTCACCCTATTAAAGGATTTACAATAAGCCGGTTAAAGCTACCCTATTAAGGGATTTCCCAACTATTGAAGTGGTTAGAGATCAACAGGTATTACAATGTGTAGCGTCCTAAAATTGCGACACTTGCAATTTCGACCGCATTTGGGTCTTCACGATGGCGACGCAACACTAAACCTGAATGGAGACCCCAAAACTTTCTCATGACACCAAAAACTGCATTTTTCCAGCACCCTTCCTGATCCTCCTTGCACCCTGTTGTCCCGGGAGGTGGGACCAGAGCGCCCAGCGCCCTGGTCCCCCAGGACCATGGTGCCCAGCGCCCTGGTCCCTGGTCCTATTTTGGACCCGGTCTCCTATGGGACTTCGGGCCTTTTTGTTTGCAAATTGGAAAATAACATTTCCTGGTCGGCCTAAGGTCGGGAAAATCAGTCTTTTAACCCTAATTGGCAAGTATACAAACTACATTTCCTCTCCCATTTGAGGGGGAAAAGGACAGATGTGTACAAGACGCGAAAACAATATTCAAGCATTCAAGCATTCCTTCAAGCAATTGATCATTCTAAGTCTCCATTCAAGGCTAAGTGTTGCATTCAAGACAAGGATTCAACCATTGAAGAGGAGATCACATACTACAACACACAACATACAACATACAACAACATCTATACCTTCGCATATAAGGATACAAACATCCTTACAGAAAGGTATTAGTACTTGTTTTACATTATAGTCATTTACATTTACAGCATTTCTCATTTCTTGGTTAATTCCAAAACCGGGGTTTGACCTAAGGGCAAACCCCTAATCCCTAACCCCCCAATCGTCTTCGCTTTTCTGTGTGTAGGTTGCAGGTACGCGGCTGAAATTGAAGATCTGGAATCCTTGTGCAGAGACGAACAGATCCCCCTTCGTTTCATGGATTTTTCAGAGGAACGTGTGCACACTGGGCGCCATCGTCCCGTCAACTTTCGCTCAAATTTGCAGAACGGCACCGTCTCGACATTTTACTGCTAATTCCAGGTCCGCAGCTTCATACCATATCCCTAACTCAGTTTATAAGCGAATCTTTCTCACTTTCTATGTATTCCTAGCTTAATCTTTCTATCTACATTCTTTTCAAAAGAGGGTATCCTTGCTATCACAACCCTTGAAACTCATATAGAATCCAATCTTGCATTGCGTGGGATTGGATCTTGTGGGTTTCAACCCCTCTTTTGAATGTAAAGTCTCTCCTGAGTGAAAACCATCAACCCTAGTGACTCTCCCTTCTCTCTCCTTGGAGTTGGGGAGGGGAGAACAACTAGGGTTCGATTTTTCCGCTTTACATTTTGGTGAACCCGACGTGAATCATCCTTTCTGATTATTCATAGTTAGATCTGAAAATTGGATTCCTTGATTACATTTCCATGTTTGATCTTTTGCAAAATTTTAGAGGTTAATTGCATAAAAACCCTAAATTTTCTTTTTAAGTAATTAAACTTGTGAAATGTTTAATTGTTGATGCTTGTTTCAGATCTGCCCTTCTATTACAAATTATCAATTCATATTTGTGCGTTAATTTTGAAAATTAAGTGGTTAAGTGTCAAAGCCCTAATTTTTGAAACCCTCTTGATTCAACCTTTGTCCGACAATTTCACTGATCAAAACATTTCCAAATCAGCTGTAACTTTGGATTCCGCAATAAAATCATAATATCTTTCATCCCTGAAAATTTGGAAAAAAGTTGCGAGGACCGTGTGCACCCCGAGCGCCATCGTCCCCGACATTTTTTTCGAAATTTCGGGAGCTAGATCTTACTGTATTTTTCTGCTAAAATCCAGAATTTTGGCTGATTTTATCAATTTTAACACCTTCAAAATTAAAGTCAAAGTTGGTCTAGTGATTGCTTGGATTGAGGCTTCTAATCATTCAAATTGTTGAAATTGAAATTCATGTCAAAATTGTGTTTCTTACTGTCCTAAATCTGAAAAGTGTGTTGGCGTTCATTCAAAATTTCAGTGATTTATCCAAATTTTTGCAGTTTGTGACTTTTGAAATTAAGTGCTTAATTACAACAACTTTGATTTCCGCTTTCAAAATTGAATTTTTGCGTGAAATTGAGTCAACTTTCAAATTTCAAAACTTACATTACTTTTGGTATTCCCTCTAAAATCATAAAATTCAAAATTTCAGTTTCCCTCTCTTTTTCAAAATTCAAATTTTGCATTTTTCGACAATCTTGGTAGGGTTCAATTTTGAGATTGCAACTTTAATTTGGCCTATCTACAGATTGTAAAATCACTCAATTTTTTCAGGTTAGCTGTAAAATCATCATAACTTTCATCCCTGCAAATTTTGAAAAAAGTTGCGAGGACCGTGTGTACCCCGAGCGCCACGGTCCCGGACATTTTTTCCGAAATTTCGGGAGATTGTCCTGATTGTATTTAATAGCTTAAATCTAGAAGATTGGCTGGTTTTACTGAAATTTGCTACCTCTAAAATTCAAAATCTTCTCTCTTTCTTTAGTGCATGAGTTTTACAACAATAAGCCCTACCTACACTATTCCCGTTAGACGAAGCCTTAGAATTAAGTCCTTCCAAGGTTTAATTATTGAGGAGATGGAACCTAATTTGAATGGTCTTTTTAATGAGGACATGGGTAATTCCTCTAATCCTCTTAATGATGAAGAAGCTCTCCATGAGGTTTCTGTAGAACAACTTTCAAAATTGGATAACCAATTTGATGATTTTCGACAGTGGATGTCTCAAGAATACCCTGATAGTCAAGCTCTTCCTTTAATTGAGGGTCTAAAACGTATGCTTCAAAGTGACAAGAATGGAATTGATATTTTGCGTGGTATTGCACAAATTGTGGATTCAAATGTGATGCCTATGAAAAGTTGTGCCGAAACCTTAGGTTATACACAACCTCCTACTCAAGACAATCATTCTATTCCTTTGACGACTTCTATTGCTAGTATACCTACTTTTACATCAAACATAATGACTACTTCAACACAAGACATTCCTCCTATGATCACCAGTCATGGGGGCAATCCCTCTTCTTCAATCAACCCTCTTCCTTCATTCAATCCAACTTCTTCATTCATTCCTTCAGTGAGTGTTCCTCTTATATCTCCACAAATGAACATGACGCAAGGGGGCAATTCATTTAACCATTCCATTCCTCCTTGTAGTGTTCCTCCTGTCCAATCATCTATGACTAACTATCATAGTGTCCCACCACCTTACTCTCTACCTTCTTTCAATAACATAACACCTCCATCACAATCTAACACGTCTAATATGAACTCTTCGACTGAAGAGACCATTAACAATATTGCACAAACTGTCTCTTCTTTACAGCAACAAATTGTCTCTATGAATCAATCTAAGTTTAGTGTGCCCACATTTGATGTTGCGAGCCCACTTTCTCTTGATATTGTTTGAGCTATTCCCCCTAAACATGTTGAAATTCCGCATTTGGAGCTTTATAATGGTAAGGGTGATCCTCTAACACATGTTAAGACCTTTCAAACAATATGTACTGATTTTGCTTATGACCAAAGGTTGCTTGCAAAACTGTTTACTAGAACATTAAGAGACAAAGCCCTACAATGGTATTGCTCGTTGCCTTCCTATTCTATTACTTCTTTCGAACAACTTGCAAATGCTTTCATTCAACAATTTCAAAACAATATAAGTCCTAAAGTTACTTTGATTGATTTAATGCATTGTAAACAAGGTGTTAAAGAAAAAGTGACTGATTTCTTTGGTAGATATAAGCATTGTATGCTCAAATTTCTTTTCCAGTGCCTGACAATGATATTCAAAGAATCTTCATTTCTAATTTACAAAAAGATATTAGAGAAAAACTCCTGTTTTCTGAGTTTACTTCTTTCCAACAGTTGTGCGCAACTCTTCACAATTATCAACTGACTGTGAGTCAAATGGAACAATCACATCCTATGGCTCCGAGTGATAAGGGTGATAGTAGTCAACAACCATTTGGGAAGTTTAAACCGAACAGAGATTCCATCAAATTCAATGAAAACATCATCAACAACAATGTAAATGCAGCATCAGGTGTGTCTCCTATTTCTAAGTTTTTCAAGAAAGAAAGAAAGTTTACTCCTTTGAATGAATCATTGCATAGTATTATGAATAAGTTATTGGAACAAAATGTGCTTACTCTTCCTCCTATAAGGCAAATTGATCCTGCAAAGATTACTTCACCTTATTTTGATAACAAATCTTTTTGTCAATTTCATCGTCATCCTGCGCATGATACTGAAAAATGTTTTTCTTTGAAGGGTAAAATTCAAGATTTGATTGATAATAATACTATCTCTATTTCTAGAGTGAATGATAAAGGCAACACATCTGTAGCTCCTCCTAACCAAAATCTTCAGATTTTTACTGATCCATTGCCTTCTCATACCTCTAATACGATTGATACTACTGATTCCTCTGTCTCACCTGATGATCTTGTGTCCATGACTCCGAATGTGATTAACTTTGTGGAGCAGCAGAAAATCCCTAAAGAACCTTCCATCACATTTGATTCCAGTGAAACTATCAGGGCACCTGATGGTCTTTTATATATAGTTGCAAAAGTCAAGAATACACCTTGTCGTGGAGTGCTTATTGATCCTTCTTGTATGATTAATGTCATTACTGAAGAATTTCTTTTTACTTTGCAATTGAATCAAGTAATCTATGACGAAACAAATGTGGTTGTGAAATTATTTGATGCATTTTCTTCTCCTACAATTGGTTCTATTACATTATCTATTGAGGTCCATAACAAATCCCTTGATGTGGACTTTGCTATTATTCCATCATCCGAACAATTTAGTGTGAAGCTAGGCTATCCTTGGCTATCTTCCATGAAAGCTATTGCTTCTCCTATTCACAAGTGTCTAAAATTTCCCCATAATGGTGAAGTTGTTACTGTCAATCATAGTCTCTTTAAACTAGCTGAATGAACTTCTAGCGTTCCTATTGATTACTTTTGGCCTAAACAATTCCAATCTCTTCCTCCGCGAAGTGATCATCTTTTCAAATCTTATCAAAAGTGGAAAAAAGATATGATCCTATCTCTAAGTGAACCTAGAACACCCAAACTTGACATTCCTATCATTCTTGAGAACGAAGTTCTTCCTTTGAAAGATAAAACCAATGTCTTTCCTCAAGACGATTCCCAACCCATCCCTATGGATGTGACTATGCCTATGATTAATAAACTTCCTAAAAGTAGACCTATACCTCCTCGTCATGATGGGCTTGGTCTCCTTCCTAAACCAAATATTCCTCCTTTGTATGGAGTAGTTCCTCCTCCTTCCTCTTATGGAGAGAAGAGACCTTCCTCTTCTCCTATTGTTCAACCTAAGAGACCACAACCTAAACACCAAAGTGATAAGGATGAGAACATTCCTCCTCCTCAATCTTCTCAACTTCCTACTAAGACTAGACGAAATCGTTCTGCACGTGAACGCCGACGAAGGTGTCGTCTTAGAGCTCAGGTAGCTGCTTGTCAAACTTTGCAATCCCCAAAAACACCTTCAACAAGCATTATTCCATTTTCTCCTCAGCTGACGATTGAGTCGAAATCTCCTAAACATAAGATGCATGATGGTCTTGATCCTGTGCGAGTTAAAGATCCTATTTTTATAAATCTTGATGATGATATAGATGAAAATGTTATTGATGATGCAAATGTTACTCCTGTTCATTCTGATAGTGAATATGAACTTGTTGATATTGATAACCATTTATCTAATGAATTTTCTAAAGCACTTATCCTAGCTCCTAGACAAGAACAACGTGGCTTGGAACATGAACATAGCCCTTGTTTGGATCTTGTGATAGCTCCATCTGCTGTGTTGGATGTTCCTCCTCTAGCGTGTTCCCTACCTTCCCGAAACATTGATCAGCAAGATCGAGGGGTAGATGACGTGCAAGACTAGTTTCATTAGCATAGAAGATTCTCTCCCCCTCTCTTTTGTTACTTCTTCTATATGTTATTCTCATTCTTCTATTTGTTGTCCTTAGTGTTGCCTACTTGAGGATGATGCAAAACATTGAGATCTCTTTTGGTCTCTCTCATGTTGACTCAAAAGACACATGTGTTCCCTTCTTCTAGGTGACCTTCCTTGATTGGGGAATGAAGAACAATTATGCATACATACATATGATATACATGAATTATCATACAGCATACTGACCCCGAGGAAAGCGAAGTTACGTTGTGCTTTGTGTTTTGTGTCTATTATCCTTGGGCTTATCTCACACTTGGGGGCTAAATCCTTGTGATAACGTGCTCCTTTCCTTTTTCTCATTTCTTATATGTATCACTACCTTAAATAAATCACCCCCGATGAGGCGTGTGCGATCGCTTTAACGTAGGGGGGCATACATCCCGTTCATATCTTTTCAAGATACTTGAAAATTTCTTGGCAAATTTAGCTTTGCCTTGAAAATTTTTGATATCTTTCTTGCATGACTCATAATGAGGGAACCTTACTACTGACAGTCATGGTTCTCCCTCATGATCTTCCCTTTTACTTTGTCAATCGAAGTCGTAAGATCCTTAGTCCACTGGGGACTTGGTGTATCTTGCCTCCTTGATGTGGTGAAAGTTTTTCAATGTTGTTTCCTTGTACTTTACCGGAAGTATGAGCGTACGCTTATACTCCCGCTAAAGTGGGGGCTAAATGTAGCGTCCTTAAATTGTGACACTTGCAATTTCAACCACATTTGGGTCTTCACGATGGCGACGCAACACTAAACCTGAATGGAGACCCCGAAACTTGCTCATGACACCAAAAACTGCATTTTTCCAGCACCCTGCCTGATCCTCCTTGCACCCTGTTGTCCCAGGAGGTGGGACCAGAGCACCCAGCGCCCTGGTCCTTCAGGACCAGGGCACCCAGCGCCTTGGTCCCCCAGGACCATGGCACCCAGCACCCTGGTCCCTTGTCCTATTTTGGGCCCGGTCTCCTATGGGACTTCGGGCCTTTTTGTTTGCAAATTGGAAAATAACATTTCCTGGTCGGCCTAAGGTCGGGAAAATCAGTCTTTTAACCCTAATTGGCAAGTATATAAACTACATTTCCTCTCCCATTTGAGGGGGAAAAGGACAGATGTGTACAAGACGCGAAAATGATATTCAAGCATTCAAGCATTCCTTCAAGCAATTGATCATTCTAAGTCTCCATTCAAGGCTAAGTGTTGCATTCAAGACAAGGATTCAACCATTGAAGAGGAGATCACATACTACAACACACAACATAAAACATACAACAACATCTATACCTTCGCATATAAGGATACAAACATCCTTACAACAAGGTATTAGTACTTGTTTTACATTACAGTCATTTACATTTACAGCATTTCTCATTTCTTGGTTAATTCCAAAACCGGGGTTTGACCTAAGGGCAAACCCCTAATCCCTAACCCCCCAATCGTCTTCGCTTTTCTGTGTGTAGGTTGCAGGTACGCGGCTGAAATTGAAGATCTGGAATCCTTGTGCAGAGACGAACAGATCCCCCTTCGTTTCGCGGATTTTTCAGAGGACCGTGTGCACGCCGGGCACCATCGTCCCGTCAACTTTGGCTCAAATTTGCAGAACGGCACCGTCTCGACATTTTACTGCTAATTCCAGGTCCGCAGCTTCATACCATATCCCTAACTCAGTTTATAAGCGAATCTTTCTCACTTTCTATGTATTCCTAGCTTAATCTTTCTATCTACATTCTTTACAAAAGAGGGTATCCTTGCTATCACAACCCTTGAAACTCATATAGAATCCAATCTTGCATTGCATGGGATTGGATCTTGTGGGTTTCAACCCCTCTTTTGAATGTAAAGTCTCTCCCGAGTGAAAACCATCAACCCTAGTGACTCTCCCTTCTCTCTCCTTGGAGTTGGGGAGGGGAGAACAACTAGGGTTCGATTTTTCCGCTTTACACAATGATCTGGTAACAACACTCAATGCTAATGCAGATCCGCTTTAGCTCCTCTTCACCTTCTGCACTTTCATTTTGTAGGTATCACTTCTCTCCTCTAGTCTGGCAAGAATCACGTATCACTTCACTTGGATACACACACACAACTTTTGCCAACAACAACAGAAGAAGACACACCATCGACCTTATAGGAAATAGACAGGTCGGTAGCATAAACCCTAAACCCTAAACCTGTTAGGTTAAATAGTTCAAATGGTTCAATCCTGACCATTGAGTACATTGCATTAAATGCAACAGTCTTGAACCGATCTCAAGACGTTCTCCATCGTTCATTTTCCACCGCTTTCATGGTGGCTGATAACCCATCATGCATTTTCACCATTTACAGACTTTGCACATTCCCGAGGTAGATAGGAACAATCTTATTCATGCAAGATCCTTCACGTGCACAAGGCTGACGTGGAAACATGATCTATTCTTCGTTACAAAGCTAACTCATCACACAAAGTCACTGGTTGAGTTACACAGGCTTGAAGCACTTTAACTGGAAACCTTGAAGTTGAGACTACCAACCGGTAGTCATACAAAGCTTCCATGTACCGGTTCTCATATCAACTTGCCGGTTCCCCTTGAACAAACATACCGCTTCACTTTGGCACATATACTGGTTAACAATGTTATACCAGTTCTCACATATACCGGTTCTTGGTAACATATTGGTTCTCTCTTCTTCAGCATATTGACATCAATGACAACATACAATGTCATCATGTCCTCATACTGGTTCACATAATGCCAACAATCTCCCCCTTTGACATTGATGGCAATATACAAAGATATCTCTCCACTTCACATCTTCTCCCCCAATTTCTACAGATATCTTCTCCGCTTCACTTCTTCTCCCCCTTTGAAAACAATGCCAAAGTGGAGGCACAAGCTTCCTTGTTCCATTATGTTGCTCCCCTTGAGGAGTAGCATCCTTCAACACATCAATCCAAAAAAAAATTGACTATGCAATACCTGACTGATGTCGAGCAAATACCTTTAGTTCACCTCCTGAAGGGGTAGTACCCCTAATTCACCTCTTAAGTACATAAATGTAGCCTTTGGGAGAGGCTTGGTGAATATGTCTACTAACTACTCCTTACTGGAAACATGTTCCAGTGCAATCTCTTTGTTCTGAACCTTTTCCCTCAAGAAATGATACTTAAGCTCAAAATGCTTGGTTTTAGAATGTAAAACTAGATTCTTTGAAATATTGATAGCACTTGTGTTATCACAAAATATGCTTACCGGTTCAGAAACAGGAACTTTGAAGCCATTTAGTACATGCTTCATCCAAATTTTCTAAGTGCAGTTCATGAAAGCTGCAACATACTCTGCTTCCATTGTAGACTGAGAGATACAACTCTACTTCTTACTCATCCATGAGACCAGTCTACCACCAAGAAAGAATGCACCACCGGTTGTGCTTTTCCGGTCATCCACATTACCTGCCCAATCAACATCTATGAATACTTTCAAGTTGAAATCATTGCTATAAGGATACTACAATCCATAGTCAACAGTTCCCTTTAGATATCTAAGAATCCGCTTGACTGCAACCAAGTGGGATTCTCTTGGGCTTTTCTGGAACCTTGCAGTAATGCCAACTACATGTGCAATATCCAGTCTACTATGCACTACATAATGCAACTTACCAATCATTGATTGGTATTCCTTCTCATCAACCAAGGCCGAGTCATCCTCTTTGGATAGTTTACAACTGGTCACCATCGGTGTACCAACTGGTTTTCTATCTTCCATGCCAAAGGTCTTCAACACCTCTTTGACATACTTGGACTGAGTGATAAAGATTCCATCTTTCATCTACTGAATTTGCAATCCAATGAAGAACTTAATCTCCCCTATGAGTGACATCTCAAACTCTATATTCATCTCATCTACAAACTCATGACTCATCTTGTCATCTCCACCAAAGATGATGTCATCAACAAATACCTCATAGATCAGGATCTGATCTCCTTCAGATTTCAAGTAGATATTGTTATCTTTGCTTGTTCTCTCAAATCCAATCTTCACAAGATGGGAGTGCAGGCATTCATACCATGCTCTAGGTGCCTGCTTTAGACCATATAAGGCTTTATGTAGCCTACACACCATGTCACTGTCTTCTAATAGGGCAAACCCATCTAGTTTCTCTATATACACCTCCTCTTCAAGTACACCATTTACGAATGTAGATTTTACATCCATTTGGTATACTTTGAATCCTTTAAAAGTTGCATATGCAAGAAATATACGAACTCCTTCCAATCTGGCTACAGGAGCAAAGGTTTCTCCATAGTCTTTTCCTTATTCTTGGGCATATCCTTTACACACCAGTCTAGCTTTGTTTCTAATCATTGTGCCATCCTCATTCAGTTTATTTTTGAAAACCCATTTGGTACCGATGACATTTTTATGCTCCGGTCTGGGTACCAAAGACCATGTACCATTTTTCTCTATCTGGTCAAGTTCCTCTTCCATTGTTTTGATCCAGTCTTCATCTTTATGTGCCTCTTTGAATGATTTAGGCTCAAATTCAAAAATCATACATGAGTTTTCTCTGACCTTTCTTCTTGTAAGGATTCCTGCATCCTTATCTCCTATGATCTGCTTAGGATCATGATTCAGCTAGACATACCGAGGAATGGTCTTAACAGATTCCTCTTAATTTTCTTCTTCATCCTCTTCTCCATCAGTATCAGCATCTACATCTACTGGTGTAGGAACACTGTTACTGGTACTCGGTTGACTGGCAACTGGTTCATTTACCGCTTGCTTACTGCTGGTTTCCTCAATTTTCTCAGAGGTTTCATCAACTCTCACATTATTGCTTTCCATAATTCTTTGATTCCTATTATTGAAACACTTAAGAGCTTTTCTCTTGGTGGAATACCCTAGGAATATTCCCTCATCACAATTCGCATCAAATTTTCTCTAGTGTTCGCTTCTCTTGATGTAACATTTGCTACCAAACACTCTAAAGTAGCCAACCACAAGTGTCTTACCGGTCCAATACTCATAAGGAGTTTTATCCTTACCTTTCTTGATGAGTAATCGGTTCATTGTGTAGACTACAATGCTCACCGCTTCTCTCCAAAAGGTGTGAGCAACTTTTCCTTGAATCAGCATTGTTCTTGCTACTTCAACCACTGTCCGGTTATTCCTCTCTGCTAGGCCATTCTATTGTGGAGTCCAGGGGGCAAACAGTTGCCTCTTGATGCCATGTTCTTCACAGTACTTGTTGAATTCACCAGAAGTGAATTCCCCTCCTTGATCAATTCTAAGGCACTTGATCCTTTTGCCACTTTCCTTCTCCACTAATGCTCTGAAAGCTTTGAATTTTCCAAAAGCTTCAGACTTATCTTTCAAGAATGTGACCCACATCATTCTTGAGCAGTCATCAGTGAGAATCATGAAGTACCTATCACCCTGCACACTCCTAGTTTTCATAGGACCACACAAATCAGTATGCACAAGATCAAGTAGATTGTCAGCAGTGAAAGGTTTACCTTTAAAGGTTGAGGAAGACATTTTCCCTAGTTGACATTCTCTACACAAGGTATTTTCCGATTTGCTCAGCATCGGCAACCCTCTAACTGCCTTGATCTTACTGGCCTTTACAATGTTGTCAAAGTTTACATGGCGGAGTCTCCTATGCCATATCCAGCTGTCATCAAACTTGGCCATAAGACATGTATTGATATTTGCATTCAGCTGAAATAGGTTACCTTTGGTCTGCATGCCAGTGGCCACCAATTCACCATTCTTTCCTTTGATTCTACAAATTCCATTCTTGAATTCCAGAGTGAGACCACTATCATTCAACTGGGCAACACTTAGAAGGTTGTGTCTGAGACCATCAACCCAATTAACATTGTCAGCACTACTCTTTCCATTCATAGAGATGGACCCTCTTCCTTTGACCATACATGGTGCATCATTACCAAAGTGAACCACACCACCATCATATTCTTCCAAGGATAGAAACTTGCTCCGGTCACCAGTCATATGGTGAGAACAGCCACTGTCAATAATCCACTCATTGGAATTATCAAAGCGAGAGACAAGAGCCTTCTTGTCTGATACATCTTCCTTGACAACAACAAACACAATATCTTCATTTTCTTCATCTTCTGATTCCTCATCTGTGACACCTTCATCAACTGCCACAAAATAGTTTCTCCGATTTCCTCCTTTGAATTTCTTGAACCTTTCCAGTTTGTCCTTGTTGTCACCATTAGGATAGTTTACAACAATATGTCCTATCTGGTTGCAAGAAAAGTATTTCAAAGGGAGCTTACCTCTATATTTACCGGTTCCTTTAGGAAGTTTCCTTGCAAGAAGAGCTTCAAATTCCAACAGAAACTCCTCATCATCCATTACTCTGCTCTGTCTTAGTTCACCACTGGTGCTTGCTTCTTTTCCTTTTCTGGATGGTACATCAAAAGCTTTAAAATTTGATTCAGTCTTTTGAACACTGCCATCAAAACTATTTAGCTCATAGGCTGTCAACTTTGCAATGATGGAGTCTAGGGATACCTTAGTCTTGTCTATTGATCTCAACTCTTGAATAGCAGCAACCCTTATTGCATAGACCGGTAATAAGGATCTCAGAACTTTGCTTACCACAGTGGAATCTTCTATTTTACCACCTGCACTCTTAATATCTCCGACAACAGTTTTGATTCTTATTCCATACTGTTGAATGGTCTCACCTTCAACCATCCGCATGTCTTCAAACTTCCCTCTAATCCTTTCTTCCTTAGCTTGTTTTACATGCTCATCACCGCCATAGATATTTTCAAGAGTATCCCATACTTCTTTGGGATTTACTTTATCTTGGACATCGATAAACTCAATGTCAGATAAACTACTAATTAGGTCTTCCATGACTTGCCCATTCTCCTACATCTCTCTCTTTTGGTCATCGGTGAGAGTACCAGTAGGGGCAACATAAGCATTCTCAACATAGCTCCAATGTTGAGCACCCATGCTTCTGATGTATATCTTCATTCTTTCTTTCCATATACTTGTAAAGCGGAAAAATCGAACCCTAGTCGTTCTCCCCTCCCCAACTCCAAGGAGAAAGAAGGGAGAGTCACTAGGGTTGATGGTTTTCACTTAGGAGGGACTTTACATTCAAAAGAGGGGTTGAAACCCACAAGATCCAATCCCACGCAATGCAAGATTGGATTCTATATGAGTTTCAAGGGTTGTGATAGCAAGGATACCCTCTTTTGTAAAGAATGTAGATAGAAAGATTGAACTAGGAATGCATGTAGAAGCAAGAAAGATTCACTTATAAATAGAGATAGGGATATGATATGAAGTTGCGGACCTGGAATTAGCAGTAAATGTCAGGACGGCGCTGTCCTGCAAATTTGAGCGAAAGTTGACGGGACGATGGCGCCCGGCGTGCACACGGTCCTCCGGAAAATCCACGAAACGAAGGTGGATCTGTTCGTCTCTGCACAAGGATTCCAGATCTTCAATTTCAGCCATGTACCTGCAACCTACACACAGAAAAGCAAAGACGATTGGGGGGTTAGGGATTAGGGGTTTGCCCTTAGGTCAAACCCCAATTTTTGGAATTAACCAAGAAGTGAGAAATGTTGTAAATGTAAATGACTGTAATGTAAAACAAGTACTAGTACCTTGTTGTAAGGATGTTTGTATCCTTATATGTGAAGGTATAGATGTTATTGTATGTTGTATGTGGTATGTTGTAGTATGTGATCTCCTCTTCAATGGTTGAATCCTTGTCTTGAATGCAACACCTAGCCTTGAATGGAGACTTAGAATGATCAATTGTTTGAAGGAATGCTTGAATGCTTGAATGTTTGAATATCGTTTCCACGTCTTGTACACATATGTCCTTCCTCCTCAAAATGGGAGAGGAAATGTAGTTTATATACTTGTCAATTAGGGTTAAAAGACTGATTTTCCCGACCTTAGGCCGACCAGGAAATATATTTTCCAAATTGCAAACATAAAGGCCCGAAGTCCCATAGGAGACTGGGCCCAAAATAGGGCTAGGGACCAGGGCGCTGGGCGCCATGGTCCTAGGGGACTAGGGTGCTGGGTACCCTAGTCCTGAAGGACCAGGGCGCTGGGCGCTCTGGTCCCACCTCCCGGGACAGCAGGGTGCAAGGAGGATCAGGCCAAGGTGCTTGAAAAATGCAGTTTTTGGTGTCATGAACAAGTTTCGGGGTCTCCATTCAGGTTCAGTGTTGCATCGCCATCGTGAAGATCCAAATGCAGTCAAAATTGCAAGTGTCACAATTTTAGGACGCTACATTTAGCCCCCACTTTAGCGGGAGTATAAGCGTACGCTCATACTTCCGGTAAAGTACAAGGAAACAACATTGAAAAACTTTCACCACGTCAAGGAGGCAAGATACACCAAGCCCCCAGTGGACTAAGGATCTTACGACTTCGATTGACAAAGTAAAAGGGAAGATCACGAGGGAGAACCATGACTGTCAGTAGTAAGGTTCCCTCACTATGAGTCATGCAAGAAAGATATCAAAAATTTTCAAGGCAAAGCTAAATTTGTCAAGAAATTTTCAAGTATCTTGAAAAGATATGGATAGGATGTATGCCCCCCTACGTTAAAGCGATCGCACACACCTCACCGGGGGTGATTGCTTTAAGGTAGTGATACATATAAGAAATGAGAAAGGAGCACGTTATCACAAGGATTTAGCCCCCAAGTGTGAGATAAACCCAAGGATAATAGACACAAAACACAAAGCACAAGGTGACTTCGCTTTCCTTGGGGTCAGTATGCTGTATGATAATTCATGTATATCATATGTATGTATGCATAATTGTTCTTCATTCCCCAATCAAGGAAGGTCACCTAGAAGAAGGGAACACATGTGTCTTTTGAGTCAAGATGAGAGAGACCAAGAGATCTCAATGCTTTGCATCGTCCTCAAGTAGACAACACTAAGGACAACAAATAGAAGAATGAGAATAACACATAGAAGAAGTAACAAAAGAGAGGGGGAGAGAATCTGCTATGCTAATGAAACTAGTCTAGCACGTCATCTACCCCCCAATCTTGCTAATCAATGTTTCGGGAAGGTAGGGAACACGCTAGAGGAGGAACATCCAACACAGCAAATGGAGCTATCACAAGATCCAAACAAGGGCTATGTTCATGTTCCAAGACACGTTGTTCTTGTCTAGGAGCTAGGATAAGTGCTTTAGAAAATGCGTTAGATAAATGGTTATCAACATCAACATATTCATATTCACTATTAGAATGAACAGGAGTAACATTTTCATCATGAATAACATTTTCATCTATATCATCATCAAGATTTATGAAAATAGGATTTTTAACTCGCACAGGATCAAGACCATCATGCATCTTATGTTTAGGAGATTTCGATTTAATCGTCGGCTGAGGAGAAAATGGAATAATACTGGTTGAAGGTGTTTTTGGGGTTTGCAAAGTTTGAGAGGCAGTTGCCTGAGCTCTAAGACGACGCTTTCATCGGCGTTCACGTGCAGAATGATTTCGTCTAGTCTTAGTAGGAAGTTGAGAAGATTGAGGAGGAGGAATGTTCTCATCCTTATCACTTTGGTGTTTAGGTTGTGGTCTCTTAGGTTGAATAATAGGAGAAGAGGAAGGTCTCTTCTCTCCATAAGAGGAAGGAGGAGGAACTGCTCCATATAAGGGAGGAATATTTGGTTTAGGAACGAGACCAAGTCCATCATGATGAGGAGGGATAGGTCTACTTTTAGGAAGTTTATTAGATATAGGCATAGTCACATCCATAGGAATGGGTTGGGAATCTTCTTGAGGAAAGATATTAGTTTTATCTTTCAAAGGAAGAACTTCCTTCTCAAGAACGATAGGAATGTCATGTTTGGGTGTTCTAGGTTCACTTAGAGATAGGATCATATCTTTTTTCCACTTTTGATAAGATTTGAAAAGATGATCACTTTGCGGAGGAAGAGACTGAAATTGTTTAGGCCAAAAGTAATCAATAGGAACACTAGAAGTTCTTTCAACAGGTTTAAAGAGACTATGATTGACAGTAACAACTTCACCATTATGGGGAAATTTCAAACACTTGTGGATAGGAGAAGCAATAGCTTTCATGGAAGATAGCCAAGGATAGCCTAGCTTCACATGAAATTGTTCGGATGTTGGAATAATAGCAAAGTCCACATCAAGGGATTTGTTACGGACCTCAATAGGTAATGTAATAGAACCAATTGCAGGAGAAGAAAATGCATCAAATAATTTCACAACCACATTTGTTTCATCATAGATCACTTGATTCAATTGCAAAGTAAAAAGAAACTCTTTAGTAATGACATTAACCATGCAAGAAGAATCAATAAGCACTCCACGGCAAGGTGTATTTTTGATTTTTGCAACTATATATAAAGGACCATCAGGTGCCCTGATAGTTTCACTAGAATCAAACGTGATGGAAGGTTCTTTAGGGTTTTCTTGCTGCTCCACAAAGTTAATCACATTAGGAGTCATAGACACAAGATCATCAGGTGAGACAGAGGAATCAGTAGTATCAATCACATTAGAGCTATGAGAAGGCAATGGATCAGTGAAAATCTGAAGATTTTGGTTAGGAGGAGCTACAGATGTATTGCCTTTATCATTCACTCCAGAAATAGAAATAGTATTATTATCAATCAAATCTTGAATTTTATCCTTTAAAGCAAAACATTTTTCAGTATCATGCCCAGGTTGACGATGAAATTGACAAAAGGATTTGTTATCAAAATAAGGTGAATTAATCTTTGCAGGATCAATTTGCCTTATAGGAGGAAGAGTAAGCACATTTTGTTCCAACAACTTATTCATAATACTATGCAATGATTCATTCAAAGGAGTAAACTTTCTTTCTTTCTTGAAAAACTTAGAAATAGGAGGCACACCTGATGCTGCATTCACATGGTTGTTGATGATGTTTTCATTGAATTTAATGGACTCTCTGTTCGGTTTAAACTTCCCAAATGGTTGTTGACTACTATCACCCTTATCACTCGGATTCATAGGATTTGCTTGTTCCATTTGACTCACAGTCAGTTGATAATTGTGAAGAGTTGCGCACAACTGTTGGAAAGAAGTAAACTCAGAAAACAGGAGTTTTTCTCTAATGTCTTTTTGTAAATTAGAAATAAAGATTCTTTGAATATCATTTTCAGGCACTGGAAAAGAAATTTGAGCATACAAATGCTTATATCTACCAAAGAAATCAGTCACTTTTTCTTTAACACCTTGTTTACAATGCATTAAATCAATCAAAATAACTTTAGGACTTATATTGTTTTGAAATTGTTGAATGAAAGCATTTGCAAGTTGTTCGAAAGAAGTAATAGAATAAGAAGGCAACGAGCAATACCATTGTAGGGCTTTATCTCTTAATGTTCTAGTGAACAGATTTGCAAGCAACCTTTGGTCATAAGCAAAATCGGTACGTATTGTTTGAAAGGTCTTAACATGTGTTAGAGGATCACCCTTACCATTATAAAGCTCCAAATGCGGAATTTCAACATGTTTAGGGGGGATAGCTCGAACAATGTCAAGAGAAAGTGGGCTCGCAACATCAAATGTGGGCACACTAAACTTAGATTGATTCATAGAGGCAATTTGTTGCTGCAAAGAAGAGACAGTTTGTGCAAGATTGTTAATGGTCGCTTCAGTCGAAGAGTTCATATTAGACGTGTTAGACTGTGATGGAGGCGTTATGTTATTGAAAGAAGGTAGAGAGTAAGGTGGTGGGACACTATGATAGTTAGTCATAGGAGATGATTGGAAAGGAGGAACACTACAAGGAGGAATGGAAGGGTTAAATGAATTGCCCCCTTGCGTCATGTTCATTTGTGGTGATATAATAGGAACACTCATTGAAGGAATGAATGAAGAAGTTGGATTGAATGAAGGAAGAGGGTTAATTGAAGAAGAGGGATTGCCCCCATGACTGGTGATCGTAGGAGGAATGTCTTGTGTTGAAGTAGTCATTATGTTTGATGTAAAAGTAGGTATACTAGCAATAGGAGTCGTCAAAGGAATAGAATGATTGTCTTGAGTAGGAGGTTGTGTATAACCTAAGGTTTCAGCACAACTCTTCATAGGCATCACATTTGAATCCACAATGTGTGCAATACCACGCAAAATATCAATTCCATTCTTATCACTTTGAAGCATACGTTTTAGACCCTCAATTAAAGGAAGAGCTTGACTATCAGGGTATTCTTGAGACATCTATTGTCGAAAATCATCAAATTGGTTATCCAATTTTGAAAGTTGTTCTACAGAAACCTCATGGAGAGCTTCTTCATCATTAAGAGGATTAGAGGAATTACCGATGTCCTCGTGAAAAAGACCATTCAAATTAGGTTCCATCTCCTCAGTAATTAAACCTTGGAAAGACTTAATTCTAAGGCTTCGTCTAACGGGAATAGTGTAAGTAGGGCTTATTTTTGTAAAACTCATGCACTAAAGAGAGAGAGAAGATTTTGAATTTTAGAGGTAGCAAATTTCAGTAAAACCAGCCAATTTTCTAGATTTAAGCTGTTAAATACAATCAGGACAATCTCCCGAAATTTCGGAAAAAATGTCCGGGACCATGGCGCTCGGGGTGCACACGGTCCTCGCAACTTTTTTCAAAATTTGCAGGGATGAAAGTTATGATGATTTTACAGCTAACCTGAAAAAATTGAGTGATTTTACAATCTGTAGATAGGCCAAATTAAAGTTGCAATCTCAAAATTGAACCCTACCAAGATTGTCGAAAAATGCAAAATTTGAATTTTGAAAAAAAAGAGGGAAACTGAAATTTTGAATTTTATGATTTTAGAGGGAATACCAAAAGCAATGCAAGTTTTGAAATTTGAAAGTTGACTCAATTTCACGCAAAATTCAATTTTGAAAGCGGAAATCAAAGTTGTTGTAATTAAGCACTTAATTTCAACAGTCACAAATTGCAAAAATTTGAATGAAGCACTGAAATTTTGAATGAATGCTAACACACTTTTCAGATTTAGGACTGTAAGAGACACAATTTTGATATGAATTTTAATTTCAATGATTTTTGAATGATTAGAAGCCTCAATCCAAGCAATCACTAGACCAACTTTGACTGTAAATTTGAAGGTGTTAAAATTGATAAAATCAGCCAAAATTCTGGATTTTAGCAGAAAAATACAATAAGATCTAGCTCCCAAAATTTCGGAAAAAAATGTCGGGGACAATGGCACTCGGAGTGCACACGGTCCTCGCAACTTTTTTCCAAATTTTCAGGGATGAAAGATATTGTGATTTTATTGCGGAATCCAAAGTTACAGCCGATTTGGAGATGTTTTGATCAGTGAAATTGTCGGACAAAGGTTGAATCAAGAGGGTTTCAAAAATTAGGGTTTTGGCACTTAACCACTTAATTTTCAAAATTAACGCACAAATATGAATTGATAATTTGTAATAGAAGGGCAGATCTGAAACAAACATTAACAATTAAACATTTCACAAGTTTAATTACTTAAAAAGAAAATTTAGGGTTTTTATGCAATTAGCCTCTAAAATTTTGCAAAAGATCAAACATGGAAATGTAATCAAGGAATCCAATTTTTAGATCTAACTATGAATAATCAGAAAGGATGTTCACGTCGGGTTCACCAAAATGTAAAGCGGAAAAATCGAACCCTAGTCATTCTCCCCTCCCCAACTCCAAGGAGAGAGAAGGGAGAGTCACTAGGGTTGATGGTTTTCACTTAGGAGGGACTTTACATTCAAAAGAGGGATTGAAACCCACAAGATCCAATCCCATGCAATGCAAGATTGGATTCTATATGAGTTTCAAGGGTTGTGATAGCAAGGATACCCTCTTTTGTAAAGAATGTAGATAGAAAGATTGAACTAGGAATGCATGTAGAAGCAAGAAAGATTCACTTATAAATAGAGATAAGGATATGATATGAAGCTGCGGACCTGGAATTAGCAGTAAAATGTCAGGACGGCGCTGTCCTGCAAATTTGAGTGAAAGTTGACGGGACGATGGCACCCGGCGTGCACACGGTCCTCCGGAAAATCCGCGAAACGAAGGTGGATCTGTTCGTCTCTGCACAAGGATTCCAGATCTTCAATTTCAGCCGCGTACCTGCAACCTACACACAGAAAAACGAAGACGATTGGGGGGTTAGGGATTAGGGGTTTGCCCTTAGGTCAAACCCCAGTTTTGGAATTAACCAAGAAGTGAGAAATGCTATAAATGTAAATGATTGTAATGTAAAACAAGTACTAGTACCTTGTTGTAAGGATGTTTGTATCCTTATATGTGAAGGTATAGATGTTATTGTATGTTGTATGTGGTATGTTGTAGTATGTGATCTCCTCTTCAATGGTTGAATCCTTGTCTTGAATGCAACACCTAGCCTTGAATGGAGACTTAGAATGATCAATTGTTTGAAGGAATGCTTGAATGCTTGAATGTTTGAATATTGTTTCCACGTCTTGTACACATATGTCCTTCCTCCTCAAAATGGGAGAGGAAATGTAGTTTATATACTTGTCAATTAGGGTTAAAAGACTGATTTTCTTGACCTTAGGCCGACCAGGAAATGTTATTTTCCAAATTGCAAACATAAAGGCCCGAAGTCCCATAGGAGACCGGGCCCAAAATAGGGCCAGGGACCAGGGCACTGGACGCCATGGTCCTGGGGGACTAGGGCACTAGATGCCCTACTCCTGAAGGACCAGGGCACTGGGCGCTCTGGTCCCACCTCCCAGGACAGCAGGGTGCAAGGAGGATCTGGCCAGGGTGCTTGAAAAATGCAGTTTTTGGTGTCATGAACAAGTTTTGGGGTCTCCATTCAAGTTTAGTGTTGCATCGCCATCGTGAAGATCCAAATGTAGTCGAAATTGCAAGTGTCACAATTTTAGGACGCTACAATATTGAAATTATCTCTGTTGAAATTTGGACCTTCCCTCTTCATCATTGGACTGAGATCTTTTCCTCAAGCGGTTAAGCTTATAACATAGAGGACCTGGAGGATGCTTTGATACAAATTGATAACTCAATGATGAATGGATAGTACCAAACCGGTACTGAGAGGGGGGGTGAATCTGTACAGACAAAAACACATTCCTAAAACTGGTTTGTCAACAGACACTGCGCTTTGACAAACAAATAGTAACACCGGTCTTAAATAGAGTAAAACTGGCAAAACCCAGAATAACTGAGTCAAGCATAAACTGGTTGACACTTATCTTTTCATACAATCTAATACTTCATTTCCATTTCACCCTATGCATGAACAGGTAATCTATCATCAAAAACATATGAACAACTAGATCAACATGATTTACCGTCAGACATAAGACACTGAACCATCACATGAAAACATCACACATGACACACAGATTTTTCACGTGGAAACCCAACTAGGAAAAACCACGGTGGGGATGAATACCCACAAGCTTTTGTGAACTCTTTTGAAGTCCGCTCTATTAGGAGCCTTGTCCGGTTAAATACTGATACAATAGGTTCTGTTAGGAACTGTTCCTGTTAGGGATCACCCGGTTATGGGATGGCTAGAATACCCAGTTAAGGGTTAAACCCTGTTAAAGGTTACCTTGTTAGAGGATTCCAAGAACTCAATGTTTTTGAGTCACCCTGTTAAAGGATTTACAATAAGCCGGTTAAAGCTACCATGTTAAGGGATTTCCCAACTATTGAAGTGGTTAGAGATCAACAGGTATTACAATGATTTGGTAACAACACTCAATGCCAATGCAAATCCACTTTAGCTCCTCTTCACCTTTTGCACTTTCACTCTGCAGGTATCACTTCTCTCCTCTGGTCTGGAAAGAATCACGTATCACTTCACTTGGATACACACACACAACTTTTTCCAACAACAACAGAAGAAGACACACCATTGACCTTATAGGAAACAGACAAGTTGGTAGCATAAACCCTAAACCCTAAACCTGTTAGGTTAAGCAATTCAAATGGTTCAATCCTAACTATTAAGCACATTGCATTAAATGCAATAGTCTTGAACCGATCTCAAGACGTTCTCCATCGTTCATTTTCCACCGCTTTCATGGTGGCTGATAACCCATCACACATTTTCACCATTTATAGACTTCGTACATTTCTGAGGTAGATAGGAACAATCTTCTTCATGCAAGATCCTTCACGCGCACAAGGCTGATGTGGCAACACGATCTGTTCTTCGTTACAAAGCTAACTCATCACACAAAGTCACTGGTTGAGTCACATAGGCTTGAAGCACTTCAACCAGAAACCCTGAATTTGAGACTACCAACTGGTAGTCATACAAAGCTTCCATGTACCGGTTCTCATATCAACTTGTCGGTTCACCTTGAACAAACATACTACTTCACTTTGGCACATATACCGGTTCACAATGTTATACCGGTTCTCACATATACCGGTTCTTGGTAACATACCGGTTCTCTCTTCTTCAGCATATTGACATCAATGACAACATACAATGTCATCATGTCCTCATACTGGTTCATGTCCTCATACCGGTTCACATAATGCCAACAATATCATGGACCCAAATCAATTCCATGAACATGCAACACCACTAGAAATCTCGCCAAGATCATTCACAACATGCTACACCATCAAAAATATCACATAACACAAAGAACATCACCAGACCCATGAGATCCTAAATAAAGAGCACAATGATCAATGCGGACCAGAAAAACAAATAGGACATGATTAAGAAAGACCATCAAGAATGTTAGAACCATCCACAATAGCTGCTCCAACACCACTTAATCAAATCTTCATCGATCAACACATTGATACTCAAACAACAACAACTGGGACTCGAAAGAACTTGCGGAGCACCAAATCACAAATCATTTGAATTGAAGATACACATGAATATCCCAAACACTCTCCCAAATACATAACTCAAGATATAATCATTCTGGAGCACAACAGATCAAATACCAGAACACTACAACACTAAACACTAAAATACCAATCCTCATACTAGAATCTATAACTCGATCAAATCAACACATAGCATAATGAAACCAACAATGAATCAACTAGAGATACATCATTACTGAAATCACAAATCCACAGAAGCACATCTGCAACAGACCAACTGAAACAACCAAACCAACTCTCTATAATATAGGAACACAGGAATATGTTGACATCAATGACAACAACATATCCTCGCAGCAACAATATCCAACAATATGATCATCAAGAGGAGGGCTAAGTATTGGATTTCTAGGTTTACTCAATGAAAACATTATCTCATTTTTCCATTTTTGAAATAATTTAAAGAGAGAATCACTTCTAGGTTGAAGAGGTTAAAATTGTTCAAACCAAAAATAATCAAGACAAACATCTCCATGTCTCACCGTAGCATATATGCTATGATTGATAGTTATGATTTCATCATTATGAGGAATTTCAAACACTGATGAACAATAGAAGCAATCACTTTCATGGAAGAAAGCCAAGGATTTCCCAACTTCACATGAAATTGATCGGATGTAGGAATGATAGTAAATTTAACATCCAAGCATTTATTGCTAACATCAATAGGAAGTGTGATAGTACCAATAGCAGGACAAGAGAAACCATCAAAAACTTTAACTACCACATTAGTATCATCATATATCACTTGATGTAATTGCAAAGTATAAAGAAATTCTTCAGTTATCACATTAACCATGCAAGATGGATCAATAAGCACTCCTCGCGTAGGTATGCCTTTGATTTTTGTAGTTATATATAATGGGACATCAAGTGCTTTAATAGTCTCACTAGGATCAAATGTAATGCACAAGTCCTTAGGAGGTTCTTTTTGATCTATAAGGTTCACCATATTATTAGACTCAAGGCAAGAATCATTGGGAGAGAAGGAAAGATGATCAATCTCAATCACATTAATGGAATGGGAAGGTAAAGGATCAGTGAAAATTTGAAGGTTTTGATTAGGAGGAGCTACTGATTTGTTTCCTTTATCATTCACACCAGCCACAGATATGGTATTGTTATCAATCAAGTCTTGAATCTTACTTCTCAAAGAATAATAATTTTTAGTGTCATGACCGAGTTGATGATGGTATTGGAAAAAGGCTTTAGAATCAAAGTAAGGTGAGGATATCTTAGATGGATCAATTGGTTTGATCGAGGGAAGTTTCAACACATTCCTTTGTAACAATTGAGACATAATACTATGCAAAGATTCATTAAGAGGAGTGAATTCTTTTCTAAAGTATTTGGACAAAGGAGGCACACCTATTGTGGTTTCTACTTGAGTGTTGTTGTTATCATTGAATTTGATGAATCCCTTGTTTGGTTTGAAATTCGCAAAAGGTTGTTGAGTGCTTTCACTTTGTAAAGTGGAAAATTCGGGCTTAGTAAACTCACCACATGGAAGGGAGAAACCACTAAGATGATTTTCACTTGGGGAGACTTTACATTCAAAAGAGGGGATTTATCTACTAGATCCAATCCTAAATGATGCAAGGACTGAATACTAAGTAGATTGGTTGTGTTTGGAATGTGTTTGACCCTCTTTTATAAGTTAATTAGTTTAATTAAGATTAAGTGCTGGAAATAAAGACAAATATGAGAAAATGACGAGCTACAAATTCGAGGTTTCATTGTGCACCTGGATTTGAGAAGTTTGAGATTATTCAGAGCTGCTCTGTGAAATTTGCCAAAATTTGCAGGGATCGTGTGTCTAGACCAGGTTACCCTCCTATCGGTCCTCTGAAATTTCCATGCATCAAAAAGGGTTTTTGTTAGAAATTAGGATCTTAGGATACTAATCATTATAAACAAGATATAAAATAAATGAAATGAGAATCATACATGCATAAATGTACACATTACACAAGATATACATGGAGAAAACCCTTTCGGGTAAAAAAACCCATAAAGCATCATTTAATTAAAACACTTACAAATATAGTCTATCATAAAATAGATATGAACCTGGGGACACTCCTCCAATATTTCCACATGGCCAATAATACCTCATATGCATAGTGATACAACTCACCATAAAGCTCTAAATTCACACTCCTCTCAAATGAGAGAGAACCTCCTTAAATATAGGAGGAAGGGTGACTTCACTAGTCACACCTTTTCAATAACCCCCACTTATAAATAATTAATAATCTAATAGTTATTAGATTATAATTATTTCAAATGGGATATGCTTATAAAGCATATAATATATAAGGTTTTATAACCATATAATAGAACATTATATATAAATGTTATGGATGTGATCCCTAATAACATCATGTTCTTACAGTTTTTCCATCTCTACAAATAAAGCTTAACTCCAAAAGAACAATTGCACACCTACTTCCTGCACATAGAAGGGAAGGGAAATGTGTTGGGAATAGGGGTTTACCTTTAGGTCAAACCCCAGCTTTGGAATTAACCAAGAGGTTGAAATAATGTAATTGAAATGACTAAAAGTTGAAATACTCCTCTTTGAGGGGATGTTGAATTGACTGAAAATGAAATGCTTATACCTCCTTGTGAAGTTTTTCTTGACTCCACATGGAATCGTGATTTTATGAATTAGAATGATGATCTCCTCTTCAATGCTTGAAATATTGAATCTATTGCTACTCCAAAGCTTGAACCAAGACTAAAAATGCTAAATTTCTCTTGAATGCTTGAATTCTTGAATGCTTGATCTCTTGAATGCTTGGATGCTTGATTGAATTTCATGATCTTCAAATGAGAGGAGAAATCCTTCTTATATACTTTCCCGTAGGATTAATTCATTAATTTTCCAACATGAGCCAACATAGAGGGGATTTTCTCACTTCAAATTTGAGATAGGTCAGGGGGAGGGGCCCAAGATAGGTCCCCATTAAGGGGGACCAGGGTGCCACACCATTGTCCTGCCCTAATTTGGGCTAGGATCAAGGTGTAGGTAGGGTGCATTACTTAGTTAAATGATTTTTTTGACATGTGTAAGAATAATCAAGTCTCTGATCAGGTCGAGGGGCGCAAACACTAAGGTGAAGATCCAAATGCATTCAAAAATTACAAGGGGTGCAATTTTAGGATGTTACATTTAGCCCCCACTTTAGAGGGAGTATGAGCTTACACAAATACTCGCGGTAAAGTACAAGGAATTCAGATTGAAAGACTTTCACCATGTCAAAGAGGCAAGATTCACCAAGCCCCTAGTGGACTTTAGGATCTTACAACTTCAGCGATAAGGTAAAAGGGAAGATCATGAGAGAGAGAGAGAGAGAACCATGACTACAACTAGTAAGGTTCTCTTACTATGAGTCATGAAAAGTAGATACTAAAAATTACAAAGCAAAGACAAAGTTCGTTAATTAACTTTAGGTATTAGGAGAGAAAATCATGAGTGGAGTGTATGCCCCCACGTTAAAGTGATTACACACACCTTGCCGAGAGAAATTTCTTTAAGGTAGGATGCACCCAAAAAGACAAGCACATTATCACAATAATTTAGCCCCCAAGAGAGGATAAATCAAAGGATAATGAACACAAAGCACAAAACATGAGGTGGTTTCACCTAACTTTGGATTCAATATGCTTTTTATGATAACTCATGCATATCATGCATATATGTGTAGAGAATTGTCATCATCCCCCAAAGAAAGGGAACCACCATGGAAGAAGGGAACACATGTGTCTTTTGAGTCAACATGAAAGAGACCAAAAGAGATCTCAATGCTTTGTATCATCCTCAAGTAGACAACACTAGGGACAACAAATGGAATAATAGGGTAAAAAGATAGAAGAATGTCACAAATAAGCAAGAGAGGAGAGAGAGATAATCTGTGGTGCTAATGAAGATAATCAAGCACATCATCCTTCCCCTGATCTTGCTGATCATTATTTCGGGAAGGTGGACAACACACAAGAGGAGTCACATCAAGCATAGTACATGAAGCTATCACAAGTTCCAAATAAGTGTTGGAATCCAAGAACATTTAAAGGGGGGGTGAATCAATGTTATACGAGAATGATCAATTTTAACCTTATTAAAAAATGCATTCACCAACCGATATACTGGTACATATAAGATTGAAATAAGTAAAGCAACCAATAAGCCAATCACACAAATGAATACCATAACACAAAAAATTATACGTGGAAAACCTCAAAGAGGAAAAATCACGGTGGGATTTGTGACCCACAATATTAATCCACTAGCCATATGAAGAGATATTACAAAATATAGGGACCTGCACATGCAGGAAGGCTTACAGCCTAGGGCACATTGCTCAATCACAAGACAAGCCTCACTGACTACATATAAATCTAGACTACAATCTCGAGAAATGAGTGAACTGCAAAGATAGCATCTCCTATGCTTGAATATAGTTTTGGTTAAGCTCTCTTTGTTCTGGTCTGAAACCCTAAACCCTAACCAAAATAACCTCTTACATAAACTTCATATTACAAAACATTATCACATTCTCCTATATTTCCACACTCTAACATTGCAAAATGATCTAATCAACTGACCTATCTACCCTTACAATCCACCATGCCTTATGTCGGCTTACAAAGATAATTACAAAATGAACATACATGCCAACTCAATAACATATATACATAAATATCAAAATCAATTACTGATTGTCGAATCTCCCAGAATGATGTCACCCTCCAATACCAATAACCTGATGAAGTCATGTCAGCCTACAATGTCGGTACCCAAAGAATTCCTTCCAACAGGTGAAGGTACCTATTGGTGCTGGTGCTGGTGAAGTGTTTGTCGGTAATCAACCAAACCAAAATGTGAAGCTAAAACATGTTTCCATCAATGACAACATATTAAAACCAATCAAATGAGTGTTAATTGCCAACAATCTCCCCCTTTGGCATTGATTGCAACACTCATGTGAAAAATGATAATGGTTTCCATTTGTTGGTTTCATCCTGAGACTGCTCCCCCTGAGCTGAATATCCATTTGAGATCATGATCAATACAAAATACTCCATACCTCCATATCTCCTAATGCCAAAAATATATTTTTCACCTATACTCCCCCTTTGACATCAATGCCAAAAATAACAAAAACCAGGATGAAGAATAAAAGTCTATACAAAGAATGTCCCAAAATACCTTACCGGAGCTAAATATATTTGAAATTTTCCAGATAGGCTTTCTCCAAAAGCTCTAGATAGGTATCCCAACCTGATTTGAGTGTGCTAAAAACATATACAAATCCATTGAGCATATGGGCATATGACTCTTTGTCCTTAAGTTCTGTCAGTGTGGGCTTACTAACCATATCAATACACTCCTTATGTACACTTAATGAATCCAACCACGGACTCACCAATCCTCTAAGACCTCTAGCTCTCCTTATAATTTTATCTTTATCCCTCTCAAGAGCTGAAACTTGGGCTTCCAAAACCAAAATTTGACCATCAATAGATGTAGTCAAAGAATGTGATCCATCAAAAGAATTGACTATACCTACAATCTCCTCATGAATATCCTTAATCCTTTTATCTGTCTCTACTATAAGTAAACCTATGTTGCAACATCCTCTATAAATATTAGTACACTGCCTCAAAGCATTATCAATCAACTTCAACTTATCATTAATCTCCTTCTTCTCCGACTCAATCATCTGATCAAATGTTGCTCTCTTATCCTATGTAAACCTCTCCAGTGTCTGCCAGTTTGATATCTATTGTAAAGATTGAAAGTCCTTTGAAATGTGTTATGTGATTATTTGAAGCTTGCTGGATGGGCTTGCTTCTTTGTCAAATTTGCACTCCGGGACAAATCTATGCAATACTATGATTGACTAATCAATAACTCCTTTGTCTATACATCCTCCCTTCAACATATTTTGTGCAACCATCATCATAAGCTCAATAGAACTCATCTCGGTTATGCTTTTATGTTCAACCTGCGAGGTGTTAATTGACAATAATGATGGGCTCACTATCGGTTCCCTATCTGATTCCCCTTTCTTCTCCTTTGATGTTTTAACTTTTATAGCTTCCTCTCTTGCACCGGTGGCTTCGCCACTTGGTGTAGTAACAATTATTGTTGGTTCCTCCTTATGAACTGTGACCTCAACCTATACATTCTGATCTAGAGGACTATTGTCCTCAACATTAGTAACATGTACACTCTTTGATTCAGTCGGTATCTCTACATTTGCCTACGCATTAGTTTCTATCGGGGGCTCTATATCCAATATCTTAATATTTTTCAAAATTGTAGATGTGGTACCCATTATACCTTTACCTTTCCCTTCAACTGAGATGTTTGTAGTATCAATTTTAGCCTTCGGCGAAGTATAAAAACCAGGGTTTGCTACAAAGAATTGAACTCATACCTTGTGGGTCTCCTTGAATATCTCATTAACCCTACCTAACATAAGACTTACTATCTTGTGCTTGTTGTGAAATATTTTCCTATCTACAATCTCAAGAGTTTTGTTCAACTCCTTTGGAGTAATAGTTGCACAAGTAGATAACAACTCTTGAATCTTTATATGCTTGTCCTCCTCCATTGTTGATAATCTTCTACCATCTAATTTGTCATATAATTGTGCCGGTATTTGATTTTCAATTTCTAACAAGGCTTTCTTATATATATCCAAATACAATAAAATTGTTTCCTCAACTTCTCTTTGTTCATCATCATCCAAATGCTCATAATAAAATTGTACATTCTTCAACATACCATCCTTAGTTATTTCATCTAATAATTTTACACAAGTCTTGGGTGGAATAATAGTTACATAACCAGATATAAGTGCAAGATCAGTGTCATCCATCTTCTTTCTTCTTCCAGTACAAGATGGAGTAGAAGGTGTTTCCTTAGGAGCTCATTTTTGTGTCGGTATCCGGTTGCTTCTTTGCTTCCACCTTAGTCTCTTTAGCTTTCTTCCTTAATACCCTCTTGAATGCTAAGGGTGTGTCATCATCAGATCCAGATTTTGATGGAATAGGTTCAATAAAAATCTCTGGTTCTTTCCTCTTCCTTCCTTTTTCCGGAACAACATGAATTAATGCCTTGATGTCCTGTGAAACCTTTTCAACAAATTTACTTGTCTTGCCCTGCTGCTTCTCCCTCTTCTTCCAGTTAAACTCAGTTTCAACCTCTTGCTTTTTCTTCTTAGCAATACCAAAGGTTTTCTCAACTTCATCAATAGGTGCATTAATTAGCAACTATGCATAAGCATCTAGAATCTGTGCATCAACTTCATAACCCATCTCTTCAATCCAAATCTTTTAGGGCTTGACAACTTCCATCAAAGTTTCATCTTTCTTAACCATGAAGCATATCTCAATTGAATATTTCTCAACAATGTGCTTTGGAACCCTCTCCCTAGAATTCATAGCCTTTTGGAATGCCTTAAAGTAACCCCATACTTTGTCATCTCGCTGACTACCCAAACTCGCAATAGATTGTTTCAGTTGTCTTCCTACCGGGATATCAAACGCCCATTGTCTATTCCCAAAACTGGGAGTTTCATTGATGAAAAATAACATCAAACAGACAATAAGATTCCATACCGGAATTTTATCATCTTCTCTCCTTTGATCTTCCCTTGGTTAATTAACAATTCATCTAACATCCATCCATAGAGATCTAACTTCTCATTTTCCCTCATTATTTTATGTGCTGCACAAATGTAGGAACTGGAAACAGAATTCAGACACTTTGATTGAGTTACCTTGTAACCAATAATCATACTTCCAAATCTGATATCTCTGTCGGTAATAGTGCTAACCCTCATTGATCGCTTTTCCAATATTATGGCAGTGATCTTGTTCACCTGATCATTAGAAACCTTCTCTTTGGATGTTGCCCAATCTGCGACAAATCGGTGATCTCCCTGATAGCCTCCTTCGAGATCTTATATGGTCTATCCAACCAGATGAATTCTCCATGCACTCTGCTCAAAATATATCTAACAATCTCATCTTCAAATTCGGGAATATCCAAAATGTCAGTAAACCCTAGATCTTCAATATGTTGATCCTTGGGCTTAATCTTTCTAGAATCTCTCATTAACTCGCTCATATACATGCTCTTAATATCAATAGTTCCCAAATCCTTAATATGACAATGAATGCAAGCTCTAATATCTTCAATATATAAGACTCCTTCTGGGACACGAGAAAAAGCTCCAACCGAATCATCCAAGGTGGCTATATGCAGACATCATTTGAAAATCAGCCTAGGACGGTCCTTAACCTCAACAATAGTAAGATTTGCAATAAAAGAAGGTACAGAGGATGATTTTGCTTCCATGATGAAAGATAAACACCTATGAATAGTTGTCGGTGAAAACCCTAAGAACTCTTCCAATTACTAGTGAAATCGCTCAAGAAGATATAGATCGCACTAAATTGCCTTAGACTTGTTTTGAATTGCTCTAAATGCAAAGTGATCAGAAATGAAGTAGATTCGACCTTTTAACCTCCAAGAAAAACCCTAATCCGTCATTGATACGAATCACTTCCGGTGAAAGATATCGGATCTTGGTCTAACATCTCCATGCCAGATAAGCATCTCCAATGTCTGTAACATCTTCTAGAACCTCTTCCTAGGGCATATGCACTATCTTCATGATTTTTTCCTACCTATAAGGCATCTGCCTTAGTTACCAGATGAGCTTCCTATCGGTGCATGAGCAACCTCTTCTGTCGGTTGAGTAACCGAAGAATTTCCATCTACTGATTGATCTTCTGATTTCCTAACCCATTTCTTGATATGATCTTGTCGGATTTCATTAACCTTATTTTCCTTTATCATTTGATCCTTTGGTGGATTTCTGCTTCTACGGAACTTAGCTATGTGTCCAACCTCATTGCATGCATAACATATAACATTGCTCTTTTGAATTGCTTTGCTAAAACCGGTATAATTGCTTGACCTACACTGATTAGCCATATGTCCAATTTTTCCACATGCATAACATTTAACATTCATTTTGCAATCTTCTATCTTATGACCATACTTATTGCATTTAGAACATTGACCGAGAGTAGAATTGTAGTTTTGATTTTCTCTATTTCTACATTGCCTAGCTATATGACCAAATTTATTACAAACAAAGCATCTAAAATTTAAATTTATAAGCATCAAGCTGCCTTACCGATGCCTTCTAATTTTGATCTTCATTTGCAATACCAAAGTACTAACCTTGTTCAGATCCAAGTCCACTGGAATCTCCATTGTGTCTTTGATTTTTCAATAACTCATAAAGTTGTGCTGAACTAACCTTGAATTTTTATTTATACTCACTTGCAGCAATCAGATCATCTCTCAGAATTATCATTTGTTTTTCAAGTTCTTGTTCATTACTCAGGGATTCTACTAAATCTGTTCTCAATATCTCATTCTCATGAACCAACCTACCACACTCCTCAAATTTGTCTTTCAGAGATATAGCAAGATTTTATTCCTTCTTCTTCCGGTCCTCAGTCTCCTTTGGCATCCTCATGGTTAAGGCTTGCATTTCATTCCTCATGACCATGTTCTCCTGACTCAACTTCTGACATTTCTCATTAAGGGCATCTTTATCTTCATTATCCTTATTCTACAAAAGTTCCTTCCTCCTAGGTTGAATAGATGACAACCTCTCTTGTAGGATAAGAATGAATTCCTAAGCAGATTTCAATTCATCTTGTAACTTCAAGTTCTTCATCCTTTCAGCATCATAATCTTCAAGTGCTACCTCAAGTTGCTTCTCGAAACTCATATCCATGGATTCTAGATTTAGGATCTTTCTCAAGTTGTTAAACTTCCTCTGAGGCACAAGGCTCTGATACCAATTGATGGAATCTAAGAACACTGAGAGGGGAGGAGGGGGTGAATCAATGCTCCACTGAAATGATCAATTTTAACCTTATTAAAACATGCATTCACCAACCGGTATACTAGTACATATAAGATTGAAATAAGTAAAGCACCCAATAATCCAATCACACAAATGAATACCATAACACATAAAATTATAAGTGGAAAAACTCAAAGAGGAAAAACCACGGTGGTATTTGTGACCCACAATATCAATCCACTGGTCATATGAAGAGATATTACAAAATATAGGGGCCTACACATGCTAGAAGGTTTACAGCCTAGAGCACACTGCTCAATCACAAAAGGAGCCTCACTAACTACGTACAAATCTAGACTACAATCCAGAGAAATGAATGAACCTGCAAAGATAGCATCTCCTATGCCTGAATATAGTTCCGGTTAAGCTCTGTCTGTTCCAGTCTGAAACCCTAAACCCTTACCAGAATAACCTCTTACATAAACTTCGCATTACAAAATATTATCACATTCTCCTATATTTCCACACTCTAACATTGCAAAATGATCTAATCAACTGACCTATATATCCTTACAATCTATCATGCCTTATGTCGGCTTACAAAGATAATTACAAAATAAACATACATGTCGGCTCAATAACATATATACATAAATATCAAAATCAATTGCCAATTGCCAGATCTCCCAAAATGATGTCGGCCTCCAATACCCATAACCTGATGAAGTCATGTCGGCCTGCAATGCTAGTACCCAAAGAATTCCTTCTAATCGGTGCTGGTGTCGGTAATCAACAAAACCAAAATGTGAAGCCGGAACATGTTGTCATCAATGACAAAATATTGAAACCAATCAAATGAGTGTCAATTGCCAACAATAAGGACCATGCTCTAATGATGAGTCACTTTGTTTGTTGCTAGGAGCTAGGATTAATGCTTTTGAAAATTTTGCAGATAAATCATTGTTAACATCAACATATTCATATTCATCATTAACAACATTTTCACCTATTTCTTCATTAGATTAATAAGAATAGGAGCTCTAATAGGAATAGAACTTGAACCATCATTTGTCTTAAGCATTTGGTGTCTTGGAGAATTATGTTGAAAATCTTGTTTAGGAGAAAAGGGAATCATGTCAACAGTTGGTGTTTAAGGAGAAGAAATGGTTTGGGAAAGAACTTCATGAGCTCTAGCACGACGTCTTCATCGGTGTTCTCTCGCACAACGGTTTTGTCTAGTTTTGGTTGAAGGTTGAGGAGGTTTAATTTCATTGGGTATAGGCTTTGTCTTTTCTTTTAGGGAAGGATGAATATGTTGAGATCTTTTAGGTTGGACAATAGGAGAGGTTGGTTATTTCTCTCTATAAGATGAACGAGGAGGAACCACACCATTAAAGGAGGAATGGGACGTGTAGGAAGGAGACTGGGTCCATCATGAGGAGGAGGGATAGGTCTAGCCTTAGGAGGAATAGATTGATGTTTAGGAGGAAGGGTAGACTCATCCATAGGAGAAGGAATAGATTCTTCTTTAGAAAAAATAATATCACTTTCCTTAGGAGAAAGGATACTCTTCTCTTTAGGAGAAGTAATAGGTGCCTCTTACGAAAGAAGATTATTTCTTTCCTTAGGAGGAAAAATAATCTTATCCTCAAGAAGGGGTATATGATCATCAAGAGGAATGAAAAGTGTTTTATTTCTAGGTTTATTCAAGGATAAAATCATTTCATTTTTCTAGTTTTGATATGATCTAAAAAGAGCATCACTTCTAAGTTGAAGATGTTGGAATCATTCAAACCAAAAGTAATCAAGACAAACATCTCCATGTCTCATTGTAGGTTGATACATGCTATGATTCATACTTATAATTTTATCATTATGAGGAAATTTTAAACACTTATGAATAGTAGAAGTGATCTCTTTCATGGAAGAGATCCAAGGATATCCTAACTTCACACGAAATTGATCGGATGTAGGAATGATAGAAAATTTAACATCTAAGCATTTAGTGCCAACCTCAATAGGAAGCATTATAGAAACCATAATAGGGTAAGAGAAGCCATCAAAAAATTTAACTACCACATCAGTATCATCATATATCACTTGATGCAATTGCAAAGTGTAAGTAAATTCTTCAGTTATCAAATTAACCATGCAAGTAGGATCAATAAGCACTCCTCTAACAACTATACCTTTGATTTTTGCACTTATGTATAATGGGCCATCGGGTGCTTTAATGGTCTCACTAGGATCAAATGTGATGCATATGTTCTTAGGAGGTTCTTGTTTGTCTACAAGGTTCGCCACATTATTAGATTCAAGGCCAACATCATTGGGAGAGAAAGAAAGATGATCAGTCTCAATCACATTAATGGAATGGGATGGTAAAGGATCAGTGAAAATATGAAGGTTTTGATTAGGAGGAGCTACGGATTTGTTTCCCTTACCATTCACACCTACCACAGATATGGTATTGTTATCAATCAATTATTGAATCCTACTTCTCAATGAAAAACATTTTTTAGTATCATGGCTAGGCTAACGATGGTATTGACAAAAGGATTTAGCATCAAATTAAGGTGAAGTTGTCTTAGATGGATCAATCAGTTTGATTTGGGGAAGTTTTAACACATTCCTTTGTATTAACTGAGACATAATTCTATGCACATATTCATTCAAAGGAGTAAATTATTTTTCTCTTTTAAAGTATTTAGACAAAGGAGGCACACCTGTAGTGGCTACCAGTTGATTGTTATTATTGTTGTTGTCATTGAATTTGATGAATCCTTTGTTTGTTTTGAACTTCGCAAATGGTTATTGAGCACTATCACCCTTATCACTCAAAGCCATGGAAGGAGATGATTGTTCCAATTTACTCACAGTCAATTGATAATTGTGAAGCACTGTGCACAACTATGGAATGGAAGTAAACTCAGTTAAGAGAAATTTATCCCTAATAACCTTTTATAAATTAGCAATAAAAATCTTTTGAATATCTTGATTAGGTACAAGAAAAGAAATCTCAGAATACAAATGCATATATCTACCAATAAAATCAGTCACTTTTTCTTTAATACCTTGTTTACAATGCATCAAATCAATCAAAAAACTTTAGGACCAATGTTATTGTGAAATTGTTGAATAAAAGCATTAGCTAATTGCTGAAAAGAAGTAATAGAATAAGGAGGAAAAGAAAAATACCATTACAAATCTCTATCCCATAATGTTCTAGTAAATAATTTTACTAACAATCTTTGATCATGAGCAGAATCACTACACAAAGTTTGGAATGTTTTAACATGAGTTAATGGATCACCTTTTTCATTATAAAGTTCCAATTGAGGGACTTCTACATGTTTAGGAGGCACAACTCTAACAATGTCATTGGATAATGGGCTCGCTACATCAAATGTGGGCACATTATACTTGGATTGATTCATAGAAGCTATTTGTTTTTGTAAGAAAAACACTGTTTAGGCTAGATTATTGATTGTAGCTTCGGTAGAAGGGTTGGAATTAGAATTGTTGGATTGAGAGGGAGGAGTAACATTTTTGAATGAAGGAAGAGATTGAGAATAAGGAGGTGGAACACTATGATAAGTAGGTAATGGAGAAGGTTGGGTAACACATGGAAGACTCATAGGAGGAATGAAGGAATTGTGATTGAAGGAGTTGCCCCCTTGACTAACATTTATAGGTGGTGAGTATGATTGGGTAACAAGGGGAGAATCATGGTAGGAGAAATCAAGGAAGAGGTAGTGCCCCCCATGACTAACATTGTAGGTATGACATTTTATGTATAGGTAGCCATGATGTTTGATGTGAAGGTAGGAACACTAGTCATAGAAGTTGTTAAAGGAATGGAATGATGAATGTGACTAGGAGGTTGTGTATAACCTAGGCTTTCAGAAAAACTCTTCATAGGCATGATGTTAGAATCAACAATATGAGGAATACCATGCAATATATCAGCACCATGTTTATTACTTTGAATCATTCATTTTAATCCTTCAATCAATGGGAGAGCTTCACTTTCCGAGTATTCTTGACTCATCCATTGTTGAAGATTGTCCAATTGATTGTCCATCTTCGCCAATTGGTTAACGGATACCCTAGTTAGTGAGTCCTCATTATGAGAATTATAAAGAGGATAAATGCGAATATCTATAGGATTGGAAGAACCACCAATATCCTCATTGAAAAAGCTAGTTAAATTAGGATCCATTTTCTTGGTAAATAAACCTTGGGCGGCCTTAATTATACAACTTCTCCTTATAGGGATACTACAGGTAGGACTAATAGTAGTACAACCCATGCACGAAGGGAGGGAAATTGGAAATTTGAATTTTAAAATGCAAAATTCTAGGAAAAATGATTGAAAGAATCAAGAGTAATAATGTAATCTCCAAGGAATTTGAAATTTAAAATTAGGGCTTTGTCAAAATAACCTCTTAATTTAAATTTGAAATTATCCCTTAGAAGATAGAAAGTGAAAATTAAAACTAGGGTTGAAAATGACCTCTTAATTTTTAAAAATTTAAAAGAGGGAAGATTAAAATTAAAAGTAGGGTTTTCCAAATCTAACCTCTTAATTTAAAAATTTAAAATTATTTGAATGTTGAAATATTGAAGAAATCAATTTAATTTTAAAAATTAGGGTGTATGTAATTAACCACTTAATTTTAGAATTTAAATTGAAAATGGAAATGTTGAAATTCAGATTTTTTTTGTGTTGGCATATGATGAAGCGGTGATAATGTATGTTGTCATTGATGTCAATAAGTGAAGGAGAACTAGTATGAAGGGATGAAGTGGATCGGTGTCAGGGTTTCACTAAGTGTGACTACCGTTTGGTAGTCTGGGCTCTAGGGTTTCTAGTTTGGCAATCTAGCTTGTGCGATGCAACCAGTGACATTCTGTGATGAGTTAGCTAAGAAATAAGGATGAGATCAAGATGCCACATCAGTTTTGTGCACATGAAGGATTTCCTTGAGGATCTTGCATGTGAAAATAGATTGCATTAAATTTCTACCTCGGGAATGAACATTCTTCTTAGTAGAATGTGAAGAGAGCATGATGGGTTACTGATTTCCATATGCGGTGAAGAATGGATGATGCAGAATGACTTGTGATCTGTTTGAGATTGTTTTATTCTATGCAAAAGTGTTTGAATGGTCAGGATTAAACCTCTTGTAATTGTAAACCTAAAATGTTTAGGGTTTAGGGTTTATGCTACTGACATATTTGTTGTCTATAAGGTCGATGAGTTTTGATATTGTAAGTGTTGGCAAATGTTGTTTTTGTATCCGAGTGATGAGATACTTGCCAAACCAGTGAGTGAAATACTATAGAGTGTGATTGCATAGTAGAGGAGCTAAAACGGATCTGCCCTAGCATGTAGTGTTGTTATCAGATAAAAGCTTTACCTATTGCCTTCTAACCATTTCAATATTAGGAAAATTCCTTTGTTGAGTACCTTTAACAAGCTTATTGCAAATCCTCTAACTAGGTGACTCAAGATCATTGAGTTCTTCAAATCCTCTAGTGAGGTAACCTTTAACAAGGTATATAGCCACCCCTTAACCAGGTGATATTTAATAGGATTGGTTCCTAACAAAACCTTATTGTAAAGTCTTTAACCAGACTAGGCTCCTAACAGAGCGAGCTTCAAAAGAGTTCAAAAACAAGCTTGTGGGTATTCATCCCCACCATGGTTTTTCCCATTTGGGTTTCCATGTGAAAAAATTTTGTGTCATGAGTTGTGCATTTTTCATATGATGATTAAGCAGTCTTTGTTTAGGTGAATATGCATGCAAACCTAATGGTTATTGTATTACTGATACAACACATTAATGAGTATATTGGTGAAGTAGTTATCAAGTATTGAATGTTATTTCAAGTATTCAGTTTTACTGGTTTAGCTGTCTGAAGTCTTACTATGTTTAATTGGTATTGCCATGGTTAAGTTCAATGATGAAGACAACTAGTTAGCATTGTTTTAACTTGATAAGTTGTTGAGAAGTTTTTTTATGTACTGATTCACCCCCCCCTCTCAGTACTAATTAGGGTATTTGTTGTTCATCATTATTCATCAATTGGTATCAGTTCAACTCTAGGTCCTCGGTGATATGAGCTTAACCGCTTGAGGTAAGAGATCATGCTTTGATGATGAAGAGGGAAGGTCTTGATGAATACTAAGAGGGGGGGGTGAATTAGTATGCCAAAAATCTTTGCACTAAAACACTTACACAGTCTAAAGATAAACCGGTAAAGCAGTCTGATAATCAAACTGGTTATCACACATACAAACCAAAATGTGAATAAAACATTCACCCAAAAAAGCAATACAACCATAACACAAGATATTTGACATGGAAACCCAACTAGGAAAAACCACGGTGAGATGGAACTCACAAGCCACTATCTACATAATAGAAACCAGATCGGTTAAGGTCTTACAATATTCTTCACCAGAACAGATCTTGTTAGGAATCTCAATCTCTGTTAGGAGATAAGTCCAATTAAAGACTACCTTGTTAGAGGATTTTAGATTCACATGTGTGAACCACCTTGTTAGAGGATTTTACAAAGGCTTTGAGGCCTACCCAGTTAAGGGCTAAAAACATGTCAAAGATGTGAGTAATCATCAAGTGTTTGATCTATCTACTAGCACAAATTGCTTGGTTAGATCCAGTATTGCTCACAACTAATGCATTCCAACATTACTTCAGTCTCCTCTATCTCTCTCAGTTACAACTTGATCTTCTCTGATAAGATCACTCTCCTCTTCCACCTTAAACCCTAGCTCAACATAAAACCTATTTGCAACTTCTTCAACAACTTAAAAACCCTAGACATGATGTCCTTTTAAAGGAATCTGATTTCATGTCGGTCCAATAGGATTACATTACAATTTCCTAGGTTTAGTAAATCTAGACATACTCAATAACACGACACAAGAATCACCGTCAATGTGTCGGCACCATCAAACAATCGGTGGATTGGTAACTCATCACAAAATGTCGGTTGGTAACTCATCACAGAGTGTTACCGGTTCATACAAAATGCTGGTTGCTAGTTTGACAAAAATGAAGACTGGTAAGAATGTGTTGTGCTGCTTTGCTTCCATGTACCACTTGTGATCTGCGAACCGCTTGGGGTCGACATGCCGCTTCAGATCAGGAAACACATTCTGCAAAATCACTACTAGTCTCAACACTAGAATACAACGTACTGGTTGGAACAAATACCGGTTGAGCATGAGCTCATACATATAAAGGGGATCTCAATACAAGTGTGTGTCCATCAATGAAAATCACAGCATAAACATCAAAAATGCAACAATCTCCCCCTTTGGCATTGATGGAAACACTTAGGAAAATAAAATTTTGACATCTAATTGTTTTACCACAAAAACTTGCCATTAACAAAATTGTCCCCCTAAGCATATACACTATCCCTTAATCAATAGAGTGTATAGAAATTTTGCATTCAAAGCATAATCATCAGAGCATATAGCATATATCACAGCATATATCAAAATTTCAAAACAAATACTTCTCCCTCTGATATACTTCTCCCCCTGATATATCAAAATTTCAAAATTTTAAGACCATCAAAATTTTAAAACCATAGACTTCTGCCCCTTTGCCAACAATGACAAAGTACCACTACAAAAACCTGTTTCTGTATATATATAAAAGAGTTTATGACAATAATGAATAATGCTTGTCAAAAACTGCTTTGTAGTCCTACAAAAATTGTTTCATGGAGAGAGAACGGGACTCAAGTAGGGAGGTTGCCACTTCCTTCTCTATCTGCATTTGTGATACCTGTTCCTCCATGGCATCGATTGTGCTCAGTTCTTGGGTGACTGTCAGTGCTTCCAAGTTCAGATAGCATTTATGGAGAATTTGCAGTCGTGGAAGTAATACCAGTTGAAGTTCCTGCAAATCCCTAGACCTTGTGCTGATCTCTTGCTCTATCTTGGTTGACTGGATCTGGAACCGGTGAACGGTTTGCCCATATGCTACAAAGGAGTCGTAAGGAGTCTTGAATGTGCTTAAGTAGGACTGTAAGTCCATTTGAAGCTATTGCTTCTTGGCTAGCACATCATCACAGAACAGATGAGGTTGACAGATTTTGCTGAGTAGCAAGTTTCCCTCATCCAAAGCACTCCTTATGTCCTTTTGATCCTTTGACAGTTCAGTCCTAAGCTCATTCAGTTTCTTCACCAGAGCAACATTAAGAGCCTTTTGGTGCTCTTTCTTTACATTGGCCTTAGCTGCTTCTTCTAGGCTCTGCACCTGGTCATCCACTATAGTACACAAAAGTTTGAGTTGTGCTAGTGATGAATCAGTGTCAGAAAGATTAGTACCGGGGATTAAATGGTAAGTGTGTCTACAGCTGCTTGAATGATGTCTTGTTCCTTTTTCCTCTAAATAATCTCAAGGCGCTCTTGAGCAACCTTGATGCTCTGCATAAGCTCCGACTCACTTGCAGATTGGAGATCGATAGGACTAGAAAGATCAACCGGTGAGGGTTGACTTCTGGTTGCCTTCGGAGTCTCCAACTGAGAGCTTTTTGCCGCTTCACATTCCTTGGCTTCTTCAGCTTTCTTCTTTTCCGCTTCTCTTCTCTTCTCTTCTTCCTTGTCTTCTTCTACCTTTTTCTTCTCCTCTGCTCTCCTCTTCTACTCTTCCTTTTCTTTTTCTTCCCTCTTCTTCTTCTCTTCCTCTTCCTTTTTCTTCTTTTCTTCCTCTTCCTTCTTCTTTTCTTCCTCTTCCTTCTTCCTCTTCTCCTCTTCTTCCTTCTTCTTTTCTTCCTCTTCCTTCTTCCTCTTTTCTTCTTCTTCTTTCTTCCTCTTTTCTTCTTCTTCTTTCTTCCTCTTTTCTTCCATGTCCTCTTCTTCTTTCTTTTTCTTTTCTTCTTCTTGCTTCTTCTTTTCTTCATCTTTTCTTTTCTCCTCTTCCTCTTTCTTTTTCTCTTCCTCCTTGTCTTTTGCCGCTTGCTGTGTGTCCACAGCTTCTTCACCACCCTGATCAGTCTATTGCCCTTGTTCAGTTCCCTCTGAGGGTATGTCCTGAGTGACATCTTCTATATCCAGGGCATCGACATCTATGGTGTCGATTGGTTCCTCCACCAGGTTTCCTTCCTCATCAAAAACTTCATCCAGTTTGGAAATAATCGGTTCCTTTTCCGCTTGAAGGTTGGCCATTCAAGCTTTGTGTGAGCTGATAGCATGGGCCATGTGTTGATGTGTATCCTTTTCTACATCATCAACTCTCCCTTCCAACAACCAAAGTCTTCTTCTCCTTGTGAAGAAGAGACCTTTATTTTGATCTAATACATCAAATAATTCTGAATTTGAGAGTTCAGGGAAGTAATGTGCAAAAAATTTCTCCCTAATCTCTTGTTCCTTTTCAATGGAAATGCACCATTTTTTATCCAATGCTTTAAACAATGAATCCAGTGTCTGAGATTTAATCTCTGATGGTGACCGGTCATTTTTGCATAAATAAAGAATGATTTCCTGCAGTACTTCATCTTTTTCTTCACTATTGAAATCATCATAATAATCAATTAAATCAAGAAGTAATTTTCTCCTAATATTCTTTACAGTTCTTTGACAATGTGTCAAAGGTTTGTAAGAGGAGATATCTATATTTACCGGTGTGGATGTTGTCGATTCATTCCTCTTCACCTTCTTGGTTTGTCTAGCCTTCTTTGGTTGTTCATCAGACTCAGTTTCTTCGTAGTCCGGTTCATTTGCCTTAGTCTTCCTCTTTCTTTCAAAGACTTTTGTCGGTGTTACCTCTGGCTTCTTCTTTGCCGGTGACCGCTTGGTCACTCTTGGAGTCTCAGTGGTAGCTGGTGCTGATGCCACAGGCATTGCCTTAGCTTTCTTGGCTGCCGGTTCTTTTCCCTTTTTCACCGATGGTTCTTCAACCGGTGCGATCCTCTCCAAGTAGGTTCCGGTTCGCTTTGCCTTTGGATCAAGAGGCGAGGCAATAAGGGTTGAAGCATACCCTTCCAGCATGTCAAACATGACCTCATAGCCCATAGGCTCCACTCCCTCCATTCTAGGCTCAACAACCTCCATTAGACATTTGTCCACCTGAATAGTGAAACAGATGTCATCTTCATACTTCTTCACTATGTCTCCTGAGATTTGCATCCTCTGACTCATCTTTCTTCTGAACTTATCAAATTATTTTTTCAGTATCTCAAGGTAGCCGGTTCCAATGGCTTGCACACTTTCCTTTATCTACTTGGTTACCAGTTGGTTAGGGGACCACTGGACATCTCCTACACCCGGAAAGTAGCCTTGGAAATAGAAAAACAACCCTACCAGTAGTTGTCCAAATTTAAATCTTAGTGAATTGTCCTTTTTGATTGCCTTGAGATTTAATAGGAGTTGCCTTTCCATACCGGTGCATAAGTCAAATGCTTTATCCTCTACAATCATCCAGTAAGCGACATTTATCGCTGCAGCAGATACACAATTAACCCTGCTGGCTGAGAATGTTCTATAGCCTATCACCATGCAGGAGTATTTTACCAATTCATCCTTGATAGGATTAACTGTCATACCTCGTGAATCACTTGTTGAACTGGTGAGCTTGTTCATTTCCATTTTGCTTACCGTTCTCAGGGCTGGCACTTCCCCTGTGTTGCAGAAATCAGTGACTGCATGAATTGCCTCAGGCGTGATATCATGCATTCTCTCCAGGTACATCTTGTCACCATGGAATCTGCTCAAGATGATTTTGATGTGATCCTTTGTGAAATCTTCCAGAAAATACACCGCATTATGGAGTTTCTTCTTCTCTAAGATACTGAACTCCGGTTTGATCCTTTTGTCCTTTCCGCAAAATAGACCTAATTGAGTATGAATGGCTAAGGACCCTAGGTCTTCTAACTTGCAATCAATATAGTCTGAAATTCCTTCTTCGACTATGACTCCAGCTGGAACTTGTGACAAAGCATTATACTTGGACTTCCTCTAAATGAAATTTTATGACTCAATGGATGTGCTTGAACTGGTATGAGATGTGGAAGCCATTGAAGAGTATTTCAAGAACACAAAAAATACCTTTCAAATGCGAATTTAGGGCTTCCTGATTCTGCCTTACTTCTCTCTCCATCAAATGCCAAATAACCGCTTTGAGTTCTCCACTACCGCTTGCAAACTATATTTGAATCTCTTTCAAAGCTCTCCAATTTCTCAAAATCTAAGCTCAAATCGCCTTTTCTTCGCTCTGCACTTGAAAACTTTTCTTCTCTCAAAAAACAAATAGTGAGAAATGATTTGAAAATTGCATTTATACATGTCTCTCACCTACCATCATTAATGCTCCTATATTAGGGCGTAAACCCTAATTTGCCTCTTTACCATTTCTGGTCTTCTCCTAAGAGACAGGTGTAGCATACCGGTTAAGGTCTTTTACCAGTGTTAACCGGGGGTTTGAAAGCATTTTGTCGTTTTCTCCCCCTAAGCCTTTGAGGCTTAGTTTGCCGGTTCTGATATTTCCACACTGGGTGCAGAAACCGGTTGCTCCTCCAATAATACTGGTTTCTTCTTCCATATTTTCTTCATGTCTTCTTGAACTTTTTCAACCTCTATTTCTCCTTCTTGAGTGACCGGTATATCATCAGATATACTTTTTCTTCTTCTGCAGAATCTTTCAATGTGACCCGGTTTGTTGCAGTGATAGCAAACAAGTCCAGGTGCTTTCCAAGGTCCATTGTACATGTTTCCATTCTTCCTTCTGCATGTTGCAGTAGTGTGACCATGACCATGACAGATCATACAACTTCTCTCCATCCGGTTGCCGCTTGATGATCACCGCTTCTTGACAGATGATTGAAGACATTAAACCGGTTGTGGTTCTGGTTCATAAAAGATTCAGGACCAGTTCCTTTGGTCCTCTGAGCATATCTTCCAGTGTTATCCATTACAGACCTGCATTCAAATGCTCTATGCCCAAACTTGTTGCATGCATAACAATGACCATTGAACTTATTGGATCTAGGTAAATTGTTTATAAAATAAGGAAAATTATTGTAGGCTTTGCTCCTACATACATTGGCAGTTTGCCCTTCTTTAAGATAGTTAAAGCAAACAGGTTTGAATTTTTTCTTACCTTTTCCTTTGAGTGTCGGTTTCTTCTTTGATTCTTCAACATTTGTTCCTGAGGATTCTCCTTCCTCATGTCTAGAAAAACCAAGACCATTGGTATTCTTTGCCGGTCTAGATGACTCAAGCTTTTCCTCTAGCCTGACTGTACTTTTGCCAAACTTAGCTAGTATTTCCTTTGATTCAAAGAGTTCTTTGGAAATAGCAGTGTTTGTCTCCATAAGACTTGCATTTTCAGAGATGACAATGTTCAGTTCTCATTGCATGTCTTCTTTTTCCATTCTACTCTCATGAAGGCGAGCAGTTAGTGCACTAATCTCATGTTTCAACTTGGAGATCTCAGGATCTCTATCTTTTACCAGATCTTTAGCTTTTCTTCGGTTCTCAAGCTCTTGGCTAAATCGAATAGTCAGTCCTTCCAACTCCTTTCTCAAATTGGAGTTTGAATCATTCAACTTATTCACTTCAGCAATCATAGCTTCCATGTTAGCTTCATCTTCAGAACTACTTTTAGATAGTTCCATCAGCCTCTCTGCATGTTCTCTTCTTTTTTCTTGAGATGCCTTGTATTTGACCATAAGATCATCATAGGCTTTCTCATACTTGGTGAGCCACTGAGTAAGTTCCCTAAGTGTGTATTCCCCCATATCTCTTTCCAAGTGGTTAAACTTATAGAAAGGTAGGCTCTGATACCAATTGATGAATACTAAGAGGGGGGGTGAATTAGTATGCCAAAAATCTTTGCACTAAAACACTTACACAGTCTAAAGATAAACCGGTAAAGCAGTCTGACAATCAAATCAGTTATCACACATACAAACCAAAATGTGAATAAAACATTCACCCACAAAAGAAATACAACCATAACACAAGATATTTGACGTGGAAACCCAGCTAGGAAAAACCATGGTGAGATGGAACTCACAAGTCACTATCTGCAGAATAGAAACTAGACCGGTTAAGGTCAAATCGATTAAGGTCTTACAATGTTCTTCACCAGAATAGATCCTGTTAGGAATCTCAATCTCTGTTAGGAGATAAGTCCAATTAAAGACTACCTTGTTAGAGGATTTTAGATTCACATGTGTGAACCACCTTGTTAGAGGATTTTACAAAGGCTTTGAGGCCTACCCAGTTAAGGGCTACAAACTTGTCAAAGATGTGAGTAATCAACAAGTGTTTGATCTATCTACTAGCACAAATTGCTTGGTTAGATCCAGTATTTCTCACAACTAATGCATTCCAACATTACCTCAGTCTCCTCTATCTCTCTCAGTTACAACTCGATCTTCTCTGATAAGATCGCTCTTCTCTTCCACCTTAAACCCTAGCTCAACATAAAACCTATTTGCAACTTCTTCAACAACTTAAAAACCCTAGACATGATGTCCTTTTAAAGGAATCTGATTTCATGTTGGTCCAATAGGATTACATTACAATTTCCTAGGTTTAGTGAATCTAAGCATACTCAGTAACACAACACAAGAATCACCGTCAATGTGTCGGCACCATCAAACAATTGGTGGATTGGTAACTCATCACAAAATGCCAGTTGGTAACTCATCACAGAGTGTTACCGGTTCATACAAAATGCCAGTTGCCGGTTTGACAAAAATGAAGACTGGTAAGAATGTGTTGTGCCGCTTTGCTTCCTCGTACCACTTGTGATCTGTGAACCACTTGGGGTCGACATGCCGCTTCAAACTGGGAAACACATTCTGCAAAATCACTACTAGTCTAAACACTAGAATACAACGTACCGGTTGGAACAAATACCAGTTGAGCATGAGCTCATACATATAAAGGGGATCTCAATACAAGTGTGTGTCCATCAATGACAATCACAGCATAAACATCAAAAATGCCAACAGGTCCTAAGTTCAATAGAGATAACTTCAAAATGTTTGGGTGCTCAACACTGGAGCTATGTTGAGAATGCCTATGTAATCCCCACTGGCACTCTAACCGATGATCAGAAAAGAGAGATTCAAGAAAATGGGCAAGTCATGGAAGCCCTTATTAGCAGCCTGTCTGATATTGAGTTCATTGATGTATAAGATAAGGACAGTCCTAAGGATGTATGGGACACATTGGAAACCATTTATGGAGGTGATGAGCATGTCAAGTAAGCTAAGGGAGAAAGTCTTAGAGGAAAATTTGAAGACATGAGGATGGTTGAAGGAGAGACCATTCAACAATATGACATAAGGATCAAGATTGTGGTTGGAGATATCAAGAGCACTGGTGGAACAATTGATGATGCCACCATTGTCAGTAAAGTTTTGAGATTATTGTTACTGGTCTATGCAATCAGAGTTGTTGTTATTCAGGAGCTAAGTTCTATCAACAAAACCAAGGTATCCTTAAACTCTATCATTGCAAAGTTGACTGCATATGAGTTGAATAGCTATGATGGCAGTGTTCAGAAGACTGAGTCAGCCTTTAGAGCATCTACTACACCAACCAAAAAAGGAAAAGAAGTAAGTACCAGTTACGAATCCAGGCAATGCAGAGATATGGATGATGAAGAGATTCTAATGGAGTTTGAAGCTCTTCTTGCCAAGAGACTTCCAAAAGGCACTGGAAATAACAAAGGTAATCTTCCTTTAAAATGTTTTTCCTGTAATAAGATAGGACATATAGCTGTTAACTGTCCTAACAATGACAATAAGGATAAACTGGAGAGGTTTAGAAAGTATAAAGGAGGAGGTAGGAGAAATTGTCTTGTTGCAGTGGATGAAGAATCTAAGGATGAAGAGAATGAGGACATAGTGTTTGTAGCTGTAAAGGAAGAAGTGTCTGATAAGAAATCCCTTGTCTCTCACATTGACAACTCTAATGAGTGGATTATTGATAGTGGGTGTTCTCACCACATGACTGGTGACCAGAAAAAAATTTTGTCTTTGGAAGAATATGATGGAGATGTTGTCCAGTTTGGCAATGATGCACCATGCTTGGTGAAAGGTAAAGGATCCATCTCACTGAATGGAAAGAGCAGTACATATGATGTCTACTGGGTAGAAGGTCTTCAGCATAACCTTTTGAGTGTTGCTCAGCTAAATGACAAAGGACTTATTCTAGAGTTCAAAGGTGGAGTCTGCAGTATAATGGGAAAGAGTGGTGAACTTATTGCCACCAGTAAGAAGACCAGAGGTAACTTGTTTTAGTTGAATGCCAATATTAGTTAGTGTTTGATGGTGAATTTTGATGACAGTTGGATATGGCATAGGAGACTTTTTCATATAAACTTTTATAATATTGTAAAAGCCAGTAAGATCAAGGCAGTAAGAGGATTGCTTTTGTTGAATAAACCAAAGAATTTATTGTGCAGAGAATGCCAACTTGGGAAGATGTCTTCCTCAACTTTCAAAGGTAAGTCTTTATCAGCAGAGAACTTACTTGATCTTGTGCACACCAATCTATGTGGTCCAATGAAAACTAGAAGTATTTAGGGAGATAGGCATTTCATGATTCTTATTGATGACCGCTCAAGAATGAAGTGGGTCACATTCTTGAAGGACAAGTCTGAGGCATTTGGAAAGTTCAAAGCCTTTAGAGAATTGGTAGAAAAGGAAAGTGGTCAAAGGATAAAATGCCTAAGAACTGATCAAGGAGGTGAATTCACTTCTGATGAATTCAACAAGTACTGTGAAGAGAGCGGTATCAAGAGGCAGTTGTCTGACCCAAGGACACCACAATAGAATGGCATAGCAAAAAGGAATAACAAGACTGTAGTTGAAGTGGCCAGAACAATGTTGATCCAAGGAAAGGTTGCTCACACTTTTTGGAGAGAAGTGGTGAGTACTGCAGCCTATACTATGAACCGGGTACTCATCAAGAAACATAAAGATAAAACCCCTTATGAGTACTGGACCAGGAAGACTCCCATTGTAAGTTATTTTAAAGTATTTGGTAGTAAGTGTTATATCAAGAGAAGTGAGCGTCTGAGAAAGTTTGATGCTAAATGTGATGAAGGAATATTTCTGGGATATTCCACTAAGAGAAAAGCTCTCAAGTGCTACAACAATAGGACTCAGAAAATTGTTGAGAGTATCAATGTCAAGGTTGATGAATCCCCTGAGTAGCCTGAGGAAACCTGTAGCAAGCAAGTGGAACATGAACCGGGTGTAGCCTTCTGGGAACCAGTTAAGAAAGAAACAAGCAAAGACCTCAGTGTTCCTGTACTGATAGAAGTTGCAGTAGGTGAAGAAGAAGATGGAGAAGAAGAAGAAGAAGAGGAAATGCAAGTAGAACCAACTAGAGTCATTCCTAGATATGTGAAACTACATCATGATCTGAAGCAGATCATAGGAGATAAAGATGTAGGGATACTCACAAGAAGAAAGGTGAAAGAAAACTCTTGCATGATTTCTAAATTTGAGCCTAAGACCACTAGAGAGGCACTTACAGATGAAGACTGGATTAAGGAAATGGAAGAGGAGCTGGACCAAATAGAAAAGAATGCAACATGGTCTTTGGTACCCAGACCAGAACACAAGAATGTCATAGGTACCAAATGGGTCTTCAGGAATAAGATGAATGAAGAAGGCACAGTTGTAAGGAACAAGGCAAGACTTGTATGCAAGGGATATGCTCAGGAAGAGGGAGAAGACTATGGAGAAACCTTTGCCCCAGTGGCTAGACTAGAAGGTGTTCAAATGCTACTTGCATTTGCGGCATTTAAGGGATTCAAGGTATACCAGATGGATGTGAAGTCTGCATTCTTGAATGGAATCCTAGAAGAGGAAGTGTATATTGAGCAACCAGATGGGTTTGCCTTATCAAAAGATAGTAACATGGTGTGTAGATTACATAAGGCCCTATATGGATTGAAACAAGCACCAAGGGCATGGTGTGAATGGTTACACTCTCATCTTGTGAAAATAGGATTTCAGAGAACAAGTGAGGACAACAACATCTACCTGAAATCTGAAGGTGATCAGATTTTGATCTATGAAGTGTTTGTAGATGACATAATCTTTGGAGGAGATAATGAAATGAGTCATGCATTTGCATATGAAATGAAGAAAGAGTTTGAGATGTCTCTGATTGGAGAGATAAAGTTCTTCATTGGTCTACAGATTCAGTAGATGAAAGAGGGTATCTTTATTACCCAGTCCAAGTATGTCAAAGAGGTATTGAAGACATTTGGCATGGAGGAGAGCAAACAGGTTGGTACACTGATGGTGACTGGCTATAAATTGACTAAGGAAGATGATTCAGCGTTGCTGAATGAGGAGTACTGGTCAATTATCGGTAAGTTGCACTATGTGGTACACAACAAAACCGGATATTGCTCATGCAATGGGCATTGTGGTCAGTTTTCAAAAAATTCCAAGAGAATCCCACTTGGTAGCAGTCAAGAGGATTCTTAGATAATTGAAAGGGATAGCTGATTATGGATTGTGGTATCCATACAATGGTGATTTTAATCTCAAAGTATTTACTGATGCAGATTGGGCAGGTAATGTGGATGGCTAGAAGAGAAGAATCGGTGGAGCATTCTTTCTTGGTGGAAGACTAGTCTCATGGACGAGTAAGATGTAGAGCTGTATTTCCCAGTCTACAACTGAAGTAGAATATGTGGCGGCATTTATGAACTACACTTAAGCAATCTAGATGAAACATGTATCGGATGGTTTCAAAATACCTATATCTGAACCGGTGAGTATATTTTGTGACAACACAAGTGCAATAAATATTTCCAAGAATCCGGTATTGCATGCTAGAACTAAGAACATTGAGCTCAAGTATCATTTCTTGAGAGAGAAGATTCAAAACAAAGAGGTTGTATTAGAACATGTTTCTAGTAAGGAGCAGCTAGTAGACATATTCACTGCCCTTATCGAAGACTACATTTACCTATTTGAGAGGTAAGTTAGGGGTCTTGCACCTTCATGAAGTGAATTAAAAAAAAGTGTGCTCCACATCAATCAGGTACTACAGTTTCAATGTCAAATCTTTCAGGATTGATGTGTTGAATGATGCTACTCCATAGGGGGAGCAACATAGTGGAGCTTGGAAGCTTGTGCCTCCACTTTGGTATTGCTGGCAAAGGGGAGAAGATATCTAATGATGAAGATATATGTTATAGTTGCACTGGTCTATGTTGTATACATTTGCAATGCTACACTGAGTATTTTCATCAATGCCAAAGGGGGAGATTGTTGGCATACGATGAAGTGGTGATAATGTATGTTTTCATTGATGTCAATAAGTACAGGAGAAATGGTATGAAGGGATGAAGTGGACCGGTGTCAGGGTTTCACTAAGTGTGACTATAAGTTGGTAGTCTCAGCTCTAGGGTTTCTAGTTTGGCAATCTAGCTTGTGCCATGCAACCAGTGACATTCTGTGATGAGTTAGCTAAGAAATAAGGATGAGATCGAGATGCCACGTCAGTTTTGTGCACGTAAAGGATTTCCTTGAGGATCTTGCATGTGAAGATCGATTGCATTAAATGTCTACCTCGAGAACGAACATTCTTCTTAGCGAAATGTGAAGAGAGCGTGATGGGTTACTGATTTCCATATGTGGTGAAGAATGGACGATGTAGAATGACTTGTGATCTATTTGAGATTATTTTATTCTATGCAAAAGTGTTTGAACGGTCAGGATTGGACCGCTTGTAATTATAAACCTAAAATGTTTAGGGTTTAGGGTTTATTCTATCGACCTAATTGTTGTCTATAAGGTCGATGAGTTTTGATATTGTAAGTATTGGCAAATGTTGTGTTTGTATCTGAGTGATGAGATACTTGCCAGACCATTGAGTGGAATATTGTAGAGTGTGATTGCAGAGTAGAGGAGATAAAAAGGATCTGCCTTAGCATTTTGTGTTGTTATCAGATTAGAGCTTTACCTGTTGTCTTCTAACCATTTCAACAGTAGGAAAATCCCTTTGTCAGGTAGCTTTAATAGGCTTATTGCAAATCCTCTAACCAGGTGACTCAAGATCATTGAGTTCTTCAAAACCTCTAGCGAGGTAACCTTTAACAGGGTTTCAACCTTTAACAAAGTATATAGCCATCCCTTAACTAGGTGTTCTTTAACTAGAATAGACTCCTAACAAAGCGAACTTCAAAAGAGTTCAAAAACAAGCTTGTGGGTATTCATCCCCACTGTGGTTTTTCCCATTTGGGTTTCCACGTGAAAAATCTGTGTGTCATGAGTTGTGCATTTTTCATGTGATGATTAAGCAGTCTTTGTTTAGGTGAATATGCATGCAAAGCTAATAGTTGTGGTATTACTGATACAACACATACATGAGTATATTGTTGAAGTAGTTATCAAGTGTTGAATTTTATTTGAAGTATTCAGTTTTATTGGTTTAGCTATCTGAAGTCTTACTGTGTTTAACTGGTATTTCCATGGTTAAGTTTAGTGATGAAGACAACCGGTTAGCATTATTTTAACTTGATAAGTTGTTGAGAAGTTTTTGTATGTATTGATTCACCCCCCCCCCCACCAGTACTGATTAGGGTATTTGTTCTTCATCATTATTCATCATTTTTGACCTTAGGGTGACCTAAAATCAATCAAATTTCACAACTATTGAGCAGTAAAATACAGTCAAAACAGGCTCCCAAAATTTGAGAAAAAATCAAAACCAAGTAGGTACCTACTTGGTCCGACCAACTTTTTGCCAAATTTTCAGGGAAGCAAGATATTGTGATTTTAATGCGAATTCCAGAAGGATATGGGAGTTGGACATGTCTAGATATGTGAAAATAAGCCTTGAAGGTCGAAATAGGACATGCTTAGGATGTTTGAGAAGATGATTAATTGAAATAATAAAACAAAAAAGGGCACACTTAAGGGCCAAAAGTTATGATGTTTAGAAGTACAAAAAGAGGCTATTGAGTCAATTAAATGATTAAAGGAAATTTTGAAATTGCACAAGATTAATTTAATTTTAAAAATTAGGGTTTGTTGCATAAACCACTTAATTTTAAAAATTTAAATTTGAAAATTTGAATGTTGTAAGGTGGGAAAGTGAATTTTTAAATTGAAGCAAGGACTCAAATCTGAAAAGTAATTCAAGATCTATACAACCCACAAGTTCAATTTAAAATTAAAATTTAGGGTTTTTTTTTTATTTAACCACTTTATTTTTATTTTTCTTGAAAATTGAACATGTAAATGAAAACATGAATTGTAAAATTATTGAAGTTTTAAAATTTGAAACAATCAATCCAATCTAGACAAATCACAAGCTCAATTCTAAATCTAAAAATTAGGGTTTTTGTGAATTTAACCTCTTAATTTTTTAAAATTGCAAGGAAATTAAACTTGTAATTGAAAATTTGAATTGTAAATTGCATACACTCAAATCTGAATACAAAAATCAGAATGAAGGGTGTAAAGAGTTGAGTTCACCAAAATGTAAAGGTGAACACTAGCTATGAAAGTGATGTAGCAATTAAGTGCATAAGATATATTTTTCAAAAATGATTGCTAATATGAATTAATTAATTGCATATGAATCAAATTTGAGAATGAAAATCAGAAGAAAGCATAAGACACGTCGAGTTCACGAAAATCTAAACTAGAAAATTCAGGCTTAGTAAATTCACCACATGGAAGGGAGAAATCACTAGGATGATTTTCACTTGGGTAGACTTTACATTCAAAAGAGGGTATGAATCTACTAGATCCAATCATAAATGATGGAATCACTAAATACTAAGTAGATTGGTTGTGTTTGGAATGTGTTTGGCCCTCTTTTGTAAGTTAATTAGTTGATTTAAGACTAAGTGTTGGAACTGAAGACAAATATGAAAAAATAACAAGCTACAAATTTCAGATTTCATCGTGCACCTGGATTTGAGAAGTTTGAGATTATTCAAAGCTGCTCTATCAAATCTGCCAAAATATACAGGGACCATGTGTCTGGACTAGGTTGCCCTCCTATCGATCCTCAAAACTTTTTGTGCATCAAAAAGGGTTTTTCCGTCTCTACAAATAAAGCTTAACTCCAAAAGAACAACTGCACAGCTACTTCCTACACATAGAAGGAAAGAGAAATGTGTTGGGAATAGGGGTTTGCCTTTAGGTCAAACCCCAGTTTTGGAAATAACCAAGTGGTTGAAATAATGTAATTGAAATGACTAAAAGTAGAAATCCTCCTCTTTGAGGGGATGTTGAATTGACTGAAAATAAAATGCTTATACCTCCTTATGAAGTTTTGCTTGCCTCCACATGGAATTATTATTTTATGAATTACAATGATGATTTCCTCTTCAATTCTTGAAATTTTGACTCCATTGTTGCTCCAAAGCTTGAAGGAAGATTGAAAATGCTCAATTGCCCTTAAATTCTTGATCTAATGAATGCTCGAATGCTTGATTGAATTTCATGATCTCCAAATGAGAGGGGAAATCCCTCTTATATACTTACCCATAGGATTAATTGATTAATTTTTTGACATGAGCCAACATAGAGGGCATTTTCCCACTTCAAAATTGAGATAGGTCAGAGGGAGGGTGTTGGAAAGAGACACTATTCCAATGATGATTGGTGCATGATATATGTTTAAGGTGTTGGAAAATTGGAGGAATTGATTATGTGTTGCATTAATGTTTTGTCATTGATGGCAACACCAATTGTTTTGGTTGTTTACCAGTTTTTGATAGGTTTCGGTAGACTGGTTGGATCATGATATTGATCTGGTATGCTCTGGTATGCTTCAGTTTGTGGAATTGGTTTGGATCTGTCATTCATTCTATTAAGATGTGTATCATGATCAATTGGTTTGGGATTTGATGACTCAAGAGCTATCATTTGTTCTAGTAAGTCTTTTGGTCACCAGTAAGGGTTTTACGGGCAGAGCTTTGTTGAATATCTTTTGATGCACATGATAAGTGGTGTTGGCGCGGCTTCTAGATCGCTTTCGGGATGTTGATGGTTATCTTGTTTGTGTACCTATTGATCGGTGGTGTTGGATTTGGGTCCGGACCTAATCTTATCTTATTCGGCTAGGTTATGGACCGGTTTATGTAACATGTTGGTGGATGATCCTGATGCATTACCGGTTGGGTGTGTTGATTGGATTATGTTTTTTCGATCTTAGGCCAATTTGGTTGATCATTGGATTGCAGGTTTATGTTATGAATTTATTGTATTATATTTTAGGTGGAAGGCCTAATTGTTTAGGTCTCGGGTTGGTATAAATATGACATAAGATCTCTTTGTAGATCATGGGCATATTCATGGGTTTATGGGATATGCAATTATCTGTGTGCGAATAAGGTTGTAATCATATGCAGATGTTTTGGTTGATCATAGGTGATCGAATTGGGTTGGTGAAAGAGGTTTAACACCTCCGGTACTGAGCTTAACTGGAACTGTATTCGGGCATAGGAGATGCTATTCTTGCAGTTCACTCTTCTTTCTAGATTATAGTCTGGATTTATTTTGTAGTCAGTGAGGCTCCTTTTGTGATGAGAATTGCGCTCTAGGCTATTGGCCTTCCTACATGTGTAGGCCCCTCTTTTTTTAATCACATACTTACTGAAGAAGTATTATCTAACTACGGGTAGGCTTCCCACCCTGGTTTTTCCCTTTACCAGGTTTTCCACGTACGAATCTTGGTGTTATCTTTTTTGGATGGTTGGTAAATGTTTTGTGGTTTATATTTATGCTTAATTGTTATACTGCTATTCTAGTAATAAGGTTTTAATGCTTAAAGTTCTATAATTTGTTAACAACTGATTCACCCCCCTCTCAATTGTTCACCGGTTATCTAAGTTTTCTAACAATTGGTCTCAGAGCCTGATCCTCCCTACAGAAGCTTAACTGCTTGAGGAAGATCCTATGGCATCAAATAGCTCAAGTTTATCAAGTTCATCAAGTTCATCTATAATTGTTTTCTGGAGAGAAATTCCTAGGCTTGATGGAACAAATTACAGAGTATGGAAGATTCAAATGGAGACTCATCTGAGATGTCTTGGTAAGGAGATTTGGGAGATCACTAAGAAAGGATATATACCTCATAATCCGGCATCTGGAAATCCTCCTCTGATAGGCTTGGATAAGAACATTGAAAATGATTGTAGAGCTAGAGAATCCCTTTTGTGTGCACTTTCTAATCAGCAAGTTATGGGACTAATCGGCAAATCAATTGCAAAGGCTATATGGGATAAATTGGAGACTCTGAATGAAGGCGACCCTACTGTTAAAATTTCTAAACTTGATGGTTACCAGGTGAGATATGAGAACTTGAAGATAGAAGAAGATGAAAGGATTACTACTTTTATGGAGAGAGTTAACGAAATTGTTCTGGGAATTCAATGTTGTGGTGGATGTTTGAGCGAAGATGAAATAATTTCTAAAGTATTGAGAGCTTTGCCACCGGCTTATAAGATGAAGGATACTACAATTAATGAGTTGAGAACAATGACAAACACCTTTGTTAATAGGGATACCTTGGCTGGGAAGTTATCTTCTTTTGAGCTTGAGGAATTTGGTTCTTCTAGAGTTGCAAAATTTGAATCTGCTTTTCATGCATCAACATCATCTACCAGCAAGAGTGATTGGAAAGCCTTATATGCTAAGGAACTAGAGGAAATGAAGAAATAAGATGAAGAGTTTGAGCAACTTGAAGCCCTATTTGCTAGAAGAGTACCTAAAGCTCCGACAATTAAGTATGAAGGAAAATCACCTTTTAAATGTTTCGCATGTAAAAAGATAGGTCATTTTACATCTAGATGTCCTTAAAGGAATTCAAGATTTGAGGAAAGAGCTAGAAGATCTTCTAGGCATAAGCATGATTATCAAAACAAGCACAAGTGCAAGAGGAACAAAGAGAAATCATGCTACTTTGCGGATGAGGAAGGTGTGACTGATTCTGATGATGAACCGGCACAAGATTTAGCTAGTGGATTCGGAAATGGAAAGGAATGGGTATTCTTGGCTATCAAGGAAAATGATCCAATACCTGAAGAAAACACCCTTGCTACTAAAGTTGAAGACAAGGATGAATGGGTGATAGACAGTGGATGTTCACATCATATGACTGAAGATAAAAGGAAGTTTCTATCTTTGCAAAAAATTTATGGCGGTCTGGTTAGATTTGGAGATGACAAAGCATGCCTGATCAAGGGAAGAGGAACTATATCATTGGACGGTAAGCATGATACTGATAATGTTTATTATGTTGAAGGTTTAAGGCATAACCTTTTGAGTGTAGGATAGTTGGTCAATAAGGGATTTCAGTTAAAGTTCAAGGATGGAAAATGCAAGATTATCAACAGATCTAGATTGGAATCGGTACTCAGACTAAAGGTAACATCTTTTATTTGAACTCTGGTGAGAAGATGTGGATGATTGCATAAATTGATGAGAGTTGGCTATGCCATAAGAGGTTGTGTCATGTGAATTTTGATTGCATTGTAAAGATCAGTTCTACTAAGGTAGTTAGAGATATACCTAAGATTGTGAAGCCCTATAATCTGGTATGTAAGGAATGCCAAATGGGAAAGCAAGTCAGAACTTGTTTTAAGAGTATACAAGACAAATCTAATGATTTTCTTGATCTTATCCATGCTGATTTGTGTGGTCCTGCTAGAATCAAAAGCTTTCAGGGTGATAGATATTTTATGCTAATCATTGATGACTATTCTAGAATGATGTGGGTTACTTTTCTAAAGGAGAATTCTGAAGCATTCAAAAAATTTATAATCTTTAAAGCTAAAGTTGAGACAGAGATAGGATTGAAGATTAAATGCTTAAGTGGTCTAATCAGGATGGAGAATTCATATCCAATGAATTTAATAGTTATTGTGAAAAGAATGGGATAAGGAGATAGTTATCTGCACCTGGGACACCTCAGCAAAATGGAGTTGTGGAAAGGAAGAACATAACTATCTTGGATGCAGCTAGAACTATGATGATGGAAGCTAATCTACCTCATATCTACTAGAGAGAAGATGTGAGCATGATGATATACACATTCAACAGAGTTCATATCAAAGGAGACACCGGTAAGACACCTTATGTGTCGGAATTTTGGATATGTTGATATGGTTTTGTCATTGATGTCAACACCTGTCATCGCTTGTCAACACTTATCAGCACTTGGAGATTTTGGTTATGTTCACCGACAAGTAAGAGACTTATGCATAGTCACCGGTATTTAGTTCACCGGCAGATTATATTGTTCACCAGAACTTGGAATGACTTGGAGACTATTTGGTTATGTCAAAGACATTATTCAATCACTTGGTTTTGGCAATTTGGTTAATTGTTTATTTTGGTTTGCATATTTGTTGTTACCGGCAAATAGGTCCAAGATAAGAACTGGCAGGTATATCTATTCCAGATCAGCACGACATGTTATGGAGATGATTTATTATTATTATTATAAATGCATTGAGCCAACATCATGCATTAGATATTGATTTATTTGTAATTGATTTTATTGTAATATCCTTTAGTGAGCCGACCTATTCAATTGGTCTTAGGCTATGGTATAAATGTAAGATCTCATTTGTGAGACAAATGTGTGAATGCGAAAAGGATTACAATAAGGTATATGTGAAAATAAGCAGAGCTATACATGCAGACATCATTTGAAGGTTGAAGGAAGGATTTGTGAAGGCAATCAGAACTAAACCGGTACTGAATCCAACATATGAAGATGCTATTTTATGAAGTATATTATCATTGGATTTAACCATCCAATTGTAGTCAGTGTGACTCTCATTTTGTGATTGAGCAGTGAGCTCTAGGTAGCTGGCCTTTCTGCATGTGCAGAATCCATATTGTACACACATACTATCTGCAGTAGTATCATTTGATTGTGGGTAAGGCTTCCCACCGTGGTTTTTCCCCTTACAGGGTTTCCACATACAAATATTTGTGTTATGCATTATGGATGTTGTCTTTCTGTTTCATGCATTAATCTTTACCGGTACCGCAATTAACTGTTAAGACTGTCTACCGGCATAAAGTTTGGTTTACCGGTATTAAGCATTAAATTTTGGTTAAGTTAATTTTGGTAGAATTTATTGGACAATTGATTCAAACCCCCCCCCCCCTCTCAGTTGTCTCTGGGACCTAACATTATGAGTTATGGTTTGGTCATACACCTACAGTTAAGTATTTTAGAATCTTTGGTAGTAAATGCTATATCAAAAGAGATGATTCCATTGGAAAGTTTGATCCTAGATGTGATGAAGGGATATTTCTTGGTTATTCTAATGAAAGAAAGGCATATAGATGTTATAACAAAAGATTGTAGAGAATTGTGGAGAGCACTAATGTCAAGGTGGATGAGCTAAACAAAAGTCAAATCAAAACTTATGAGAGAGAACAGGCAATGGAAATAATCATAACTGAACCAGTAGCACCTACACTGAAATAGAATGTTGAATCGGTTACTCCAGAATCATCAGATAATTCAACAGTAACTAAAGATCAGAGCAGAGGAACGGAAAATCAGAAGACTGCTAAGTATGTTAGGTTAAATCATTCAGAAGATCAAATCATTGGAGACAAGAATAAAGGAGTGATGTTAAGAAGAAGGTTAGCAGCTGATGAGGTATGTTTAATTTCTCAAATTGAAATGGCATCAGTAATTGAAGCATGTAAAGATGAATGTTGGATAAAAGCTATGGAAGAGGAATTAGATCAGATAGAAAAGAATAATACATGGACTTTAGTTCCCCAACCTAAAAATAAGAATTTTATTTGGACTAAATAGGTTTTTAGGAATAAATTTAATGAAGATTAATAATTTGTGAGGAATAAGGCTAGATTGGATTGTAAAGGATATTCTCAAAAGGAACGAATTGATTATGATGAGACTTTTGCTCCGGTAGCTAGGATTGAAGCTGTGAGATTATTTCTTGCTTATGTTGCCCATAAGAACTACAAGGTTTATCAGATGGATGTTAAGTGTGCATTTCTGTATGGAGATCTTGAAGAGGAAGTTTACATTGAGCAGCCTAATGCATTTTCACTTTCAGATGAGAAAAACATGGTTTGTAGGTTAAGGAAAGCTTTATATGGATTGAAACAAGCCCCTAGAGCTTGGTATGCAAGATTGGATAAATATCTTTTGAAGCTTGGTTTCACTAAAGGTAATGTTGACAATAATTTATATTATAAGATCACTAATGATGACATATTGATTGTTGAATTCTTTGTTGATGATATCATTTTTGGAGGTGAGGATAAGTTATGTATGGAATTCTATGATAATATGAAGAATGAATTTGAGATGTCTATGATTGGGGAGATGAAATTTTTCTTAGGTTTGCAGATTACTCAGATTGATAAAGATATTTTCATCTGTCAAACTAAGTATGCTAGGGAGTTGTTCAAGAAATTTGGTATGGAAAATTCTAAACCGGTTGGTACACCTATGATTACAAGTGAGAAATTGACTAATATAGATGCATCAGCACCGGTAAAACCTACAAGGTACGAGTCTATGATTGGAGGTTTGTTATATCTGACTCAGACTAGAACATATATAATGAATGAAATTTGTATTGGGACCTAACAAGACTGAGAGAGGGGGGTGAATTAGTGTTCTGCTAGAATCAACAATATTTAACTTTCTAAACCATGCATGTATGTACCGATAAACAAGTAAGCATATAACAAGAAGCAAATAAACCATCCACATAAATCAACACCATAACACACATAATTTATATGTGGAAAACCTCAATGAGGAAAAACCACGGTGGGATTTGTTACCCACAATATCAGTTCACTGGCCATATGAAAAGATCTTACATAAACAGGGGCCTGCACTTGCAGGAAAGCATACTGCTCATCAATAAAGAGCCTCACTGACTACAAGCTTTCTGCCAAAGTAAACTACTGAAAAATGAACTCAAGAATGCATCTGTTATGCTAGATAGAGTTCTGGTTCTAGTTTTGCTCTGTATCGGTTCACAATCTTGAACTATTACCGGTATAACTTCTCTTCCAAGAGTCCTTTCCTAGCTATCTATAGATCATTGCATGATACAATGTTCACATAAAAAAAATGATCTCCATACATATATTTTGCATCTCACAGTTCTGATAAATGTCTATCTCTATACCATATCTATATATCTCTTAAATTGACCTAGCAGACTGACTTATATATCTATTACATATGATATGCCTTATGTTGGCTTACAATGCATTTACAAAGAATATTCAATGTTGGCCTCAACAATAATTATAAAAGAATTTACTAAAATAAATCTTTCTTGATATCGGCTTCCTTGAAGTACTGATGTCGGTGTCGGTATCTCCCGATATATGTCTTCTAGTGTCAGTTTGTGACTTACATGAAGTCTTGTTGCCATAAATGACAACAAAATTAATCCAGTGAGTGTTAATTGCCAACAATCTCCCCCTTTGGCATTGATGGAAACACTCATGTGAAAAATGGATTCCCTGTCGACGTGCTCCCCCTGAGCAACACACTTCAACTGATAACATATTCCCTGATATTTTTCACATATGTACATACTCCCCCTTTGACATTAATGCCAAAGATTGGTGAAGGAATAAAAAAATGAAAGAATACAGTTAGAGTCGTTTGAGCTTAGTCATCTTCAGAATTTCTGGGTAAACCTTTTGCAGCAACTGAAGATATGTGTCCCAGCCTAATTTGAAAGTATCTGATACCCATGAAAGTCCATTGAGTAAGTGGGCAAGTGATTCCTTCTCCTGAGTATCTATCAGTGTGGGCTTGGCTAGCATGTCCATGCATTCTCTCTTGTGAACACCCAAAGAGTCAAGTCTTGGACTCACCAATCCGCTTAAATTTCTTGCTCTCCTTAGTATTTTATCTTTTTCTTTCTCAAAAGAAAAAACTTGGTTCTCCAAGGACAAAAATGTGTCCATCAATAGATGTAGTTAGTGTAGTTATCCCATCAAAAGAATTAGCAATAGTAGCCATTTTGTCATATAATTCTTTCAATCTGTCATTTACATTGGTTGTTAGACTTCCTATATTACAACATACTTAGTAAATATTGGTGCATTGTTTCAAACAAACCTCAATAGAGATAAGTTTGTCCTCTATCTTCTTCTTCCCATTTTCTATAAGCTGATCAAAAGCTGCTCTTTTTGTAACAAAGAAATTGTCCAAAGCCTATCGGTTTGCAATCTGTCTCAAGGATTGATAGTTATTTGATATTTGTTTTGTTAAAGCTTTGAGCTTACCAGAAGGGATTGCTCCATCCTCTATCTGATAGTCAGGCATTATTCTGTGTAATATAGAGACCGATTTATCAATTAACCCTTTGTCTACAGTTCTTTCCTTTAACAATTTCTGAGTGGCCATCATCATTAATTCTGTTGGACTTAACTCAGAAACTGATTTCTTCTTGACCTAAGAAGTGTCAATTGCCAAGACTCTTGCTGATGAATCTATTTTGCCTACCGGTATAGACTCAATTGATTTAACCTTGTCCATCTCAACCTCTTTTGCTTCGGTGGCTTCACCACTTGGTGCAGTGTCAGTTACTGCTGATGGAGTATTATCCATAGTGTTTCTAGTGTCCTGTACACTCTCTTGCTCAAAATTGGTTTGTGTCGGTATAAACTGTACACTCTCTATGACTGTCGGTTGTGGATGTGTGCCTTTAGTTGCATCCGATTGTGATTGTGTCAAAATTGGAGTAGAACTGCTTAAAATACCATTTCCTTTTGATTTGTTAGGAATTGTAGGGGATTTTTCCTTCGCAAATTCCTCCTAAGATATGAGAAAGTCAAGGTTTTTCTGAAAGAATTTTGTCCACCCCTTACTTGTCTCATTTACCACCTCATTCACTCTACCCATCATAAGACTTATCTACCAGTTTTTACTACTAAAAATTGTCCTATTAGCAATATCTATACATCTTTTCATCTCTTCATTATTATACTGCCACATTCTTCAAAAAGTGCAAATTCCTTGATTTCCTTATCCCTCTTGATAGCATCAAGTCTCCTAGCTTCAAGTTTATTGTATAGAGATAAAGGTATCTCTTTCAAAATTTCAACTAATACCTTCTTATAGATATCTATATACAATAAAATAGCTTCCTCTAACTCATTTTGCTCACTCTCTTCAAAAAATTCATGATATTTTGATAAATTCTTTAATATCCCATCTTTTGTCACTTCATCAATAATTTCAGCATAGGTCATTGTTGTCTTACCAGATCCAGTATCATCACCCTTCTTCTTTTTGCTTGTTGTTGCCGGTGTGACCGGTTTCCTCTTCTGCATAGGCTTCCTTACCGGTGGTGGAGGTGCAGTAGGCTGAGCTTCCTTTCTAACAAGTCTCCTCCTTGGTTCTGCCTTTTGTTTCTCTACTGGTGGTTCTACCACATCCTTCCTTTGCACCCTTCTGAAAGCCAGAGGCTCATTATCCTCAAGGTTAGAGTTAGAAGTGATTGGGGAAATGTGAACTTGTGGCTTCTTCACTTCTTTAGTGGCAACCTCTACAAGTTTGACTACCTGTTTAGATTTGGAACCTAGCTGATTATCTATTTTGTAAATCAAATTCTGCACATATGTAGACGTTTTATCAATTTTATTCTCTCTCCTTTTTCTATTGAAACCTATTTTTACTTCAAGAGCCTTTTCTCCTATTGTACCGAAGTGCTCTATCTTATCATCTAATGGGGCATCTAACAACATCTTTCCATAAAGCTCAAAAATACTATCATCTACCTCATATCCAAGCTCAATAATCTAGATTTGCCTAGGTTCAACTACTTCCATGAGTGTTTCATCAGTTTTCACCATGAAACATATGTCAATGGAGTACTTCTCCACAATAGTCTTAGAGATTCTTTCTCTTTTCCTCATGTTCTCCTAAAATTTCTTGAATTAACCCCAGAGCTTATCATCCTTGCCGGTACCAAGACCGGTGATAGCCATTTTGAGTTGCATACCTATTGGTATGTCATGAGCCCATTGCTTCTTTCCTAAATCAAGTAGCCCATTTAGGAAATAAAGAATTAAACAGACAATTAAGTTTCCATATCTGAATGTGTCCTTCTTGGTTCCTTTGATCTTTTTAAGGTTAAACATTAACTCACTCCTCATCCATTCACATAAGTCATATTTCACATTATTTCTTAACATTTTATATATGGCATGAATGCATGAACTTGCAACAGAGTTCAAGCGATTTGATTAAGTTACCTTATATCATATGATCATTCTTACAAATTTTACGTCTGAGTCGGTTATTGTGCTTATCCTCATTGATCTGTTATCCGATGTAGAACCAGTGAGTTTTTAAACCTTTGTGTTGGAAATTTTCTTACCAGGATCTTGTCCAACCCTAGGTAAGTTGGTGACAGCTTGAATAGCTTCTTTTGTGATCATGTAGGGTCTGTCTAACCAAATGAATTCATTATAAACCCTACTTAGGATGTATCTAATAACTTCATCCTTGAATTCTGGTAAATACAAAATACCAGTTAACCCTAGATCCCCAATTGCCTTAAATTTTGGTTTGATCTTTTCGGTGTCTCCTAGTATCACTGATTGATGCGTGATTTTTATGTCTTCGATGCCCAGATCCTCAAGAGTGTAGTGGATGTATGCCCTCACATCTTCAACATACATTACTCCTTCAGGAACCCTAGAAAACACTCCCGCAGAGTCTTCCTTCTTTGCAATTTTGGGAACCTCCTTAAAGACTGGCCTTAACCTATCCTTAATTTAGATGATTGTCGAATTTGCAATAAAAATAGGAGCGGAAGATCTAGATGCCATTTTGGAAAATACCTGAGTGAATGCTGGTGGATGATTTGAGTGCTTCAAATAACTGCTCGAAATCCTCTCTCAATGCTTTGCTTGCTCTTAGTTCTCCTTTACTTTGCTCTGATTGCTTGAATGCTCGATGAGTGAAAATGAATTCACTTAGCTTCTTTTATCAACGAATAAAACCCTATTTTTTTCTCATTAATGTTTCACCAACAATCCTATAGATGTTGGTTTCACAGTTAAGTGTCGAGGTAACCTTCATTGATGATAAACACAATTCACCAAATTTCTTTCCAGATATTCTTAGATCTCTTCCGGGGTAATATGCAAAATTTAGCAGTGACTTTGCCAACCCCTAAGGTTTTTGCCTTTGTTACCGATAGAATTTCCTATCGGTGGAGGAATACTTTGTTCTACTAGTGGAGTTATCGGTATACATCCATCTCCACTTTGTTCTTCATATTTTCTAACCCATCTCTTGGTATGATTTGTTGTATTTCATCTACCTTCTACTCTCCTTTCTCATTGTCTTTATCATTATTAGCTGTTTGAGTCTTGTTTTTGCAATACTTAGCAATATGACCTATTTTGTTACATGCATAACATGTAACATTGTTCTTCTAAATTGCTTTGACATATCCGGTATTATTATTATTTCTTGACCTACAATGATTAGCAAAATATACAAACTTTCCACATGCATGATATTTAACATTCATTATGTAGTCTTCTGATTTATGACCATATTTCTTGTAGTTTGTGCATTGATCGGGAATATAATTGTAGTTTTGATTTCCCTTATTTCTACATTGTTTAGCCATATGCCCAAATTTATTGCAAACAAAGCATCTACCATTGAATTTATAAGCATTAGATTGCCTTACGGGTTTCCCTTGTTCTAATGAGCTCTGAATACCATTTGTTTAATGATCTTCATTAGTAGTACCGAAGCTTTCACCTTGTACAAATCCAAGTCCTCTAGAATCATCAATCTGTCTTTGTCTTTTCAGTAAGTCATCCAATTGTTCAACACTGATCCTAAACTTTTATTTATATTCACTTGCAGTAGTCAGATCATCTCTCAGAGTAGTTATTTGCCTTTCAAGTTCTTGTTCATTGTTTTGGGAGTGTGCCAAATCAGTTTTCAACAGATTATTCTCATGAGTCAATCTTCCACATTCATCAAATTTGTTCTTCAAAGATAAAACAAGACTATCTTCCTTCTTCTTTCTGCCCTCAATATCTTTTGATAACCTCATGATTAGATCTTGCATTTCATTCTTCATGAGCATGTTTGCTTGACTTAGTTTTTGATATTGTTCTTTAAGAGCATTCTTCTCCTCATCATCTGGTTGTTGCAAAATTTCTTTTCTTTTGGCTTGAGAAGATGACAACCTTTCTTGTAGAATAGAAATGAATTCATTTGAAGAATTCAGCTCTTCTTGCAATTTCAAGTTCTTCATCCTTTCAGTATCATAATCCTCAAGAGCCATCTCAAGTTGTTTCTCCATAGCCATATTCAAAGATTCTAGTTTTAGGATCTTCCTCAATCTGTTAAACTTTGTCTGAGGTATCAAGCTTTGATAACAATTGTTGGGATCTGAGAACACTAAGAGGGGGGGTGAATCAGTGTTCTATCAGAATCAACAATATTTAACTTTCTAAACCATGCATGTATGTACCAATAAACAAATAAGTATATAACAAGAAGAAAATAAACCATCCACATAAATCAACACCATAACACACAAAATTTATATGTGGAAAACCTCAATGAGGAAAAACCACGGTGGGATTTGTGACCCACAACATCAGTTCACAGGCCATATGAAAAGATATTACATAAACAAGGGCCTGCACTTGCAGGAAGGCATACTGCTCATCACTAAAGAGCCTCACTAACTACAAGCTTTATGCCAAAGTAAATTACTGAAAAATGAACTCAAGAATGCATCTGCTATGCCAGATAGAGTTCTGGTTCTAGTTCTTCTCTGTACCAGTTCATAGTCTTGAACTATTACCGTTATAACTTCTCCTCCAAGAGTTCTTTGGTAGCTATCTATAGATCATTGCATGATATAATGTTTGCATACAAAAATGATCTCCATACATATATTTCACATCTCCCAGTTCTGCTATATGTCTATCTCTATACCATCTCTATATATCTCTTAAACTGACCTAGCAGACTGACTTATATATCTATTACATATGATATGCCTTATGTCGCCTTACAATGCATTTACAAAGAATATTGAATGTCGGGCTCGACAATAATTACAAAATGATTTACTAAAATAAATCTTTCTTGATGTTGGCTTCCTTGAAGTACTGATGTCGATGTCGATGTAGCCCTGAATGCTTCCAATGCTGGTATCTCCCGGTATATGCCTCCTAGTGTCGGTTTGTGACTTCCATCAAGTCTTGTTGCCTTCTATCTGATCTTGTTGCCATAAATAACAACAAAATGAATCTAACGAGTGTCAATTGCCAACAGTTTTTATTGTATCAAGATATCAGAGTGATCCTAGAGAGAATCATGACAGTGCAGTGAAAAGGATTTTCAGGCATTTGTAAGGAACAACTGAATATGGTTTGTGGTATCCTAAAAATGATGATTTTACACTATGTACGTATACAGATGCAGATTGGGCTCGAGATGTTGATGACTGGAAGAGCACATCCGGTGGAGCTTTCTTTCTTGGAAAGAAACTTGGTTCATGTATCAGCAAGAAGAAAACATGTACCTCTTTATCTATTGTTGCAGCTAAGTATGTTGTTACTGCTACAAACTGTACACAAGTTCTATGGATGAAGAAAATGTTGAAGGATATAAGGGTGGATTATAATGAACTGGTAGTTATTCATTGTGATATTTCTATTGCTATTGACATATCAAAGAATTCGGTATTTCATTCTAAGACAAAGCACATATCTATCAAGTATAACTTTTTGAGGGAGAAGGTGGAAGCAAATGAAGTCAGACTGGTTTATGTGAACACTAAAGAGAATATTGTAGATATCTTCACTAAACCTTTTCCTAAGGAATTATTTGAGTACTTTAGAGATAGATTGGGGGTTTTTGCCCCTCCAGTAGAGACTCAAATGATGCTAACTGGCATCAGTCCATTATGGATTTACAAAGCTACAATTTATTTTAGATTGATGTGTTGGTGCTACTACTCAGGGGGAGTAGTCAACTGTGTGGTTCAATGGATTTATAATTTTGCTTTGATGTTTATGTCATATTTTTGGCATTGATGTCAAAGGGGGAGAGATATATGTGAAAAATAGAACTTAATAGGGATATCATTCACAGGCGGACTTTGTTAACTTCATTGTAATATCATCTTATGGGAGATTATTAGTTGTCTTCCTTTGGGGGAGACTGGTTTAGCATTTCTTGTCACTTGGATGTTTTTCACATCTAATGTTGCCATCAATGCTAAAGGGGGAGATTGTTGGCAAATTGGAGAAATTGATTATGTGTTGCATTGAAGTTTTTTCATTGATGGCAACACCGACTGTTTTGGTTGTTTACCAGTTTCTGGTAGAGCGATTGGATTATGATATTGATTTGGTATGCTCCAGTATGATTCAGTTTGTGGAATTGGTTTAGCTCTGTCATTCAGGCTATTCAGATGTGTATCATGATCAGTTGGTTTGAGATTTGATGACTTAGGAGCTATCATTTGTTCTAGTAAGCCTTTTGGTCATCGGTAAGGGTTTTACCGATAGAGCTTTGTTGAAGATCTTTTGATGCATGTGATAAGTGGTGTTGGCGCGACTTCTAGATGGCTTTTGAGATGTTGATAGTTATCTTGTTTGCGTACCTATTGATCGGTGGTGTTGGATTTGGGTCCTAACCTAATGCTATCTTATTCAGCTAGGTTATGGACCGATTTATGTAACGTGTTGGTGGATGATCCTGATGCATTACCAGTTGGATCTATTGATTGGATAATGTTGTTTCAGTCTTAGGCCGACTTGGTTGATCATTGGATTGCAGGTTTATGTTATGAATTTATTGTATTATCTTTTAGGTGGTCATCCTAATTGTTTAGGTCTCGGGTTGGTATAAATATGATGTAAGATCTCTTTGTAGATCATGGGCATATTCATGGGTTTATGGGATATGTGATTATCTGTGTGTGAATAAGTTTGTAATCATATGCAGATGTTTTGGTCAATTATAGGTGATCGAATTGGGTTGGTGAAAGAGGTTTAAGACCTCTCGTATTGAGCTTAACCGAAACTGTATTTAGGCATAGGAGATGTTATTCTTGCAGTTCAATCTTCTTTCCAGATTGTAGTCTGGATTTAATTTGTAGTCAGTGAGGCTACTTTTGTGATGAGCAGTGCGCTCTAGGCTGTTGGCCTTCCTGCATGTACAAGCCCCTCTTTTTGTAATCACATACTTACTGCAGAAGTATTATCTAACTGTGGGTAGGCTTCCTACCCTAGTTTTTCCCTTTACCGGGTTTTCCACGTACAAATCTTGGTGTTATCTTTTGTGGATGGTTGGTAAACGTTCTATGGTTTATATTTGTGCTTAATTGTTATATCTACTATTCTGGTAATAATTTTTTAATGCTTAAAGTTCTATAATCTGTTAACAACTGATTCACCCCCCTCCTCTCTCAGTTGTTCATCGGTTATCTGAGTTGCCTAGCATAAGTCTTTTCATTGATGGAAACTCAGTTTGCAGATCACATCCGATGTACATAGAATTGGTTTACTGAAAGTCATTTTGTTAATAGGCATAAGTCTAGAAGGTGGAACTCAGTAAGCTGTAGAGTATGAGATCATGGTGCACATCTTTATTCAGTGATGTACTTTTAGTTGCGATGATCAAGGAAGTTGGTTCGAGGTTCAAGATAGATTATCTCATGATCCTAATATCCGATGTTGAATTGTGTGCAAGTTAAGAGCTCTGGTATTTGGTAATTCAGTTAAGGAAGAGCTATTTTGGTGTAACGTGTGTTGCAGATTTTTTTGGATGATTTCGGTGATCAATTTTCTGTTCAAAGTGTTTGGGTCAACTTATGGGAATCATTTTATCATCTTTTTTTAATCCACATTTGGATTTGTGATCAGATTGAGCTGACTTGGTGGAACACATTTCATGTTGCGTGTTGTGTGGTTTTTTTGGAAGGTAACCTATTGAATGATTCTTTTTGTTGGTGTGGATATATAATATTGACCTCGTTAATCATTTTGAGGTGTTTGATGAGTGAAGGAAGTCTATGTGAGCGAATTTGTAAGTTTGGTTGCTCTGTTATGTGATAGAGAAGAATAATAGAGCAAAATGATAAACTATTTGTAAAAGACAATCTGAGCCTAACCGAAAATGTATTTTGGCATAGTTAGATGATATACTTCAGTTAATTTATCATTGTAATCATTTTATATTATCTTGTAAGGCAATGAACCTTCCTCTGGGTTGTATCCCTTTTGTAATTGAGTAGTGAGCTTGAGACAGTGTGCCTGAATGCAAGTGCATTCCCCTTTTGTAATATTATTGTACTACTGGCCATAGGATAATAATATTGTGGGTACCCAATCCCACTGTGGTTTTTCCCTTTCTAGGTTTCCACTTAAAAATATTGGTGTTATAGTTGTGTGGCTAATTCTTTTATGTTTCTACACTTTTATTTCCTTCTTATTCATTCGGTGGTTTAAGAATCAGATTAGTAAGTTTGCAAATTATAAAACACTAATTCACCCCCCCTCTCAGTGTTCATTGATTCTAACAATTGGTATCAGAGCCTAGTTCCTCTGAGGAAGCCTAACATCTTGAGGAAGATCCGGAAGATTGAATCAATGGACTCCAGTTTGTAGAGACAGCTTAGTGTGGCACTTGAAGATCCTGATGCAGCAAGAAAAGAAGTAAGTTCCCTGAAAAGAAATCTGAATGCAGTTGAAGACTTCATTGAGACATTGAAAGATCAAATGAGAACATCAAGAGAGAAGTGAAAGGAATTGGTGGAAAAACTCAAGGAGAAAGAAGAATAAAACATTTATAATCAATCCCCACAAGACAAGACAAATGAATGTGAAAAGTTGGCTAGGGAGAATGTTGTTTTGAAGAATGCAATGCAATCCATTGTAATGAGGTTGACCAAGGAGATTGAAGGTTGGAAGAAGAATGAAGAAACTCTGACTCAATCATTGAAGAACAGATTTGACGAATGTTGTAAATTGACATATGAGAATGATCAGATGAAGCTTGAGATGATGCAAACAAAGAATGATAGACAATAACTTGAAAGGAAGATCATAATTCTGAGAGATGAGGTGACTACTGCTAATGAGTACAAAGAAAAATTCAAAGCCATTTTATCTCAATTAGATGAGATGCTAGAAAGTCAGAGACATGAAAAAGACATGGTAGGACTTGGATTTGAGAAAGGAGAATCCTCCGGTTTTGGTCAAAGCAATCATTAGCATAAGAACAAGAAACCTCTGATAAGATAATTAAATGCCTATAAATTCAATGGTAAATATTTTGTTTGTGGTAAATTTGATCATATGGCAAGTCAATGCAGAAGTAGGATGAATAATGGGATGAACAATGGTCTTACTTTTATCGGTCAATGTTTCACATGCAACAAATTTGGTCATAAGTCAAACATGTGCAGAACAGTGATAAATAACTTTCAGAATAAGATATGTTATGCTTGTGGAATGTTTAGGAACATTTCTAACCAATGCAGGATGAGACCAAATCAAATGAACTTTAGGCCTATGCAAAGAAGTGTTATTTGTCATGCATGCAACAAACCTGGTCATATTGCAAGATATTGCAGAAGCAAGAATGCTCTGTTGAACAAGAACAAATCAGATGAAAAGGGCAAAGCTAAGGTGGAAGAGATTAGAGATCGACATAAGAAGATGTGGGTAAAGAAAGAAGATTATACTGTTCAAAATGGCTCCACACCTGATTCCGATGTAGGAACCTCATCCAGTAACTAAGGCCTAAGGCCTTAGGGGGGAAGATTATCATACAGATCTTTAGAACCCCCTTGTAGAGATCTGTAACTAGACTAGGATGGTTGTAGATGATAGAGATTACCTGTGCGAATGATATCTGAAAGATTTCATGATAGTTTAGGATTCCAGTGAGTGAATTCATGAAAATCAGAGTATCTGAAAGTATGTAGGGTTGTGCATTTATTACAACTTAAAATTAGGTTTTCGGTGGATAAAAAGGCATTCCAATATCTTATTCTTCATAATGTGAATGAGAGAAAAGAGTAGAGCAGCAAAGTGAAAGAGATTTAGCAGCGAAATCTGAGCCTGTAGCAATCAGTCAGAAATTTTGGGCATCCAGTTGTGATTCAAAAAGGTATTTTTTGTTTGCGAGCCATCTTTTTATACCCTAATTTTGAAATGGCATCTGCATCTACATCTAGTGTTGTGACCCCATTGGTGGTAGAGATTAAAGAGAGAGCAATGCCCGTATTCAAAAGGCACCCATTCAAATCTACTGAAGATGATCTAGAAGGTGCATTTTCTTTTGTCCCATATGGAGCACTTCATAACGAAGATATTAGGGAATACATCCATTGCAGCATTGAAGAGATTGGGAATGTAGACATGCTATCCTTGTACACCAAGTATGATAAACCAGTGGTCGTTCAAATCAAAGAAGCGTTACAGGGTTTAGGTGATACTGTTGTGCAAAAATCTTCTTTATGGGGCTATTTTAAATCATTTCAAGCCATAATGCAAAGTAGGGAAAGGATTCCTAAGAAGATTCTTGAGAATTATGAGAAAACCATTTGCTTCATGGTTGATAAAGACCAATGTCACATGGATGAAAATGAGCTGAGAACTATCTGGATCATGCCCATGGGGTATGAGGAAGATGCCACCACACTCGATGCATATGCTCAACACTTGTTGAGTCAACTGGTGGATGATAAGGAAGAAAGGTTTGGTACTTGTAAAGAAAAAGATATTGATTTGCACAAGAAGTTTATCGGACTGGCAAGGAAGAGGAAAGTTAGGAAGGAGGTAGAGGAGATAGTAGAGAAAATGGATATATCCAAGGAGGCTGTACAAAGGGCTAGAGAACAAAATATACTGAAGGAGGAAGATATGGAGAAGCCCAAGAAGTCAAAACCTATTTCCACTCCTCTAAAGCAGGCCAAGACAAGACAGTCTCAGTCTGCACCTACTTTCAATGTGTAGAAGCCCATTCCTCCACCCAAATCACAATCAATATCATCAACTGATGGGTAGAGAAGAGGAAGAAGGAGAAACCCCAAAGAGTGCATTTTGTTGCCACTGTTGAGGACATAGAGATAGAATCTGATGAAGCAGTAAAAGAGGTGAAGAAGACAACCACCTATGCTAGAGTGGTGAAGAATCCACAAATCGATGGAGTTCAACAATCAAAGAAGTCAAGAGCATAAATTGAATCATCTGAAAAAGCCAAATCCAACAAGAAGGAGAAATCTGAGATAGATGCAGCTCTGAAATCTGGTAAAATTGAAGGTACATTTGAAATTGTGCGCCCACTGACCTTGAAGGAATTGATTAATGAAATTCTTAAGGATGGAAATTTGTCTACATATTATGAAAATTTTGATGATAAAAATCAAAGGAAAATTGAAGAAGTTGTTGTTGAATATATGGATGTCTATAGCAAGGCATTAATAGAACTTGCATCTATGATCCCTAAAATCCTGTATGACATTTTGGATATGAGAAGGCATACAACAAGTTTAGAAGATGAGAGAATAAAGGAATATGTGCTAGTAAATCTATCCTCAATCATTTCTCAAGATGAAGTTATTAGATTATTAAAGCTTGCCAAGGATAGATTTTGAAGGAAGAAGAGGGTGAATAAGCTCATGCTAGGGAAGATTGATTAGGTGACAAAGGATACAGAAATAATTTTGAGATAGTTTTTGATAGATCAAAGAGTTGATTTGAATTCAGAAGAACCATCTCAAGACACATCTATTCCAGAAGTACATGTAGCTGCCCCCGGCAAGCAAAAGGATCAAACACCTAAGAAAGTCATTCTGAAAGGATAGTCTAATGATCAGACCATAGTTGATAATGTTGATGATACCTTTGGTGAAGCTATACAGAAACCTCTGGTTATTGAAGTTGTGTCAGAGAAATCAATTGAGGAGATAGTGAATGTGGAGAAGGACAAGAATGATGGTGTGAAAGGTGGAAAGGATGTGAGTGGAGAGGTTGTTGATAAGGAGAAAGGAGAGAAGGCAGATCAGGCCCCGACGACAGTGACAAGAGACATTGTTAATGTCAAAGGGAAATAAGTTGCTACAGATTTAGATTATTTTGGTCAAGGGTCGATTGACCTGAGCACCTTATCACCCATTCAAGCATTAAAGCTGGTAACTCTTGTGCAAGCCAAAGCTGGTGAGGACTTGCTTAAGTCTCATTCTACTGACAAAGAATTGATATCATTGGCAGGAGATATATTGGAGAAAATCATGCCATCTTTCAAATCGGATACTTCTGATCCCTCTGGTAATCTCAAGGGTTTGCTAAATGTTGTTGGTTCTCATTTTGAGTCTTTGGAGAAGGCAATAGATATTAAGGTTTTGAACCAATTCAATTCAATAAAATTAAAATAATTTTTGAAGATGATAGAGTCAGTTTGGTTACTACACTAAAGAGTATTTAGGATGCAATTGATGAAGGTGGTAATATATACAAGTCATGTCTAATTTTGCCCAAGTTCACTATAGACATTGACAAGAAAATAAGGGAATGTGAAGGCCAACTAGCGAGCATATCACAATCATACGCACCACAATCTGCCCTGGCTAGCAATTTTGACCCCCAAGTTTTAAATGTATTGAATAAGATCAAGAGTTTAAATCAAGAAAAGGAAAGAGTTTTGGGAAGAGTATTTAAAGTGAAGAGTCTTAATACTACACGGATAGATTCTTTGATGAGTAGCATGGAAGATGCTAAGGATGCACTAAATAAGACTTTTCTGGTAGATAGACATGGAGCAAAAATGCATGCCTAACTTTTCAGTGGGATGATAAGCATTTTGGAGAGCTTAAAGAAAGCATGGGATAATCATTTTCTATCCCTTAGAACAATTTTTGTAGACATCTTCAAGTTTTTGTGAGCAATTGTTCATATCTTTGTATATCATTTTTGGGGGATTCCTATCTTTGGCATTGTTGTCAAAGGGGGAGAGAGCAGAGTGAAAAATAGTGTAAATTCTTAGGGGGAGCTTGTATATTCTTTGTGAGTTTGTAATTTTGAATTTTTCCAATCTTGAGTGTACAATTCATTTTTCATAGTGTTGCCATCAATGCCAAAGGGGGAGATTGTTGGCAAGAGACACTGTTTCGATGATGAATTGTGCATGATAGATGTTTAAGGGTTGTCATTGATGGCAACTCAGCTTGCAGATCACATCCGGTGTACATAGAGTTGGTTTACCGGAAGTCATTTTGTTCATAGGCATAAGTCTGGAAGGTGGAACTTAGTAACCGGTAGAGTATGAGATCATGGTGCACATATTGATTTTGGTGATGTACTTTTGGTTGCATTGATCAAGGCAATTGATTCAAGGTTCGAGACATATTATCTCATGATCTTGATATCTAGTGTTGAATTGTGTGCAAGTTAAGAGCTTGGTATCCAGTAATTCAGTTCAGAAAGATCTATTTGGTGTAATGTGTGTTGCGGATTAGTTGGGATGATTTCAGTGATCAATTTCATGTTCAACTTGTTTTGACCGACTTATGGGAAGAATTTTATCATCTTGTTTTGGTCTGCATTTGGATTTGTGATCAGATTGAGCTGACTTGGTTGAACATGTTTCATGTTATGTGTTATGCAATTTTTTGGAAGTTGACCTAGTGAATGATTCTTTTTGTTGGTGAAGATATATAAGATTGACTACGTTAATCATTTTGAGGTGTGTGATGAGTGAAGGAAGTCTATGTGAGCGAATTTGTAAGTTTGGTTGCTTCTATATGTGACAAAACAAAATAATAGAGCAGAATGATAGATCAGTTGTAGAAGACAATCTAAGCCTAATCGAAACTATATTTTGGCATAGTTAGATGCTATACTTAAGTTCATTTATCATTGTAATTATTTTGTATGAGCCTGTAAGGAAGTAAGCCCTCCTCCGAGTTGTAGCCCTTTTGTAATTGAGTAGTGAGCTCTAGGTAGTGTGATTGAATGCAAGTGCATTCCCCTTTTGTACTATTATTCTACTACTAGCCATAGTATAATAATATTGTGGGTACTAAATCCCACTATTTTTTTCCCTTTCCGAGTTCCCATGTAAAAATATTGGTGTTATGGTTGTGTGGCTAATTGTTTTATGTTTCTGCACTTTGCTTTCCTTCTTATGCATCTGGTGGTTTAAGAATCAGATTAGTAAGTTTGCAAATTATAAAACACTGATTCACCCCCCTCTCTCAGTGTTCATTGATTCTAATAAAGGGGCACAAGATAAGTCCCCATTAAGGGGTACCAAGGCACCACACCCTGGTCCTGCCCTAATTTGGGGCAGGATCAAGGTGCAGGTGTTGTGATGTTTTCACACATTGCCCCATTGCAAATGGGGACCCCTACTTTGTAGGCCCTCTCAGTCTTTTGGCTTTTAGTTTTGTGGTCTTTTGAGTAGAAATCTCGCCATTCCTCCAAGCTTGCAAGTGAGTAGGATCAGTCTAATCAAGTCTTCTTTTCGTTTGAGTGAATTTGGTGAAGTCTATGGCTTGTTTCATCAATTTTAGGGTTTCTATCTTTAGTCCTAGATTTTAGGGGTTCTGTTAGGTTTTTGGAAAAATTGAATACAAAACTAGAATCAGGACCCTTCGAGGAACCTCCCAGTAAAATTTGAGTGAAAACGGAGCAAATTTCTATTTTTAGAAACTTCCTAGTTTTTAGGGATTTTACTGAGTCCTGGAATGTCTTCATTTTGTCAAAAATCAAAGTTACTATTTTTAGTAAGTGCTTTCCTGACCTATTTTGTCCAAACCCTAACATTTTGGAAACACTTACTATTTGGGAAAATCTATTTTTGGTAGGTTCTTCACAGGAAAACATTAAAAACTAAACATCCCTAAAGACTGAATGTTCCTGGAGATCATTTCTAAATCCGAAAGAGCCAAAAGGTAGACAAGTGTGATCAAAATTTGACTAAGTATGGGAACCAGTCTAAGAATGGACAGCTCAAAAAATCATCTAAGTCTGGAAATTCACATCAATCCAAAAATGTCATCTTGATCCATAAATGGCCTAAAATTTAACTAAGTAGTAAAATTTAAAAGATCTTCCAAAACCTAGAATTTGCATTATAATTCCTAGAGATCTAAAACCACTCTCAAACATCCTGCCAATATATATGAAATGCCACTTATACTTAAATGTTATATTTCATATATATGTGTCCTGAATTAGTAGAAAACCTCAAATTCCTCCATAAGCATGGAAATCCGCCCAGGCAGGGGTGAAGGGCGCCAAAATGAAAGTTCCTTGGAAATCAAGAAATGGAGGGAATTCCATCTCCAACCCAAAATGTCACCCTAGGAAGTCAAAGGGTGCCAAAACTACTCTGTCATGGAATTCATAAAAATGTCAAAGTTCCTTCCTCCTAGCAAAATGTCACCCTACTCCTTAGGAGGGCGCCAAAGTCAAGAAGTCATGGAAGATAGTAAAATGTATGAATTCCTTGGACAACTCAAAATCCCGCCTAGGAAAGTCAAAGGATGCCAAAGCATGGTCAATAGGGAGAATGGAAAAAAGTGTGAATTCCTCCACCTATGCAAAAATCCACCCAAGAAGGTCATAGGGCAACAAATGCCTAGGCTTTGGAAAATGTGTAAAGGATGAATTCCATCATCAAGCCAGTTCAACGCCCAAGTTCAAAGAAAGGAAAGGAAGGTTTAAATGATGATGAAATTTCTACTCCAAGATTATTCCACGCTCAAAAGATATCAGAAGACTCCCATGATCAAGGATGAAATGATGAATTCCACCATGCAAAATGAATTTCATGCTCAAGCCGGAAAACTAAGGAAATTTATCTAAGACTTGAAAATCCAAGGGTCAAGGAGGAATGAAAAGCACAAATCCCCTCGAGAATTTTTTTGAAATTTCCATTTTTAGACACCAAATCTTATTAGAATCCGAAAAGTTTTGCAGATTTGGACTTGTGAGATAATTCTCTCTCTCCTGGACCCGGGTCCTAAATTTTAGGAAAATTCCTAAAAATTTGGAAATGTGGCAAATTGGTCAAAATTCTCCCTGCGGACGTGATGAATTCAATGAGCACAAAAAATTCCTTCCTTGAGAAAGAAATGCGCCCAAGGTGAAGAATTCCAGGAAAGTAGAAAAGTTAACTAAGTGTTGGAAATTCCTTCCTTCACGACAGAATTTTTGGAAAATTTGAAAATTTGGCTAACTGTTGGAAATTCCTTCCTTCGAGATAGAATTCCAAGAAAGGCGAAAAATTGACTAAGTGCTGGAAATTCCTTCCGATTGGGATGAAATTCCAAGAAAGGAAGAAATCACACCCAAGGATGAATTAAGGATAAAATTTCTAAGGCAAGGAAGGAATCAAGGATGAACTGAACAAGAAATTTTCACCCTAGGAAAAAATTTGAAAAATCCATTTTCGGGCATCAAGAATCATCCGAATTTCAAAATGATGGTAGATTTGGATTCGTGAGAGAATTCTCTCCCTCCTGGACATGAAACCCTAATTTGTGGAAAATCCCTAAAAAAATAGGAGATGGTGAAAATTGATGGAAAACCTTCTTCAAGCAAGGAAAGTTGAAGAGACTTCAAGAAAATTCTTCCTGGATCAAATTTTCTCTCTCCAACAATTCCAGATATGTAGGAGTGGATATACAATGGTGGGGTCCACTTGCATGGTGAGGGTCTATTGAACACATGGCAGTAGGGTGGTGCAATCATTACCAGAATATTTGACCAAATGGCGACCCAGTCATTGCATGTTGAATTTATGGCAGATTCCTTTTGCATGCAGCCACCACATGTGGAAATCATGGAGCATTTATGACATAATGGGGTGATTTTTGCATGGATGAATATTCAACACATGTTGGGTGAATTTGAAAGAGGTGGTGCATTTAATGCGCAATGGATGTTATTTTGGGTTCTTTTGAATTAATTGTATTAGGGCATGATGGGTTATTAGATGTCGATTCCCACCTTGTTGCATCTTGAGTGGCGAATCCTCTAGGGTGAAACCCTAATTAGGGTTTTCATGTTATCATGGCTTGAGGCCTATATAATGGGGCGACCCCCTTCATTTGTAACAGGAGGGAGATTTGTATGAAATTGTTGTGATAAGTTTTTGACATAATAACAATGAAACATTGTTCTCTGATGGTGTCCACTTAAGTTATTTTTTCAAAACTTGCATGGTTTCTCCTTCCTCACTTAGAGTAGAATTTTATTTTCTTAGTTGTTAGATAAAGTGCTTTGATTTCAATGGAGAATGTAATGGTGTTTGATGAATTTCCATGGTTCTTACTTTTTGCTATTGGCAATTGACACTCATTGGATTCATTTTGTTGTCATTGATGGCAACAAGATCAAATAGAAGGCAACAAGACTTGACGAAAGTCGCAAATCGACACTAGGAGGCATATACTGGGAGATACCGACATTGGAAGCATTCAGGGCTACACCAGCACTGGCACCAGCATCAATACTTCAAGGAAGCTGACATCAAGAAAGATTTATTTTAGTAAATCATTTTGTAATTATTGTCGAGGCTGACATTGAATATTCTTTGTAAATGCATTGTAAACCGACATAAGGCATATCATATGTAATAGATATATAAGTCAGTCTTTTAGGTCAATTTAAGAGACATATAGAGATGGTGTAGAGATAGACATATAGCAAAACTGTGAGATGCAAAATATATGTATGGAGATCATTTTTGTATGCAAACATTGTATCATGCAATGATCTATAGATAGCTAGGAAAGCAATCTTGGAGGAGAAGTAATACCGGTAATAGTTCAAGACTGTGAACTGGTACAGAGCAGAACTAGAACTGGAACTCTATCTGGCATAGCAGATGCATTCTTGAGTTCATTTTTCAGTAATTTACTTTGGTAGAAAGCTTGTAGTCAATGAGGCTCTTTAGTGATGAGCACTATGCCTTCCTGCAAGTGCAGGCCCCTATTTATGTAATATCTTTTCATATGGCCAATGAGGCTCTTTAGTGATGAGCAGTATGCTCTAGACAATATGCTTTCCTGCAAGTGCAGACCCCTGTTTATGTAATATCTTTTCATATGGCCAATGAACTAATATTGTGGGTCACAAATCCCACTGTGGTTTTTCCTCATTGAGGTTTTCCACATATAAATTTTGTGTGTTATGGTGTTCATTTATGTGGGTGTTTTATTTGCTTCTTGTTATATTCTTTTTTTTTAACTGGTACATACATGCATGGTTTATAAAGTTAAAGGTTGTTGATTTCGGCAGAACACTAATTCACCCCCCCCCCTCCCTCTTAGTGTTCTCAAATCCCAACAATTGGTATCAGAGCTTGGTACATCGGAAGAAGTTTAACAGCTTGAGGAAGATCTTGAAACCAGAATCTTTGAATATGGCTATGGAGAAACAACTTGAGATGGCTCTTGAGGATTATGATACTGAAAGGATGAAGAACTTGAAATTGCAAGAAGAGCTGAATTCTGCTAATGAATTCATTTCTATTCTACAAGAAAGGCTGTCATATGCTCAAGCCAAAAGAAAAGAACTTTTAAAACAATCGGATGATGAGGAGAAGAATGCTCTTAAAGAACAATATTAGAAACTAAGTCAAGCAAACATGCTCATGAAGAATGAAATGCAAGATTTGACCATGAGGTTATCAAAAGATATTGAGGACAGAAAGAAGAAGGAAGATAGTCTTCTTTTATCTTTAAAGAACAAATATGATGAATGTGGAATATTTGTTGGCATTATACACTGTTATGAGAATAGTTGATGTTGTCATTGATGGCAACCAACTGGAAATCATCTGGCAACCAACCGATAGTTACTGGCACCGGTAATAGACTTCAACATACACCAGCAGACACTTCACTGACAGCGACAACAATGCTTACTGACACTCAAGCTGACATGGAATAAAAAAATATTTATTGTTTTATAACGTTATTATATCTTTTAAAATCTGACATGGAATAAACTTTTGTTTATTGTTTTATAACATAATTATCTCTTGTAAAAGTCGACATGGCATATTGTAAAAGACTCATATATGTATGAGATCTTATAGGTCTTTTTGTAAAAAAGATAGATGAGAAGTATAAGGCAATTTTGTATAGGTGATATAGTTGACAGCAAAGGTTTTGGTTATTAACTGAGCTTAAACTAGTATTGAACCTGGCATAGTTGATGTTGATTTGAAGCAGTACATTGTATTGGATTTTGATAATCCAATTTGTAAGTCAGTGAGAATTCCATTTTGTAGTTGAGCAGTGAGCTCTTGGCTACTAGCCTTCCTGCATGTGCAGGTCCCTCATGTAAGTAATATTTATTCATTGGCCATTGAGTGAATATTGTGGGTCACAAATCCCACCGAGGTTTTTCCCACACCGGGTTTCCTTGTTAAATATCTTGTGTTATGGTGTGTTCTCTATGTTGTCTCTGTTATTCTTATTTGTTGCATTAATTCTTATTTACAGGTACAATGTTTTGAGATGCAAAGTTTTAAATAAGTATAAATATTTTGTTAATTGGTTAGACACTGATTCACACCCCCCCCCCTCTCAGTGTCTTTGGGACTGTCATTGATTCTAACAAGATTAACTCATGAGAATAATCTATTGAGAACTAATTTGGCACACTCTCGAAACAATGATCAAGAACTTGAAAGGCAAATAACTACTCTGAGAGATGATCTAACTACTGCAAGTGAATATAAAGAAAATTTTAGGATCAGTGCTACATAATTGGATGACTTACTGAAAAGACAAAGATAGATTGATGATTCTAGAGGACTTGGATTTGTACAAGGTGAAAGCTCTGGTACTACTAATGAAGATCAGACAACCGGTATGCAGAACTCATTAGAATAGAGGAAACCGATAAGGTAGTCTAATCCTTATAAATTCAATGGTAGATACTTTGTTTGCAATAAATTTGGGCATATGGATAAACAATGTAGAAATAAAGCAAATCAAAACTACAATTCTATTCCCGGTCAATGCACAAACTGCAAGAAATATGGTCATAAATCAGAAGACTTCATAATAAATGTTATATATCACGCATGTGCAAAGTTTGGACATTTTGCTAATCATTGTAGGTCAAGAAATAATAATAATACCAGATATGTCAAAGCAATTCAGAAGAATAATGTTACATGTTATGCATGCAACAAAATAGGTCATATTGCTAAGTATTGCAGAAGCAAGACTGAATTGAGTAATAATGATAAAGACAATAAGAAAGAAAAGAAGAAGGTAGATGAAATACAACAAGATCATACTAAGAGATGGGTTAGAAAATCTGAGGAACAAAGTGGAGACGGATCTATACCAGCAAATCCACCAGTAGAATAAAGTATTCCTCCACCGGCAAAAAATTCCACTGGTAACTAAGGCAAAAACCTTAGGGGTTGGCAAAGTCACTGCTAAATTTTGCATATTACCCCGGAAGAGATCTAAGAAGATCTGAAAAATAAATCTGGTAAACTATATTTATCATCAATGACAGTTACCCCGACACTTAACTGTGAAACCGGCATCCATAGGGTTGTTGGTGAAACATTAATTATAGAAAATTGGGGTTTTATTCACTGATAAAAGTAGCTAAGTGAATTCATTTTCACTCACTGAGCATTCAAGCAATCAAAGTGAGCAAAGCATTGAGAGAGGATTTCGAGTAGTCATTCGAAGCAGTCAAATCATCCATCAACATTCACTCAAGTATTTCCCAAAATGGCATCTGGATCTTCCGCTCCTATGTTTATTGCAAATCCGACAATCATCAAAATTAAGGATAGGTTAAGACTAGCCTTTAAGGAGGTTCCCAAAATTGCGAAGAAGGAAGACTCTGTGGGAGCATTTTCTAGGGTTCCTGAAGGAGTAATGTATGTTGAAGATGTGAGGGCATACATCCACTGCACTCTTGAGGATCTGGGCACCGAAGACATAAAAAACATGCATCAATTAGTGATACTGGGAGACACCAGAAAGATCAAACCGGAATTTAAGGCAATTGAGGATCTAGGTTTAACCAGTATTCTGTATTTACCAGAATTCAAGGATGAAGTTATTAGATACGTCTTGAGTAGGGTTCATAACAAATTCATTTGGTTAGACAGACCCTACATGATCACAAAAAGAAGCTATTCAAGCTATCACCATCTTACCTAGGGTTGGACAAGAACCTGGTAAGAAAATTTCCAACACAGAGGTTCAAAAACTCACTAGTTCCATACTGGATAACAGATCAATGAGGATAAGCACAATAACCGACTCAGACATAAAATTTGCAAGCATGATCATATGATATAAGGTAACTCAATCAAATCACTTGAACTTTATTGCAAGTTCATGCATTCATGCCACATATCAAATGTTAAGAAATAATGTGAAATATGACTTATGTGAATGGATGAGGAGTGAGTTAATGTTAAACCTTAAAAAGATCAAAGGAACCAAGAAAGGAACATTCAGATATGGAAACTTAATTTTTTGTTTAATGCTTTATTTCCTGAATGAGCTACCCGGTTTAGGAAAGAAGCAATGGGCTCATGAAATACCGGTAGGTATGCAAATAAAAATGGCTATCACCGGTCTTGGTACCGGCAGGGATGAGAAGCTTTGGGGTTACTTCAAGAAATTTCAGGACAACATGAGGCAAAAGGAAAGAATCTCTAAGATTATTGTGGAGAAGTACTCCACTAACATATGTTTCATGGTGAAAATTGATGAAACACTCATGGAAGCAGTTGAACCAAGGCAAATCTGGATCACTGAGCTTGGATATGAGGTAGATGATAGTATTTTTGAGATTTATGCAAAGATGTTGTTAGATGCCCTATTAGATGATAAGACAGAGCACTTCGGTACATCAGGAGAAAAGGCTCTTGAAGTAAAAATAGGTTTCAATAGACAAAGGAGAGAGAACAAAATTGATAAAATATCTGCATATGTTCAGAATGTGATTTACAAAATAGATACTCAGCTAGGTTCAAAATCTAAATAGGCAGTCAAACCGACAGAGGTTTCTACTGAAGAAGTGAAGAAGCCACATGTTCACATTGCCCCAATCACTTCTAACTTTGACCCTGAGGATAATGAGCCTCTGGCTTTCAGAATGGTGCAAAGGAAGGATGTGGTAAAACCACTGGTAGAGCAACAAAAAGCAAAACCAAGGAAGAGACTTGTTAGAAAGGAATCTCAGCCTACTACACCTCCACCACCAGTAAGGAAGCCTATGCAGAAGAGGAAACCAGTCACACCGGCAACAATAAGCAAAAAGAAGAAGGGTGATGATACCAGATTTGGTAAGACAACAATGACATGTGCTGAAATTATTGATGAAGTGACAAAAGATGGGATATTAAAGAATTTATCAAAATATAATGAAGTTTTTCAAGAGAGTGAGAAAAATGAGTTAGAGGAAGTTATTTTATTGTATATAGATATCTATAAGAAGGCATTAGTTGAAATTTTGAAAGAGATACCTTTATCTCTATACAATAAACTTGAAGCTAGGATACTTGATGCTATCAAGAGGGATAAGGAAATCAAGGAAGTTTCACTTTTGGAATAATGTGGCACTATAAATAATGAAGAGGTGAAAATATGTATAGATACTGCTAATAGGAAAAATTTTAGTAGTAAAAAATGGCAGATAAGTCTTATGATGGGTAGAGTGAATGAGGTGGTAAATGAGACAAGTAAGGGGTGGACAAAATTCTTTTAGAAAAACCCAGACTTTCTCACATCTCAGGAAGAATTTGCAAAGGCAACATCCCCTACAAATCCTGAAAAATCAAAAGGAACGGGTATTTTAGGCAGTTCTACTCCAGTTTTGACACAATCACAACCGGCTGCAACTAAAGGCACACATCCACAATTGGCAGTCACAGAGAGTGTATAGTTTATACCGGCACAAACCAATTTTGAGAAAGAGAGTGTATAGGACACTGGAAACACTATGGATAATACTCCATCAGCAGTAATTGACACTGCACCAAGTGGTGAAGCCACCGGTGCAAAAGAGGTTGAGATGGACAAGGTTAAATTAATTGAGTCCATACCGGCAGGCAAAATAGATTCACCGGCAAGAGTCTTGGCAATTGACATTTCTCAGGTCAAGAAGAAATCAGTTTCTAAGTTATGTCCAATAGAACTAATGATGATGGCCACTCAGAAATTGTTAAAGGAAGGAACTGTAGACAAAGGGTTAATTGATAAATTGGTCTCTGTATTACACAGAATAATGCCTGACTATCAGTTAGAGGATGGAGCAAGCCCTTTTGGTGAGCTCAAAGCTTTAATAGAACACATATCAAATAATTATCAATCCTTGAGACAGATAGCAGACCGACAGGCTTTGGACAGTTTCTCTACTGCAAAAAGAGCAACTTTTGATCAGCTTATAGAAATTGGGAAGAAGAAGATAGAGGACAAACTTATCTCTATTGAGGTTTGTTTGAAACAATACACCAATATTTACCGAGTATGTTATAATATAGGAAGTCTAATAGCCAATGTAAATGATAGATTGAAAGAATTATATGACAAAATGGCTACTATTGCTAATTCTTTTGATGGGATAACTACACTAACTACATCTATTGATGGAAAAATTTTGTCCTTGGAGAACCAAGTTTTTTCTTTTGAGAAAGAAAAAGATAAAATACTGAGGAGAGCAAGAAATTTAAGAGGACTAGTGAGTCCAAGACTTGACTCTTTGGGTGTTCACAAGAGAGAATGCATGGACATGCTAGCCAAGCCCACACCGGTAGATACTCAAGAGAAGGAATCACTTTCCCACTTATTCGGTGGACTTGCATCAATATCAGACACTTTCAAATCAAGCTGGGACACATCTTCAGTTGCTGCAAAAGGCATACCTAGAAATTCTGAAGAATGACTCTAACTATATTCTTTCAATTATTTATTCCTTCACCGATATTTGGCATTAATGTCAAAGGGGGAGTATGTACATATGTGAAAAATATCAGGGAATATGTTATCAGTTGAAGTGTTTTGCTTAGGGGGAGCACACCGGCAGGGAATCCATTTTTCACATGAGTGTTGCCATCAATGCCAAAGGGGGAGATTGTTGGCGATTGACACTCATTGGATTCATTTTGTTGTCATTGATGACAACAAGATTAGATTGAAGGCAACAAGACTTGATGGAAGTCACAAACTGGCACTAGGAGGCATATACCAAGAGATACCGACATTGGAAGCATTCAGGGCTACACCGGCACTGACACCGACACCAGCACCGACACCGACATCAGTACTTCAAGGAAGCTGACATCAAGAAAGATTTATTTTAGTAAATCATTTTATAATTATTGTCGAGGCCGATATAGAATATTCTTTTTAAATGCATTGTAAGCCGACATAAGGCATATCATATGTAATAGATATATAAGTTAGTCTGCTAGGTCAATTTAAGAGACATATAGAGATGGTGAAGAGATAGACATATAACAAAATTGTGAGATGCAAAATCTATGTATGGAGATCATTTTTGTATGCGAACATTGTATCATGCAATGATCTATAGATAGCTAGGAAAGCACTCTTGGAGGAGAAGTAATACCGGTAATAGTTCAAGACTATTAACCGGTACAAAGCAGAACTAGAACCGGAACTCTATCTAGCATAGCAGATGCATTCTTGAGTTCATTTTTCAGTAATTTACTTTGGCAAAAAGATTTTAGTTAGTGAGGCTCTTTAGTGATGAGTAGTATGCCTTCCTATAAGTGTAGGCCCCTATTTATGTAATATCTTTTCATATGGCCAGTGAACTGATATTGTGGGTGACAAATCCCATCGTGGTTTTTCGTCATTAAGGTTTTCCACGTATAAATTATGTGTGTTATGATGTTCATTTATGTGGATGGTTTATTTTCTTCTTCTTATATGCTTATTTATTTACCGGTACATACATGCATGGTTTTGAAAGTTAAAGATTGTTGATTCTAGCAGGACACTGATTCAGCCCCCCCCCCCCTTCTTAGTGTTCTCAGATCCCAACATTTGCATCTTGTTGATTGTAAGTTGCAGTGTAAAGTTATCCTGAACCACCAAATTTGTGCTAATTTTGATTGTGAATAGTCATTTGGATTGCACTATGTTGGGTATTCAAATGCACCTTTTCAATATGAAAATACTTCATCATCCTTAGAAGATTGCACTGGTTCTTGCAGAGCTATAGTTAAACTTAGCGAAGCAGAGCTTGGTTTATTTGGAATTTGTCCACCAAAGCATTAACTATTGATATCACTACCCTTACGAGTAGATTTAGATCCTTCTAAACCCTTTTCCCCTTTATTTTCAGTTCATTTTGGTCTGTTTGAAGTAGCAGCATCGCAAAATTGCCATATCCGATGATGGAGTTCTAGCCACAACAAAGAAGTGAAAGAACAATACACACGTAAGGCCCCTTGGATTACCAACAATCACATCAAGCAACTAAGTCATGTCCATAGCATAAAGGAACCTTGGAGTCTATTGTTTGAACTTCTTGCAATCTTAGCAAGCAATCGCACTTTGATCAAGAGAGAGTGAAGAGACCGGTAGGCAACTTTATTCTGTGTTAGATGTAGTCATAAAAAACATGTCAACAAAATTGGGGCTAGAAGGAGGACTCAATACGTGAACTCTAGATTTTTTCATTCAAATTCATGGAAATTATCTCAAGCCAATTTTTACCCCCCTCCGCAACCAACTAAATTGGCACTAGAAGGAGGGCATGAACATCAGATCGTTCATTTTCACAACTGAAAAAATTCGAGTTGGCTAGAGCTAGTATGAGATTTCAAGTGCCAAATCAGAGATATGTTAGATCTCTTATATGTCAGAAAATTCAAAAATCTAAAAAAATTAGAAAATTGAAAATTAAAAAAGGATTCCTCAATGGAGCAGCATCATGAAAATGAGCAGGAAGTTGATATTCTTCAACTTTGGTGGAGATTGAATGCACAGTTACATCCATGAAGTTTGTCTAAATTTGCATCGAGGAATAGTTGTAGAATTCATAACACTGGCGGACACAATGAGATGCATTGTTTAACATTTCTGTTAAGGATGGAATTAGCCTTGCAAGGAAAATTTTCCTTTTCAAAAGTATATGAGCCTATTGTACCGGTAAAAGTGGAACCCAAAGCTTCAATTGGTGAAAGTAAATTTTTCATGGGGTTCAAGGAGATGGTTAAGAAAGGCTTAAGTATTGAGAAAGACTTGTGCATAGAAGGCATCTTTCTCCCGTGTTGGTGTAGGATCCACAATACCACTCATTCTAAACTCACATGTCCATCATCCAGGGAAGTTATCCACCAAGCTAAGGTGTAGGAAGAGTTGGAAGAATCATCAAAGATGTACACTATAGAAAAGTGGTCGAATGCTCACCTTCAACCAATTGACTTAGCATCAAATGAAGAAGGTATTATTGTATCATCTTGTAGTGAAGAAAGAACAATTGAGCAAGACAATCAACATAATTTAGTCAAGAGAAAATTTGTGTACCTTATGTCGAGGAAAGGAACACCTGCTGAAGTGGAGGTTGAGGATGTAATGGAAGATGTTCAAACGAATGCAAGAAATGATTCCACAATCAAGAAAGAAGAGATGTTCCTTGATGAAGAGGTCATTTCGTGCATGTTCAAGATGGAAGAAATGATAAGCAGCTTGAGGCAGAAAGGAATATGTGACAATTAGTGGACTGCTGAGATGGAAGTAGAGGATGAAATGCAGTTTGGGTCAGTGCTTAAACCTCTACTCAAAATCCAAGAAGTACTACGAAAATAAATCAAGATACATGAGATGTCAACCGACGAACAAGTTTTTGTGATAGAAGTAAAGAGTGAGGAGTGATTCGGGTTGGGGCTCAACCCGTTACTAAAGATTCAAAAGTAGCTAGTGGTTGAAATACCTCATGTTTTCAAGTTTCCATTCGAGTCCAAATTTTTCCACCATATGCCTACTAAGGATTGGAATTTTGAGTTGCATGTTGCAGATGTGAGTGGTATGATACACCACCAGCTTCGACCTCCTGATGAAGCAGTGGATGATATACAAGAATTCCTGCCCGAGGATGAACACCACCAGGTTGTTTCTTTCCTTGCTCCTAAATTTGAAAGCTATGAATTTGATTATGGAGATTTAGGAAGAATAGATTTTTTATGGATTGATCATGGTCTCGATGAGTTGCCATAGTTGTTAATCTTTCCTGAAGTTTTGCTTGAGTTTGAGATTTGTATTGCAAAAAATTACCTTTCTGAGTTTAAAGATAAATCAGCAAGGCTTCAAACCATGACGGATGCCCTATTTCTCATGCATGTCCTGAGAAATCATGTTAGGAGTTGTATATATTTAGGTCTTGTGAGTATTGTCTGTTCAAATTTTTTTTGTTTTTATTAGATTAGGTTTGCTTTTTGTTTATTTTGTTTGTTTTCCTTTTGGGTTTTGGTTTGTCTTGTTTGTTTTCCTTTTTGGTTTTCAGCCTTTGGTGTTGGTTTCCCTTGAGCTTGTCCACTCAAGTGGTTTTTCTTAGGTGTAGGGTTTTGAGTGGCTTGAATTGTTTGGAGTTCTTGTTTGCAAGTGGGATGATGATGTTATCCTTTTCGCTCATGTTTTTCCATGATTTATGAACACTTGCTCTAAGTCATTTAGATCTCTTAGGAGAAGTTATGGCTGGTGAAAATCTTGTATCTTGCTTTAGTGTCACCGAAATTTCCAAACCCATAGTAGGCTTCATTGCTTACGAGCCAAAGGAATTGACAGAAAATGAAACAAAATATCATAAAAACAGAAAAACAAAGATGAAAAATGAAAAGAATTATCAAATTATTGGCTTTGGGAGCATGCAGATAACTTCACCAGGGCTATGGACGCTTGGATGGTAGTGGAGAAATATTCATGGGAATTTTAGAGACAACCTCATCGGAGCTTTGGATGCTTGACTGGCAGTGAGGCAATGTCCCAAATGCTTTTGAAGTATAGATACCTTTAGCTTGCCATGACTAATTCTAGGAGTCTGGATGGTCTTGTGAGATGGAATTAATGCATATGTCCATACTTGAGTAATCTCATATGAATGTGCTTTAATCTGGGTTCTAGCCCTGAAGTGTTTTTCAACACTTCCCTCGTCGATTGGATTTTGTCTTTGAAATGTTCAAGAACATTTATTCGGGTGGGGGATAGATGTTGTGATGTTTTCACACATCACCCCATTGCAAATGTGGACCCCTACTTTTTAGGCCCTCTTGGTCTTTTGGCTTTTAGTTTTGTGGTCTTTTGAGAAACAATCACATTAGCCAACTAAGTCATGTCCGTAGCATAAAGGAACCTTGGAGTCGATTGTTTGAACTTCTTGCAATCTTAGCATGCAATCGCACTTTGATCAAGAAAGAGTGAAGTGACCATTAGGAAACTTTATTCTGTGTTAGACATAGTCATAAAAAACACGTCAACAACAGGCAAGGTGCATTACTGAGTTAAATGAAGTTTTTGACATGTGTGAGCATAATTAGGTCTTTGATCACGCTGAAGGGCGCAAACAGTAAGGCGAAGACCCAAATGCAGTCAAAAATTGCAAGGGGTGCAATTTTAGGATGTTACACATTTTTATCATTCAGAGCCATTGAAGAGGATGATTGTTCTAATTGACTCACGGTAAGATGACAGCTGTGAAGTACTGCGCACAACTGCGTAAAGGAAGTAAACTCAACAAAGAGAAGTTTATCCCTAATATCTTTTTGAAAATTAGAAATGAAAATTCTTTGAATATCTTGATCAGGCACAGGAAAAGAAATTTGAAAATACAAATGCTTATATCTACCAATAAAATTAGTCACTTTTTCTTTCATACCTTGCTTACAATGCATCAAATCAGTCAAAGTAATTTTAGGACCAATATTATTGTGAAATTGTTGAATACAAGCATTAGCCAATTGTTGAAATGAAGTAATAGAATGAGGCAAAGAACAATACCATTGCAAAGCTTTATCCCTTAATGTTCTAGTAAATAATTTAGCTAACAATCTTTGGTCATGAGCAAAGTAAGTACACAAAGTTTGAAATGTTTTAACATGAGTCAAGGGATCACCTTTTCCATTATAAATCTCCAATTGAGGGACTTCCACATGTTTAGGAGGGACAACTCAGACAATATCATTGGATAATGGGCTCGCTACATCAAATGTGGGCACATTCTATTTAGATTGATTCATAGAATCTATTTGTTGTTGTAAGGAAGAGACTATTTGAGATAGATTATTGATGGTAGCTTCAGTAGAAGGATTGAAATTGGACATGTTGGATTGAGAAGGAGGGGTAATATTGTTAAATGAAGGGGTTGAGAATAAGGATGTGGAACATTATGATAGGTAGGTATGGAAGAGGATTGGGTAACAAATGGAAGACTCATGGTAGGAGTAATTAAAGAAGAGGAGTTACCCCCTTGACTAACATTTATAGGTATAGAAGATTGGGTAACAAATGGAAGATTCATGGTAGGAGGAATGAAAGAAAAGGAGTTGCCCCCTTGACTAACATTTGTAGATATGACATTTTGTGTAGAGGTAGCCATGATGTTTGATGTAAATGTGGAACACTAGCCATACGAGTAGTCAAAGGAATAGAATGATTAACTTGACTAGGAGGTTGTGTATAACCTAGGGATTCAACACAACTCTTCATGGGCATAATATTAGAATCAACAATATGAGAAATACCATGCAAGATATCAACACCAAGTTTATCACTTTGAACCATTATTTTTAATCCTCCAATCAATGGGAGAGATTTACTTTCCAGGCATTGTTGACTCATCCATTGTTAAAGATTTTTAAATTGATTGTCAATATTCTCCAATTGGTCAACTAAAACCCTAGTTAGTGATTCCTCTACATCATGAGAATTATCTAAAGAATGAGGATAAACGAGGATATTTCTAGGATTGGAAGAACTACCAACATCCTCATTGAAAAAGTTATCCAAATTAGGCTCCATCTCCTCGGTAATTAAACCTTGGGAAGCCTTAATTCTACAACTTCTTCTCACAGGGATATTGTAGGTTGGACTAATAGTAGTAAAACTCATGCACTAAGGGAGGGAATTTGGAAATTTGAAGTTTGAAGTTTGAAATTTGAAATTTTAATTTTGTAATCTAAGTTGCAAAATAATTGAATAATGCAAAATTCTAGGAAAAATGATTACTCAATTAAATGAACAAATGGATTGAAAGAATACAGAGCAATAATGCAACGTCCTAGGAAATTGAAATTTCAAACTAGGATTATGTAAAAATAACCTCCTAATTCTAAAATTAAAATTATCCAAAAGAGATTGAATTTTAAAATTAGGGCCTCGTGAAAATAACCTCTTAATCTTAAAATTTGAAATTGTTGGAAAGAAAAATGAATTTAAAATTAAGGCTTTCTAAAAATAACTGCTTAATTTTAAAATTTAAATTTTGAAATGTGGGAATTTAATTTTAAAATTTAAATTTTGAAATGTGGGAATTTAATTTTAAAATTTAAATTTTGAAATGTGGGAATTTAATTTTAAAATTAGGGTTTGTTTAATTAACCACTTAATTTTAAAAATGTAAATTTGAAATTGGCATTTGATCCAAGATTGCAATTTTGAATTTGTATTGAAATTAACAAGCAAGTTTGAAGAGGGAAATTCAAAATTTAAACAACCCACAAGCTCAATTTGCAATTTAAAAAAAAATAGTACTTTTGAAATTAATCACTTAATTTTAAAAATTTTGAAATTGAATCTTGGAACTAAAAATTTGAATTTTGAAATTGAAACAAGAGACTCAAATCTAAAATGATTAATTCAAAATTTAGATAATCCACAAGTTCAATATTAGAAATAAAAATTAGGGTTTTGAAATTACCCACTTCATTTATGAAATTTGATTGCAAATTGAACATGTAAATGAAAACTTGAATTGTAAAATTGAAGAGTACTCAAATCTAAAATAATTAATCCAATTTAGACAAATCACAAGCTCAATTTTGAATTTAAAAATTAGGGTTTTAGTGAATTTAACCTCTAAATTTTTAAAATTTGCAAGGAAATCAAACTTGCAAATGAAAATTTGAATTTTAAATTGCATACATACTCAAATCTGAATATAAAATTAAGAATTAAAGGTGTAAGGATTCAAGCTCACCAAAATGTAAAGGGGAAAAATTTGATTTGGCAATTTGCAACATAGAAGGAGAAATCACCAAATCAATTTTCACTTTGGGGAGGAATTCCTTTACATTCAAAAGAGGGGAGGAATCCACTAGATTCAGTCACAAATCAGGTAAGGATAAAATACTAAGTGGGTTGATTGATTATGATGTGTTTTTCCCTCTTTTGTAAGTTGAAATGTTGATTTAGGGTAAAGTGTTGAAATTGGAGACAAAAATGAGAAAATAATGAGCTACAAGTTTGGGAATTTATCTTGCACCTAGACCTAATTAATATAAATTGATTCGGATCTACCCTACAAAAATGCCCCAAAAAAGCAAGGATTGTGATCCATCAACATGGTCCTCCGAATTTTCCACACACCAAAAAGGGTTGTTTTGTCTCTCTATCTAAAGCTTATTCTGAGAAGTACCACTACGCACCTGTTTCTTGCACATAGAAAGAAAGGGAAATAGGTTGGGAATAGGGGCTTGCCTTAGGTCAAACCTTGATTTTAGAATTAACCATGAAATTAAGATAAATGTAATAGAAATGACTAAAAGGAAAGGTTCTCCTTTTGAGGGAGATGCTAAATTATGACTGAAAATTGAATGATTATACCTCCTTGTGAAGTTTTGTTTGCCTCCACATGGAATTAGGGTTTCATAAAATGTGATGTAGATCTCCACTTCAATGCTTGAATCTTGACTTTAGTGCTGCTCCAAGGCTTGAAGGAAGAATGAAGATGCTCAATTGCTCTTGAATTATTGATTTCTTGATCTCATGTGTGCTTGAATTCTTCTTGATTCTTCATGATCATCAAATAAGAGGGAAAATCCTCTTTATATACTTGCCTGTCAGGAAAATTGATTAATTTTATGACATGAGCTGACATGGAGAGGGAAATACTGCTCAAATTTTAAATGCTAAAATGGGTTTAAAAAGGGCCCAATTTAGGGAGGACCCCTGGTCCTGCCCTATTTTGGGTCAGGATCAAGGTGCCCAAGGGGGTGCCAATCAAGGTTTTTGATGTTTATGATGTGCATGAGCATAATCAGGTCTTCAATCGGGTCAAGGGGCACAAACACTAAGGTGAAGACCCAAATGCGGTTGAAATTGCAAGGGATGCAATTTTAGGATGCTACAAAATTATTGAGCAAATCAGGCAAAGCATAAGCGGTTTTGTGCAAATGAGAAGGTATGCATGCACTTGAGTAGACATAATAGAATTGGTGGAATGTAGGTTGGATAGTCTCCATTGATGACATGTCATGTATTCAGGTTGGATAGAGAAGACAAAGGACAAAGAATCGATTAGTGCAATTGGGTAGAAAAGATAGACTTGGTGCAAAATGGTTGTAATTATATATCCCACATTGGTAGTATGGTGGCGGTATCAAGTATTTATATAATTCTATGAGTGTAGGTTAAGTGAGAAATAGCTCACATGTCTTTTGCCACTTGACTTGGAGTGAGCATCCTGGTCACAAAAGACATCAGATGCATGATCGCAGTGGTTAAGGTTTCTGCTAGGGAAGGTTGTGAAGTTGCGATGGAACCATGGGAGTTAACATGAAATGTTTAGATGCAAGTTTGTAATAGTCAAGATAGATTTCCAAAGATGACTTTGATGTTTTGATCAAACTGTGAATGGTCATAGGAGATGCTATGTTGCAACCTTGCAGCTTGGAGGAACATTGAAAATCGACTTGCGATGATGTGACTGACTACCACTTGTCACTTATATCACACCATCGCATGGAGAGGTAATGTCATCAAGTCAAGGGCATGATGTTGCGACTAGCTACCATGTGTCATGTCAAGGATCATGGAGCTAAAAGAAATGAGTAAAGCGCAACCTTGTAGGGTTTGGTGAGGTAATCAGTTAGCAAGTCGTGATGTTGTGACCTAACTCCATGTGTCCAAGGAGAAGCATCAAAGTCCTCATGATGTTTTGATTGGATGGTTGACCAAGCTGACCCACAGACGTGCTAACCATGAAGGCCAATTGTCATCTGTACATGCATTTGGTGAAGTGGCTCTATTATGCACGAACAAATCTTTTTTATATATCTCAGTCTGTTGTCTTTCCTACAAGATGCAGTATTGAATAAATGACCATAGTTACAAGTGAAACTACTAAAGATGGTAGATGGATGTCTGACCGAATCTGAACACAGAGATTTGAATCTGAAGAAGGAAAAAGAATACATTTAATGTTGACAATTGTGAAGTAGACGAAAGATCAATTTTGTTATTGGATCAAGAAGATTTGAAATATTTAGTCAATGGGAAATCCTCAAATGAGCAGGGAAGGTGTAGAAGATCAAATCCTTGTGTATCCCAAGAAGGGGAATTAATTGATGTATGGTGGGAAATTGCATGTTCCAAAGCAAGAGACCTTCAACAGATGACTTGGAAATCTATTGTAATGGACATAATAGAAGTGAAGAACAGAGAATAGCGATTGCACAGAGCTTTGGATGCATATCTGAGAGAAGGTGTAGAATAGTGAGTGTGTGTGCATGACAAAAGAGGAGAGCACATAGAGTGAAGTAGCAAGGAGAAGAGAGTGAAGAAGAGAACAAAGTCCCAAAATAGAATATAATGAAGAAAAGGTTAAGAAGATCATCAGAGGACAAAAAGCAAAATTTTTCAATAAAGAGAGTAGCTAAGACAAAGGTCCAGAATATATCCGCATTACAAAATCTCATTTCTAACAAGGTGCTTCAATTATAATTGAAATTTATTTTAATTCATTTGAGTGTATGCTCAAATTAGGGGTTGGTGCTCCTTTGGGTTGGTACCCATAAAATTTGTAACCAAAGTATTTTTATTGTGAGGATGGATTAGAGTAGTAGACTCTAGCAACATTTCTCACCAAGGTTTTTCCCCGTTGTGGGTTTTCCTTGTATATTTATTGTTATGTGTATGCCTTGTGTGTATGTGTTTAATATTTCTTCTACGATATGTTAGGATTCCCACAGATACTAAGAGGAGGGGGTGAATCAGTATCTGATCGGTTATTGGAATTTCTTATCTTAAAACAAGAAGAACATATTATAATAGTGTACCGGTATGCAAGAAATAATATAATAAATAGAATTAAGAACATCCACATGAAAAGCACACCATAACACAATGACTTAACGAGGAAACCTGGTGTGGGAAAAACCTCAGTGGGATTTGTGACCCACAATATTATCTTACTGGCCAATAAGAGAATATTACTTACAATAGGGGCCTGCACATGCAGGAAGGCTACTTGCCTAGAGCTCACTGCTCAATGGGAAGTCTCACTGACTTACAATGTCGATTATACAAATCCAATATCTTGTACTACTTTACAATAGCATCTTCAATGCTAGATTCAGTACTGGTTTCTACTCTGTTCTTTACATATACCCCTTAACCTATATTTCACATAATAGGTCTGCTTAATTTTGCCTCATAATATTTTTCTTACTCTTAGTAAATGTCCTACAATGACTTCTTATATATATAAGTCATTTTACAATGATATTGAGTCGGCTTACAAAGTTTATTAAATAATAAACAAAATATATTATAACAAAATCCTATCGACCTCTGTGTCGGTATACTTCCTTTTCCTGTGCCAGTGTCGGTGTACTGAGTGTGTTCTACTGATGCCCGGTGAGGTGCCTTACCAGTGCCATAGGATTGTAAGGTTGCCATCAATGACAAAACCTTCAATCACCTTCAATGTCTCATTGGAGTGTCCATATGCCAACAATCTCCCCCTTTGGCATTGATGGCAACACTCATGAGAAATTTCAAAAAGTGTTCTCCAAAAATGTGTGTCCAAAAATATTACTAAAAATGTGTGTTCCCCCTGAGCATATGATTCCTGTAGTGTTTTGAATTTTCTCATACCTCTACTCCCCCTTTGGCATCAATGACAAAGGTTGTCAAGATGTCAGTAGAGTTTGTAGTTTCAACCTTGTAACTGAGTAGTTACAATTTGAAATAATTCTGCCAAAATTAAGTTTATACCCTCCATAAACTTTTTATTATCTCTGATAGCTGTCTTTGTCCTCTAGACTGTACCGGTGAGTAGCTGCAAGTGTTCTATCGGTGTCCTCTGTCCCTTTATAAGTGTCTCAGATATTTCCTTCCGTAGTGATGCTAGATAGTCCAATCTTGGACTCAGTCTTAGCCTTAAGCTTTTTGCTTTATCCACTATTCTCTCCTTTTCTCTTCCTAATTTTTATATTTCATCCTCAAAATTTGTTATTTGCTGCTCAAAAGCTGATAGTGTATTAGGTGAGTTGACAAAATTATCTGCAAGTTTATTGATTTCATCCTGTATCTTGCTCATCTTTTTGTATATATCTATAGCAAAATGGTTTGTCTTACAGGTGTCTTTATATAGAGTTTTTAACTCCTTCAAAGAGTTGCAGAGTTCCAGTAGAAGTGTGTCAAAATATCTGTTACACTTCTTTATTTGCTCATCAAAGAATTTCTGCTTTTCAATTTCCATTTTATCCTTCAGTGTTTCTTCCTTTATTTTCTCAATGTTCTCTGTAATGTATTTACACAATGTATCAAGTTGTCCTAAAGAATCTTTGTTGTCTATATTATAGTTAGGAGCAATTACCTTCAAAATTGGTATGGTACCATCTATAGCCTTATAGGCTTGAGAACTGCAGTCTGTTATCCTCTTAATTGAATCTAAGAGTACTTCAATCACATTTGTTGCTTTAAATCCTAATGATGAACTTATATTTTGAATACTGTCGATGGTGGAAGTAACCAAGCTTGTTTTGACCTCTGGTAGGTCTATTTGTGTTTGGATTTCATTAAGCAATGGTTTTTTTACTTCTCTAATTGTCGATGGAACTGTTTCCTTCTGTTCCTGTTCATGTTCCTGTTCCTATTCCTATTTTCATTCCGAAGCCTTTTGCTCTGTTTGAGTCTCAGATGGTGTTTCAGTTCATTGCTTTGTCGGTTGCTCTGTTTGTTGCTCTGTCTCAGTCTGAGTTTCAACTTCTTTCCCTTTGTCATCTGTCGGTTCCTTTTGGGTGTTATCTGTCTGCTCAGCTACCGGTGGCTCATTGGCCATTTCAGTTTTACCAGTGGTATCTTGATCTACCACAATGTTGATCTTTTGTGTATCAACATCTACTGTATATAATACTTCAGGATTAGGATTGACATCCTCTACATCCATACTTTTAGCTGCCAATTGATCTTCTGTAGTTGTTGTCACTGTTGTTACCGGTGGAGTAATCAAAGGAGGTGGGGGTAAGTTGTCTTTAATTTTGATGCAAGGTGGTCCACCAACTATACCTTTACCCTTGTCTTTTACCTTCTGATATATCTTTATTGGTCTGGGACTCATGTATTCTTCCTGTTTTTCTTTTTCCACTAGGAATATGTCCCATGCATTCTCTATCTCTTTATTCACCTCTTCTACTCTTCCAACCATTAATGCAATGTGCCGGTGTGCAGTAGAAAAGACTGGCCGGTTGGCTTCAGCAATTAAATCATCAATTTCCTTGGGTGAGTTTACTGGGTATACAGCAAGTAGTTTTTCTATCTTGATTTTCTTGTCAAGTTCTACTACTGCTAATCTCCTTGCTTCTATCCTTTTAAATAGTTCAACTGGAATTTCATTTGCTACTTCCATCAAATATTTCTTATACATGTCCATATGCAATATAACAATGTTTTCAACTTGTTCTCTTTCATCAGTTGTTAAAGTGTCATATATTTTCTCTATATTCTTTAATTTTCCTTCTTCTGTAATTTCATTTAACAATATATCAAGAGGGGCCAAGTTCTTGTTTGTCCTTTTCTTCTTTTTGGGTGTCAGTTTCTTCTTCTTTGGTGTAGCCTTTCTTACCGAAGATCTTACTGCTTGTTGTTTTTGTCTTGTCCTCCTAGGTGAGGGTGTGGTTGCCGGTGAGGGATCTCTTTTCCTTAGAACTCTCTTGAAAGTTGCAGGCATGTCATTCTCCAAAGAAGTACCTACCGGTGATAGGTGAGTTTCAGGTTGTAGAGCTGCTAACTCATCCTCTGTTATGCTAGTTTGTTTTAACACATCTTCTTTGATGGCCTTTGCTTGTCTGGAACCTCTTCTTACTGTTGCCTCAACCTTTTTCACTCTTTTTTGGGATTGTATTTGGCTTTCAATAGTTTCTGCATTACCAAATACTTCTTCCTTAGGTTCTTTAGGGGCTTCTAGAAGTGCTTTGGCATATGTTTCAATGATCAGATCATCTGTCTCATAGCCCATCTATGTTACCCAAACAATCCTAGGGATGACTACTTCCATCCAGATCTCATCTTTCTTAATCACAAAACAAATTTCCTTCTTGTATTTGTCAACCATGTTTTGTGATAGTCTGATTCTCTTCTTCATTTTGGCCTTAAATGCTTGGAAAAAGTCATTTATATTATGTTCTTTGTCTTCTCCCATATTATTGAATAATTTTGTTAACTGTTTACCTACCGATATATCATAGCCAAGTTCTTTATATCCTATACTGGGAACCTGTTTGCATATGTGTAGCATTAGGCATACTAGGAGATTTCCAAACTTAAAAGTTCCTTTCTTGTCCTTCTTAATCTTTCCAAGGTTGTCAATTAATTCATCCTTTAACCATTCACATACATCAATCTTTGCATTATCTGTGACCATATCATAAGCACTCTTAATGCATAAACTTGATACTGAATTAAGTCTATTTGCATGAGTGGCTTTATACCCTAATATCATGCTGATAAATCTCACATTAATGTTTGTTACATCATTTACTCTTAGAGACCTTTTATCGAATGTGGCGCCAGTTAAGTTTATAACTAGGTCATTGGATACCTTCTTAGTTTTATCTCATCTTTTACTGGTGGCCGGTAACCCTGTGACAGCTTTCACAACTTCCTTAGTGATTTTGTGGATTGTATCTAGCCAGAAAAATTCTCCATGCACCCTGCTTAAGACTATCCTAATAACATCCTTGGGAAATTCAGGAATGCTAAGGATCTCTGTGAATCCTAGGGTTTCAATGATCTTGTGTTCATCTTTGATATTGCCGGATTCATCACATATCACAGTTTTAAACATTGTCTTAATCTCTTCATCTCCTAGTTCCTCAATGTTGTAGTGAATGTAAATTCTTGGGTCTTTAGCATAAACAACTCTCTTAGGAATTTGAGAAAAAGCACCTATAGCATCATCTTTCTTTGCTACTTTAGGAATTATTTGAAATACAGGCCTAGGTCTTTTCATAATTTCTACAATAGTAGGGTTTGCTACATATTCAATTGCAGAGGTGGATGCCATGATAAAATACCTTTTACTGCCTTTAGGATGGATGATTGCTTGGAGTGTTCTTGCTTTTTGCTTGAAATGCCTTAGCTCGGAATCTTTGTGCTCTTCATAGGTTTGAAATCTCGGTGAAGTGAAATGGAGCCAAAATCACAACTTTATAACCTTTATTTGCTATCTACCACATTAAATGTATGTCGGTTAAGTAATAACTTTAACATGTCTGCCGGTATATGAGTATCTTTCAACTTCTCATTTTTAACCAAGGGAATAATAGCACATGTGTCATTTGATTTGCCAAACACTCAAGGAAGCTTTCTTCAATTCGATGAAGAACTTCCTGTCAGTGGAGCACTACTCTGTCCTACTAGTGCAGTAATACTCTGTTCTGTCGGTGGGGTGTTAATTGACTCTACCGATGGAGGAGTATTCCCAACATTTAGATTTGCTTTTCTAATCCATTGTTTTGAGAATTCATGCTTTACCTCTTCAACTTTTTCTTTCCCTTTCAAGCTAACACCTTTGTTGTCTATTGGTGTTCCTTTACTTCTGCAGAATTTTGCAATATGCCCAATCTTGTTACATGCATAACAAGTTACATTGTTTTTCTGAATAGCTTTTCTATAGCCTATGCCAGTTTGAGTTCTGCATTGATTAGATAAGTGTCCATATCTTCCACAAACATAACATCTCACATTCATTCTACAATTTTCAAAGTTGTGACCAACCTTGTTGCATTTTGAACATTGACCGGTGGGTGTGTTGATGTTCTTATAACTTCTAGATCTACATTGATTTGCTCTATGCCCATACTTATTACAATTGAAACATTTTCCATTGAATTTATAAGCATTAGGTTGTCTTACCGGTTTGCTGTGATCCTAAGTATTTGCAGTACCGGAGCTTTCACCAACTTAAAAGCCATTTCCACAAGTATCACCATTAGGTTTTTGAATCTTCAACAAGTCACCAAGTTCCTTTGAGCTTTTCTTGAGTTTATCGTTGTGTTGATTTGCAATATCCAATTCTCTTTGTAACATCTCTTTCTGTCTCATTAGTTCATTTGAGTCATTTTGTGTATGCATCAGATCTGTCTTTAATAGGTCATTTTCATAGCTAAGTCTGGTATTCTCATTTGCCGCATCACTTAGTCTTCTGGTCAATTCTTCTTCATTCTTCTTCCTATCTTCAATTTCTTTACAAAATCTCATAGTCATATCCTGCATCTCATTCTTTATTGTCATGTTCTCTTGCTTCAGCTTTCCTATCATATCATTTAGATTTTCCTTTTCATCATTCTCAAATTGCATCTTTTCACAAAGTTCTCTTCTCTTGTTTCTTGCAATGGTGATATTTTCTTGAAGTGCCTGAATGATGTCCTGAGCTGCCTTTAGATCATCTTCAAGTTTTATGTTTTTCAGTTTCTCTATATCATAGTCTGAGAGAGTTGCTTCAAGTTGCTTCATCAAATTTTCCATCTTTACTGGTGTCAAGATCTTCCTCAAGCTGTTAGGCTTCTGAAAATAGAGGACCAAGCTCTGATACCAATTGTTAGGATTCCTACAGATACTGAGAGGGGGGGGTGAATCAGTATCTGACCGGTTATTGGAATTTCTTATCTAAAAACAAGCAGAACATATTATAACAGTGTACCGGTATGCAAGAAATAATATAATAAACAGAATTAAGAACATCCACATGAAAAGCACACCATAACACAATGATTTAATGAGGAAACCCGGTGTGGGAAAAACCTCAGTGGGATTTGTGACCCACAATATTATCTTACTGTCCAATAAGAGAATATTACTTACAATAGGGGCCTGCACATGCAGGAAGGCTACTTGCCTAGAGCTCACTACTCAATGGGAAGTCTCACTGACTTACAATGTGGATTATACAAATCCAATATCTTGCACTGCTTTACAATAGCATCTTCAATGCCAGATTCAGTACCGGTTTCTACTCTGTTCTTTACATATACCCCTTAACCTATATTTCGCATAATAGGTCTGCTTAATTTCGCCTCATAATATTTTTCTTACTCTTACTAAATGTCCTATAATGACTTCTTATATATATGTCATTTTACAATGATATTGAGTCGGCTTACAAAGTTTATTAAATAATAAACAAAATATATTATAAAAAAATCTTGTCGGCCTCTGTGTCGGTATACTTACTTTTCCTGTGCCGGTGCCGGTGTACTAAGTGTGTTCTGCTGATGCCCGGTAAGGTGCCTTGCCGGTGCCATAGGATTGTAGGGTTGCCATCAATGATAAAACCTTCAATCACCTTCAATGTCTCATTGGAGTGTCCATATGCCAACACGATATTCTATATTTTAGTTCTTAGTGTATGATTGATTAGAAAGTAAATGTTTAGCTACCACTAATTCACCTCCCCTCTTAGGGGTCTATTTGTGTTCCTTCAAGAGGTTGGTGGAGTGATGGAGGAAAAGTAAATTTTGAATTTTAAGATTTTGATAGAAAAGGGAATATAGATTTTGGGACATAAGGACCCAAAATGGATTTGAAAGGTTGAAAACATTTAGGAGGAGGGATAGAAATTCTAGATGCCATCTCCAATTTTTCCTTAGGATGCTATGCTTCAAAGACCCACTTGAGAATCCACACGGTTTTTGATTTTTCTTTAATTTGCAATTCCTTAGAATGCATTGCTTCTACAAGTGACTTAGGAAACCATATGGATTTTGAATTTTATTTTATTTTCTCAATGGGCCTTTGTGGCCTATTGAATTTTTCTTTCTGTTGTTGGATCACACTTTTCTTTGTTTTTACACGTTGATTAAATGGGACATATTGATCCTTAAATGCATGTGGATTGCCAGACATTGATTTTTATGCTTGGCATCCAAATTGCTTGGAAGAGGAAAGTGACTCATGGGTGGTTAGGAATGATATGGAGGTCTTTCGGATAGGTGGAAGGTTCTCAAGGACATGTGCTTTTTCTAATCTTGATTTATGACAAGATAAGTGGATTGCAAACTAGTGGATGGAGGGATATACAAACCTAAGATAGATGGAAGGGATGAAAGGGAAGGTGTATATTTGGACTTAGATTTAGCAAGGATACTAATGTCTTGAGAATAAGGTATGTTGTTGGGACCATGACCATTAGGATGTGCTTTGATATGGAGGGATTCTACTTTGTCCTTTTCATGGAGACCCAATTGTTTTCCTCAATCAAAATTTGGACTAATGGAACAAGAAGAAGACGTGAGTCTATTTTGAGGTGGATATGATATGGAAGGAATGATAAGATCATGAATTAGACTGAACTCAATAGAAGTGGAGGAACATATTTGACATGTAAGAGGTTCATGAACAACATGTACAAGGGTGTTGGGATCATGAGGGGAATTAGAAGGCATGATAGGATCTTGAGATGGATCTAGATTATGAGGGGGATTAGAAGGAATGGTGGGATCTTTGAGTGGACATGGAGGACTATGAGATGGGGATGAAGGGATATGTTGATCTTGACAAGGAGAAAGTTAATTGTATTCCATTTTAAGGGTAATTTTCTCGTGACTTTGGGTGGAAACATTAGAAAAGAAGGAAGAGATATTTTGATCTTTCTTAGGAAGAAAAGTGCCATCATGACTTATAAGGACAAATTGTTCTTGAGACAGAAAGGGATCATCTTGAATAAGGTGGATAGGCATAGAGGGATCATCATAAGATTTTGGGAGAATGGGATCTTGGTCAATAATTGGATGGAATGATAAAGTTTTGGGATCTTGATATTGATTTATTTTTGGACTTATTTATTCATGCAATGGATCATCCTCTTGACATGGGGTATGATTCTGCATATGTAGGGGGGATATTGGAATGGATTCAATATTTTGACATGGAGAGGATCAATTTGCAATGGGACTCTCTGGAATGGGAGCATGTGGTGGTATTGGGTCTTGTGTTTCTAAAGCATGGAAGGAACATGCATCATGAGTTGGATTAGCTTGGAAACCCATTATGGATAGTCCTCAGGAGGCTTCATTATTGGACATATCATTTGATAGAGGTGGTGTAGATTGCTCTTGTAAAACTTCAGGGGGTGAAAGAATGGTGGGAGACATGGAGGCTACTTGAGGAGAAATTTATTGATGGGAGGATGAGTCATTGCTAGACATAGTTTTATGATTTAGTAGTAAAATATTTTGCTCATGTGCTAACCAATTGTATGTCCAAGTCACTCAACATGGATCAGTACTTAGGACTTGATTCCATTTTTTCCACAATGCATTTCAAATTCCTTAGAGGATTCTTAAAGATCAATTTGTTTAATATTATAGACAACCAAGAGGGGGGGTGAATCAATTGTATATTAAAAATATAATACTTTTCCCATAGAAATAGATTCGGTAATTTAAAACTCATATTACTTAACCATGAATAGATAAAAACATGAAAGAACACACACATGAAACACTGAAGATATGATGTGGAAAACCTAAGAAGGGAAAAACCATGGAGAATGTTAGTTTTCAATATGAAAACACCTATTAGGGTGACACCGATTAAGGTGATTTTTACAAAGATTTCTCACTACTAGAATAGAGCATCCGGGGTCAACCAGACCAAAAAATAACATAGCCAAACACACATTTTCGAAGCACACCAACACGTGATGAATCGGAATAACAAAGATACATACATAAATAACATAAATCTAAAAACTCAATAGGATATTTGGAAATGCGGAGCAATACAAAGCTCTACAAATTTTGTGAGATAATCATTGTCATCACTACATAGACTTTCAGAGCACAACTTTCGAACCACCAAAATATGAGAGTAGAATCTCAAAGCAACATCCAACAACATGCCAACACATCATGAATACATCTATAACAAGTTTGAGAATCCATATCAAAGCCAAACATTGGAAAACAAAATCAATACGTTGACATCAATGATAACCATACCGATACATCAATTAAATTCACATTTGCAACAATCTACCCTTTTGTCATTGATGGAAACATTCATCAAGGACAAACAACAACAACATTCTCAACAAGACTTCCCAAAAACTCTCCCCCTTTGACATCAAAGACAAAGGTGAATAGCAACACAACTCAGAAATCACATTGCTCCCCCTAAGACGAAGCCCCAAACATTAACCCAAACAGAAATATGCATGAAATGGCTTGGACTAATGCACTGCCAAATGCATTTAGTTCAAACTAGGAAGGGGTATGACCCCCAACATCTATCGAAGATACTCAAAATTATCTTTTCACAAAATGTTCATAAAGATATCCACAACTTACTCTTTTGTAGGTACATATTCAAGTTTTACTTCACTGTCCAATACTTTTTCTCTTAAGGAATGATATCGAATAGAAATATGTTTTATTCTAGAATGCAAAATTGGATTCTTAGAGAAATTGATTGCACTTGTATTATCTCACATGATTGAGATCAGTTCATCAAGCAATACGCCAATATCCTTCAATATCTATTTCATCGAAAGTACCTGAGTGCAACATGAAGCAACTACAATATACATAGCTTATGCGATTGATAGGGATATAGAATCCTACTTCTTATTTAACCATGCAACTAACCGAGAGCCAAGAAAATATGCTCCACCACTTGTACTCTTCCTATCATCAACACTTCCCAATTTGCATCAGTAAAAGCTTTCAGAGTAAAGTTTGATCCTCTGGGATAACACAATCCAAAATCTTTTGTTCCTTTCAAATATCTGAATATCCTCTTCACTGCAACAACATGAGACTTTCCATCCTTGCTGAAATATGGTTGCAAGAGAAACAACATACATGATATATGGTCTTGTAGCAGATGGATATAACAATCCTCCAATCATTGATCTATACTTTCTTGCATCAGTCTTAAAAGATTAATTATCATCATTAGACAATTTGCATCCAATAGTCATGGGAGAGCATAGAGTTTGGAATTCTCCAATCCAAACTTATTCAATAACTCTCTAACATATTTTGACTGAGAAATAAAAATACCTTTATTGTCTTAATTCACTTGCAATCAAAGAAATAAATTTAACTCACCAATCATAGACATTTCAAATTCCTTATGCACTTCACTACAAAGCTTCTTGCGCATATCATCATTGCCTCCAAAAATTATATCATCCACATATACAACAACAATTAAGATATTACTTGATTCAACTTTGAAGTAAAGATTGTTGTCATCTAACCCTTTTTGAAAACCTTGATTCAATAGATACTTATCTAACCTTCCATACCAAGCTCTAGGAGCTTGTTTCAATACATACAGTGCCTTCTTCAATTTGCAAACAACATTTGGATCATCTAATAACTTGTATCCTTTCGGTTGTTTGATGTAGACTTATTATTTCAACTATCCATTTAGAAATGTTGACTTCACATTCATTTGATAGACTTTGTGATCCTTATACATTGCAAAAGCCAAAAGCATCCTAATAGCCTCCATTCTATCAATAGGAGCATAAGTTTCTTCAAAATCAAAACACGAGAGTAGAATCTTAGAGCAATATCCAATAACATGCCAACACATCATGAATATATCTACAACAAGTCACTGGAACATAAAATCAATACATTGACATTAACGAAAACCATACTGATACATGAATTAACTTCACATTTGCAGCAATCTCCCCCTTTGTCATTGATGGCAACATTCATCAACGACAAATAATTTCTTCAACAGCTTGTTCAACAAGACTTCCCAAAAACTCTTCCCCTTCGACATCAAAGACAAAGGTGATCAACAACACAGCTCTGAAATCACATTGCTCCCCCTAAGAGGAAGCCCCAAACATGAGCCCAGACTGAAATATGCATGAAATATCCTAGACTAATGCACTACCAAATGCATTTAGTTCAAACTAGGAAGGGGTATGACCCCCAACATCTGCTAGAGATACTCAAAAGTATCTTGGCACAAATCCTCCGTAAAGATATCTGCAACTTATTCTTGTGTAGGTACATATTTAAGTTTTACTTCATTGTCCAATACGTTTTCTCTCAAGAAATGATACTAATTAGAAATATTCTTTGTTTTGGAATGAAAAACTGAGATCTTAAAGATATTGATTACACTTGTATTATCACACAAGATTGAAATTGGTTCATCAAATAATATGTCAATATCCTTCAATGTCTATTTAATCCAAAGTACCTGAGTGAAACATGAAGCAATTGCAATGTACTCAGCTTTTGCAGTTGATAAGGATACAAAATCCTACTTCTTACTTAACCATGCAACTAACTGGGAGCCAAGAAAAAATGCTCCACCACTTGTACTCTTCCTATCATCAACACTTCCTACCCAATCTGCATCAATATAATCTTTCAGAGTAAAGTCTAATCCTGTAGGATACCATAGTCCAAAATCTTTTGTTCCTTTCAAATATCTGAATATCCTCTTCACTGCAACAACATGAGACACTTTTGGTTCTTTCCGAAATATGGCTTCAAGACAAACAACATACATGATATATGTTCTTGTAGTAGTCAGATATAACAATCCTCCAATCATTGATTTGTACTTGATTGCATTAGTCTTAGAAGATTTATCATCATTAGACAATTTTTATCTAGTAGACATGGGAGTACATACCTATTTGGAATTCTCCAATCCAAACTTCTTCAACAATTTTCTAACATATTTTGACTAAGAAATGAAAATACATTTACTGTTATGATTCACTTGCAATCCAAGAAAGAAATTTAACTCACCAATCATAGACATTTCAAATTCCTTATGCATTTCACTTGCAAATGTCTTGCACATGTCGTCATTTCCTCCAAAAATTATATCATCCACATATACAACAACAATTAAGATCTTACTTGATTCAAATTTGAAGTAAAGATTATTGTCAGCTGACCCTTTTTCAAAACCTTGATTTAGTTGATACTTATCTAACCTTCCATACCAATCTCTAGGATCTTGTTTCAATCCATACATCGCCTTCTTCAATCTATAAACAACATTTATATCATTTGATACTTGAATCCTTTTGGTTGTTTGTTGTAGACTTGTTTTTACTCTCCATTCAAAAACACTAACTTCACATCCATTTGACGAACTTTGAAATCCTTACATGCTGCAAAAGCCAAAAACATCCTAATAGCATTCATTCTAGCAACAAAAGCATAAGTTTCTTCAAAATCAATTCCTTCAACTTTTATGTAACCTTTGCATACCAATCTTTCTTTGTTTGTTACAACTTGACCAACTTCATCTAGCTTATTTGGAAACACACACTTTGTTTCAATAACATTCTTATCTGTTGGTCTAGATACCAGTTCCCAAGTCTATTTTTTCTTAATTTGATCTAGCTATTCCTTCATTGATTTCATCCAATTATGAGCTTTGTAGGCTTCTTCAATTGTCTTAGGTTCGGACTCATAAAGTAAACACATAAGAACTTGCTCTTCAGTAGCTTTGGTTCTTGTAATAACTCCTTTGTTTTTGTCTCCTATAATTTGATTCTCATAATGATTTTTATACACATACCTTGGGGTTTTGGATACAGTTGTAGGAGCAACCTAAGTTTCTTTCTGCTTGACTTCATCAAATTCATACCCTTCTTGAATACCATTTTCTTTTGAAATGTTCTCATCAACCTTCACATTTGCACTTTCAACAATTTTATTCAACCTCTTATTATAACATCTGTAAGCCTTTCTCTTTGTAGAATAACCAAGAAATATACCATCATATGCTCTATTATCAAATTTTCCAATATTTCCTTCATCTCTTTGGATATAACATATACTTCCAAAAAAATTGAAATACTTCACAGATGAGATCCTCCCATATCACAACTCATATGATGTCTTCCCATACTTCTTCCTAAATATCTAACTCTGATAAGGGTATACACAGTCATGTGTATAGCTTCTCTCCAGTAAATTTATGGTATATTTACTTCCTTGATCATAGTTCTTGCCACTTCTTGAATAGTCATGTTTATCCTTACAACTACATCATTCTGCTGAGGTGTTCTAGGAGCTGATAAATATCTTCTAATTCCATATTTCTCATAAAAAGTATCAAATTCATCAGAAATAAATTCTCCTCCTCTATCAGATCTCAAGCATTTAATTCTTCCATCTGCTTCATTCTCAACTCTATCTTTAAATATCTTGAATCTTTCTAATGCTTCTGACTTCTCTCTTATAAATGCAACCCAAGTCATTCTAGAATGATCATCAATTAAGAGTATGAAATACCTCTCACCTTGCAAACTCCTTGTTCTGGTCAAACCGCATAGGTATGTGTGTATAAAATCCAACAATTCAATAGATGATTGTTCCTTTCCTCTAAATGTTCCTTTTGTCTGCTTTCCCACTTGACATTCTTTGCAAATACCGTTATCTGATTTAGTCAATCTTGGTAAATCTCTCACAGCTTTTGTCATACTAATCTTCACCAAATTGTTAAAATTGATATGACACATCCTCCTCTGGTGCCATAGCCAACTCTCATTGATCTGTGATAATAAGAAATATCCTGTAGCAACTTCCAGTTGATACATGTTTCGACCCATCTTTTTCCCCACAATAATAACAATTATGGATCTCTTCCTGATCTCACAACCACCATCCTGAAAGACAACATTGTAACCATTTTCACACATTCGTCCAACACTCAAGATATAATGATATAATATTTTCACATAGCAAACATTGTTAGTGTTATTCTTTCCATCAAAGGTAATAGAACCAATTCCAACAATCTGAGCAGTTTGATCATCTCCAAATCTAACATAACCACAATCATATTTTTCAAGTTTTACAAACTTACTTTTGTCACCAGTCATATGATTTGAACATCCACTATCAATCAACCATTCACTTCTATCTCTCCTAACATGCAATGTTAAATAAATAGTCTCAACAATCTTAGAATTATTAGTTTTAGGTACATCTTTCTCTACCGTAAATAAACAATCATCATCCTCATAATCTAACTCATCATCTAAAATACTAGCATCATCTCTAACATAGTAGACTTTCTTATTGAATTTTCCTTTGTTTTCATTAAATTTCTATTTTGATCCTCTTTTCAGACATCTAGATGCATAATATCCAATCTTTCCACATTTAAGGGGTAACATACCTTTGTACTTGTCGATTCCTCTCTTTGGCTTTCTCGCAAATTTTGCTTCCATTTAATCCAGGCTCTCCTCATCATCTATAGCTTTTGATGCTTTAAAGGATATTTCTGATTTTTCTTTGTCTCTGCCAAACTTCCTCATCTCAAATGTAGTCAAAGTCCCAAACAATTGTTCTCTAGTGAATTTTGATGGATCATAGGTTTCCTCAATCACTGAAATCTTGTCATTGTAACTCTCTCGTAAAGTCCTCATGATCTTTTGCATCACATCCTTCTCAAGACACCATCAAGATCTCTGATCTCATTTACAACACTGTCAACCTCCTAAAAATAGCTTGCTACTCCTTCACCTTCTTTCATTCTCAATTTCTCATATCTACCCTTAGCAGGCTGCATCTTAGATAACTTTACTCTTTCATTTCCTTCATAGATACTTTTTAATCTTTCCCAAACTTCAAAAGAAATATCTAAAGAAACAACCTTCGCTAATTCAGTTTTAGATAAAGCACTAAAGATAGCATACCTCGCTTTCTCATTTTCTTCATAGGCTTCGATCTCATCTGATGTAGTAGGTCCATTTTCCAGTAGCGAATACTTAGTCTCCACAGCTTTCCAGGTTTTGTAACTTTGAGAAATCAAATATCATTGCATCTTTACTTTCCAGAAACTATAGTTGCATCCTTCAAAGGTGAGAATAGTCAATTTATGTGCCACCGGATCTCCTCGAGTGGTTAAACTCACTTTCTAGGTACCAAAGCTCTGATACCAATTGTTGAATATTTTAGACAACTAAGAGGGGGGGTGAATCAGTTGTATATTCAATTTATATTACTTGTCCCACAAAAATATATCTGACAATTTAAAACTCATATTACTTAACCATCAACATATAAGAACATGAAAGAACACACACATGAACCACTAGATATGACATGGAAAACCCAAGAAGGGAAAACCATGGAGAATGTTAGTTCTCAATATGAAAACACCTGTTAGGGTGACACCAGTTAAGATGATTTTTAGAAAGATAACTCATTGTCAAAATGCTCACTGCAGGAAAGCTCACTGCCTAGCTAAAACTGCCAGAAAAAGGAGGGCACACTGCCCAGAAGAAGAAAGAAAGAATCCACCACAAGGCACAACTGCCACACAACTACAATGTTGAAAGAAATCTTAGGCTCACTACCACCAATATCAAACAACATCAGCTCCCAACCATACTAATCAACCACTTCTCATCACCAAAGATAGATCTTCCTTTTACAATCAACTTCCTTCTATGAAACCTTATGATAATATTTTACTATAGTCATTTTTAATAAATTGGTCTCCAAAATAGATTTTTCAAGTCAGCCAAAGAGATAATAAAACATAATTAAAAATAGCTCTTCACTAAACATTATCACGATGGAAAGGAATGAGAAGTGGACCACACCATAGTGCAACAACATGTTATCCAAACACCGCAATCACCAAACCAAAAGATAGAGCATCCGAAGTCAAATAGACCAGGAAAGAACATAGCCAAAAACACATTTCCAAAGAACACCAACACATGTTGAATCAGAATAACAAAGATACATGCATGAATAGCATAAATCCAAAAATATAACAGAAGATCTAAAAATGAGGAGCACTGCAAATTCTATCAGATAATCATTATCATCACTGCATAGACTTTCGGAGCACAACTTCTGAACCACCAAACAAGAGAGTAGAATCTCAGAGTAATATCCAACAACATGCCAACACATCATGAATATATCTACAACAAGTTAGAGAATTTGGAGAAAAACCAAACACTAGAGCACATAATCAGTACGTTGACATTGTTGGATTGATGATGATTTTGTTGTAATAGGTTGATTGATGACTTGTATTGTGTTTTCATTGATAGAAACCATGTTTTGTTAGTCATCTAAGTCTTTTAGTCCAACCAATAAAGCCTAACCGGTAGTGGAAGCAGTTAAACAGTGAACCAGTAAAACAGTGATAGAGTTATGTTCAAGCGACTGGTAAAGAATATTGGTGATAATTTTAAGTGTTGTGGTTTGAAACACATGTTCATGACATTGGCAGGAGTCTATGACCTGAACCGCATCGATAGATTCAACTGAATGAGTGAGCTGTGATGAGCAGAGCAGTCAGTCTTGAAGAACAGTTAACTAGTAGAGAAAAGATACCTAGATCGGTAAACCGGTAGACTTAAGGATTTATTTTTGAGCTGAGTTGTTTGTGGTAGACATGAAGAAAGTGTAATGTGCAAGATTGACTAGATACATTGAACCTAGGAAATTGTTCCAAGGGTTCTTAGCCGACTTAGTAGAGTTGTTTATTAAAAAGAGTATAGTGTGTGATGATGTCTGACATATGAGATCCAAAGTGTGAATGTGATTGTGCGATGAAAGAGGAAGCTCTGTATTGATGTTTAGTCGATGTTAGAAGGAGATCTGAAGTGGATCTAATCAGGCACATAGGTGCTATATGAAGATCAGTCACTTGTTGTTCCCTAACAATTGTAGTAAGATAAAATCCTCTTACAAGGTCACTCCTAATAGGGTGCGATAGGATCCTCATAGGTCTGAAGGTTTAAATCCCTTAACAAGGTCACACATTAACTTGTGTTGTTTAAATCCCATTGTTGGGTAGCTCCTAATAGGCCGTATTGTAATAGCTCCTAACCGAGCTAAGACACTCTTAGCCAAGTGTGCTCCTAACAGAGTAGTTGTAAGACCTTAACTGGTCAGATCCCTATTCTACAGATAGTTGATCTTGTGGGTACCAATTCCCATCGTGGTTTTTCCCATTTCGGTATCCATGTGAAAAAAATTGTGTTATGAGTTGCATGCTTTATTGGGTGTTAGCTTATGTGCTTGTTTTCCTTGCATGCTTGTTAAGTTTCAAATTGATAAAAGTGGTGATTAGATTTATATTGTTGTTTTTGCTTGCACTGATCCACCCCCCCTCCCTCTTAGTGCCTTATAAGTTTATCAATTGGTATCAGAGCCTAATTCCTTTAAGGCTTAACTGCTTGGGAAGGATCCTTAAGGTTATCATGGGGGATATAAGTTATACAGAGCTTTCTAACTGGCTTGCAGAATCTGAAGAAGTCGTAGGTGAATTGAGGGTTAAGTATAAAGCTTCATTGGCTAAAAGGAGAGAGTTGGCTGAACAGTTGTATGAAATTAGCAAAAATAGTTCATCTGAAGAAGCTAACATGGATTCTTTGGTGAATGAGGTGGAAAAGTTAAATGATGATAACTCAAATCTGAGAAGATAACTTGAAGCCCTAGCTATCAGGATGAGTCAAGAGATGGAAGCCAGAAGGACTATTGAAGACAAGATCAGAGAGAAGAATCATGAGATCTCTAAATTGAATTAGGAGATTGATACTCTACATGCACATCTTCATGAGGAAAAAGAAGAAAAAGAAGAAACTCAGGCTGATCTAGACATGGAAATGTCTCTTTGATAAAATCTTATGAAGAAGAATAAAGACCTTACTAAGGAGCTGGTTGATTCTAATGAGATCCTAGGGAAATTCAACAAGAGGTCTACTATGCTTGATGAGCAGATTCAGTCACAAAGGCGCATTGGAGGTACACATGGCTTGGGATACACTCCCTTTGAGAAAGGAGAGCCTTCCAGTTTTAAGGACACTTTGCATGAAGGCAAATCTACACCTAATACAAAGAAGAACATCGGTAAGAAACCCTACAAAACAGTATGATTTAATTGTCTTAAGTTGGGTCATGCTGCTAATGTCTATAGAAGCAGATCTAGTTCTTTTGATGGTTTTAGACCTAATGCTTATGAGGCTTACAAGCCTAGAACTTTTAATGGTTATTGTTATACTTGCAACAAGTATGGGCATAGAGTTGTTGAGTGCAGGTCTGGAGAAAACATTCAAAGACCTTACATAAATTAAATACCTAATAATGAATGGCAGAGATATTTCAATAACCGGAGAAACCCTACTTGGCAGAAGCCTTATGTGAACTGGTCTAGTCCTTATGAGATGGAGTATAGATAGAATGTGACTTGTTCAATTTGTCACAACTTTAGACCTGTTACTTTGATCTATCGAAGAAGAACTGGTAGCGGCAATTCTGGACCCTAGAGAGCATCTAGAATGGCTTGTTTTGATTGTCACAAACCAGGACACGTTGCAAAGTTTTACAAACCAAGAATGAACCATCTGGTTAATCAGTCTGTTGACCAGAAAGGAAAGAAGAAGGTTGATGTGGAGGAAACTAGAGAAGAGATGAACAAGATCTAGAGAAAGAAGAGTGAGGAGAAAACTAAAGACAAATCACCTAAAGATTCCCATTCTTCACCAAATGTGGAGAATACATCACCAGTTAACTAAGTTGTTATAAAGCTTAGGGGGAACCTATTTTCAGATTTATTTGTGGACCCCCTGAATGACTATGCGGTAAGATAAATCTGCATATTGTGATGCTTTATGACATTTTGAAGTGATTTGGTGATCAAACCTAACCGGTAGTGAGTTCTAGGGTTTGGTCAACCGGGTATAGCATTTAATGTTGTTGGTAAAAGGTAAATAAAAGGACATTTTTCAAATTCATTTGTTACCTTTGTTGGCATTTGCATGAAGATTTCATTAATGATATGTTATGTTGTCATTGATGTCAATTAACCGGTAATGATATTGTTGATATTATTGTAATATTGTTATTTTGTAACCAGTAGGAAGAGCTAGTGAAGGAAACTATAACCGGTAGGAAGAATTTGTGGAGTGAACCGGTATTGCTATATATTGGAGAGTTGAACCGGTAACTAGTAAATCCTACCTATTGTTTTTGATAAATCTTAACCAATTAATTTTGGTGAATTGTTTATATTGGTTTACAATCTGATGGTGAGCGACAATGATTATGACACGTATGATTATTGTATGAAGACAATTTCAAGTGATTTTGGCAAGTTGATGTAATGGTTTTTGTCTAGGGAATGAGCAAGTATATTGTATATAATGCAAAGCGCGTTATGAGTTACTAAGTTTGATGAAACAGTGATCAAGGAGCGATTGAGGTTTTCTTGATTGATGTGAAGAGATTTCTATGTAATCTAATCGTCATACTTGAACTGACTTGTTTGTAATCTCTATGAGAATTAGGTTTTTGTTGTGTTACTGACCTAATTGATTTGTTTATAAGGTCGATGAAGTTGTTTAGTTTCATTGTTGGCAAACATCAATTGAGTGTGTGGTTGTCGAACCTGATGATGTATCTGCGGTTTGAGTAAAGGCAGATAGGAGCATGAAAAGGATCTGATCAAGCAAGTGTAGTGTTATTCAAACAGATCATAAAACTCTTGTTGTTTTCTAACAATTACAGTAGAATTGAAATCCCCTAACCTGGTAATCTCTAACAAGCTTGGTGCTATTCAAATCCTCTAACAAGGTGATCCATTAGCTTGGATTTTCAAATCCTCTACCGAGGTTACTCCTTACAGGGTATTTCTTTTATCAAGGCATTGTAGTCAATCCCTTAACTGGGTGGTCCCTAACAGGATCTGTTCTTAACATAACTTTTTGTAAAGCTTTAATAGGCTAGGCTCCTAACAGGGCAAACTTCAGAAGAGTTCAAATAGTTATCTTGTGAGTCTCATCTCACTGTGGTTTTTCCCATTTGGGTTTCCACGTCAAAATATTTGTGTCAAGTGGTGAATGTTTTTGTGGTTATGTTCTTATGGTTGATTTACTTAACTACTTTGATAAGTCATGATAACCAGAAGCATTGAGAAATGAAGTTTGTTGACATATGAAAAAAGTATTTGGATGTTTATGAGTTTGAAGTTGTTTACTGTTAATTTGTTGTAATAGTCAACCTGTTTATCTTATGAGTTTTTATCTTGACAGTGGTATTACATTGATAGTTTACTTTGAGAGATTGATTAAGAGATTGGTGAAGTTATTATCAATTTTTCTATCTACTGATTCACGCCCCCCCTCTTATTAATTGATCGGATACTTATTCTTTCATCATATCATCAATTGGTATCATAGCTTATCAGGTCCTCTAAGGTCTAAGCCTAATAGCTTGAGGTAAAGATCTTGCAGATCACAATGAAGAAGGAAGGTTCGAAGTTTAATAGGGAGAACCATAGGATATGGAGTGATAGAATAAAAATTAATATCAAGAGTCTGGGAAGTCAGTATTGGGAACATGTCGATACTAAATATGTTGCACCTATTGGGATTTTGACTAATGATCAGAAGAAAGAGCAACAAGAAAATCATCAAGCATTAGAGGCCATTATTAGTTCTTTGTCTGATGCAGAGTATGTAGACGTTCATGGTCTAGAGACTGCCTATGAGGTATGGAAAAAACTTGAAGAGATTTATAGCAGTGATGAACATGTTAAGATTGCTAAAGAAGAGAGTCTAGGAGGAAAGTTTGATGACATGCGGATGGTTGAAGGTGAGAATATCCAACAGTATGGTCAAAGGATAAAAGAGATAGTCGATGAAATTAAGAGTGCGGGAGGTAAAGCACGGAAGATGTCATAGTGAACAGTAAGGTACTGAGAACCCTGCTACCGATCTATGTTATCCAAGTTGTAGCCATTAAGGAGCTAAAGTCCATTGACAAAACTAAGGTAACTCTTGACTCCATTATTGGCAAGCTTACTACTTTTGAATTAAATGGTTATGATGGCAGTGTACAGAAATATGAGTCTGCATTTAGAGCTTCTATTTTGAACCCATCTGTAAGGAAAAGTAGAGATGTTAGTCACTGTTATGAATCCAGATCCAGTAGAGAAGCTGATGATGAAGATAATTTAGTTGAGCTTGAAGCATTATTGGCCAAGCGGTTGCCTAGAGGTATAGGTAAATATAGAGGTAAATTACCTTTGAAATGCTTTGTATGCAACAAGATTGGACACATAGCTGCTAACTGTCCTAATGGTGATAATGAGCACAAACGAGAGAAATTCAAGAAGTATAAGGGTAAAGGCAAAAGAGATTGTCTTGTTGTTGTTGATGGTGGTATCACTGATGAAGAATCTGATGGTAATTCTAATGAAGACATTATGTTCGTAGCTATTAAAGAAGAGATATCAGACCAGAAGGCATTAGTATCTAGGATAGATAACTTTGATGATTGGATCATTGATAGTGGTTGTTCATATCATATGACTGGTGATCGAAGCAAATTTCTTTCTTTGAAGGAATTTGATGGCGGAGTTGTAAGATTTGGCAATGACTCACCCTGCATGGTTAAAGGTAAGGGAACTATTTCTCTTAATGGAAAGATCAGTGCAAAAGATGTCTATTGGGTTGAAGGTTTAAAGCACGATCTTTTGAGTGTGGCACAACTCAATGACAGAGGATACCCATTGGAATTTAAGAACGATATGTGCAAAATCTATGGTAGCAAAGGTGAGCTGATTGCAACCGGGAAGCAAACTAAAGGTAACCTATTTCACCTTAATCCTAAAGTTAGCAACTGTTTAATTGAAAAGATAGATGATGATGGACTTATAAAGCACTAAGAGGGGGGGTGAATCAGTGACACCAAAAATAGTACTACTGTAAACACTGACCAATAGATAAACTTAACAAGTTTGTTAAACAATATGCATGCAATAAAAAATGATATAATAGCATCCACAATAAGTAAAACATTCACCATAACACAAGTGTTTATACGCGGAAAACCTAAATAGGTACAAACCCAGTGAGATGGGACTCACAAGTTAACTATCTACAGTAATAGATAACTGACCGGTTAAGGTCTACAAAATGCTCTGCTAGGAGGAATCCTATTAAAGATCCCAAAGCTTAGTTAAAATCTATGCCATGTAAAAAGTAGTACCCTATAAGAAGTAACCTCGATAGAGGATTTCTGAATCCAAACTAATGGATCACCTGGTTAGAGGATTTGAACAATGAAGCTTGTTAGAGCTTACTCGGTTAGGGGATTTGACTGCTGCAGTGATTAGAAAACAATAGGTGATGTGATCTAGTAGTATCACAAATTGCTTGTATAGATCCTCTTCTGCACACTTAACACTTCTTTACCAACATACTCTATCACTTAACACTTATTCCTTTACACATAATATATCACTTTTGCTCATACAAAATAATTCATTGTGATGTTAATATATAGACATTAAGATTGCATGTCGGCCTCTAGAAATCATAACACAATTACCTAGGTGCAATGTATCTGGTCAAGTGATCATAACTCATCACAAAAATACCGCCAAATTGTCGGTAGGGATAACTCATCACAACTTGTGATAACTCATCACATAACAAATGAATACTGGTTGGAACAATCAATACCGGTTGGAGTTAAACATATAAACTATTTATCCTTGATGCTCTTGTTATAATCTCCACTAGATCCTCATGTTGATGCCGAGTTATGCAAATCCACTGGTTGTCTCCATGTATATACCGGTTGTCACCATGTACCATTTGTAGTATAAACAACTTTGAAGTCCCACCGGTAGATAATATGAACTTATGTGTGTGTATGTGTTTCATCAATGACAACATATGATGAAGTTTAATCATTACAATCGTCATCAAGCCAACAATCTCCCCCTTTGGCATTGATGGCAACACTTAGAAAATTTTCAGAAATACCGCTAAGTGTGCTTACAAAAAAAAATTATACACATATACACATACTCCCCCTTACTACATTCATCATACAAAATTTTCAAAAACACACATACATACATATTTCTACTCCCCCTTTGACAACAATGCCAAATTGAAACGCAAAATATATATATATATAGAAAAGGTTGTATCAAAATGTTTTACATATACAAAAACTTGAAAAATTGAATCAAGATTCATGCATTCGCAAGTCTCATGAAAATAACATTAAAGTTCCTCTTCAACTGTGATAAGGCATGTTTCCATGTCTCCAGCACGTTCTCAGTGTACTCAAGTGTAGACATAAGCTATGTATGGAACTCTTTTATAGAATCAAGTGTACAGGTTTCTGGAGTAGCTAAAATAGCTTCTGCATTCTTGTAGGCTCTATGCAGTATGTCCACTTGGGATGTGATTAGACTCTTCAACTCCTTTAGTGATTGAAGTCTTTTTGCTTTCTCAAGATCATAGTTATCCAACCTGTTGTGCAAATCGTCCACAGATTTGCTAAAAGAAAAAATAGAATCTTGAAGTGGTACATATGCATTGCATATCTTTTCTATCTCTTCCTTTGTTTCAGTTTGCCTATTATTGATATAAGAATAAATGAATGAAATATTAGAAGTAGAAGCAATATATTTTCCTCCTATTTCAATAGCTTTTCTTAACAAATCTTTATTAAAAGATAGAAGAAGTTTCCCTATATCAATTTCTTTCATAAGCTTCTCTCCATGCCTCTTCCTAAAACTCTTCTCAGCATAAGTTTGTGCTGCTTCTTAAGTGACTTAATTTGGTCAGATGCATTAGCAACCAATTGACCAAGTTTGCTAATAGGAGTTGTCAGATGTCCTTTAGCAGTTTCTAGTAGTAGACTTGATAGAATATCTACAACATTCTGAATGGTGTCAGCTTCCATTCTTTGCTCTTTGAGTCTCTTCTTATGTGCTCTAGATTGCATGATAGTTGCAATCTTCATCATTTCAAATGCACTCATATTATCAACAATTATAGGCCCTGAGATTCCTAATGAGTCATCATCATCTTCATCAGTCTGTTGTATGACTAATGTTTTTACCGGTTCAAAAGATTTTACCTTAACAATTTCTTTCTCTTGTCCTTTCTCTGTTTCTTGTTCAAAGATTAGAGTATCAATGTTTTCATTAGATTCCTTCTGAGTGTCCTATGAAACTGGTGGGGATTGGGGTTTCTCAAGTTGTTCCTTTGCTGGTGGAATATCCACTCTTGGTTGAGTTGTCAGTTTCTCAACTAAAGTAACCTGTAAGTCAGTGATTTTAGGTGGCTGCATATCTGGTACAATAATGTTTCCAGATAGATCAATTGTATCCTGAGTATCATCAACAAGTATGACTTGTTGGACAATAGTGTCATCCTTTCTCTTGACAGGATAGACAACATCAGCTTGTATAATTTCTTCCTCATCCATTTCAGGTCAATCAACAGTATCTTTCTCATCCTTAGATGAATGTATAAGATCTTCCATGTGTTTGATATTACGAGCAATCTGATGAGTCTCAGTCTCAATAGGTTGTACTTTTCCACTAATCAGCTTCAATCTTCTTGTTTTGTAAGAAAAATGAACTGTGTACTTATCAACCAATTCATTCAGCTCATCCTTTGATAGTTCGGGAAAAAATTGTACAAATACATCATCTATGATTTCTTTTTATTTCATTATTGTTTCCTCCCATTTATTTAAAAGAATAGCATACAAGGAATTAGAGATATCCTTTTCAAGATCATGAGGTAATCTATTGTAGTGACACAAATAATTGATTACCTATTGAATAATTTGTTCCTTTTCATCTTCATTGAACGAATCAAAATGATCTTTGACATTATCAAATTTGTTTCTTCATAATGTCTTCATTGTCCTCTCAAAGGTAGTCTCGGGCTTGTAAGTTGAAATATCAAAAGGCACAGTTGCCTTTGGCACTTCCTTCACTTGCTTAGTTTCTCTACCGGTTGCTTTCATTTTGTTGGGTTCTTCCTCAGTGTCAGTACCTTCATATTCTTCTTGGAGAATTAGTTTCCAACCTCTTTTCTTTGATGCATTCTCCTTCTTTGCATAAACTTTAGGTGTCGAATCCTTTTTGGTTTGGACACTCACTCTTGTATTTTTCATCACCAGAGGTTCTTACTCAGCCTGACCTTTACAACTCGTGGTAGGAACAATACTGGTTTCAACTTGTGCAGTCTGATCTTAAACAATATCTAATTTTGCCTTCTTTTTATCCTTTGAAGATGCCAACAGGTTATTAGCATAACCAATCAGTAAGTCATAGTTGACCTCATAACTCATATCTTCCATTTATTATTCTCTAGGCTCAATTGCCTCCATCAAACAGAAACCAGTGGTAACTGTGAAAACAATGTCCTTAGCAAAGTGTTTTACCACATCCTCAGGCAATCTTACTTTCATGCTCATTTTCTTTTGAAATTGATTGAAGTATTTGTTCATTGCGGTAGAAAAGGTGTTCTTCACAACCTTGATACTATTCTTAATCTGGGCAGATACCGGTAGATCCTTAGACCATTCAAGATCACCTATTCCTGGTAGGAAATTCTAGAAATAAAAGAATAGATCGATCAATAACTATCCAAATTTAAACTTTAGGTTGTTGTCCTTCTTGATAGACTAAAGATTTAATAATAATTGGCTCCTTATGGCCTCACATAGGTCATAATTAGCATTTTTAGCTATCATCTTGTAAGCGGTATGCACCGCTGCTGATGGAACACTATTTAATCTGCTAGAATAGAATACCCAATAGCCTATAACCATAGCTGCCAACTTTACTGTTGGGTCCCTGATGTTATTGACAGAAAAAGCACGCCCATCAGATGTTGATCCGGTTAGAGTGTTTACTATCTCTTTCGAAATACACCTCAGCTTAGGTACTTCACCGGTTGAGTAAAAACCAGTTACAGCTTGAATAGCTTCCTTGGTTATGTAAGATTTTGCCAAGATCTAGAGGCAATGGAAATCACAAATAAGAGAGAACAAAATATATGATATGAATAAACTATCTTCTATCAAGATGAAAATATTGATCAACTAGATCATCAATCGTTGTTCAATGATTGTCCGTACAAACAATGTAGATGAGCATGCTTATATAGGCAATGCTAGGGATATGTGAGCACACAAACATGACATGTGGCTCAATAAGAAACAAGGGTAGGTAAGAAATAGGTGTGGGTAGGTAGGAGAAAGAATAAAATATTCTACATGAGGTGGAATGTAACAACAAGATAAGATCAACACCATAAAAGGTGGAAATTCTCCTACACACACTATCCCAATGTGGCACATACACCCAAGTGTTGCATACCCAAACTACTATTAAATGCATGTACCTAACTAAACTTAAGTAAAGTGTAATAATATCCATGATGAATAATTATTTACACCAACACCCCCCCTTAAGTGCAACTTAGGGGAATGCACTAAAGTCTACAATGCAACTAAGCAATGCAAGATGGGTCTCGGCTACTGGTCATGTTAGGTACCCATGTACAAACGCAAATGCATGCAAGCCAATGCAATGAAATATCTCACAATGTAGGGAAAGAGAGAAAAACCCAATGGGAAAAAACCCTCCCCCAAAAGAGAGATGATGAAAGCACACAATGCTCTCAGTGAGGAATGAGAAGAACAAAAATATGTCCCCCCCATAAGAGAGAAGGAGAGACCATGAAGCCCTCCCTCAATGTAAAATCTCCTACAAAGATGCTCCAATGATGCTGACCAAAATACCTCCCCATTAGGAAGAAAGAGAGCCAATGTTGCACCAATAATGTCAAAGTGTGCAAAACCATGTACCAATGTCCATGATGATGAATCACTCGCTGCAACAAAATGAAGATCAGGTATGGAGACAACCTGCTTTGAGCATCATCTGGATACTCATAAATAGAAGAAATACTGGTACAATCCAAGTCTCATGAGAGCCATGCACAAATGTGTACAATCTAAGTCTCAACTGGAGCCATGCACCAAGTCTCACAAGATATTCCTAATCTACGAGTACAAGAGGATTACATCAAATAGTCAACAATAACAAGATACAAAGAGGTGTGGTACTTTATGATAGTGCAAGTACAACATTTCTCAAGAAAGAGCATGCATCATGATAAAATATTCAAATGTGGAAACATGAAAATGATGCCACCAACAAAGAAGCCCTATAGAATACTGCAGATGAAGATGCCTCTGAATGGAATTTCACCAAGAGATATAAATGAACAACTAATCCCCCATAAAAAGATCATGTTGGCACTTGCAAATAATGGCAAAGTGGACTTCTAATTTCAATGATTACAACTTCTCAAAATGAGATATAAGAGACTTCAACAAATACTGCTAGTGATCTAAATTGAGATCCAAGCAAAATACAAGTACCAAATAGGCCAAAAAATGACCAAATATTGAAAGTACAATTTATACTCAAAATCACTACAAACAAATGGCAGATTATGAAAGTAGACAAAACATTATGCACTTTCAAAAACAAACGATACCTGAAAAGGAGTCCATATGAGCCCGAATGAAGCTCTAATACCATGTTGAGGCATGGACTAGCTAGGACTCTAACCTAGGACCTTCCATACGCTACTGGAGTGTCCCTCTTGGACTAGTCCATCATCAGTCTGAGTGTGGCTTATTTCCAACACCAACACCCCCCCTTAAGCCACATCTCTCATGTGCTTGGGGCTCCTAGCCTGGACCTGGCTCTGATACCATGTGAGACATGGACTAGGTTTGATACCATGTGGGATTTTGCCAAGATCTAGAGGAAATGGAAAGCACAAATAAGAGAGAACAAAATATATGATAGGAATAAACTATCTTCTATCAAGATGAAAATACTGATCAACTAGATCATCAATCGTTGTTCAATGATTGCCCATACAAACAATGTAGATGAGCCTACTTATATAGGCAAGGCTAGGGATATGTGAGCACACAAACATGACATATGGCTCAATAAGAAACAAGGGTAGGCAGGAAATAGGTGTGGGTAGGTAGGAGAAACAATAAAATATTCTACATAAGGTGGAATGTAACAACAAGATAAGATCAACACCATAAAAGGTGCAAATTCTCCTACACACACTATCCCAATGTGGCACAAACACCCAAGTGTCTCATACCCAAACTACTATTAAATGCATGTACCTAACTAAACTTAAGTAAAGTGTAATAATATCCATGATGAATAATTATTTACACCAACACCCACCCTTAAGTGCAACTTAGGGGAATGCACTAAAGTCTACAATGCAACTAAGCAATGCAAGATAGGTCCCGGCTACTAGGCCATGTTAGGTACCCATGTACAAATGCAAATGCATGCAAACCAATGCAATGAAATCTCTCACAATGCAGGGAAAGAGAGAAAAACCCAATGGGAAAAAACCCTCACCCAAAAGAGAGATGATGAAAGCACACAATGCTCTCAGTGAGGAATGAGAAGAACAAAAATATGTCCCCCCCATAAGAGAGAAGGAGAGACCATGAAGCCCTCCCTCAATGTAAAATCTCCTGCAAAGATGCTCCAATGATGTTGACCAAAATACCTCCCCATTAGAAAGAAAGAGAGCCAATGTTGCACCAATAATGTCAAAGTGTGACAAAACTAGGTACCAATGTCCATGACGATGAATCACTCGCTGCAACAAAATGAAGATCAGGCATGGAGACAACCTACTTTGAGCATCATTTGGATACTCATAAATAGAAGAAATATTGGTACAGTCCAAGTCTCATGATAGCCATGCACAAATGTGTACAATCTAAGTCTCAACTGGAGCCATGCACCAAGTCTCACAAGATATTCCTAATCTACGTGTACAAGAGGATTACATCAAATAGTCAACAATAACAAGATACAAAGAGGTGTGGCACTTTATGATAGTGTGAGTACAACATTTCTCAAGCAAGAGCATGCATCATGATAAAATATTCAAATGTGGAAACATGAAAATGATGCACCAACAAAGAAGCCCTGTAGAATATTGCAAATGAAGATGCCTCCGAATGGAATTTCACCAAGAGATATAAATGAACAACTGACCCCCCATAAAAAGATCATGTTGGCACTTGCAAATAATGGCAAAGTGGACTTCTAATTTCAATGATTACAACTTCTCAAAATGAGATATAAGAGACTTCAACAAATACTACTAGTGATCTAAACTGAGATCCAAACAAAATACAAGTACCAAATAGGCCAAAAAATGACCAAATATTGAAAGTACAATTTCTACTCAAAATCACTGCAAACAAATGGCAGATTATGAAAGTAGACAAAACATTATGCACTTTCAAAAACAAATGACACCTGAAAAGGAGTCCATATGAGCCCGAACGAAGCTTTGATACCATGTTGAGACATGGACCAGCTAGGACTCAAACCTAGGACCTTCCATACGCTGTTGGAGTGTCCCTCTTGGATTAGTCCATCATCAGTTTGGGTGTGGCTTAGTTCCAACACCAACACCCCACCTTAAGCCACATCTCTCATGTGCTTGGGGCTCCTAGCCTAGACCTGGCTTTGATACCATGTGAGACATGGACCAACTCTAATACCATGTAGGATTTTGCCAAGATCTAGAGGCAATGGAAAGCACAAATAAGAGAGAACAAAATATATGATAGGAATAAACTGTCTTCTATCAAGATGAAAATACTGATCAACTGGATCATCAATCGTTGTTCAATGATTGCCCATACAAACAATGTAGATGAGCCTGCTTATATAGGAAAGGCTAGTGATATGTGAGGACACAAAAATGACATGTGGCTCAATAAGAAACAAGGCTGGGTAGGAAATAGGTGTGGGTAGGTAGGAGAAACAATAAAATATTCCACATGAGGTGGAATGTAACAACAAGATAATATCAACACCATAAAAGGTGGAAATTCTCCTACACACACTATCCCAATGTGGCACAAACACCCAAGTGTCTCATACCCAAACTACTATTAAATACATGTACCTAAGTAAACTTAAGTAAAGTGTAATAATATCCATGATGAATAATCATTTACACCAACAGGTTATAGTATGAGTCCTTTCTAAATACATGTTTTCTCCATAAACTCGACTCAAAATAATTCGGATATGTTCTTCTTCCAAATCTTCAAGAAAGTAAGTTGCGTTATGAAAAACTTTTTCATAAATCCTAATATATTATGTTTGAATGTTTCCATTTTCACGCAAAGGGATTTGAGAATATATCGACAATGATCCTAAATCCTCAGTCTTGCAATCAATGTAGCTGGACAAGTCTCCTTTCACTATAACACCACTAGGAACTTGTGATAAAGCATTATAAGACACAATTCGTTCCACTTTTATAACTTCCATAAGTTCAGATGTATTCATCAATTCCTCTATTATTTTAGAAGACGGTTCCATTCTAGATAAACTAGATTTGAAGCAAGATTTTTTAAAGAAATATCTTATTTCACGCACGCTGCCTCTTTAACCGGTTGAATGCTCAAGTGCACACTTGTTCAGTCTTCACCAACCTTCAAATCAACTTGATTACTCAAATCACAATGCAAGTTCATCTAAAATCAGTTAACAATCCTTTCTTATCTTTGCAAGCGCTCAAAAATTCCTTCTCGTATGCGTTAGGGTAAAAATAACAAAGTGAAAACTTGCTTTTATCCTTTTTTACCTACTGCATTAAATGCTCACCCGTTAGGGTTACAAACCCTAATTACACTGCTTAATGATACATAGATGTAAAACCAGTTGATAACCGATTGACAAAAACTTATCAAAATTTCATGCATTCAAATTCTCTTACCACTCATTTATCTCAAGGGGTCTGGAAGTGGATTTACCGTTAAGATCCCCTTAGCCATATGAAAAATCTTAGTTCACTGGTGCAGGATTCTCCACACTTGGTGAAGGAATAGTTTCTTCTCCAGGTGAGTCATCACTCTTCTTCTTCCATATTCGATTCATTTCTTCTCTAGTTTCTTCAACATTAAATTTTTGCTTTCCTTTCTAATCCTTAGAAGGATTGACCGGTTTGCTCTTTCTGGATCTACAAAATTTTGCCAGGTGTCCCGATTTATGACAGTGATAGCAAGCCATACCAGATGCTCTCCAAGGTCTTTCATTACCTCTCCCAATTCTTCTTCTGCAATTCATAGCCACATGAAAAAAGTTGTTACAAATGGTGCAAATGACATTTGTTACCTTTTCCATCTCAAATGGACTAAACCGGTTGCCGTAGGGTCTTTGCTAGTTCATGTTGACCCGGTTGTCAAAATTTCTCATCTAGTTGCCATTTGCTCTTGAATGTATATGTGGTACAAGATTATTCGCTCATATTTGCATTCAACTAATCTATGTCCATAAATTTTACATGTGAAGCAATGACCTTCAAATTTCTTGAACACATACCTAGCATTAGTATTGTAGCTTGCATTTATATTAGGTTTGTCTCTACAAATATTTGTAGTGTGACTAGGTTTATGGTAAACAAAACAAACAGGTTTAAAGACCTTCTTACCGGTAGACTTTTTGACCTTAGGAGCAGATTTATTCTTAAGAGTGTTTCTCTTGGTACCGAAGGATTCACCTTTTTCAGATGTGTGAAAACCAAGTCCAGAAGTATCACTATTCATCCTTTGGGATTGAATTTTCTCTTATAGAAAGGTAGAAGTTCTATTGAACTTTTCCAATTTCTCATTTGCTTCAATGAGTTGTTTAGTGAGATCTTCATTATGTTTTGATAGGTTCTCTCTCAGAGATGATGTTAATTCAAGATCTAGCTATAAGTTCTCTTTTTTCTTCTCTTTCTGCATTCAAATGCTCGTGCAAGGTAGCATTCTCTCGCTTGATCTTGGCAATATCATGATCTCTTTCTTTGGTGAGATCTTCAGTAGTTCTCCTGGCTTCCAGTTCCTGACTCATGCGGGTAGTAAGACCTCCTAGCTTTCTCCTTAGATTTAGATTTTTACTATTTATTTTTCCAACTTCCTCAGCTAAAGCATCAATATTGGCCTCATCTGAAGAACTATTATTAGATATTTCTAACAGTTGTTCAGTTAGCTCTCTTCTTTTGACTTGAGAAGCTTTTAGTTTGACCCTAAGGGTTTCAAGCTCATTCTTACTAGCCTCAATCTCTCTAGCCATCTCAAAGTAGCTCATATCCCCCATGGTAGTTTTAGGGTTCCCTTCCAAGCAATTAGGCTTTAAAGAAGTTAGGATTTGATACCAATTGATGGACTTATAAAGCAAGGAGAGGGGGGGTGAATCAGGGACACCAAAAATAGTACTACTTTAAACACTGACCGGTAGATAAACTTAACAAGTTTGTTAAACAATATGCATGAAATCAAAAATGATATAACAACATCCACAATAAGTAAAACATCCACCATAACACAAGTGTTTATACGTGGAAAACCCAAATAGATCGAAGCCACGGTGAGATGGGACTCGCAAGTTAACTATCTGCAGTAATAGATAACTAACCGTTAGGGTCTACAAAATGCTCTGCTAGGAGCGAATCTTGTTAAAGATCCCAAAGCTTAGTTAAAAGCTATACCCTGTAAGGAGTAACCTCGGTGGAGTATTTTTTAATCCAAACAAATGGATCACCTGGTTAGATGATTTGAACAATGAAGCTTGTTAGAGCTTACCCAGTTAGGGGATTTGACTGTTGCAGTGATTAGAAAACAACAGGTGATGTGATCTAGTAGTAGCACAAATTGCTTGTATAGATCCTCTTCTGTGCACTTAACACTTCTTTACCAACATACTCTACGACTTAACACTTCTGCCTTTACACATAACATATCACTTTCGCTCATACAAAATAATTCATTGTGTTGTCAATATATAGACATTAAGATTTCATGTCGGCCTCTAGAAATCATAACACAATTACCTAGGTGCAGTGTATCTGGTCAAGCGATCATAACTCATCACAAAAATACCGCCAAATCTTGTCGGTAGGGATAACTCATCACAACTTGTGATAACTCATCACATAATAAATCAATACCAGTTGGAGTTAAACATATAAACCGTTTATCCTTAATGCTCATGTGATAATCTCCATTGGGTCCTCATGTTGATGCCGAGTTATGCAAATCCACTGGTTGTGTCCATGTATATACTAGTTGTCACAATGTACCGGTTGGATATAAACCTCTAGAATACCAGTTGTAGTATAAACAACTTTGAAGTCACACCGGTAGACAATATGAACATATGTGTGTGTATGTGTTTCATCAATGACAACATATGATGAAGTTTAATCATTACAATCATCATCAAGCCAATAGATGATAGTTGGCTTTGGCATAGGAGATTTTCTCATATAAACTTTGATAACATTGTTAAAGTGAGTAAGTCCAAGACAGTGAGAGGTTTGCCTCAGTTGGACAAACCGGTTAATGCTCTATGTAAATAATGTCAGTTGGGAAAGATGACATCCTCAACTTTCAAGAGAAAATCTTTTTCAGTGGAACATTTGTTAGATGTGGTTCATACAGATCTTTGTGGACCAATAAGGACAAAAAGTATTCAAGGTGACAGATATTTTATGATGTTCACTAATGATTGCTCAAGGATGATGTGGGTCACATTCTTGAAGGATAAAACTGAAGCTTTTGGTAAGTTCAAGGCATTTAGGGCCTTAGCTAAGAAGGATAGTGGTAAGAAGATAAAATGTCTGAGGACAAACCAAGGCGGTGAATTTACTTCTGAGGAATTCACTAGATATTGTGAATAAAATGGTATCAAATGATAGCTTTCTGCACCGAGGACACCCTAGCAGAATGGTATCGCAAAGAGAAACAATCGGTCAGTTGTTGAAGCTGCTAGGACGATGTTGATACAAGGAGATGTAGTGAAAACCTTTTGGAGAGAAGCTGTCAGCACAACTGTCTAGACTATGAACCGGATTCTAGTAAAAAGAGGTAAGGACAAGACTCCTTATGAATATTGGTATAGAAGATCACCTGATGTTAGTTATTTCAAGATATTTGGAAGCAAATGTGTTATTAAGAGAGGTGATTATATTAGCAAATTTGAAGCTAAAAGTGATGAAGGTATATTTCTTGGCTATTCTACCAAGAGTAAGGCCTACAAGTGCTTTAACAACCAGACAGAGAGAATTATTGAGAGTGTTGATGTTCGAGTGGATGAATATCCTGAAGTCTCAGAGGAAACAAGTTTGGAGAAAAAAGATGAAGATCCTTGCATTTTGTTTTTGGAACCAAAAACTGTGAAATCTGAAACCGGCAAAGAAAATATTGATGTACCAGTTCAATCGGAATAGATAAATTTAGAAGAAGAAGATGATAATGAAGAAGCTAAACCTGAAGATAATGATCATGTTATTCCAAGATATGTGAGACTGAATCACAATCCTGAACAGATTATTGGGGATAAAGATGTTGGAGTACTAACTAGAAGAAGAATCAGAGAGAATTATTGCATGATCTCCACTATTGAACCAATAACTACTAAGGAAGCATTTGGTGATGATCATTGGGTTAAAGCTATGGAGGAGGAACTAGATCAAATTGAGAAGAACAACACATGGACCCTAGTACCCTGACCGGTAAATAAAAATGTGATAGGCACTAAGTGGGTATTCAGGAACAAGTTGAATGAAGATGGTGTTGTAGTTCGCAACAAAGCTAGGTTGGTTTGCAAAGGTTATGCACAAGAGGAAGGAGAAGATTATGGTGAGACTTTTGCACCAGTGGCAAGACTGAAAGGTGTCAGAACTTTACTTGCATTTGCAACACATAATAAATTCAAGGTATACCAGATGGATGTTAAGTCAACATTTTGAATGGAATGTTGGAAGAAGAAGTATACATTGAGTGGCCAGATGGTTATGCTTTGACTGATGAGAAAGACATGGTATGCAGATTGCATAAGGCTTTATATGGATTAAAGAAAGCACCAAGAGCATGGTATGAAAGGCTTCACACACATCTGATGAAGACAGGATTTCTGAGAACTAGTGATGATAGTAACATTTATCTCAAATCTGAAGGAGATAAAATACTGGTCAACGAAGTTTTTGTAGATGATATCATATTTGGAGATAATGATGATATGAGTAATGGTTTTGCAAATGAAATGAAAAATGAGTTTTAAATGTCTTTAGTGGGAGAAATAAAAAATTTCATAGGCTTGCAAATACAACAAATAAAGAATGGTATTTTCATCACACAGTCTAAGTATGTGAAAGAGGTCTTGAAGACATTTGGCATGAGTGACTATAAACTAGTTGGGATACCAATGGTTTTAGGTTGTAAGTTGTCTAAGGAAGATGAATCCACAACTGTTGATGAGAAGGAATACATGTCAATGATTGGAAAACTGCACTATGTTGTTCATAGAAGACCGGATATAGCTCATGTAGTTGGCATAGTTGCTAGATTCTAGAAGAATCCTAAGGAAACACATCTGATAGCAACCAAGAGGATTTTTAGATATTTGAAAGGTACTGTTGACTATGGATTATGGTATCCATATGGAGGAAATTTTGACTTGAAGGTGTACATAGATGCAGATTGGGCAGGAAATGTTGATGACCGAAAAAGCACAACCGATGGAGCATTTTTTCTTGGAGGAAGACTTGTTTCATGGAGTAGTAAGAAGCAGAGTTGTACTTCACAATCTACTGCTGAAGCTGAGTATGTTGCAGCTTACATGAATTGTAGTCAGGCTATCTAGATAAGGTACATTTTGGAAGGTTTTAAGATGAAGATTTCAGAACCTATAAAGACTTTATGTGATAACAAAAGTGCCATAAATATTTCCAAGAACCCTATTTTGTACGCACGAACCAAGCATATTGAATTGAAGTATTATTTCTTAAGGGAAAAAGTGCAGAGTAAAGATGTGATCTTGGAGCATTTTTCTACCAAGGAGAAGCTTGCAGATATCTTTACTAAACCTCTACCTAAGACTACTTTTGAGTATCTTAGAAGTCAGCTAGGGGTTGTACCCCTTCATGAGGCCAGTTAAGCATGATGTAGATTACATCAGTCCCGGAGCTACTTGCAGAATTTTATAGAAGGATTGGTGTAGAAGTGGAGTTATTCCACAGAGGGAGCATCAAGTTGCAGGTTGTTGATGTTGCACAGTGAAAATTGGCATTACATGTTTTACTTTCAATTTGGCATTATTGTCAAAGGGGGAGAAGAATTATGCGATTATGGGGAGAAGAACTAGTGACAAGCTGAAGACATGGAGAGCATGGTGAATACTTGGTAATGTAAACCAAGAATCCTATTCACAATCATAGCAGCAACCAATGGTATTCTTATTTCTATTGCCATCAATGCCAAAGGGGGAGATTGTTGGCATTTGCATGAAGATTGCATTAATGATATGTTATGTTGTCATTGATGTCAATTAGCCGCTAATTATATTGTTGATATTGTTGTAATATTGTTGTTTTGTAACCGGTAGGAAGAGCTAGTGAAGGAAACTATAACCAGTAGAAAGAATTTGTGGAGTGAACCGGTATTGCTATATATTGGAGAGTTGAACCGGTAACCGGTAAACCCTACCTATCATTTTTTATAAACCCTAACTGATTAAGTTAGGTGAATTGGTTATATTGGTTTACAATCTAATGATGAGCGGCAATGATTATGACAAGTATGATTATTGTATGAAGACAATTTCAAGTGATTTTGGCGAGTTGATGTAACGATTTTTGTCTAGGGAATGAGCAAGTATATTGCATATAATGCAAAGCACGTGATGAGTTACTAAGTTCGATTAAGCAATGATCAAGGAGCAATTGAGGTTTTCTTGATTGATGTGCAAAGATTGCTATGTAGTCTAATGGTCATACTTGAATCAACTTGTTTTTAATCTCTATGAGAATTAGGTTTTTGTTGTGTTACCGACTTAATTGATTTGTTTATAAGGTCAATGAAGTTGTTTAGTTTCTATGTTGGCAAAGATCAGTTGAGTGTTTGGTTGCCAAACCGGATGATGTATCTGCAATTTGAGTAAAGGCAGATAGGAGCATGAAAAGGATCTGATCAAGCAAGTGTAGTGCTATTCTAACAGATCAACAAACTCATGTTGTTTTCTAACAATTACAACAGAATTGAAATCCCCTAACCGGGTAAGCTCTAACAAGCTTGGTGCTATTCAAATCCTCTAATAAAGTGATCCATTAGCTTGGATTTTCAAATCCTCTACCAAGGTTACTCCTTATAGGGTATTGCTTCTAACAAGGCATTGTCATCAATCCCTTAACCGGGTGGTCCCTAACATGATCTGTTCTTAACAGGACTTTTTGTAAAGCTTTAATAGGCTAGGCTCCTAACAGGGTGAACTTTAGAAGAGTTTAAATAATTATCTTGTGAGCCTCATCTCATGATAGTTTTTCCCATTTGGGTTTCCACGTCAAAATATTTGTATAAACTGGTGAATGTTTTTGTGGTTATGTTCTTATGGTTGATTTACTTAACTACTTTGATAAATCATGATAACCAGAAGCATTCAGAAATGAAGTTTGTTTACATATGAAAAAGTATTTGGATGTTTATGAGTTTGAAGTTGTTTACTGTTAATTTGTTGTAACAGTCAACCGGTTTATCTTATGAGTTTTTATCTTGATAGTGGTATTACATTGATAGTTTACTTTGAGAGATTGATTTTGAGATTGGTGAAGTTATTATCAGTTTTTCTATCTACTGGTTCACCCCCCCACCTCTCAGTAGTTGATTGAATACTTATTCTTTCATCATATCATCAACCTTGCATTTTTTAGAGCGTTTGGAGAGTGAATTAAGTAGAGAAGAGCTTTTGATTACTGCATTGGTGAAGATTAACAACGGATTGAGAAGATTTGTGGATTTATGAATTGGTAAAGTGAATTCAAACTAAAAAGTGCAGAAACCCTAGCTGAGAAGGAAGAAAAGGTATTTATCTAGAATTTGTCTCTATATTTGATATTTTGAGATGGATACACCACACTTTGTTGATATAACTGAAAGACCTCGACCAAAATTCAAGAGGCATCCACTCAAGTCAATTGAAACCGATCTCTTTGGAACCCTATCTAGTGTATAATATGGTGTATTTCATGTTGAAGATGTTAGATCTTACATTCATTGCAAACTGGAAGATTTGGGAACGTCTACAATCTTCAACCAATTCCGAACAATGTGTGATAAACTGATGAATACTAAGAGGGGGGGGTGAATTAGTATTCCAAAAAATACTGAACTCAAACACTTAAATAGTTTAGCAGTAAACCGGTATAACATATTTACTAACAAACCGGTTAAAATAAATGCAAACCAAACAGCAAATAAGGCATTCACCCACACGAGCACAATTACCATAACAAAAGAGATTTTTACATGGAAACCCAAATGGGAAAAACCATGGTGAGATGAAACTCACAAGTAACTATCTGCAGAATAGTAACCAGACCGGTTAAGGTCAGACCGATTAAGGTCATACAATGTTCTTCACCAGAACAAATCCTGTTAGGAATCTAGATCTCTATTAGGAGATAAGTCCGATTAAAGACTACCTTGTGAGAGGATTTTAGATCCACGGTTGTGAACCACCTTGTTAGAGGATTTACAAAGGCTTTGCCAGGCCTACCTGGTTAAGGATTTCAGACTTGTCGAAGATGTGAGTAATCAACAAGTGAGTGATCTAAATACTAGCACAGTATGCTTGGTTAGATCCTTGATAGCTCATTGTTAATGCATTTTAGCATTACTTCAGTCTTCAATATATCCACACTATGTTTCTTCACATAGACCTAATCTTCTCTTCTATGATCGCACATACAAAAACCTCACCAATCACCTTAAACCCTAACAACACCTAAAACCCTAGACATGATGTCCTTATAAAGGAATCTGATTTCATGTCGGTCCAATAGGATTACATTGCAAGTTCCTAGGTTTAGTGCATCTGGACACATTTGGTAACACGACACAAAATCACCGCCAAAGTGTCTGTGGATGATAACTCATCACAAAAATACTGGTTGGTAACTCATCATAGAGTAATACCGGTTCATACTGTAGTCACTCAAAATTGGTCATCACTCTTACATTGCTAAACTAATTCTTAGCATGTCTTCTATGTCACATTTGATTTTCATCATATGTTGGCATTGTGTCATTCCTCTGGTTTCAATTCATTTCAAATCCAACCCTCATCAATCTCATTCAATCACATTTGGTCCTAAATCATTATAATTGGCATTTTTAAATCATTCGAATTGGTATCATCTTGACAATTAGACTTAATTCTCTCTTTGTTGATAATTAATTAGTCATTAATTATCAACCTCAATATCAATTAATATTATCAAGTCATTATCAATCAATATTATCAGTCTCTTATCAAAATCATTATCAATTTTTGGGTCTTTTTTTGATCCTTTGTCCTATTTTTGTCAAATTCAGTCAATTGTTAATTTTCTCAATTATTAGCCAATCAATAATCACTATTGGACTTAATTCATCATTAGTATCTTGATTTATTCAAATCATTTCCCCTAGGTTAATTAATCCCCTTTCTTACTAACATGTCCCTTTTTGAATAAATAAATATATATTTATTTATTCACCATATTTTTGTCCATGTCACAATTAATATTTTTTTAAATATTAATTGGCTAATTTGATTTTATGAGTGAAATTAATAATTATTAATTATTAATTTCCACCTCACTCAAATGTCTTCACTTAAGTGATTCACTTTCTAAAAAGTGAATCACTTGTCTCCTCTCTCAAAGGCAAAGTTTCCATTTTCGACCAAGTGTCAAAAATGGAATTGTCCTTCTAACTCATCTTCCACTTGCCATCAAAATGGCAATTTCCCAAGAGACTCCCCTTTGCATGCGATGTCAACCATCAGATTGAATCAATCTCATCCATCGAATTCTTGTCTCATCTCTCTCCAAATTCTATAAATTGGATGAATTTCTTCAATCAAAGGGCCAAATCAATCACGCTTCTAGTATCCTTACGCTGTCATCTTGTCTTGTCAATCTTGCTTTCATATTATGCTTATGCACTTGTAGGTGAGATCCACAAAACAAATCCATTTGAAGGAGAAAGAAGGACAATGGAGAATTATGGAGGAGACATTCACGTTTGCAATGGTTTGCATTTGATTTGAATGTTTTATTTCCATATCTTTATTGAATGTTTGTAGGTTTTGTTATCATTGCAGTCTAGTTTTGTGATTGAACTAATTTAATATCTATTTGCTTTGATGATTTCCAGATTCCTATCTACACATACATTTAACCGATTACCGGTTCACATGTTTTACCAAATACCGGTTTGTCAAAATGAAGACTGGGAAAAATGATAACCACCACTTTGTTCCTTTGAACCTCTTTGGGATCCTCGAACCACTTGAGGTCTTCATACCACTTGGGTCTTCATACCACTTGAGATCGGTAAACACTTTCTGCAAAACACCAATAGTCTAAAGACTATAATACATAATACCGGTTGGAACAAATACCGGTTGAGCATAACTCATACATACAAAAAGTGATCTCAAAGCAAGTGTGTGTCCATCAATGAAAATCACAACATCATCATCAAAAATGACAACAATCTCCCCCTTTGGCATTGATGGCAACACTTAGGAAAAAAAAATTTGACATCTAAGTGTTTTACAACAAAAATATGCAATTATCAAAATTACTCCCCCTAAGCATATACGTTATCCCTTTTGCAGAAAATACAATGTATACTACTCCCTTAAAGAGATAACATGAAAGTATACATAGCATTCACCAAAAATTTTAAATAAATATTACTCCCACTTTGCCAACAATGACAAAGTATTGCAGAATAACCCATGTTTCTCATTATCATGAATATAATAAATGTTTATGACAATAATGAGTGAAACTTATCAAAAACCAATTTAAAATCTTGCATGAAGGTCTTCATGGATAAAGACCATGATTCAAGTAATGAGGTAGCCACCTCACTTTCTATTTGCATCTGGGATACCTGTTCTTCTATGGCGTCTAAGGTACTCATCTCTTGAGTGACTGTTAAGGCATCCAGATTGAGATAGCACTTCTAAAGTATTTGCAGTATGAGTAGTAGAACCAATTGAAGTTCCTGCAAATCTCTGGTCTGGTTGCTGATCTCCAACTTGATTCTGGCAGACTGGAGCTGAAACCGGTGAACAATTTGCCCATATGTAGTAAAGGAATCATAGGGCATCTTGAAGGTGCTTATAAATGCCTACAAATCAGATTGCAGTTTTTCCTTCTCTACAAGAACATCATCACAAAATAGATGGGGTTGGCTTATCTTACTAAGGAGTAGCTTGCCCTCATCCATAGCATCTCTTATGTCCTTCTGTTCTTTTTGAAGTTCAAACCGGAGCTCGTTCAGTTTCTTCACTAAGGCAGTGTTTAGTGCCTTTTGATGCTTCTTCTATGCGTTAGCTTCAGCAACCTCTTCCAGGCATTGTACCTAGTCCTCCACAATTGTGCATAGAAGTTTAAGTTGGGCCAAAGAGGAATCGGTACTGGGGAGGTTAGTACCAGGAATCAAACTGGTAAGAGTTTCAACCGCAGTTTGAATAACATCTTGCTCGTTTTTCCTCCTTAATGCTTCCAGTCGCTCTTATGCAAGCTTAATGCTTTGGAGCAACTCCAATTCATTTGCAGATTGGAGGTCAATAGGACTGGTAATGTCAGCTAGATTGGCTTGACTACCAGTTTCCTTTGGTGTCTCCACATGTGTGCTCTTTGTCGCTTCCTTCTTCTCTTTGACTCTTTGCTTTTCCTCTTCTACCTTCTTTTGCTCCTCTGCTTCTTTCTTTTTCTTCTCTTCATCCTTCTTCCTTTCTTCTTCCTTTTGCTTCTCTTCTTCTTTCTTCTTCTCCTCTTCCTGTTTCTTCTTCTCATCTTCCTTTTTCTTCTCCTCTTCCTGTTTCTTCTTCTCTTCCTCTTGTTTCCGTTTATCTTCTTCTTTTCTCTTCTCCTCTTCCTCTTTCTTCTTCTCCTCTTCATGTTTCTTCTTCTCCTCTTCTGCTTGTTTCCTCTTCTCTTCCTGTACTTTCTTTTTCTCTTTCTCTGCTTGCTCTTTGTCAACCTTTCCTTTGTCCTTTTTTTCTTTGTCCACTCTCTCTTTATCAACCTTTTCCTTTGCTATATCTGGAGTGACATTTTCACCATCCAAAGTATCAACATCAATTGTGTCCATTTGTTCAGTGATCGGTTCTCCTTCACTATCATACACCTCATCCGATTTTCCGGTTTCCGATTCTTGTTCAGTCTTCTTGTTTACTTCAGACACTTGGTGCAACCTTAGAGCGGCTTTGGTATGTGAGTGTGTATCTTCCACCACTTCAGGGACTTTGCCTTCTAGTAACAAGAGTCTTCTTCTTCTCATGAAGAAGAGGCCTTTGTATTTATCCATAACTTCATAGAGCTCTGAATTTGAAACATCAGGAAAATATTGTGCAAAAATTTCCTCTTTTATTTCATGTTCCTTTTCTATGGCAATGTGCCATTTGTTATCTAAAGAATTGTATAAAGAATCTGGTGTCACAGATCTAATTTCTAATGGCGACCAGTCATTAATACATAGATATTGAATAACTTCCTGTTCAACTTCCTCCTTTTCATTGTCATTAAAATCATCAAAATGATCTAATAAATCACTTAGCACTTTTCTCCTAATATTCTTGATAGTTCTTTGACAATGTGTCAATGGTTTGTAAGAGGAAATGTCTATATTTATCGGTGTTGATGATGTCGGTTCATTGCTGGTTGTCTTTGTTTTCTTCCTCATTTGCCTAGTCTTCTTAGGCTGCACTTCAGGTTCTGTATCCTTAGAATCTGGTGAGTTGTTCTTAGTCTTCCGCTTTCTTTCAAAAACCTTGGCAGGTGCAACTTTCGGTTTCTTCTTGGCCAGTGACTGCTTGGTCACTTTAGGACTTTCTGAAGTAACCGGTGCCGATACCGATGGCACCTGCCTTTCCCTTCTTCACTGAAGTTTCTTCAACTGGTATTACCCTTTCCAAGTAGGTGTCGGTTCTCTTCTTCTTAGGATCAAGAGGTGAGGCAACTAGGGTAGAGGCATACCCATCGAGCATGTCATACATCACCTCATATCTCATGGGCTCCACTTCTTCCTTTTTGGGCTCAACTACCTCCATCATGCACTCATCTACTCTGATGATAAAGCAGATGTCCTCTTCATACTTCTTGACAATATCACCTGATATCCTCATCCTCGGGCTCATCTTCCGCTTGAATTCATCAAAGTATTTTTTCAAGACTTCAGGATAACCGGTTCCCACCGCTTGAAGACTTTCTCTGATTTGCTTGGTAATCGGTTGGCTAGTAGACCATTGAATATCACTGACTCCCAGAAAATAGCCTTGAAAATAGAAAAACAAACCTACCAACAGTTGTCCAAATTTAAATCTTAAGGAATTGCCCTGTTTGATAGACTTCAGGTTTACCAGAAGTTGCCTCTGCATACAGGTGCATAGATCAAATGATGCATCTTCCATGATCATTCTGTAGGCGGCATTCACCACAGCTGTAGAGATAGAGTTTATTCTGCTAGCATAGAATGTCTTGTATCCGATCACCATGCAGGCATACTTGACCAAATCATCCTTGATGGTGTTAACGGTCATTCCGCGTTGGTCGCTCACAGAACCGGTGAGCTTGGTCATTTCCGTCTTAATAACTTTCCTTAGGGTTGGCACTTCTCCAACATTACAGAAGCCAGTGACGGCATGAACCGCTTCTGGTGTGATGTCATGTGTCCACTCAAGATACATTTTTTCACCGTGCACTCTACTTAGGATGATGCGGATGTGATCTTCTGTGAATTCTTCAAGAAAATAGACCTTATTGTGAAGTTTCTTTCTTTCCAGGATGTTGTGTTCCAGTTTGATCTTCTTGTCATCCCCGCAGAATAAACCTAACTGAGAATGGATCACTAGGGATCCTAGGTCTTCTATTTTGCAATCCATATAATCTGAAATACCTTCCTCAACTATAACACCAGCGGGTATTTGGGATAAGGCATTGTATTTCATCTTCCTTTGTATGAAATCCACTGAATCAATAGGTGCACTTGAACTGGAGTGCAAAGCAGAAGCCATGAGAAACAAAGAAACTCAAAAAATACCTTTGTGAATTGAGATTTAGGGCTTTGACACTGTAGCTAGCAACACACCACTTCGGTTGCTTGGTAACACCACTTAGTGTTCTTCACAAATAGGTTGCAAATATCTCAGAATTCTTCTGCTAGATTTCAATTCACTCGAAATCACAAGTCGAATTGCCTTTGGTCGCTCTGCACTTGAAAATTTCTTCGCTCGCAAATTGATAAGTGAAAATGACTTGAAACTCTCTTTTAAACAAATTCTTCACCTACCATAATTAATGCTCCACCATTAGGTTATAAACCCTAATTTTGCCTTTTACCACTTTCGGTCTTCTGTTGATTGACAGGTAATGTATACCAGTTAAGGTCTTTTACCGGTGTAAACCAGGGGTTCGAAACATTTCACCAATTTGCTCCCCCTAAGCTTTTCTGAAGCTTAGTTTGCCGGTTCAGCGGCTTCCACACTAGGTGCAGAAACCGGTTCTTCTTGTGACACTTCTTCAGGTTTCTTCTTCCATGTTGTCTTCATATCTGCTTGAACAATTTCAACATCAATCTTTCCTTCCGGTGTGACTAGTATATCATCTGATATGTTCTTTTTCATCCTGCAGATTCTAGCTGTGTGACCTGGTTTGTTGCAGTGATAGCATACCATTCCAGGTGCTCTCCATGGTCCATTAATCATGTTTCCATTCTTCCTTCTACATGTTGCAGCAATGTGACCACTACCATGACAGATCATACAAGTTGTTCACCATCTGGTCGCCGCTTGATAGCCACCACCACCTAACTGATGATTATAGGCGTTATACCGGTTTGCAATCCAGTTCACAGAGGATTCAGGAAAAACTCCTTGACTCCTTTGAGGATATCTTCTAGTGTTGTGCACAACAGACCTGCATTCAAATTCTCTATGCCCAAACTTGTTGCATGCATAACAATTTCCATTGAATCTATTGGATCTAGGCTTATCATTTAGAAAATAAGGAAAATTATTGTAGGCCTTATTTCTACACACATTAGCAGTATGTCCTTCCTTGAGACAATTAAAGTAAACAGGTTTGTATTTTTGCTTACCTTTATCCTTTGGTGCCGGTTGCTTTTTTGATGCTCCATCTTTTGTTCCAAAGGATTCACCTTCCTCATATCCAAAGAAACCAAGTCCATTGGTATTCTTTACCGGTTTTGCTGATTCAAGCTTTTGTTCTAGCGTAACAGTACTTTTATTGAATTTGGCAAGTGTTTCCTTTGACTCAGTGATTTCCTTGGAAATAGCAGCATTGGATTCCTTCAAGGTTGCATTCTCAGAAATAGCCATATTTAGTTCACCTTGAATTTCTTCTTTTTCCACTTTACTCTCTTGGAGATGAGCGGTAAGGGCACTGATTTCTTGCTTCAGCTTGGAGATCTCATGATCTTTGTCTTTTACCAGATCTTCAGCTTTCCTCTAGTTCTCAAGCTCTTGACACATTCTGATAGTCAGTCCTTCCAGTTCCCTTCTGAGGTTTGCATTGGATTCATTCAGTTTTTCAACTTCTTCAAGTAGGGCATCCATGTTTGCTTCATCAGAAGAACTATTTTCAGTAAGCTCCATCAGTTTTTCAGCATGCTCTCTTCTTTTTTCTAGAGAGGCCTTATATTTGACTTTGAGTTCATCAAAGGCTTTCTCAATCTGAGTGAGACAATGAGTAAGCTCCCTCACAGTGTATTCCCCCATATCTCCTTCCAGGTGGTTAAACTTATAGAAAGGTTGGCTCTGATACCAATTGATGAATACTAAGAGTGGGGGGTGAATTAGTATTCCAAAACATACTGAACTCAAACACTTAAATAGTTTAGCAGTAAACCGGTATAATAGATTTACTAACAAACCGGTTAAAACAAATGCAAACCAAACAGCAAATAAGGCATTCACCCACAGGAGCGCAATTACCATAACACAAGAGATTTTGACGTGGAAACCCAAATGGAAAAAACCACGGTGATATCAAACTCACAAGTAACTATCTGCAGAATAGTAACCAAACCGGTTAAGGTCATACAATGTTCTTCACCAAAACAGATCCTGTTAGGAATCTAGATCTCTGTTAGGAGATAAGTTTGATTAAAGACTACCTTGTGAGAGGATTTTAGATCCACAGTTGTGAACCACCTTGTTAGAGGATTTACAAAGGCTTTGCCAGACCTACCCGATTAAGGGTTTCAGACTTGTCGAAGATGTGAGTAATCAACAAGTGAGTGATCTAAATACTAGCACAGTATGCTTGGTTAGATCCTTGATAGCTCATTGTTAATGCATTTCAGCATTACTTTAGTCTTCAATATATCCACACTCTATTTCTTCACACAAACCTAATCTTCTCTTCTATGATCTCACATACAAAAACCTCACCAATCACCTTAAACCCTAACAACACCTAAAACCCTAGACATGATGTCCTTATAAAGGAATCTAATTTCATGTCGGTCCAAGAGGATTACATTACAAGTTCCTAGGTTCAGTGCATCTGGACACATTTGGTAACACGACACAAAATCACCGCCAAAGTGTCAGTGGATGATAAATCATCACAAAAATACCGGTTGGTAACTCATCACAGAGTAATACTGGTTCATACATTTAACTGATTACCGGTTCATATATTTTACCAATTACTGGGTTTTCAAAATGAAGATTGGGAAAAATGATAACAACCGCTTTGTTCCTTCAAACCGCTTTGGGATCCTCGAACCGCTTGAGGTCTTCATACCGCTTGGGTCTTCATACCGCTTGAGATCGGTAAACACTTTATGCAAAACACCAATAGTCTAAAGACTATAATACATAATATCGGTTGAAACAAATACCGGTTGAGCATAACTCATACATATAAAAAGTGATCTCAAAGCAAGTGTGTGTCCATCAATGACAGACACAACATCATCATCAAAAATGTCAACATAAACAAGGTATTTTGAAGAGTCAATTCCGAAGGGTTGTCGACAAGGGTTTTCACCATGTGTTGAATTTTATTGATGAATTTGAAGAAGACCATATCAAGTATGTGTTGAGTAGAATACATGATTAGTTTATGTGGCTTGATTGAATGCATGAGATTACAAAGGAAGTTATTCATGTTGTCACCAAACTGTGTGCAACTGGTGAAGTTCTTGTGCTGAGGTCAATCCCGAAGAATGATGTAACTAAACTAACAAAGTCTAAATGGGATGGACGTGCTATGTCGATAAATGAAATTAAATACCCTAAGGTGAAATATGTATCTATGGTGATTGGTTATAAGGTTTATCATTCAAGCAGAACAAACAGTATTCCTAGAGCTGCGATTCATACTACCTGTCGGATGTTGAAGGACAATGCAGACTATGATCTTTCAGAAGCACTGAGAACCCAATTGGTACTGAACCTTGAGTCAATTAAGAAGGATAAAAAGCATAAATTCAAGTTTGGACAGTTGATCATAGGTTTGTTTTTCTACTTTCAGAACTCCTTTCCCTGTATCGGTGATATACAATGGTCAAAAGATACACCGACAATGTTGCAAATCAAGAACAACATCAAGATGATCGGTAATGAATTTGATAAGGTCATGTGGGGATACTTTAAATATTTTCAAAAGAAGATGCATGAAAGAGAAAGAATACCGTAACAGGTTGTTAAAAGATATGAAGATTCTGTTTGTTTCATGGTGGATACTGACACATGTCAGATGGAGGCAGCAGAACCTAGGACATCATGGGTGATGTTGATGGGTTATGAATTTGAAGCTGATTTACTAATTTCTTATGGTGATCATCTCCTAGCTCAACCGGTAGACCCTAATGCAACAAGGTTTGGAACATATAAGGAGAAATATATTGAGGTTCATTCTGAGCTTGCTAGACCAGTCATTGCAAAGAAAGTAAGAAAATAGGTGGAAGAATTTGTTGTTTCACAAGGATTTACTAAAGAAGAGATTGTTGAGGCTAGAGCTAAATTTGAAGCAAAGAAGACTATTGAATCCTCTAGTGACCCAACCGGTACCAGTACCAGTAGACAAACAAGAAGCACAACTGCTAAGGAGAAACCTTCTAAAATTAAATTCAAGAGAAAGGGGAAAGAAATCAAGCCCCCTGCACCTAAAGCACTAGTAGCCACCAGTAAGAGGAAGGAACAGGCAAAGAGAGTTGTTGATGAAGAAGAAACAGAGTCTGAAGGAGAGAAGAAAGAAATGAGAGCCAGTGGTAAGAAATCAAAGATTGTTGGAGCGTCTACTGTAAAATCAGTTAAGAAACCGGTAACTAAACTTACTCCCTTTGAAAAATTTGTGTTGCACATTAAAGAGTATGGTATATTAGTTGGTTTGAATAAAATTTATAACAAATTTAGTGAAGAAGAGAAAAGGCAAATTGAAGATGCAGTAGTTCTGTCAATGAATAAGTTCAGTAAAGCTCTAATTAAATTGCAAGGGCAAATACCAAATTCTTTGAACAATAAATTAGATGCAAGATGGCAAGCTACAATAAAACAAGACAGAGAGACTATTGAATTTGTTCTTGTAAGTTTACAACTGGAAGCCTCAAAGGAGGAATTGGAAAATTTCTTTTTGAATTCAAAACCATTCTTTAAATCCAAGAAAAGGCTTACAAGATTACTTGTTGGAGAATCCCAGTTGGTTCAAGATGAGACTAAGGAAATTTTGAAGAAGTTTTTAGGACTTATTCCTGAAGAAGAGGAATTGGGGAGATTAAAGGGAGAAGATATCCCTAAAAATGTGAATCTTAATGAAATCATACCGAATGATATTGTTTTTACTGATACAACAGTTGATACACACACTGAGCAAGAAACAATCACCATCACTAATGATGAGATAGTATTACCGGAAGTGAATCTAACCGATACATGTAAAGAAGATGCAAAGAAGGCTCAGCAAGATGAAGAAATGACTGAGCAACCGATGAATGAGCTAACATAAAATGTAAAGCCCACTGAACAACCAAACAAGACAGAAGCACAAGCGCCACCGGTAGTTACACAAATAGATGATGTGCAAACCAATACACCACCGGTGAAGGACAATTAGAAGGAAGATGAGAAAACCATAGAGAAAGCAGAGGAGCATGGGAAGGATGCAGAAAAACAGAAGGAAGAGCAAGAATAGAAAGTGACCTCTCGGTCACTTACATCAAAGAAGATAATTGATGATGAAGAGGAAGATGACACTGTGAGCATACAAGGACCAATTAACATGGATATGTTGAGTCCCACTGAGATGATGGAGAATGTATCTTCCATGCAATCTAAGGCACATAAAAACATTATGAAAGCATAGAGAAAAGAAGCACAAACTATTCAAAGCGCAATAGATATACTTTCCAGTATATTACCGAAGATTGATATTGACAATCTTCCTACACCTATTGACAAACTGGAACATTTGGTTACATCAGCAAGTGAACAGATGAAGAGCTTGGAAGAAGCTGCAATCAAGAATGCTGAGAAGGAATATGAGAAGAAGAGGATTGCAATTTTGATCAAGGAAATTGACAGAGACAAGGTAGGTCTTAGTGATAATATGGAATAGATAAAAGATGCACTCAAGACCGGAGGTAAAGTACTGTCTACAATTTATAATTTATAATTATTTCTTGATGATATAGAGAATAAGATCAAGGCAGAACAACTTGCAATATAGGTTATGAGTGAATCATTTGAATCTCTAAATGATTCACCTACAATTTTTGGCCATTCTATTGTAAGTGTACAACATAAGTTGAAGTCATATGAGGTAGAAAAGGTTAAGAGGACTACCACTCTACAGGAGTTATAGACACATGTTGTCCCCAAGTTGCAAATTTTGCAGTGAGGCTACAAGGAAACAAAGGCAATCTTGTTGACACCAGAGATGAGCACTCTAGATGCCATGGAGGAACTTGAATGCCAGATTCAAACACACATTGAGATTATATCCTCTCTTTTAGCAACATGGGATAATGACTTGTAGGCTTTGAAGATTAATTTTGATGACATTTTTTCAAAAATGTAATATGTAACCTAATGACTCTTATACTTTTGCACTGGTAGCTACAAATTTCAGTCTGTTGTATTTATTTTTCACATGTATTTGCTTACCTTTGTCATTGTTGTCAAAGGGGGAGTAGTAGTATAAAAAATTTGTAGTAGTATACAACATATAATTGCTAAGGGGGAGTTTTGAGTTTTGAGTCATGAGTTGAGTCAATTTTTGTATTGCACACTTAGACAAAAATTTTCCTAAGTGTTGCCATCAATGCCAAAGGGGGAGATTGTTGGCTTGATGATGATTTTGTTGCAATAGGTTGATTGATGACTTGTATTGTCTTGTCATTGATGGCAACCATGTTATGTTATTCATCTAAGTCTTTTAGTCCAATTGGTAAAGCCTAACCGGTAGTGGAAGCAATTAAACAATGAATCAGTAAAATAGTGATAGAGTTATGTTCAAGCGACTGGTACGGAAGATTGGTGATGAGTTAAGTTTTGTAGTTTGAAAAACATGTTCATGACATTGGCAAGACTCTATGACCTAAACTGCATCGGTAGATTCAACTGAATGAGAGAGTTATGATGAGAAAAGCAGTCAGTCTTGAAGAATAGTTAACCGGTAGAGCAGAGTTACCTAGATCGGTAAATCGGTAGACTTAACGTTTTATTTTTGAGTTAAGTTGTTTGTGGCCGACATGAGGAAAGCGTAGTGTGCAAGATTGACTAGATACATTAAACCTAGGAAATTGTTCCAAGGGTTCTTAGCCAACTTAGCAGAGCTGTTTATTAAAAGGAGTATAGTGTGTGATGATGTATGACATGTGAGATCCAAAATGTGAATGTGATTGTGCGGTGAAAGAAGAAGCTTTATATTGATGTTTAGTCGATGTTAGAATGAGATCTAAAGTGGATCTAATCAAGCATAGAGGTGCTATATGCAAACCAGCCACTTGTTGTTCCCTAACAGTTGCAGCAAGATAAAATCCTCTTACAAGGTCACTCCTAACAAGGTGCGGTAGGATCCTCACAGGTTCGAAAGTTTAAATCCCTTAACAGGGTCACACATTAACTTGTGTTGTTTAAATCCCATTGTTTGGTAGCTCCTAACAAATTTGGTTCTAACAGGCCTTATTGTAATAGCTCCTAACCAGGCTAAGACACTCTTAGTCGAGTGTGCTCTTAACAGAGCAATTGTAAGAACTTAACTGGTTAGATCCCTATTCTGCAAATAGTTGATCTTGTGGGTACCAATTTCCACCATGGTTTTTCCCATTTGGGTTTCCACATGAAAAACATTGTGTTATGAGTTGCATGCTTTATTGGGTGTTAGTTTATGTGGTTGTTTTCCTTGCATGCTTGTTAAGTTTCAAATTGATAAAAGTGATGATCAGATTTATATTGTTGTTTTTTCTTGCATTGATTCACCCCCCCTCTTAGTGCCTTATAAGTTTATCGAACATCAATGACAACCATATTGATACATCAATTAACTTCATATTTGCAACACAATTGATTCAAAGTTTTCACAATCTTAGGATCATTTATTGCCTTATCAATTTGTTTTTCAGAAACGTTTATCAAAAAGAGATGACTCTCATCTTCAAATTATGTGTTTGATTGTATGTCTGAGACCTAAGTTGAACATAACCAAAGCTTGAATGAAAGACTGGTTGAACATTTGATGATGACCCTTGTTGTAGTGCACCTCCTAGACTTCCATTTTGATTTACTTATTGATAGACTTATTTAGACATGTAGACACCCAAAATTGTCATGTCTAATTAAATAAATATTTTATTTATTTAATTATCTAAGCCTAATTCTTCTATTAATTAAATAAATCTTTATTTATTTAATTAATTCATTTATCCTCTTCTAGCCTTATTTCTCATTTAAATAAATACATTTATTTATTTAAATTATCATTTTCCTAAATTAAATAAATATCTTATTTATTTAATTGATCCCACTTCTTCTATTAATTAAATAAATCTTTATTTATTTAATTAAAAATTGCCATGTCTAATTAAATAAATATTTTATTTATTTAATTATCTAAGCCTAATTCTTCTATTAATTAAACAAATCTTTATTTATTTAATTAATTCATTTATCCTCTTCTAGCCTTATTTCTCATTTAAATAAATACATTTATTTATTTAAATTATCATTTTCCTAAATTAAATAAATATCTTATTTATTTAATTGATCCCACTTCTTCTATTAATTAAATAAATCTTTATTTATTTAATTAATTCATTAGCCTTTTCTACCTATGACACATGTCATTCATCTCTTAATTCCTACACTACCTACCCCTTTCATTATTTTATTATTTCTTCTACCTACCCTCTAATCCTAGCCGACCTCCTTTTACACCTCTCAATCTTATCCCTCCATTTCATATTGTGTCTTCTATTTAAGGAGATGCCTTCCTTCATTATCAAACCCTAATGACTTGATCAATTGACTACATTGCGATCCTACTTGCAACCACATTTCGTTCTTTGTTGAGCTCTTGTGCACATAAAAATCTGAGAGCAAATATATCGAGCAAGATCAATGGAGATAGGAAGAATGGAGATCAAAACCCTATTGGACATGTGATGGTATAATCTTTGTGATTTCATTTGATTTGCATTGTCTTAGGTAATCTTCATATGTTATGGTGGATCTTTGTTGATTGTTAGGCTAGGGTTTTGTGGTTGAATCTATTTAGCCTTTCAATATTGTTATTATTGTTATCCATTTTCACCATATACATTTTGGCACGCCCGGTGGGACTCTTGTCCCTTTGCATCTAACCTCCTTGTTGCAGATTTTGCGTTTTTTTTTTAAGTTGCAAATCGGACATTTTTCGACAGCATTTTAATTTTTTTTCCGCGTCTATGAACTTTTGGATTGCGTCTTTGATTTTCTGGCGCGTTTATGGTATCTGGAATCGCGTCTGTATTTTCGACAAATTTTATTTTGCAGGTTTCAGAAAGGGGTGTCTGTGTTTCAGAATCGCGTCTGTGTTATTTCTACCCACGTCTGTGTCGGAAAGGAGCGTCTGTGATTTTTAGGCGCGTCTGTGCATCACAGAACCGCGTCTGTGTTATCCAGACGCATCTGTGTTGAGGGTAATAGCGTCTGTGTATTTACTGTTTCAGAATTTTGAAGTTTTCATTGATTCAATTTTTGGATTTTGTACTTAGGGTTTCAGATCTGGTTTATTTTCGGACTAACACTTTCAGATCTAGCTAACTAAATTGGTGCAGCTTGTCTTGGAAGCAAAACGTTTTGTTGAAGGCCCCTATGTCACAAAGTCTTTTGGGTTTTTAAAATGTACCTAACTTGTATGTTTGCAGGAAGGGGTGATTATGTCAAACAACCCAAACTACTAACAACTTTTGTTGCAGGTTCTTGGCTAGGGTTTTGAATTTTTATTGTGTGCCTTGTTTTCATAGACTAGCAAACACTTCCATTGGTGCACTAAAATTGAATCATTGTCTTTTGTGTCTTGAGCAATAGGCTCTTTTTGTTTAATCTTTAGAGAGTCTGTCTTCCCGTGTGGCCATTAGGACTACTAGTGAGAAGAGGACGACCCAAGTGGTAGTGAGGAAAACCCACCTCATCCGAACCACTATAATCAAATATATTCATGGTGAAAACTATGGATAACATGTGCTGATTAGTTCATACCGACACTATGTCTCCCCATAAACCCGTTTGATCAAATTTATTTGATCATTTGTAGGGCGTAACCCCTACCAGCTGAGAGCCTTCTGTATTTACAGAGCTGAAAGTGCCGCATGTATGGCCACACGAGCGGATTCCCTTACTAGCACCATTTTGTTTTAGAGGCCCAAATCCTTCTAGTTGTTGGGGTAGGAGGTCGGACCTCTGGTAGCGGCCCACACACATATGGTTCTTAGTAGAGATACAAAGTTCGCCATGGGGAGTTTTCATGGGGACTGATGCTTGGCTGACCCGAGAAGTGAGTGCTGAGGGTGGAGCCAGTGAGGTCAAGCATCTAAGTATCCGCTCTAAATAGCATAGCCTTGGGGGTAAAACCCCATGTGAGATCAACAACTATTGTCTTGGCCAGCCATAAGAATTGTGCTTGACTTATGTTAAACATTCAAAACATTCAAGACCAAATAGCAAAACATTGTGTCTTTTGTGTCTTCAAGTGTATGCAAAACATTTTACATCAAACAACACACTTTTCTTGGAGTCATTGTCAGTCTAAACACTTGCAAACATTGGGTCCTCATCAACATTGTGTCCTCTTGTCACAAAAAACAGTCAAACAGTCAGATTTGGTCACAACAAAACGACTTCACAGATTGGAAAAAATTGCACAAATTTTACAGAAACGCGTCTGTGTCTATTTTAACCGCGTTTGGGTCATATAAGCACATCTGTGAAGGGAAGAATAGCGTTTGTGTTGAATATAAACCCGTCTATGTCGGATAACAATGTTTGTGCAGTATACAGTCGCGTCTGTGTCCAGAATTGCAAAAATCTTTACAGTCCAGCAAACATAAACAAGAAAATCGCAGAAGCGCGTCTGGGTTAAACAGAGTAGCGTCTGTGTCCGGAAACCGCGTCTGTGAAGTATACAGTCACGTCTGTGTTCAAAATTGCAACAAAAATTTCACAGTCCAGCAAACAAAAGAAATCAGTTTCGGAATACTTGAGCTTCCTAGGTTGTTTCTTCAGGTTTCATCTAGCATTCAACCTGTCCTTGGGTCTCACATAGTCCATCATTGCTTCACATCTCATTTTACATTCATACTTGTCTAAACTTGAGTCAAAAGGTCACTTGCTTGTCCTCATCATACTTTGTCAACACACTACATACAACAACACTTTGCTAAGTGGTCCCTCATCAAGGTTTCTTACCTTTAGGTCTCATTTGGTCTTACTTAGGGTCAAGGTCAGCTTACCTTATCAAGAGAAACTATCCTCTCTTTGGAAGTCACACCTACTCTACTACATACATACTTGGTCTTACACTTTGGACATTGCAAGTACACTTCAGACTCATTTACATTTCATCCAACTCTTGGTCTTCCGTACTCTTTCCATTTTTCATCTAGTCTCACACATCTTGGTTAATACCTAGTTCATGGTTGAAACCTGTATTCAAAAATCTAGGAGAGAAACTAAAGAAGCTCAAGAGTCCGCAAACATGAGTTCTTATGAGTATGACAATGATTTATTTTTCAATACTAATCACACTACATTGCCGGACATGGAGGCTTATAGAAACATCCCAAATGTTGAGAACATGGACACTCTAAACAACAATGCTACACACAATGACAATTTGGACAACTTATCAATACATTCAGCAGATGTGGAAGAATCCATTATGAATCCCCATTTCAATCGATTGGTTGAGGAAATAATGAGGAGGGATAGACAATACTTCTTACACATGATGGCACAAAGTGGAGCCAAGATACCTCATGATTTTGACATGTCTCAAATAATGGAACATAGACCTTTGCAACAACCTCACTCCAACATGGATCAAAGGAGACCTAATAGTGGAGGAAATAGAGGACCACACATGGTACCTGAATCACCATCAGCTTTGCTTCAAAAACCAGAGGTCCCACATACACATGGTCAAACATATGATACTCACCTTCGCAGACCATTATGGAAGTCTTATGGAGAAAAATATGCTCAATCACATATCAATGCTAAGGATCAACCACCAAAGCAATGGGATATTCCAAGGCATGCTCAAAATTTGGACATAAGGAAACCTCATGTCAAATTTGGGGGCAATACAATAGAAGATGACATGCCTGTAGAGTATGGTATACATGCACAAAATAGATATGGTGTTCCTCAACATGAATCTATACCAAGTGGTCCATATATGCAACATCATTACAGACCTCCTCCATATGAACATGTGTATGATCAATATCATCCATATATGCAACATGCACCTCCGCCAATGGGTACCTCAAACATAGGATATGGTCCAAGAAGTCGATCTCCACCTAAGAGCAATTTGGAGCAACAAATCCGGGACTTACAAAAGAAAATGGAGGACATAAATACACCGAAGCCAACATACACAATGAGAGACATATGTCCTTATCCATTTGACAAGAGCATTCCAATGCCTCCATTTCCTACACACTTTGTGACGCCTAAATTTGACAAGTATAGAGGAAAAGGGGATCCTAAGGCACACATAAGACAATTTTTCAAAGCTTGCATTGAAGTGGCTTCAGAAGAGACATATTTGATGAGATTATTCCCACAAAGCTTAGGCGATCAAGCTATGGAATGGTTCTCCCAACTTCCACCTGGTATTAAGTCATGGGGTGACTTAGCAGAGGCATTTATTCAACATTTCTCCTATAACATAGAGACAGACATATCAGTCACTACTTTGTGCAACACCAAGAAAAAAGAGGAGAATCTTTTGCATCATTTTTACAAAGATGGAGAAATCTAGCCAGCAGATGCTCTTGTGAGATTCCACAAAAACAAATGGTAGAGATGTTCACCCAAAATGTTAACAAAGAGATTGGCTATGACTTAAGGAAAGCTTGTTTGTCTACCTTCAAGGACGTTATCGAAAAAGGCTTAGCAATAGAAAAGGTCCTAATTGAACAAGGAGTCATTAAAATATTCAAGGAAAACAAAGATGACTTTAAAGGAAAAGACAAGCCAAGATTTTGGAATAAAAACAAGAACACAGTCAATGATGGTGTTGTTGATGCCAACACAGTGCGACCCAAAGTTATCTTTTCAGGATCAAGTTCTGCAAACAATCAAGTGAATACTCAAACAACTTCCAGGTCACGAAGGAAGTACACTCCTTTGGGAGAACCACTTGAGTCAGTCTTCAAAAAGCTGGTGGCAAACAAGGTGATCACAATTCCAGATTTCCCACCATATGAACCAAAGGTCAAACCAAATTGGTGGAATGATGATGAGTATTGTGAATTTCATAAAAGAAAGGGTCATAAAACAGGTAATTGTCATCGACTGAAGAACATTGTGCAAGATCTCATTGATAGAGGTGACATCGAGATTGAGGGACACTCATCCAATCAAGAACATGAGATGTTTAAGGAACCATTCCCAAAGCACGACAATGGAAAAGCTAAAGTCACAGATGATCAAGCCAACTATACTAGAGCACCTTACAACTATGATTCAACTATCAATCATATCTCGATGGACAATCATATCTCTACTATTACCATCAAGAGCAAAAACCCTGCGAATCCTCCTCAGCGACCCAAGATTGTCCTAAGAGGTGTTGGATCTTCTTCCGAACCTACCTCTGAATGTCATGTTACAACTCGTCGAGGTAAAATTACTTTGCCAGGTGCTTCAACTAAAAACACCGCTTCTTCATCTACCAAACCTGAGTATGACCTTGTAGAACAGTTAGGGAAGACACCCGCGCTCATCTCCATCCTTGAGCTCTTACGCATATCCCCCACTCATAAAGCTATTCTTGATAAAATCTTGAGAGACACCGCCATTCCTACTGATCTGAACGTGGACTAGTTTCAACCCATGGTGGGATACCTTTCCATTCCACATTCCCTTACATTCACAGAAACTAATGACGCCTCCGTAAGTCAGCCACATAATGCACCATTACATATTGAAGCCTTCATACACAAACATCGAATAAAATGAGTCCTGATAGATGGAGGAGCTGGTCTAAACATCTGCACATTGAGCACCATTAAACAATCGGGATATTTCGATAAAGCTGTGAATTCAAAAAATCAAATCACCATCAAGGCATATGATGATGAAGAGCGCTCATCCAAGGGCACAGTCACCTTACCTCTAAGAATTGGGCCAGTTACAAAGGATGTGGTTTGTCAAGTCCTGGATTTAGATCTCACTTATAATATATTGCTAGGACGTCCTTGGATTCATGAAATGAGGGCAGTCCCCTTGACATATCACCAATGCATTAAGTTTCCTCACAATGGAGTCGAGGTAACAGTTAACGGCGATCCTAATCCGTTCATATATTGCAATAACTTGAGATCACATACTGAGACCATCATTCCCAGTAATTGTGAAGCTGTTCCTTCTTCGGCATACATTGACCCTGAGTCGTTAAAACCTTCGACATCAAAACAAGGTGAACTTAAAGGCAAATTTCAGGACAAAGGCATGGGAGAATACACTTTAAATCAGACCATGTATTTACGACAAGTCATGAACTCTCCAAATGAATATGGAAGGCCACATCCTAACAAGCAAATATCCATCATGGTATTCAAATGGGATCCTACTACCTTTCAAAGATGGGGCGAACTGGAAGAGGAAGGTTTATACAAAATGCTCTACAAAGACATTGAAGATGACACACAAGATCAGATCAATATACCCTGTGAGAAATATGGCAAAGGCTTCAAGATTCTACAAAAATTCGGGTATGATGGAAAAAGCCCTCTTGGGTTACGAAAAGAAGGCGTTATGGAGCCCTTACAACCTGAATTGACTGTAAAAAGGGAACACTTGAAGGGACTTGGTTTTCTGACTTCCAAGATCCACACTAAAAGGACAGAAGAAGCATCACAAATCAAAATTGCCAAAATTCAACAAGAGGATCGCTATTCCACAGACTCCAACGAATGGGAATGGGGTTCAGACAAATCCTCCAGTGACTATGAGCTCACTGAGACATTCAGAGAGCCAGATGAACCCACAGAAGAGGAGGAATTTTATAACAAATTCAGAGTTGGTCAAGAAACAACCCATGAGGAGTCTATACAGTCCTTGTCTCAAGGTTCTAGGTTGAAATCACATAGGATGAGAACACCTGTTCTGGAATACGCTACTAGTGATGATAATTTGGATTCATTCGCGATCGAGACTGATGAGGAGAGTGCCATCGATGACCTCGATAATTACCTTGACATACCCGAATATAACCACATCTTCACTCTTAGCCCCGCTAACTTCGAAGACATTAACGGTCTTCCCCTTGTTCATCACCAACTCATTGACTGGGATAATGAAGGACCTCCACAGTTGGATACATTCCAAAACAATGAAGCTTTTATTGATTATCTAGGCATGCGAAATGATCTTCTCTCTGGAGACCATAAAGCGGGATACACCATAGAACTCAATAGCGTGGCATATTTTGGTGAGGGTGTCGGACATTCCAGTCGCAAAAATGTGAAAATAAGAACAAATCAAGGGTCTTATGGCGAAAACCACATTGTGGCGCTATTTGATCCCAAAAAAGTAAAAAGAAAGGACGTATCTGAGGGTGAAAACCTTTCTGAGGCACCCAAAGATGGAAGGCTCGACATTCTCCCAGCATCATATGAGGAAAAATCATCCATGTTGGTAGAGGAGACTATCAAAACAAACATCGGTACAGAAGAGGTTCCACACAACATATTCCTAGCTCAATCACTGACAGAGTCTGAAAGGTCAAAATTCATAAGTTTCTTCAAAGAGCGACAAATCAACTTCGCCTGGTCATACGCTGATATGCCTGGATTGGATCCAGATTTGGTAATGCATCATCTGACAGTCAAACCGGGGGCAAAACCAGTAAAACAGAAATTGAGAAAAATGCATCCACAAGTGGCATTACTAGTCAAAGCAGAACTTGAGAAATTACTTGATGTCGGATTCATACGTCCAATTGATTATCCTGAATGGATCTCTAACTTGGTACCTGTCAGTAAACCAGACCGCAGCATCAGAATTTGCATAGATTTCAGAGACATCAACAAAGCTTGTCCAAAGGATGACTTCCCATTACCAAACATTGACTTGATTGTTGATCTCACAGCAGGTCATGAAATGCTATCGTTAATGGATGGATTCTCTGGTTATAATCAAATAAGGATCGCACCCGAAGATCAACACAAAACATCATTCACTTGTCCTTGGGGAACTTTCTGCTGGAATGTCATGCCTTTCGGGTTAAAAAATGTAGGTGCTACATATCAAAGAGCAATGACCACTATCTTTCATGATCTCATGCATGTAACTGTGGAAGATCATGTTGATGACCTCTTGGTCAAATCAATAGACAGAAATACACATTTGGACATACTCTCAGTTGCCTTTGATCGGTTGGAAAAATACAAAGTAAGATTAAACCCTAAGAAATGTGTCTTTGGAGTAACCTCCGGGAAGCTCCTAGGATTCATTGTATCCAAAAGAGGAATCGAAGCGGATCCAGCAAAAGTCAAAGCTATCTTAGAAATGCAACCACCAAGAAATATCAGTCAACTTCGATCCTTACAAGGCAGACTCCAGTCCATACGAAGATTCATAGCACAACTGGCAGATAAGTGTAATCCTTTTCAGCACCTGCTACATAAAAACATCAAATTCAAATGGGATGACAACTGTCAACAGGCTTTCCAGATGCTCAAAGACTATCTCCTAAATCCACCGGTTCTGATGCCACCAGTTCCAGATCAACCACTACTACTATACATATCAGCTACTCCAATGGCACTGGGGGCACTCTTAGCGCAACAAATCGCTGAAGGCAAGGAAAAAGCAGTATACTATATTAGTCGCACATTGGTGGGATATGAGCTAAACTACACGCCAATTGAGCGCGCATGTCTTGCTATGGTCTTTGCTTCACAGAAATTATGACATTACATGCTTACTCATAAGACTAAGTTAGTTGCTAGGATAGATCCATTAAAATACCTTCTCAATAAAGCAACACTTACTGGGCGACTGGCCAAATGGGTAATGATCCTTAGTGAATTTGACATCGAGTATGTGGACAGAAAAGCAATAAAAGGACAAGCCATCGCGGATCAATTAGCAGATGCCCCCATGATTGATGATGTTCCTCTAAATTCAGAATTTCCAAATGAATCCATTTTGACAATGTCACATGCAAAGCCATGGCAACTATACTTTGACGGCTCATATACACAGCATGGGGCGGGAGCTGGCATCCTCTTTATAACTCCTCAAGGGGATTCTATACCCAAATCATACTGCTTATCATTTCCTTGCACTAACAATATAGTGGAATATGAGGCATTAACAACAGGATTACGAATTGCAGTTCAATGGACGATCCAGGAACTTCGTGTTTTTGGAGATTCCCAACTTGTTATCCATCAAGCAACTGGTGATTATCAAACAAAAGATGAAAAGTTAATGCCTTATAAACAAATGGTGGAGGATCTGAAATAACACTTCACAAAGATAGATTTTGAGCAGATACCAAGAGAGCAGAATCGAGCCGCAGATGCCATGGCTACAATTGCTTCATTGATTGATCTACCTCCAAACGAGACCCGCTATGAGTTCTTGGTGGATAACCTTTTGGTCCCTTCATATGAGATCACTCCTACTGAGATGATATGTGTTTTCGGTCCCGAATCCCAGTTATATGGTTCCATCTTCACATACCTTCGCAACAATATCCTACCTCCTGATCTATCAAATAACCAACGCCACACCTTCATTCGCCAATCCTCTCGATATGTCATTTTAGCTGATACCCTATACCGGCGAGGTCTAGATGGCACTCTTCTTAGATGTCTAGAAAGTGACGAAGCTCAGATTGCATTACGTGAAGTGCATGAAGGGATATGTGGTCCACATGCTAGTGGTCCTACCTTGGCCAAGAAACTCATCAGGACTGGATATTACTGGCCCAATATGGAAAAAGACTCATATCAGTTTGTCAAGAAATGTAAGCAATGTCAAATTCATGGAGACCTCATACATGCGCCAGCACAAGAACTTCAACCACTTGCGTCTCCTTGGCCCTTTTGTCAGTGGGGACTCGATCTCATAGGCAAGATTCACCCTCCTTCTTCCAATGGTTATAAATTCATTATCACTGCCACAGAGTATTTTACAAAATGGATTGAAGCCGTGCCTCTCACACAAGTTACTGAAAAACAAATTGCTACATTCATCCTTAACTATATCATTTGCCGATACGGTATTCCGGTTTCCATTATCACTGATAACGGGCGTCCCTTCAAAAATCAGGATGTTCGTGAACTCTGTGATCGCTTCCATATTTCTCATCATTTCTCCACACCATATTACCCCCAAGGTAATGGCCAAGTTGAGGCGTCTAATAAAACAATCCTTAAAATCCTCAAGAAGACAGTCGACGATGCTGGTCGTAATTGGCATATTCAACTCAATCCTGCACTTTGGGCCTACCGCACAAGCGTCCGTACACCTACAGGAGCTACACCCTATTCACTTGTTTATGGTTTTGAATCCATCTTGCCTATTGAGGTCGAGTTACCCTCTTTACGGGTCTCTTTGAAAAACATCATCACTGATGAAGACTACAGGGTCTCTCGCTTACAGGAACTAGAACTGTTGGATGAACGGAGACAAACTGCTTTTAATCATCTCAAGGCTTACCAACAACGAATGAGTCACAGCTACAATCACAAGGTCAAGCCTCACACATTTGAGGTAGGTGACTTGGTTCTCAGAGAAAACCCCAAAAATCAGCAAGACAGAGAGAAGAAGGGCAAGTTCGAACCAAACTGGCTTGGTCCTTACATTATTACAGCAGCATATGGATCTGGTGCATATCAGCTTTCAACTACAGAAGGTGAACCTTTGGAGGATCCTATCAACAGCATGCACCTTCGCAGGTTTTACACATAGCTCTTCAGAGTATCCTAATTCAAAAATACAAAAAAAAAAAAAAATTCAAAAATACAAAAAAAAATTATAAAAACAAAAAAAATCGTTACTTGGTGAAAACCTGGCAAACAGGCACCTTGTGACACAAAAAACATTGAAAAATCGAAAAAAGTAAAGAGAAATAATTTCGTCCAATGGTGAAAACCACTTCGGTGGCGCCCTGGGCAAGTACCATGGTGAAAACTGGGTCACCAGCGCCATGCGTAGAGACATTGCTCCTCCCTCCTTCAGGATTCACTTTCATCCTTTCACTTTGCACACACTCACAACCTATTCATCCATAATAAACTTACCCATTCCCATCATGGCTTGTTATTGATCTACCCAAGATTGGTTAGCCATTCATAATAAACCTCCCTTTCAATCCATAATAAATCAAATCCTATCTGTGGCTAAGGCAAATCCTACGTCTAGTAATGGGTGTGGAACTGAGAACATCACATGTTTCGAGGAGTACAGTTCTTCCAGTTTTCTTTAGTCTATCCGCGCACAATCCGCAATAAAGTTTCATCTTCTCCGCAATAAAGTATCAGTTTCATGGATTCAGTCAGTTTCAGATGAGACACAGCAGCAACAATGGGCTTCAACAAATCAAATCTTTCAATAGACTCAGACAACATATGGTTCAGTGCTATCTATCCTTTTTGTGAAAGTAAACATTGTGACCACAATCAAATAAGACTTATACAAGTGACAAGAGACACTAAACTTGAGGACTACAGTGGATGTTGGTGTCGAGTCTTGGTTTTCTTTTGATTTTATCTTTTGGTGACATGTCTTTTAGCTTTTCCGGGATGTCTTTGACTAGAGATTCTATCTCTAGGATGTCTCTGACTAGAAAGGCGAGGATGGGGTATCGTCACCTATTTGTATTTGCTGTCTGTGGATTGTCTCTTAGTAATGCTATGACTTGTCCAAGGATATGAGGACACTGTGAGTCTAGTATGAATTGGGGCATTCCTTGTTTGTGACTGTCTTATCTCCATGCAAACAGGTACAATGACTTTCTGGGTCGAACATATGCCTCGATTATCATAACCTAATTGCCATAATAAAGCTCAATGATGATAACGCACAAGAAGCTCTTTCACTTTCATATCTTCTGTCTTTCATCCCCCCTTTCTTGATTGACTTCCATCATCCTTCTCAAGTCCGTGTAGCCTGCTATCACATGACTGAGTATAATGACACACCAAAAACATTTGCATTTCATGTAGTTGCACCTGCATTACCACATATAAGCATTTCATACATACATATAGATATCACAACTGCATCACATCCTGCACACAACACCTGTTAGCACAATTACATTTGCATTATCATATTCATATGCATTATATACATTTACATTTGCATTGGCATAACATTTTAAAACATAAAAGAACAAAAATATTGTATTACATACATATTTGCATCCATATCATAAGCATCACATAAGAACATCTCATCACATAGGTACACATGCATATAGCTACTGCAAAGATGAATCATCTCATATATATATAAAGTGTCATGATATAATGATGTCAAAATCATATGGCTACAATCACCCGCAGGTGTCTACAATACAAAAGAATGGTACAACACTGATACAATGGGAGCCCTCTAAGGCTATGATGAACTCCCTCCCTCAGAGCTGCCTGGCCTTGATGGAATCTAAGCCCCTAAAGGACCCGCCCCAGGATCATCCCGCCTACCCCCTCTATCTGGTGGTGGTGGAGGACCCATGACCCCACCGCTAGATGCCTACCTCCTCCGACTCCCTCCCGTAGCTGTCGCTGTACGCAATGGTCTATGGAAGCTCCTCACCCGCTGATCTGCTAGCACTGCACCGTAGTAGAGGTCCCTCCAGTACCCTATCTCCTTTCCGACCCACAGGGCATATGCATAGCCTACCCCTGTGTCCTCCATCGCCTGCCTCCCTGCCCTCAGTGCTGTCTCAGCCTCTGTGTAGCGCTGAATCGCTTGATCTCTCTCCCGCTCAGTATCCCTGAGCCTCGTCCTGAGTCGGTCTCTCTCCCTCTCCAACTCCTGTATCTCATCTGCCTGGCCCTGGTAGATCTCCCTGAGCTCAATCAGCTCATCCTCCTCTGGATCCCCACCCTCTGCCTCTGCCTGTGGCTCCTCCTCTGCAGGTGCCTGTCCCTGTACCTGTACCCGTACTGGCACCTGTCCCTGTACCTGTCCCTATCTATGTACCTGCCTGGGACCCTGTGCTGCTGGTACCTGTAGGAGCAATCCGCCGCGACCCCTCACCACCTGAGCCTGCCTCTCCTCCCCACCCTCCCTCCGAGGTGCAACTCGCCTCTCTCCCACTACTCCCCTCTGCCTCCGTCAGCCTCTACCCCCATCACCTCCACCATCATCATCATCATCCCCACCTCCATCTCCATCCAATAGCTCCCCTGGATTTGTCAATCGTGGGAATGGATGCTCTGCCCAATACGCTGTATACTCTGCATCCATCCTCAATCTCAGGCCACATGTCCCAAGGAAGAGGTATCATCTCCACCAGCTGAGTCACTGCCTGATCATACGACAGTAGCGGCCCAAACTGTGCCTGATCTCTGACTGTGTGGGCATACATGCCTGATCCCCGGGGCATCCTCTGAATCCAGCCAAACTGTCGGCCAACCCTATCCACCAGCTGCCTCTCCAGTATATAGGGCATCCGCCCAATCAGGTACCTGCTCCGGAAGGTGTAGGGCAGCTCCACTGCATCATCCTCCCACTCCTCGCATCCTAGATACGGTCTCCAGATGACTACATCAATGTCATCTATCACTCGCCGCCAATGCTCTAACCTTCCAATCCGCGGCTACGAGGTGATCATGTCATATAAATGAACAAAGCTGCGTCCATGACCTCTACCCCTGAAGTGTATTGGCCGGGTAATCGGCAGATGCTCGTAAGCCCAAACCTGCAGTAGTGTCACTCCGTAGCCCAATCCAACTGACCCATGGTATACAAACTAGTGAAGCTCATAATATAAGTGGGCCAACACACATGGTCCCCAAGCATATCTGGTGTGCTGCGTAACCAGTGTCTCCAGTGCTCCGCCCCAGCCCACTGCCAATCCCCATGTCGCCCTATCTGGACACAAGAACCCATTGATAGCTCCTCCGATCATAGCTGGCAATGCTAACCCTGTGGCTGTCATGGTGTCCCATGCCACATGACCAGCCCTCATCTCTAGGCCGGGATCCTGAAACACCCATCTCAATGCCTCTCTGTCACCATCTCGATCATATGGAATCAAATCTCCATCAATTGGTATATGCAGAATCCTGTAGACATCCTCAAGGGTGACTGTCATCTCACCCATCGGCAAATTGAAAGTGCATGTCTCAGAATGCCATCTCTCGGCAAGTGCAGTCAACAGTCCCATGTTTGCCCGAAACTCAGGCACATACAGAATATGTCTCAGACCCATAGCCTCAATAGCAGCTCTGTCCTCGAAGGTCAGCTCAAGTCACAATCTCTGGGTCAATGGGAATCTCTCCCGTGACTCCAGCATAGGCAAGTACTCCTGCAGTCAAGCAAATCAATCATGTCAGTTATAGTGGCATTCACTGTTCATCACAAAATGCTACTTTTTTATCTAAATGCATATGGTTATCTATCCTAGTGACACTCACTGTTCATCACAAAGTGTTGCTTCTATCCTAGTAGTACTCCCTGTTCATCACAAAGTACTACGTGTGTGACACTCACTATTCATCACAAAGTGTTAGTCACATTTGCACTCCCTGTTCATCACAAAGTGCTGCTCATACTTTGGGTACTCCCTGTTCATCACAAAGTACTCTATCTTGGTGCTCACTGTTCATCACAAAGTGCCTTGATCTATCCTAGTCTTCCTAGAGGACCTGCTTGAGTGTATCCTCTCAATAGCTTATCCAATCGACAGCGTATGTTCATCACAGAACTGCCGATTTGACCTAGAAGACACAACCTTGCATTTTCGGACATAAACGCGCTTTTAACTCACAAACGCACCTACAAACTGCACAGACGCACCTGAACAACACAGATGCGCCTGTATGACATAAACGTGCCTATACTTTTCATAAACGTGACTTTGAAACGCAAACGCCTCTGCATGACATAAACGCACCCGCATTTGGCATAGACGCGGTTCCAGACACAGACGTGCCTGGCACCGACGCAGACACGCTTGCACGATTTTAGACTTTTCTGTACCCTATTCCTAAGCGCATTTATAGCTCTAACTAGCATGCATTAATGACAAAATTAAATGCGTCAAAGTACGAGGAGGTTTGGTGGTACTTACCGGCTCTCCTGCCTCTACTGGCCTCTGGAATCGGCGAACGCGGTCGAATCTGTGAACCAAAGCCATCGCTGCTGACTGCTCCTGCTCTTTTCTCGCTCTGCACTTTGATCTCGTGATGGTGTAGATGACAATGAGGATGTCTTTTGCCCGTGGTCTATCTTATAGCCTACCCTAGCCTTAGCCTTCATTTCCCAAGTCAGTCTTCTTTATCCCATGACTTTGTCACTTTATCCAGTCAGTCCATTCTATCCCGTCTTTCTTATCGAGAGATTGTCTGCAATCTTTTCAGACATTTTCATCCAATCTCTCGAGGGGGCATATCATTCCCATCCTGGGGCAACTCTGTATCAATTCATATTATCTTCTTTGAAACAACGCGACAAGCCGCATTGTCTCAAAGAGGGGCAAAATGTAGACACCCAAAATTGTCATGTCTAATTAAATAAATATTTTATTTATTTAATTATCTAAGCCTAATTCTTCTATTAATTAAATAAATCTTTATTTATTTAATTAATTCATTTATCCTCTTCTAGCCTTATTTCTCATTTAAATAAATACATTTATTTATTTAAATTATCATTTTCCTAAATTAAATAAATATCTTATTTATTTAATTGATCCCACTTCTTCTATTAATTAAATAAATCTTTATTTATTTAATTAATTCATTAGCCTTTTCTACCTATGACACATGTCATTCATCTCTTAATTCCTACACTACCTACCCCTTTCATTATTTTATTATTTCTTCTACCTACCCTCTAATCCTAGTCGACCTCCTTTTACACCTCTCAATCTTATCCCTCCATTTCATATTGTGTCTTCTATTTAAGGAGATGCCTTCCTTCATTATCAAACCCTAATGACTTGATCAATTGACTACATTGCGATCCTACTTGCAACCACATTCCGTTCTTTGTTGAGCTCTTGTGCACATAAAAATCTGAGAGCAAATATATCAAGCAAGATCAATAGAGATAGGAAGAATGGAGATCAAAACCCTATTGGACATGTGATGGTATAATCTTTGTGATTTCATTTGATTTGCATTGTCTTAGGTAATCTTCATATGTTATGGTGGATCTTTGTTGATTGTTAGGCTAGGGTTTTGTGGTTGAATCTATTTAGCCTTTCAATATTGTTATTATTGTTATCCATTTTCACCATATACAAGACATATGGTTGATGATTAGGTGGTTATTTATGGCTCTATTGCTATCTTGGATGGTATCGATGATGCTAGTTACTCTATGTGGATTTATGTTATTTGATATGACTCATCATGTTTGGAGATTTATATGATTGATGATGCTGGACATACTATATGATATATGACATTTGATGGTTCTCATGGGTGTTAGTATATAGAATCACCTTGATGGATGGATGGATTTATATGTGATCATTGTTCATATGGATTATATGACTTATGATGTTATGATGGTACTAACCCTATTTCATGATTATGATTATATGTGATGTTTTAATGTTATATTGTGTGACTATTTTCGTGAGTAGAGACAATGCCATATCACTCATAGCGAGCATGATATCCCATTGCGATTCTCTATCACTTCTCTATTTATTATATATATATATATATATATATATATATATATATATATATATATATATATATATATATATATATATATATATATATATATATATATATATATATATATATATATATATATATATATATATGTTGTGTTAGTGTTCAATGCAGGTTTGCAGGTACTAGACATCGACTCCACCTGGCTTCATAGGTCTAAGCGTGTCTTTATCCCAATGGAAAGTTGTCAGAGATGGCATAGTTTCCCTCACACACTCTAGGTCTATGTTGTGTACCTTGTTAGTTGCACCATGACACACGTCGGTGTTAGAGTCTTGAGTTGTGATCTTTCCCTTTGGCGTAAAGTGATATGAGTCTATGTTTATTTATTTGGAGACGAGTAATTGTTTAATTATTTATTATGTATTTTTTGTTTAATTAATGTTTATTTGATTTAATTTATTTACCATTTGATTTATTTTTAATTGAAGTTTAATCAGTATTTATTGTTTATTATAAACATTATTGTTATTTATTGTTTATGTACTTATATTTTAATTGAGTTTTATTGAATGTTGATTATTAGATTTTATAATTAGTTTATTTGATTTGATTTGATTTGATTTTCTATTATTATAATTTATTTATGATTATTTATTTAATTGTTGTTATTTAATTAATTAATATTATTTAACCGAGGCATTGGTATTTTGTGAATGGATGAATATTAGTATTCATGGATATTTATTTAATTTATGAGGCGGTTTATTATATTGTTATTTGTGAATAATATTTCATTAGGGGGTGTAAAAATTATTATTTAATTATTTGTCTTTTTACTCCCCTCTTTGATTATTTGAAATAATCATAATCTACCTACCCTTTTATTTGATTGGTTAGATGGGGAGGTAGGTAAATAAAATATATTTATTTAATACCTTCCTCGAACTTTGCAAAGGTTGGTATAATATATTGTTTTAAGGAATATTTTGATTGGTCGGTTTTTATTATAGTTTTGGGTTTGATTTTTGGGTATTTTTATGGTTTCCTGTGCATTCACGGGAGGTTGGCTTCTGGGAGAATTCACATATTTCTTGAGGATTTGGCTTTGGATTAGGGTTGTGATTGAGCTTGCTGATTTTTGGAGGATTATTCATCAATTTATCCTTGCCTTGCTTCGTCTCCAGGTTGGATCTGAATACTTTATCCTTGGTTTTGGCTCTCAGGAAAGATTGTCTGCAAGTGTTTTCCAAAATATTATTTAGGAAAAATATGGATTTGATTTCAATTATTTATTTTGTTTATTGAAGGAAAAATTTCAATGGGAATGCTTAAAGTTGTAATTTGTGAATTTAAACTTAGGTTTGGTTGGAAATGGGTGTTTGGAGATGTAGTTTTTTGGTTCTATTGCCCCTATGATTATTCTATGCTATGGTAATTGTGTTGTGGTGGTTGTATTTCTCTTGTAAACCCTATTTTAGGGTCTCTTAGAATTTGGAGATCCTTTGTTATGGTCTGCTCTTGTATGGATGTCACTGTGGCACATTTTTGTGCATATATTCATCGGTTGTGATCAATTTATTGGATCTATGACCTCGTTAGGTTTGTGTAAACCCTATTCTCAATTTGTGGGGGTCTCTTGTGTGTTCTGGGTTGATTTTAGACCATGTTTATGCCCCTGCCCGAATCTGCCTGAATCTGGGCATGATTGTTTGCTTCATATTCTCATTTTCCTGAAAGTTGCAACCCAGTATAAAAGCACTAAAACAGGCTACAAAAGCACTAATCTGGGATTCAATAGTGCCAAAGTAGTAACAAAAGCACTAAAACAATATCAACATGTTTTTGGTTAGGTTTTTGACTTCTCAGTTGACTTTTCTTGATGGATTTGGTCTCTAGAGGCTTTGTATTGTCATGTTTGATATTTTTGGGTATTGTGCTATCCCTTTTTTATGAATTTGAATCCTATTTGGGCTCCAACAAGTATTTTTGCACTTGTTTGTCAAGGTATAGAATGTTGCTCCAGCAAGATTTATGCATCCCTTGTTGTTGAGGATGAGTATATGCAGCTTCAACGAGCAGTCATGATGGTGCCTCATTGTTGAGGACTATGTGGTATCATTGGATTCATATTTTTGTCCTATTTATGTGTTTATATCATTCTCTAGGCTCTCTTTATTGTTGCATTATGGCATTATGATCTTATGACTTGATTACTTGATGTTTAGCCTTTGTGAAATGATGATGGTTATCTTTTGTGTTGTCAGATTTATGATCCTTGTTATGCATTCTATGTTGAGCTTCATGTTGTTATTATGATGTATCTTGTTATGTTTTACCCTATGGTTATGGTCCATGGTTGGGAGAGTGGGCTCTTGAATGTGAGGACTAGGGTCTTGAGCATTAGGCCTTTAGAAGGGGGTCTAGACTTGATGGAACCACATGAAGAGTTTATGTTGTAATTTCAAGTGATAACAATGATAATAATTGATTAGTGGCTTTGGATAACAAGAAATTCACATAATCAAGATTAAGAATATGATGATTGTATGCCCCAATTGGACAGACCCAAGGAGATGGTTCTGGGATCTTAGATTGGGAAGACCATTGGAACGGTAACCTGATCTCCCTTGTGTGACTCTGAGGTGGAGACGGATGCCACATGAGGTTAGCATGTGATGAAACTCTACCCCACATGTGTCCATTATCCATATGCCTTGATTTATTCATTATGCCTTTGGAGGTTTGGTTGATTTGATTCAGCCTTGTGTTGTGAATGGATGTTGTATACTTATGTTGGAGTCTTGTAATGTCATGTTGTATGTGTAGACACCCAAAATTGTCATGTCTAATTAGATAAATATTTTATTTATTTAATTATCTTTAGCCTAATTCTTCTATTAATTGAATAAATCTTTATTTATTTAATTAATTCATTTATCTTCTTCTAGCCTTATTTCTCATTTAAATAAATACATTTATTTATTTAAATTATCCTTTTCCTAAATTAAATAATATTTTATTTATTTATTTGATCTCACTCCTCCTATTAATTAAATAAATCTTTATTTATTTAATTAATTCATTAACCTTTTCTACCCATGACACATGTCATTCATCTCTTAATTCATACACTACCTACCCCTTTCATTATTTTATTATTTTTTTTACCTACCCTCTATACATAGCCGACCTCCTTTTACACCTCTCAATCTTATCCCTCCATTTCATATAGTGTCTTCTATATAAGGAGATGCCTCCTTCATAATCAAACCCCCCGTTGACTACTTGACTACACTACACTTTTGAACATAGGCGATCCTACTTGCAACCACATTTCCGTTCTTTGTTGAGCTCTTGTGCACACATAAAATCGAAGAGCAAATATATCAAGCAAGATCAATGGAGATAGGAAGAATGGAGATCCAAACCCTATTGGACATGTGATGGTATAATCTTTGTGATTTCATTTGATTTGCATTGTCTTAGGTAATCTTCATATGTTATGGTGGATCTTTGTTGTTGTTAGGCTAGGGTTTTGTGGTTGAATTCATTTAGCTTTTCAAAATCGTTATTATTGTTATCCATTTTCACCATAAACATTTTGGCACGCCCGGTAGGACATGGATTTTTGTTAGATCTATGTTTTTTGCAGATTTTTCTAACCCTATATTGTTGTTTTGTAAAACAATTTGGAGAATAACCTTGTGCCGCTAGGGTTTTGGAAACAAAATCAACATCTTGGAGATATTTGATCATATCTCACAAATGGCTTGGAAATTTTGCACCAATTTTTTTTTTCAAGTTGAAGAAAGTATTAGGAGCTCTTAATACAAAATTCAAAATTTTTGGAGCACATTTTCATTTTCTATGAATTTTTTATGATTTTTCATAAAAAATTAATTTTGAGAGCAAATGAGAGACTTTTTCGGATTTTCTTACATTTTTGGAAATCTCTCATAATTATACATAGGATCTATTCTTTGTGATTTTAATTTTGATGCAAAATATTTCCCTAAAAATTAGATCTTTAAAAATTAGGGTTTTTCCTTATTTTGATCAGATCTCACAAACGGCTTTGTATTTTGGTATAAAAGATTTTTTGCAGATCAAGAAAAGCATTAGAAGGATTTAGAAAAAATTTCAAATTTTTTGGATCACTTGTTCAATTTATATGAATTTTTTATGATTTTTCATAAAAAATTAATTTTGAGAGAAAATTAGCGAATTTTTTGGATTTTCTTACATTTTTGAAAATCTCTCAGAATTATACATAGGATTTGATCTTTGTGATTTTAAATTTGATGCAAAATCATTCCTCAAAAATTAGATCTTTGAAAATTAGGGTTTTGCATTATTTTACTCATATCTCACAAACTACTTAGATTTGTTGCAGAAAGTTTTTTATGCAAGTTTGGAAGACCATTAGGACTCTCCAGTAAAAATTTTAGATTTTTTGGATCGCTTTTGCATTTTATATGAATTTTATATGATTTTTCATAAAAAATTAATTTTTGGAGCAAATTAGCAAATTTTTTGGATTTTCTTACATTTCTTAAAATCTCTTGAAATTTTACAGTTGGTCTTTTTTATGATGAATCAGATCTTTGAATTGGTCAACAAAATGTATTATTGAAGGCCCCTATTTCACAAAGTCTTTTGGATCTATTTTTTACCTGACTTGTGTGCTTGCAGAAAGGGGTGATTATTTCAAACAATCCAAACTACTAATAAATCTTTGTTGCAGGTCCTTGGTAAGGGTTTTTGGATTTTTATTGTGTGCCTTGTTTTCATAGACTAGCAAACACTTCAATTGGTGCACTAAAATTGAATCATTGTCTTTTGTGTCTTGAGCAATAGGCTCTTTTTGTTTAATCTTTAGAGGGCCCATCTTCCCGTGTGGTCATTAGGACTACTAGTGAGAAGAGAATGACCCAAGTGGTAGCGAGGAAAACCCACCTCTTCCGAACCACTATAAACAACTGTATTCATGGTGAAAACTATAGATAACGTGTGCTGATTAGTTCATACCGACACTATGTCTCCCCATAAACCTGTTTGATCAAATTTATTTGATCAGTTGTAGGGCGTAACCCCTACCGGCTGGGAGCCTTCTATATTTACAGAGCTGAAAGTGTTGCATGTATGGCCACACGAGCAGATGCCCTTACTAGCACCTTTTTGTTTTAGAAGCCAAAATCCTTCTAGTTGTTGAGGCAGGAGGTCGGACCTCTGGTAGCAGCCCACACACATACGATTCTTAGTAGAGATACAAAGTTAGCCACAGGGAGTTTTCGTGGGGACTGATGCTTGGCTGACTCGAGAAGTGAGTGCCGAGGGTGGAGCCAGTGAGGTCAAGCATCTAAGTATCTGCTTTGAACAGTGTAGCCTCGGGGGTAAAACCTTATGTGGGATCAACAACTATTGTCTTGGCCAGCCATAAGAATTGTGCTTGACTTATTTTAAACATTCAAAACATTCAAGACCAAACAGCAAAACATTGTGTCTTTTGTGTCTTCAAGTGTATGCAAAACATTTTTACATCAAACAACACACTTTTCTTGGAGTCATTTTGAGTCTAAACACTTGCAAACATTGAGTCCTCATCAACATTGTGTCCTCTTGTCACGAAAAAGAGTCAAACATTCAGATTTGGTCACAACCAACAACTTCACAAATTGGAAAAAATTTACAGTCCAACAAACAAGAGCAATCAGTTTCAGAATTCCTGAGCTTCTTAGGTTGTTTCTCCAGGTTTTCATCTAGCATTCAACTTGTCTTTGGGTCTCACAAAGTCCATCATTGCTTTACATCTTGCATTAAATTTACATTTGTCTAAACTTGAGTCAAAAGGTCACTTGCTTGTCCTCATCATACTTTGTCAACACACTACATACAACAACATTTTGCTAAGTGGTCCCTCATCAAGGTCTATCACCTTTGGGTCTCATTTGGTCTTACTTAGAGTCAAGGTCAACTTACCTCATCAAGAGAAACTATCCTCTCTTTGGAAGTCACACCTACTCTACTACATACATACTTGTTCTTACACTTTGGACATTGCAAGTACACCTTAGATTCATTTACATTCCATCCAACTCTTGGTCTTCCATACTTTTTTTCATTTTCATCTAGTCTCACACATCTCGGTCAATACCTAGTTCATGGTTGAAACTCGTCTTCAAAAATCTAGGAGAGAAACTAAAGAGGCTCAAGAGTCCGCAAACATGAGTTCTTATGAGTATGACAATGATATCTTTTTCAATTCTGATCATACTACATTACCTGACATGGATGCCTATAGAAACATTCCAAATGTTGAGAACATGGACACTACAAACAACAATGATACACACAATGATGATATGGACAACTTTTCAGTACATTCAGCAGATGTGGAAGAATCCATTATGGATCCTCGCTTCAATCAATTGGTTGAGGAAATAATGAGGAGGGATAGACAATACTTCTTACAAAAGATGGCACAAAGTGGAGCCAAAATACCTCATGATTTTGACATGTCTCAAATAATGGAAAATCGACCTTTGCAACAACCTCACTCCAACATGGATCAAAGGAGGCCTAATAGTGGAGGCAATAGAAGACCACATCTTGTGCCTGAATCACCATCATCTTTGTTTCAAAAACTAGAGGTCCCACATACACATGGTCAAGCATATGATACTCACCTTCGCAGACCATTATGGAAGTCTTATGTAGAGAAATATGCTCAATCACATATCAATGCTAAGGATCAACCACCAAAACAATTGGATATTCAAAGGCATGCTCAAAATTTGGACACAAGGAAACCCCGTGTCAAATTTGGGAGCAACACATTAGAACATGACATGCCTATAGAGTATGGTATACATGGACAAAATAGATATTTCATTCCTCAACATGAATATATACCAAGTGGTCCATATATGCAGCATCACTATAGACCTCCTCCATATGAACATGTGTATGATCAATATCATCCATATATGCAACATGCTTCTCCTCCAATTGGTGCCTCAAGCATAGGGTATGGTCCAAGAAGTTGATCTCCACCTAAGAACAATTTGGAGCAACAAATCAGGGATTTACAAAAGAAAATGGAGGACATAAATACACCGAAGCCAACATACACAATGAGAGACATATGTCCTTATCCATTTGACAAGAGCATTCCAATGCCTCCATTTCCTACACACTTTGTGATGCCTAAGTTTGATAAGTACAGAGGCAAAGGAGATCCTAAGGCACACATAAGACAGTTTTTCACAGCTTGCATTGAGATAGCAGCAGAAGAGACATATTTGATGAGATTATTCCCATAGAGCCTAGGCGATCAAGCTATGGAATGGTTCTCCCAACTTCCACCTGGAATTAAGTCATGGGGTGACTTAGCAGAGGCATTTATTCAACATTTCTCCTACAATATAGAGACAGACATATCAGTCACTACTTTGTGCAATACCAAGCAAAAAGAGGGAGAGTCTTTTGCATCATTTTTACAAAGATGGAGGAATCTAGCCAGTAGATGCTCTTGTGAAATTCCACAAAAACAAATGGTAGAAATGTTCACTCAGAATGTTAACAAAGACATTGGTTATGACCTAAGGAAAGCTTGTTTGTCAACCTTCAAGGACGTCATTGAAAAAGGCTTAGCGACAAAAAAGGTCCTAATTGAACAAGGAGTCATTAAGATATTCAAGGAAAACAAAGAGGACTTTAAAGGAAAAGACAAGCCAAGATTTTGGAACAAAAACAAGAACACAGTCAATGATGGTGTTGTTGATGCCAATACAGTGCGACCCAAAATCATTTTTTCGGAATCAAGTTCTACAAACAATCAAGTGAATACTCAAACAACTTCCAAATCACGAAGGAAGTACACTCTATTGGGAGAACCACTTGAGTCAGTTTTCAAAAAGCTAGTGGCAAACAAGGTAATCACTATTCCAGATTTTCCTCCATATGAACCAAAGGTTAAACCAAATTGGTGGAATGATGATGAATATTGTGAATTTCATAAGAGCAAGGGTCATAAGACAGGAAATTGCCATCGACTGAAGAACATCATACAAGATCTCATTGATAGGGGTGACATTGAGATTGAAGGGCACTCATCCAATCAAGAACATGAGATGTTTAAGGAACCATTCCCAAAACATGACAAAGGAAAAGCTAAAGTCATAGATGATCAAACCAACTATACCAGAGCATCCTATAACTATGATTCAACTATCAATCACATCTTGATGGACAATTATGTCTCTACCATTATCATCAAGGACAAAACACTTGAGAATTCTACCCAAAGACCCAAGATTGTCCTAAAAGGCATTGGATCTTCTTCCGAACCTACCTCTGAATGTAATGTCACAACTCGTCGAGGTAAATTCACTTTGCAAGGTGCTCCAGCTAAAAACACCGCTTCCTCATCAACCAAGCCTGAGTATGATCTTGTAGAATAGTTAGGGAAGACACCCGCACTCATCTCCATCCTTGAGCTCTTACGCATATCCCCCGCACATAAAGCCATTCTTGACAAAACTTTGAGAGACACTTCTATCCCTACTGATCTGAACGTGGACCAGTTTCAAGCCATGGTGGGATACCTTTCCATTCCACACTCCCTTACATTCACAGAAGCCGACGACGCCTCCGTGAGTCAACCACATAATGCACCTTTACACATCGAAGCCTTCCTACACAAACATCGAATAAAACGAGTCCTGATGGATGGAGGAGAAGGTCTAAACATTTGTACATTGAGCACTATTAAACAATTGGGATATTCAGACAAAGTTGTGAATGCTACAAACAAAATTACCATCAAATCATATGATGATGAGGAACGTTCATCCAAAGGCATAGTCACCTTACCTCTTAGGGTTGGGCTAGTTACAAAAGATGTGGTTTGTCAAGTCCTAGACCTCGATCTCACATGCAACATATTGCTAGGATGTCCATGGATTCATGAGATGAGCGCAGTACCATCTACATATCATCGATGTATCAAGTTTCCACACATTGGAGTTGAAGTGACCGTCAAAGCTGACCCAAATCCATTCATATATTGCAACAATCTACAGTCAAAATCAGAAATAACAATCCCAGTTAATCGAGAAGCTATTCCTTCATCAGCATATGTGCATCCAGAATCATTGAAAGCTTCTACATCAAAACAAACAGAGCTCAAAGAAAAATTCAAGGTTAAAGACTTGGGATGTGGTGAGTATATCTTTCATGTTGATCAACTCCCACTATATCCTAAGGTATTCAGTCAACAGAAACAATCTATAAACAATTTGCAAGGAATTGGGTGTGAACCACCTAGTGTTGTGGCTACTAAGTCTGAATGCAAATCTCCTCTAGTGGTGCAAGCAACTCTTGATATCAATAGTCCTAAGAGTGGTTCCAACAAAGAATCTATTGAGCATATCGCTAGCCCTCTTGAGAACTCACATAGCCTTAACATTTCATCCATTCATTCCATTTCCACTCCACTTCCAGACTTGGATCAACAAGAATTACAAAAGCCCTTACTAATTAGGGATCAAGAATCAAGCTTTGAAAAGAAACATATAAAAGTCAAAAATAAAGAGAAGTCCTTCAGTCCAAATCAAAATCAAAAGCTATTGGACTCTACAAAAATCAAAGTCAAGGATAAAAATCCTATGAAGCAAAAAGAGCAAGAGTTGATCTTCCCTAATACCAAAATAACTGGGGGCAAAAGTTCTAAAATTTCAAGTCAAAAAGCATACTTGTTGATCCTAAGTCTCCATTATATCATCCTACTTTCACTTCTTTTCACAATCACAAGCCTTCATAACTCATCCACTTGTTCCACACATCCTTTCCCTTTCGGTGATACATCATGGACCTTTAATGGAGCTTCCTTGAAGGACTTTGTTACCAAGGATGCCCAAACTTCTTTAGGTGACACGCATATGGGCCTATGTAGTCCACACACTAGTAATTCCACCTTAGTTCCTTCATCAAGGAAGACAGTCACTCGAGCTATACATAATTCAGTCAAGGAACAACACAGCTACAATCATAAAGTCAAGCCTCGCACATTTGAGGTAGGTGATTTGGTTCTCAGAGAAAACCCCAAAAATCAGCAAGACAAAGAGAAGAAGGGCAAGTTCGAACCAAATTGGCTTGGTCCTTACATCATTACAACATCATATGGATCTGGGGCATATCAACTCTCAACTACAGAAGGTGAACCTTTGGAGGATCCTATCAACAACATGCATCTTCGCAAGTTTTACACATAGCTCTTCAGAGTATCCTAATTCAAAAAATACAAAAAAATTCAAAAATTTCAAAAATACAAAAAAAATTATAAAACAAAAAATCGTTACTTGGTGAAAACCTGGCAAACAGGCGCCTTGTGACACAAAAAAAAAAATTGAAAAATCGAAAAAAGTAAAGAGAAATAATTTTGTCCAACGGTGAAAACCACTTCGGTGGTGCCCTGGGCAAGTACCATGGTGAAAACTGGGTCACTAGCGCCATGCGTAGAGACATTGCTCCTCCCTCCTTCAGGATTCACTTTCATCCTTTCACTTTGCACACACTCACAACCTATTCGTTCATAATAAACTTACCCATTCCCATCATGGCTTGTTATTGATCTACCCAAGATTGGTTAGCCATTCATAATAAACCTCCCTTTTCAGCTCCCTTTCCATCCATAATAAATCAGATCCTATCTGTGGCTAAGGCAAATCCTACATCTAGTGATGGGTGTGGAACTGAGAACATCACATGTTTTGAGGAGTACAGTTTCTTCCAGCTTCCTTCAGTCTATCCGCGCACAATCCGCAATAAAGCAACATTTGCATCACAGATCCGCAATAAAGTTTCATCTTCTCCGCAATAAAGTATCAGTTTCATGGATTCAGTCAGTTTCAGATGAGACAGCAGCAACAATGGGCTTCAAAAAATCAAATCTTTCAATAGACTTAGACAGCATATGGTTCAGTGCTATCTATCCTTTCTGTGAAAGTAAACATTGTGACCACAATCAAATACAACTTATACAAGTGACAAGAGACACTAAACTGGAGGACTATAGTGGATGTTGGTGTCGAGTCTTGATTTTCTTTTGATTTTTTCTTTCTGGTGACATGTCTTTTAGCTTTTTTAGGATGTCTATGACTAGAGATTCTATCTCCAGGATGCCTTTGACTAGAAAGGCGAGGATGGGGTATCGTCACCTATTTGTATTTGTTGTCTATGGATTGTCTCTTAGTAATGCTATGACTTGTCCAAGGATATGAGGACACTGTGAGTCTAGTATGAACCGGGGCATTCTTTGTTTGTGACTGTCTTATCTCCATGCAAATAGGTACAATGACTTTCTAGGTTAAACATATGCCTCGATTGTCATAACCTACTTGCCATAATAAAGCTCAATGATGATAACGCACAAGAAGCTCTTTCACTTTCATATCTTCTATCTTCCATCCCCCTTTCTTGATTGACTTCCATAGTCCTTCTTGAGTCCGTGTAGCCCACTATCACACGACTGAGTATAATGACACGCCAAAATATTTGCATTTCATGTAGTTGCATCTGCATTACCACATATAAGCATTTCATACATACATATAGATATCACAATTGCATCGCATCTTGCACACAACACATGTTAGCATATTTTACATTCTCATCATGTATATAGTCATTTGCATTATCATATTCATTTGCATTTCATGCATTCACATTTGCATCATGCATAAAATATTAAAAACATAAAAGAACAAAAATATTGCATTTCATTATATACATATTTGCATCCATATCATAAGCATCACATAGAAACATACATCACATAGGTACGCATGCATATAGTTGCCGCAAAGATGAATCATCTCATATATATATATATATATATATATATATATATATATATATATATATATATATATATATATATATATATATATATATATATATATATATATATATATAAAGTGTCATGATACAATGATGTCAAAATCATATGGCTACAATCACCCGCAGGTGTCTACATCATCATACAAAAATGGTACAATACTGATACATAGGGAGCCCTCTACGGCTATGATGAATTCCCTCCCTCAGAGCCGGCTGGTCTCGACGGAGTCTGAGCCCTAGAAGGACCCGCCCCAAGATCATCTCTCCTGGCCCCTGTGTCCTCTACAGCCACCCCTCATGTCGCCCTATCCGGATAGAGGAACCCACTGATAACTCCTGCCAACACTATTGGTAGTGCTAATCCTGTCCATGTCATGGTATCCCATGCCACATGTCCCACCCTCATCTCCAGGCTTGGATCCTAAAACACTCCTCTCAGGGCCTCCCTATCTCCCTCTCGATCATAAGGAATCAGCTCCCCATCGATCGGTACCCATAGAATCCTGTAAACATCCTCTAAGGTGACTATCATCTCACCCATCGACAAATGAAACATACATGTGTCTGAGTGCCATCTCTCAGCCAGCACAGTCAGCAATCCCATGTTCACCCGAAACTCAGGCACATACAAAATATGTCTCAATCCCATAGCCTCAATCGTAGCTCGGTCCTCAGCTATCAACTCAGGTCGCAACCTCTGAGTCGATGGGAATCTCTCTCGTGACTCCAGCATAGGCAAATACTCCTACAGTCACACAAATCAATCATCTCAGTCCTAGTGACACTCACAGTTCATCACAAAGTGTTGCTTCTATCCTAGTGGTACTCCCTGTTCATCACAAAGTACTACGTGTTTGGCACTCCCTGTTCATCACAAAGTGCTGCTCACATTTGCACTCACTGTTCATCACAAAGTGCTACTCATATTTTAGTACTCCTTGTTCATCACAAAGTACTATATCTTGGTACTCACTGTTCATCACAAAGTGCCTTGATCTATCTTATCCTAGGGCCTATGCTTGAGTGAATCCTCTTGAGTAGTTTCCCAATTGGCAACGTATGTTCTATCACAGAATTGTCAATCCTAGCCCTATTTGCTATCCTAGTTTTCCCTAGAGGACCTACTTGAGTGTATCCTCTCAGCAGCTTATCCAATTGATAGCGTATGTTCATCACAGAACTGTCGATTTGACCAAGAAGACACAAATTCACATTTTTGGACACAAACGCGCTTTCCTGACATAAACGCGCATTTATTACATTACCTAGCATGCATTAATTACAACAATAAATGCATCAAAGTACAAGGAGTTTTTGTGGTACTTACTGGCTCTCCTGCCTCTACTAGCCTCTGAAATTGGCGAACACGATCGAATTTGTGAGCCATTGCCATCGCTGCTGACTGCTGCTACTCTATCTCGCTCTGCACTCTGATCTCTTGGATGTGTGGATGACAATGAGGATGTTTTCCCCTCATGGTCTATCTTATAGACTACCCTAGCCCTAGTCTCCTGTGTCAATCTTCATTATCCCGTGACTCTGTCACTCTATCTGGTCAGTCCATTCTAGCCTTTCTTTCTTATCGAGAGATTTTCTGTGGTCTTTTCACGCATTTTCATCCAATCTCTCGAGGGGGCATATCATTCCCATCTTGGGGCAACTTTGTATCAGTTCATATTATCTTCTTTGAAACAACACGACAAGCCGCATTGTCTCAAAGAGGGGCAAAATGTAGACACCCAAAATTGTCATGTCTAATTAAATAAATATTTTATTTATTTAATTATCTTTAGCCTAATTCTTCTATTAATTGAATAAATCTTTATTTATTTAATTAATTCATTTATCTTCTTCTAGCCTTATTTCTCATTTAAATAAATACATTTATTTATTTAAATTATCCTTTTCCTAAATTAAATAATATTTTATTTATTTAATTGATCTCACTCCTTCTATTAATTAAATAAATCTTTATTTATTTAATTAATTCATTAACCTTTTCTACCCATGACACATGTCATCCATCTCTTAATTCATACACTACCTACCCCTTTCATTATTTTATTATTTCTTTTACCTACCCTCTAATCATAGTCGGCCTCCTTTTACACCTCTCAATCTTATCCCTCCATTTCATATAGTGTCTTCTATATAAGGAGATGCTTCCTTCATTATCAAACCCCCCATTGACTACTTGACTACACTACGCTTTTGAACATAGGTGATCCTACTTGCAACCACATTTCCATTCTTTGTTGAGCTCTTGTGCACACATAAAATCTGAGAGCAAATATATCAAGCAAGATCAATGGAGATCCAAACCCTATTGGACATGTGATGGTATAATCTTTGTGATTTCATTTGATTTGCATTGTCTTAGGTAATCTTCATATGTTATGGTGGATATTTGTTGTTGTTAGGCTAGTGTTTTGTGGTTGAATTCATTTAGCCTTTCAATATCATTATTATTGTTATCCATTTTCACCATAAATAGTATCCTTTGGTTGTTAGGTGTCAGCTTAGGTCTTGAGTGTGAGTTGGAACCTTATGTCACATCCTAGCATGAGAGATGCTTCCTACTTGGTTCCACATGGTCAGGTGGTTTGATGCCTTCTTCCATTGGGATATTCTTCTTCTTGGATGTTAGCGTGTGTGGATTGGAATCTTGGATTCTCATCATGTGATTTGATTTCTTGGAGCATATTCTATGTAACTAGAATGATATCGAGTGGAATGAAGAATGCAAATGTTAAGAAGACTATGCATTCAGAATATTAAAAACACGTACAATAGGACTTGTAGTAGATTGAATTCATAATGAGATGTATTGAGTGAGATTGTTGGAATCGGATATTCTATTGTATATGTTATTTTGACTAGAGAAGAATGAAATGATTGAGAGATATAAATGCAATGTCTTGTGTATATCTTGTGGATGGTAGTGAATATGTTAGTAATCGAGTATGCCTTGATTGAAAAGATGTAATCTTCAATGTTAGTTATCTTGAGATATGGAAAATAAATGAGTAGTTGTAGATTGTATGGATTGTATGACTCTTCAATATGTGATAGATCTATTGAGCTTATTTCTAGGTAATAGTGTCAATGTTGTTTACAATGACTTGTAAATGTGGAATAAAAATATGTGCTTACGTAACTTATATTATTAATAATTAGGATGGGATGTAGCAAAAGAGACTATGTGTTGTTCCATGTGCTCTTGTATATCTGGACTATGTTCTTGCAATAAGATGATGTATTAATATAAGGATTGTGTTGTAGAAATGTTCATTGTGTTGGGAATGAGATCTTATAATGAATTAAGAGATTGAAATATTAGATTGTGTTTATTCTTGTGGGTAACATATGACCCTTGCATTTATTTAGCAGCATGGAGTCCTATTGGAAATAGATAAGAGCTTGCTATTATAATCTTGCATATGAATATGAAAAGTAAGCTTCATGAGTTGCGTAATGGTTGTGCTTAAGGAAATAATCTAGTTCCATATGTAGGAGAAGGTTAAATGCATTTAGATTTATGAAGTGTTAAGTGATTGATGAATAAATATGGGTATTAGGAACATTTGGTTGGTATTTTAAATGAACTTAAAGAGTATGGAATGTGACAGAGATATGCTTGTGTTAAAAAATTATCATAGTTGTATAGGAAGTAAATGAATTGTTGGATAATAGTATATGATGTTCTAGATGGATATGAGATGTGATTGTATTGTGTCAAGTGGTGATGATGAGATACCCTAGGTAATGGACATGCATTGTATGACTTTATGATGGAGGTATGTTAATGGATTAGAGGTTATACTGCTTGTGTACTATGGTTCTATAGATATGTTCGTGTTGGTTTGTGCATTCATCTAAGTTATTTAAGATGTATTGATGTGCTTTAGTTGTAAAGATGCATTATTTGTAACTATAATTATGAAGTAATGAAGGCTAACATAAAAAGAAAAAAAAATCTCCCTTTGTTAGTAGATTTTGGTTTATTTCTCTAGGGTATTTTGGTGGGCATTACAGTTGTTGAAGGTAATTCTGATTGAATTGATTTAAATCGAGACTTTGTAGCACATTTTTTGTTGGTGTTGGTGGCACACTACCACATCCTCATTGCATTGGTACGAAAATTGGTTCGAAATTAGGTTTGGGTCCTAATTGAACCATGCCATATTCTAGTTGTATGTTTGTTGGTGGACCAATGTTTGGATTAAAATTTTGTTGCATAGTGTTTCCTTGTTGTTGCATTGGATTAACTTGCGATTATGTTGGATCAATACCTGGTTGTAAGCTATCCATGGGTTGATATGTCAAATATTGATGTCTGCTTGATGTTTGGGATCTCATTTCAACCATTGCACTATGTTATGCTCTAATTTTTTTTGAAGTTTAAGGATGAAATGAAATGCAACTAGAGAAGATGAATACGACTCTAAAAGATGAGGGACCAATGCAACTAAAATATGCAACCTATGCTTTTGATGTTTTTGGAAAATGCAATTTAGAGATGACCAATGCAATCTATGTTTTTGGGGATTTTCAAGATTTATGATGACCTTGGAAAATGAAAACCTAAGGATATAACCCTCAGAGACCAAAATGAAGCTAAGAACTTAAAAGGGCCAAATGGACAAAGGACAAATTCATACCCATCACTAGACTTATGAGCTAGGGTTTGACTTGATAATGGTGATGAAAAGAAAGTTTTAACAAGGTCCATGCTTCTTAATGATCACCTAAGACTTTATCTACATTTGATATTTTTAAATCCCCTAAACTTGGTTTTGAGACTCTAAATGAGTGTTATGCACTATTGGAATGCAATGAAGGAATTTGAATTTTGGACTAAGAGAAGGACCTAGACTTGGGATAATGCAATAATAAAATATTTTTGAGATTTGGACTATGTAATGTCCTAGGTATAAGACAATGTAATGATTAAAGGTTATGATTATGCAAGACTTATCCTAATGAGACCTAGGTTTTAAAGTGCAAGGTTGAAATGAGATTCCAAACTTTTGATATTTTGACCTCCCATGTGGATTTAAATTTGAACGTTTTTAAGACAATTTTCATACCACTTGGAGACTAGTTTTGAAACCAATGTGAGACTAAATTTTGAGACCAATGTGAGATCAAATTTTGAGATCAATTTTGGGATAATTTTGAGGCCAATGTGAGACAAGTTTTAAGACCAATGTGAGATAATTTTGGAGACCAAAGTGAGATCAAATTTTGAGATAGTTTTGACAACTTTGAAACCAATTTTGAGACCAAGCTTTGAGACAACTTTGAGACAAATTTTGGGACCAAGTTGAGATTATGTTGAGACAAATTTAAGACCAACTTTGAGACAATTTTTGGGATGAAAATGAGATTGTTTTGTGACAATGGTGTTTGAAACCAAATTGAGATAACTTTGAGACAAATTTAAGACCAATTTTTGAGACAAGTTTTGAAACAAGTTTGAGACAAGTTTGAGACCAAATTGTTTTGACAATTGTTTGACAGTTTTGGGATCGATTTGTTTTTATTGAATTGTGTTTTTGGATTGAAAGTTTTGTTTTGTAAATCACATGACACTTCAAGTAGAATGACTGTTTAATAGTAAAAAATCAGAGTGACATGTGAAGGGCCTAGATTAGCCCATTTTTACACCATTGATTTTGACCATTTGAAAACATACAACCTAGGCTCGTAAAAGACTGATATTTGTTGAGGTCCTTATGATAGAATACCACAAACACTATAGAAAAATAGAGATTAGGTGGCACTCACTCCCCCAACATGCCTTCTCTCATATCCCAAATGTTTGAAAAACTTATAAACCAAAGAGTTCTCTGTCTCACAATGTAGGGTATCTTTGAGGTATGACTCACACTCCCTGAGCCAACAAATATGGGATTTTGGTAGCTAAAACAATTTGATTCTTAGTGGGGGAACTTTAGGGGTCTGACGTCTACCCATACAGTACTGAATCACTTAAGAGCCTATCCCAACCCTATAAATAGGGATTGATATCCTTAGATGAATGTGGGTACTATGGAATTGTCGATGTAGATGCACATCACCAAGTAGCTTCGGCCATTTGTATAATGAACCAAAGGAAAGTATCGCTTAGAGTCATCCCTTGGGGTGAACACTTTCTCTCCTGAGGTAGGCCATTTTCTAAAACAAACTTTGGGCATCATTGACACTTTTCTCTTACACCCAACAAAGGGGAGAGGATACTCAGTGCAATTATAGGTCCACCCTACATAGTGTAAGCACACTGTAAGACATGGTAAACACACATTTATTCATTCATATTTAAGAAAATAAGTGTGTTCTAACTATGAAAGTAGACACAATTGTTTAGAAAGCAAATGTCTTTGTCAAGCATCTTGTAACAACTCATTAGTAGTTTTTAGATTGAGTCTTCACCCCATGATCGTCATAATACCAAAGAGATTATCAATAACATCAAAACCATTCTATGCCATCAAAATAAAAAACTTGGAAATTGAAATGAATGATCAAAATAGAAACCACTTTTCACCAAACAACTATGCAACTTAAGGGATCAACTACGCAAAAATGGAGCTCTCAACTATGTAGAAACAAAACTTAGTTGCATAGAAACATGCCTCAACTACATAGAAACAAGCCTCAATTACACATAAACAAACCTCAACTATGCAACAAAAAGGAAAACTTGCTCAAATTATGGAAATGATTGCATAAAACCCTAATTTTGATATGCAGATATTGCAATTGACCAAAATTGAAAAGATCTAAGTAAAAATTGACCAATTTTTACCCTTATTTAAGCTAGATGTCAATTATGTAATTCCTTTTAACCAACATGCAAAATGAAATGGGAAAATGCAACCAACTTGAAACCCTAATTAAGCTAGGTGAAATTCATTTTACCCACTTTGCAACTTGAAATGTGAAATTTATCTTCAATTAAAACCCTAATTAGAGTATGTAAGATTCATTCTAAACCCTTTGCAAATTGAAATGTGAGTTTGAACTCAATTGAAACCCTAATTAGACTATATGGGATTCATTTTAATCCTTTACAAATTGAAATGAAAAGTAGTTGTTCATTTAACCCCTAATTAGGTTATATGAGATTCATTTTACCTAATTAAACAACTGAAATATGCAATTTATGGTTCATTCAACCCCTAATTAGACTATGTGCAAGTTATAGGGTTTATTTTTAACCAATTTAATTAATAAATCTGAAAACATTAAATAAAAAAACCTGCATGAAACATATCAGATCATCCAACAACCGTGCATGCAAACAAGAATTAGAAATTTGGCCAAGATTAACAACTACGCAACTTTAAGGCTCAACCATGCAGCTTTAAGGCTCAACTACACAACATTTAAGGCTCAAATGCACAACTTTAAGGCTCAACTACACAACTTAAAGGCTCAACTACGCAACTTAAATGCTCAATTGCACAACTCTGCGTCTTGGATGCATAGAAGGTAGAAATCCATTATTTTACACCTGCATGCAAACATAAACTCACAAAAACATCATATCTTGACACAACTCATGTCAAGTTCACCAAAAATATCGACTAGGAAATTGGTTAGAAATGAGCATGAAATCAAAAGCCAACCACAAAGATAAATAACATGCACAATAACCTAATCAAACCAACAAAGACGTCAAAATGAAATGCAAATAACAACGTGAATTCAAATTAATTTCACCATAATACATTCCTTTGATGTGGCTTCGTTGTTATTTCTTTCTCCTCTAATGATTTATAGCTCTCAATTAGGTGAGTGCAAACATGTGATAAGCAAGTGTGATTAAACAACATGATCGCGAGGATATTAAAAATTGTGGCTGCAAGGATGAGCAAAATGAGCTCAATTTATAGCATTTGAGGACCAAATGCACAGATGAGATCAAATTTGATTAATGGATGAGATTGAGGGAGAGGTTGAGTTAAGTGGAATGAAAATGGCAATGTGCCATTTGCAAGTGGAGAGAAAAAGAAAATATGTCATTTCCAAGTGGAGAGAAAAATAGAAGGTAAGTGGAGTTAAGTGACTCAAATTAGGGAAAGTGGAAGAGATAAGGGGAGTTAGAAGTGAAGGTAGGAAATTAATAAATACTAATTTATTAATTCATTCAAAATTAGTAATTAGACCATTTTAAATATTCATTTAATTGTGAAAAAGGGAATTAGGATAAATAAATAATAATTTATTTATCTTAAGGGATGTGTTAGCATGAAAGAGGTTTAATTAATTAAATAATTAATTAATCCTAGAAGGGAAATTAGGTCAAACTAACACCAAGAGTCAGATATTAGGTCAAATTAACGTCATGAAACTGAAAATGGGACTGAATTGATACCAAAGGACATGAAATTGGGACAAAATGATGTCACATAGGACAAATTGATGCTATTAAGACAGGTTTTGGGATGAATTGATATCGTAGGACCAAAATGGGGACAAATTGATATCATAAGACATGAATTGGGACAAATTGATATCAACAGACATGAAATTGAGTAATCAACAAAAATGCTTAATCAAGACATTAAAAAGGTTGATTTAGGTCAAAATGATAAGAAATGGACAAGAAATGATTAAATTGAAGGATAGAAGAATGACACAACATCGACAAATAGTAAAGACCAAACACACAATGAGAAGACATCTTAAAAATAGGAGACACAAGCTTTGACCATTTTTTAGTGTCTATAGGAAAAACTAATAAATTAATTAAATAATTAAAATTATTTAATTAATATGGAAGAAATGAATAATTAGTGAAATAAGTTAAAAATATTTAATTAAAATGAAAATGGAGAAAAATTCAAATTTGAATGATGAATGAAGAAATGGTGCTATCTTAATAAATAATAATAATTAAGAAAAATGATGAGGAGATGCATTAATCATTTTATAGGTGTCCACAAAAGCAATCATATCTTTGTTTTCAATTGTGGAGGTAGAAATACCAAAATAGGGGTTTGATAAACACAAGCCCCTCTAACATCTAACCAAAAAAAAATTTCCTTTTTCTTCCGTGTTTAGGTTTCATTTTGAAGAGAGAAGTATACTTTGGTGACATTATTCTACATTTTTTCTTTTTTATTTAGTTTTTCATTCAAGTATTTAAATGGTTAGTTATCATTGTCATTTTCATTTTTTAGATATCCTCTTTATGCTTTGAGCTCTCTTTTTATTTCTTCTTCATATAAGAACTTGTTCTATATCATACAACACATTTTTTTTCACATCAAGGTCAGATGGTAATGCAATGTGATGTTTGTTTATGTGACACACTAGCATCCATGGCAAAAACCTCTAAAATGTTTCCACATATTCTCTAAAATTAGATCTTTCTAATTTTGTTAGTATCACATTGCAATTCATCTTTAGTTATGAGTCATTCTCATCAATTTGGTACAACAAAGTATTTAATATTGTAAACTTGTAATTTGTTGTTTAGTTGTAAATTTTATTTCTAATTATAAAAAAAGACAATTATAAAAAGGACAATTATAAAAAAGGACAATTAAACTTTTTACGAACAAAATATTCATCCGAGTGTAGAGTATAGATTAATATTTTGGGTTTATACTATCATTCATTTTTTTAATTTTATTTTTTAGTCCATTCTTGTTGCATGCTATCGAGGGGTAACTATAAGGCATCATTGAGGGGTAATTGTAAGATTTTCATAGCAACTAATAAGATACTACTTACAACTATTGTGGAACATACTTCAACCTAGAATTAATGATCATAAGCTAATCATTTGTAACCATATTCATCAAAGGAACAAATAGTGACTTGATATGGCCCCTCCAATTAGTTGCATGCCATATAATGCAAGAAAATGGGAGAAACAAAAATATCTGTAAAAGGATGTGATAATGATAAACCCAAAATGTGAGACAAGTCAAAGATATCATCATAATATAAGACTATACTCTATTTAATAAGATGTGGTTCAAATAACTTGTAGAATAAAATGAAGAAATATGTCCCCATATAGGGTCATAAATGAGAGTACCAATAAATGCTAGACAATGATTTTTTAAGTACAAATAAATGTGAGATATTCATATGATAAACATTAGGGAAAAGTATAATCATCATAAGCACATCATCATAAGACATGTATCCTAATATATCAACATGGTTAGCAGGACACGAGTAAGTAGGATTAGTAGGAAATATAAGCTTGGTAATCATCAAATATCTTGTAATTGAGGGAGAGGAGCCAGAACATGCTCACCCTAACTTCACACTTCTCAAAATCATATGTGGACATTTAAAAAATAAATCAATTTTACATAGCAGCTTACTTGTCAAGTCTGCTACTTAAAAACAAAATTTCAAGTACACATGGTCAAATATGATGCCACATCAGCATGCATTTTTGTGAAGGTGTCCAAAATGGTCCCAAATTGTCAGAAGACCTAAAGGTGTGCACTAAGTCATGTTTACTTGTGTGCTGATGTGGCATCACATCATTGGGCTTTTTTTTAAATTTTAGAGGTACTTTTTTGGGGATAAGCATTGACATGACATTTTTAGGGCACCACTATTGGTCTAAAAGTGTCCATGTACTATAACATCTATTGGTACCCCTATCACCTATTGGTCCCTCTCCCCTATATGGTTATGAAGAAAAGTATGCTTTCCCTCATGGGGGTGTATGAGCAATGATATGACCAAATATGTATCCAAATATTATATTAAATGTAATGACAAATCTATATGAAAAAGTGTGTTGTTGAGAATAAATGCTAGCATAAAACTCCCCTTTGTATCTTAGATGTATTATTGTATCATCAAAATGTAGGCCATGCATAACAATATTGTATGTGTACACTATGTTTAAAAAAGTGACTATTATAATAAATGCAAGTATATAAAGTATCTATCATTACTACTATATGCCATGTCTATAACATGTAGATCATCCTAAAAGGGTAATTTCTTGTGTCATATATGATTAGTTGTTAAGTCAAAAGGATTTAGCTTAATAATGATTGAAACTAAAATATCCTTTACAATATAAAAATAGATTTAGAACTCCCCTTGTATCTGAGATGTATTATTGTACCATCAAAGGTAGGCCACATGTAACAATATGACATGTGTACCTTTGTTTGAAAAAGTGACAAGTATAATAAATGCAAGTATAAAAACTCTCTCGGTCTACCATTTGTCATGTTTGTAAAGTACAAAACAAATATCTCCCATTCTACCATATGTCATTTCTATAATGTAGATAATCTTAAGAGGGTAATTTCTTGTAACATAGCATAAGTTTAAGTCATTGTCGATTGTATGATCTTTGTTTAGTTTGCTTAGTTGTATGGATTGAATTGCATTTTTATTCTCTTTAACTACCTATTGGTAGCTTCTATTATTTGTAAATTTTCTTTGTTCAATATTTAAAAAATAATGTAGATCATCCTAAGAGGGTAATTTCTTGTGACATACATGATTAGTTGTTAAGTAAAAAAGAGTAAGCTTAATAAGGAACAAAACTAAAATATCCTTTTTGACATAAAAATAGATTTAGAGCAATAAAAGTACAACCATATATGAGAAATATCTATTTAAATGAATTGCCACCGACTAAGATGATTTCTACATTTCTTTACTCTACTTATAAAATCAAATTAGACAACTTATTTATTTTATTAACAGTCTAAAATAATTTGTATATTACTCGTTCACAAATATAATCCTAACTAATTAGAAAAATATATATTTATTTATTTCAAAATGTATTTATTTTGCATAATCCAAAATAACTTGTATATTATTACTCGTTCACAATTTTTTCTTTTTTGATAAATTACAAATGAAGTTGTGAAGATGGAGCTCACAAGGGATCTCCTCCCCATTCAACACATTCAACTAAGAAGCCACATTAGCCATGACAACACAAATGTCACTTTAGAAGTTTCGAACATCCCATTACCATTATTACTTGTTCACAACTATTAATTAGAAAAAAAAATATGTATTTCACATCTAAAATAATTTGTATATTATTACTTGTTCACAATTATTACCCTTAAAAACATATTTATTTGTTTTCAATAGTAAGGTGAAATATTCAACTCAATTTATAAAATCCTTGTGCAAATGAGCTCTCTATGGAAAGTTTTTTAATTGAAAAGAAAAAGTAAGATATTCAACTAAATTTATAAAATGCTTCTCCAACTGAACTCTCTATAGAAACCTTTTTTATTTCACATAATCTAAAATAATTTGTATATTATTACTTGTTCACAGTCATTAGATTGAAGAAATTTTTTTATTTATTTCACATAATCTAAAATAGTTATGTATATAATTATTACCTTTAAATAAACACATTTATTTGTTTTCAATAGTGAGATATTAAACAAATTTTATAAAATGCTTGTACAATTGAACTCTCTATCAAAAGTTTTTTATTTCCTATAATCTAAAATAAATAATTTGTATATTATTACTTGTTCACAATTATTACTCTTAAAAAAATATTTTTTTATTTTTGATGGAAGTCCAGTGCACACCACCTAGCGAGATGACACGACTAACTGAGTCCAAAACGGTCGTGTTATTGACTTTTTCAAAAATTTCTAAAAAATCAAAACCGCAACTAATTCCGCTGATCACGATCAACAATATCTAATTTTTGACTAACCTTCGTATTATTGACTTTTCGCGACTTTTTGAAACCATTTTAACCTAAGGAAAGCCTTCAATTAAATTTAAAAAATTCTTGTACAAATAAGCTCTCTATGAAAAGTTTTTAAAATTGAAAATAAAGGTGTGTATGATAAAGTGGACTTTGTTGGTCTTGTATGGCGTGCTGTGCATATCCAGTATTAAGGTCATAACATAAAGGCACTTTTTAAACCTGTCTAAATAGCCAAGTTTGGCCTATTGATAAACCAAAGTGTAAAGAGGACATTTTACAACTAGGAAACAAAAAAAGCATAGCAATAAAATTAAATTATATAAAAAATGATATATTAGGATAGCGCCAAAGACTTTGTCTAGCATAACGTATGGGTTCCTGTTCCCCCCGGACCCTGATTTTGAGGCGTATTAGGTTGGTTTAACTCATTATTTTATTTTATAGAATATTAAAACAAGGCAGAAGCGACAAAAGCTCTTCACATTTCTAATCCCCCCCTTACTGACAACTTAACCAGAGTTCAGTTACCGTTACTGACCGAGTTAACCGCGATGGTCAGACCGCTTTGAGTAATTCTAACAAGTAATAAGAGACTTTCATCTTCTGACCGCCCGCCGTTAACCAAACCGACTGCAATCATAGCCCTTTATATTCTATTTTTATAGTTCACGTGGACGCCGGAGATCTGCTAAGCGCAAAAAAAATGATTATGTGTAATAATTATTGGTCAGAAAATTTGTCTAGTCGTAACACGTAACATGGAAAAACTTGCCCTAATCTTGACCAACTTTCTGCCCTTCTGCGGCCGAACAACCCGGGAACCTATTTCGCTTAACCAGAGTTTAATTGAAAATGAAAGAATTTAAATAAATAAATAAATTATTTGAGGAGTGACGTGAGATTGAAAGGCTTGATTCGAGACGTGTGGTTGGTGGTTATGTGCCCTAACCCTGGTTGGGCAGGGGTGGGTTAGTTTGTGCACTGTGCACATTGCTTTTTCTCGTTTTCTATTTTTTTAGTTGAATTTGATTGTTGTTATTTTATTCTGGATTTAATCTGTTTTGACTTGAAGTGAAGTGCACCTGAGGTTAATTATATGTAGCAGGGTTGAGCGAGAACGCGGAGCCGCCTGCCTGCCTGACTGATACTTTGTTTCCTTAGTTCGTCTTCTTCTTTGTCTTTTTTCTCGGGCTCGTTTCGACTTTGTTATTTGTCCGGGTGTGCAGTGGGCTGGAGTGAAATGGGTGGGTCTTTTGGATTTTTGAGTTTTTGTTTGGGTTTTTCTGTAGATGAGAGGAACTGTTGAATCGAATCAGCAATCTGGTGTGATTGTTTGTTTTTTAATTTTTTTGTTTTTGTTTTGGGTTTGGGTAGGAGTAGTTCGTTAGTGTTCAGGTGGATGCTGTGGATTTCGTGGGTCTGGTAGCACGAATTTAGAGTAGAAATGCTTTTGGTTGGGTGTTAAGGGAGTCAAAGTCTGTGAGTGGAATTAAAACGTGCAGAGGAGTAGAAGATTGGAGTGTAACAGTGGCGGGGGCTTAATTGTTGGTTTTGGTGTTGGTGTTTTTCCCGTGATGTTGAATGGAAGCCCGGGTTCTTCGTCCGGGTGGAATAATACTAATAATAACAACAATTCGGAGAGAACCAGCATGACCCAGCAGACGCAATCCAATGTCACTTCGGCCTCTGGTGAGGCCAGTGTTTCTTCTGCAAATCGCGGGCACCAGCCGCCGTCAGGGAATAATGGGAATAATAACAGTAATTCGGGGCAGCAGGCGGGTGTGGGGGTGAAGCGCAAGAGAAATCTTCCCGGAATGCCTGGTAAAGAAGTACAGAATGGTTAATGGATGGGAGAAATTGTTTCGTTTTGTTTTCTAGTTTAGGGGGTTTTTGGTGGTTAATTTGATTTGGGATGGAATGAATTGATTGTGTGTTGTGCGTGCAGACCCGGATGCGGAGGTGATTGCACTGTCGCCGAAGACTCTGATGGCAACGAACCGATTCGTGTGTGAAATCTGTAATAAGGGATTCCAGCGGGATCAGAATCTGCAGTTGCATCGGCGGGGCCACAACCTGCCGTGGAAGCTGAGGCAGCGGACGAGCAAGGAGATCAGGAAGAGGGTGTACATATGCCCGGAACCGACATGCGTTCACCATGAACCGTCACGGGCTTTGGGTGACCTTACGGGTATTAAGAAGCACTTCTGCCGGAAGCACGGCGAGAAGAAGTGGAAGTGTGACAAGTGCTCCAAGCGCTATGCCGTGCAGTCCGACTGGAAGGCCCATTCCAAGACCTGCGGAACCAGAGAATACCGCTGCGATTGCGGCACCCTTTTTTCCAGGTAAGAGAATTGAAGCAAACCAAACCGGTCCGAGAGTCGTTTCGTTTCGTTTCGTTTCGAGGTAGATTGATTGGGCTTTCTACGGGTTTTGGTATGTGTGAAGTTTTCTTTTGGTGTCTGCCTTTTTCTTTTCTTCCATGTCAGGGTGATGACAGCGTTGTGATATGATGTGCAGGAGGGATAGCTTTATAACTCACCGGGCCTTCTGTGATGCGCTCGCTGAGGAAAGTGCCCGGGCTACGGTTAATGCACAGCCAGGACCGGGTGAGTCCGTCGGTGGACGGACGAATTCTTCATCATCCGGTGGTGACCATAACAACAGCCGGTCGGCAAGTGCTTGTCCTGATTCTGCACCAGATGTGAAAATTTCTGCTCCACCTCTGTGCCCGCCTTCTTCCACCACATCAACGCCTGTTCCTCCGCCACCGCTTGCCTGGGCACAGGCCCAAACAGGTGGCGGTGGCGGTGGCGGTGGCGGATCGGGACCCAAGCTGTCATTATGGCACGGTCCAGGACCTGGGCCTCCATTAGAGACATCTCCCTCATCAACTTCATCACAATTCAATGTACTTGACGGAACCTATTCGTTTCCCTTCTTTTCTTCTGCTTCACCGGCCCCTCCAAACATCTTTTCCACTCTGCTTGCAGCCGGTGGGTTGCAGCCACAAAATGCTGTTGGTGCGTACTCTGAACTGATTGGTTCCCGGGTGGGCGGTGGCGGTGGCGGTGGCGGTGGTGCGTTTGTAAGTGGGGGTGGGAGTGGCAGTCTTTTTAGCCACCAGGCACAGCAAACGGGTGTGAGCAATAGCAATAGCTCGGCGCATATGTCGGCCACGGCGTTGTTGCAGAAGGCTGCGCAGATGGGTGCGACTGCGAGCAGCAATTCGTCGTTGCTGAGAGGCTTTGGTCTGTCTGGCGGGCATGATCATCATCACAGCTCGAACCACAACTGGCAGGGAGCCGGTTGCAGTAGCAGTACAGGAGGGGGACCCACTATGCAGGCTGGTGGTGCAGGTGCAGGTGGTGCCGGCGGTGGATCCGTGTCGTACAATCAGATGGGTATGCAGGAGCTAATGAACTCGTTGTCTGGTGCCGCCGGCGGGGGAGGGAGCCTGGGGCTTTTTGCGCCGGGAAATCTGAGTCTGACTGGGCTTCTGCAGGCGCCGCTTTTCCCCAATGGCGATGCCGGCGGCACTGCCGCTCTTGGAGTAGTTAAGTCCGAAGGAGGAGAAATTAATATCAGTAATAAAGATGAGTTGCAGATGAAGCCCACCACAACGCTCGATTTTTTGGGGTTGGGGCCTTCCGGGCAGACATTGTCTCACACAGACTTGGCCATGATAACGTCCATGAACGCTGGGACAGGAGGAGGTGGAGGTGCAGGAGGAGGAGGCGGCGCCGCCGCCTCTGGCCTTGTAGAGTCTCTGGTGCAGTCGCCGGTAAAGTCATGGGATAGTTCATAGCAATCAATTAAATTTTAGGAGAGACGGAAATAGGGCCGCCTCTGCGAAGTAGTGGTGACCGAACAAACGGGATAATAAGTTTTAAGAGTCGCACTCGGTATGTAACTTCAATTCCCTTCATTCAGAGCTATATGCTGTAGCACTAGCTGCAGATTGTAAACATTTTTTCCCCTTATGTTTTTTTTTTCTCTCTTCTTCCTTGCGGCTGAAATCAAACAGTGCTCGTTTGGTAAGTTAAACCCTCTTGAATTTTTTACTTAGTAAAAAAGTACGTTCTGTAAATTAGAGCACACGCGGTTGCAAATGCAAATCTCTTTCTCGCCTCTCTTTTTGCTATATATATTACTACTGTTTTGATCCTTCATTCTTTGCTTACTGAACGACTGAAGAAGCAGCAATACAGCTCCTCTCTTTCAACCACTGTGACTTTTCGTATGATTTTCTTCTCATATCGCTCATTGTCTGTCTTTTAAGTAGCAAACTTACTGTTTAATATGTTGCAGAATGTAGATAGATTTTTTATGTTCTATATCATATCGGGATCTAAAAAGTATACAAGACTCAAATCTTTCGCTGCTCCCTACTCGGTGAATGTGGCGAAGAATCATATCGTTCAAAATCCATCAAATCCAGCAACATTGTTAGAATTATCTCCTGTGTTGAATTCTCTCCTTCAGTTCTCTTATCTTGATGATCCGTGATCTAAATCAAATTAACGAGACTCGGTGTTTGGCTGCTCCCTATTATGTGAATATGGCAAATAATCATATCGTTCAAAACCCAACCCATCAACATTGTTGAATTCTGTCCTCTAGCTCTCTTAAGCTGAAGATGGATCAAGGAGTGTGTGATCTAAAATAAATTTTACACAGTTGAATCATTTCCGTAATCCAAATTAAATTTGACACAGTTGAATCCAGAAATGATGATGGGCTAATTGTAAAATTTGGCTACAATACAACTTCTGGATGAAATTCTTATTGCCTTTGGCGTAAGAATAAGAGAGAGTCTTCTGTATGAAATTCTGTACCAGAGTCCATAGCTTTTGTTTGTTAGGTTTCTTTAGATGATAATATAGTGAAAAAAAGAGGACTAGTGTTATTTTGAATGAATGGATGCGCACCATGGTTCGTGAATCCGATGTCTACAGTCTCAGGATATTTTAAAAAAATTAGTCATCGGATCAGATTTTCTGAACTGTTTAGAAGTGGGATATGCAACTCCTGTTTAAAATCAAATCAGAAAAGCAAAATACATTAATTATCTAACTTGGGTAGTAAAACTAATACTAGGGATGAGTGCATGTCCATCGAACTGCATGTAATGCCAACTGGTAATGGGTGGCATGGGGAGTTGTAATATTCTTTTGGGGAGATGAAAAAAAATATCGACGGTGCATTGGATGAAGTGAGGTGTGGATTCTTATTAAAATCATGAGCGCAGAGATTTGGCTCCATCACTTCCTGGAACTATCAAACAAATTGATGGATTTACTTTTACTTGATTTTGGTCCAAATCCATTATTTTTTTGTTTCATATCATATCGAGTCTGGGGAAAAAATATAAATAGTATCAATACTGTTTTGAGCTGCCATGACCAATATTTGAAACATTGAAGGTGGACAATAATAAATATGTGGAATGTTGGCCAGCCTTTCAACGAACTGAGCATTTTTGACTGATATCCCAAGATAGAAAATGGTTTCATCAAAGTTTGTTATGGTGGACCTGAGTGGACTGAATTTGTTTAGTTTAGTCAACAATTCATTTCGGCTATAAACAATTTTCAGACCAGTATTACTAGAATTTTGTTAGATTAATATTATTAGAATTTTGTTAGATTGATGTTGTTAGAATTTTGTTAGAAATGTTAGATTTTTGTTAGATAATGTCAGAATTTTGTAATATGAATGTTATTGCAAATCTGATCCATTAATATAGGATCTCATTGGCCCAAATCACTGAATGTGTTGAGAGAAGCTTGGATTTTTATTTAGGGTAGGCATGAATAAAATAGTCTTAGTTATGTATGACTCTTGGTTCATGCACATGGTTGATTCATAAATATCATCTGGTTCAACAGTTGAGCTAAATTTTAGCTAATAAAAGTAAGATAATTAACTATTTTTTTTTGGGTGAGATGTCGATTATTATTGACTCTTTTGATTGTTAAATGGATGATATTTAAATAGACTATATTTTGAGGCTATTGTGGTATTTACATTATATTATATCCCTCTATTTCAGAATAAATAAAAATATGACTTTTGAGTTGATCACCAATTCAATGCTAAGATAAATTCTAAATGTAGATAAGCTTAATTATATAATATATAATAACAAAAGCTTCCCATTTCATGAAAGACTCAATTTATATGCGAATCGTTAGTTAGTAGAATTATATCTCTTAATGGGAATCCACATTTGTAAGCATTTAGTGATAAGAGAATGTGATAGAACTAATTGGGCTCAAAGAAAAAAAAAATCTCGCAATTAAAAGCCGAAGATATTTTTTTTTTATATAAGCCAGATATATCCTATTGTAGATTTTGAAAACTTATTTATACTATATATCTCGAACATTCAATGCCTAAAATTATTATCCTTTAAGAATCTACAATATAAACATAAACTTTTACTATAATGACCCTCTACTATGCTTATGAATGGTATGAATACTCAATGTTTAGCTTCTCAAAGAGAGTATTAGCTCCTTAAATCTTGTATTGCATAGCAAACATTTTTTCAACCAAGTTGCTATATAATGCATTTAACACTTTTCAACCAAGTTGATATAATGCATTTACACTTTTCAACCAAGTTGAATATTGAATTACAATGACCAATATTCCATTAGTGAAATATTCAATTAGTGAAATCAATTTTGTAGATTGAAAGCAATTAGTAAGTGTTGGTTAGGTTGGTTTAAGGAATTATATGCTACTATTCATCATTAAAGTTAGATTGAAGACAATTACTAAGTGTTCAAGGTTGGGTTGGATTTAACAATAGAATAATATGCAACTTCTTTTCATTTAGAAAAGATATGCAGAAAGAATAATGTGCTACTTTTTTTTTTTATATAGAGTAAATGCTAATTATATGAAAAAAATAGTTTAAAACTACATTATCAAAGAATAATGTGCTGCTTTTGCTCATTTAGAAAAGATATGTAGAAATTGGTGTTTTGAACACTCAAGGAATTATTAGAATGGTTATTCTCAAGATGAAATTCAACAACTAATTTTTTAACATACTTATCAACAATAGTTTTAAATATTTGAAAGATGAGGTATATAGATATTATAGTTTCATCATGCTTTTGTGTGTAATCAATTTTGAGGATATTTTAATTTATTTTAAACAATTTTGAGAACAATAAGCTCATCATTGATTTGGGCATACGAATATTCAAACCCAATAAGTTAATCATACATGTGAATGTTGAATGACTTCTTGGTATAATAGCAAAAAAACCCTAAGGAGTCATGGCTAGAGAAATGGAAGCTCACTATCACATACCCAAGATTTGGCTAGGTGACATGATCACATATAATTTTCCTTGAAAAAATATTTTCTCGAGAGAGAAAATACCATTCATTCCATTATGAGTAAGTTGTTTACAAATGTTTTGAGTGCTAATGTGCATTAACAATCTTGTACACTAACTTGAGAGTATATCTATAACACACTCCACAGTCGCGAAGTTGGACCGTAATTACCATACATGAGAGACAACTACTATGATATGGAAAAGAAAGTAACTCAACCTTCCTATAGTGTCACTGGGAGATCACTACTTCCACAATATGGAAAAGTAACTCAACCTCATGATATGGAAAAGAAAGTAACTCAACCTTCCTATAGTGTCATTGGGAGATCACTACTTCCACAATATGGAAAAGTAACTCAACCTTCCTATAGTTGGTGATAACTACTTACACAACATGGAAAAGTAACTCAACCTTTCTATAATGGGAGATAACTACTTCCACTATGAGAAGATGGATAACTAAATCCTAAAAAGGAAGTAAAGCACTCAAATGCTTTGAATTTTGCTTCTTATTTGCATCAAGACAAGTTTCTTAGTTTTGTTTAAGATGTGTTTAATGGTTGTTGATGAATTTTTCATCGTGAAGGACATGTTTGCATCCTCTTAAAAGTAGTGAATTCACCAACTCCACATAGTTGCGAAGTTGGACCGTAATTACCATACATGAGAGAACTACTATGATATGGACAAGAAAGTAACTCAACATTCCTATAGTATCACTGGGAGATCACTACTTCCACGATATGGAAAAGTAACTCAACCTCATGATATGGAAAAGAAAGTAACTCAACCTTCCTATAGTGTCACTGGGAGATCACTACTTCCACAATATGGAAAAGTAACTCAGCCTTCCTATAGTTGGTGATAATGACTTACACAACATGGAAAAGTAACTCAACCTTTCTATAATGGGAGATAACTACTTCCACTATGAGAAGATGGATAACTAAATCCTTAAAAGGAAGATAAGGCACTCAAATGCTTTGAATTTTGCTTCTTATTTGCATCAAGATAAGTTTCTTAGTTTTGTTTAAAGTGTTTAATGGTTGTTGATGAATTTTTCATGGTGAAGGACATGTTTGCATCCTCTTAAAAGTAGTGAATTCACCAATGTAAATATTTTGGGGTCTAAAATTTTGAGCAACTTTTTTTTTTTTAAAGAGTCACATTCTATTTTTTATCATCCTTAACCATTACCATAACCCCTTCTCATTAGTACAATGACGAGTTCACTCTCCATTTTTGGGGCCTTTCGGGGTCTAGAAATTTGGACAAATAATTTTTGAAGATGTTCCATTCTATCTTTGATCACCCTTAACCATTACCATAACCCCTTCTCATCAGTACAATGATGAATTCTCTTTCCACTGAATACATAAATACTAATTTTTTTAATTTTCTTTAATCAAATTCCATTTCCAATTAAAAAATGGAAAATAGAGTTTGATCCTATCATCTAATCAACTTGAGAAATGCTTTTAATTAAATGAACATAAATCAAGCAAGATGTGTTTGATACGAATAAGAAGTACTCTCCATTACACTTTTTACATAAGAAATCTTAATACAAGCACGTTATATTACTTCAAAGCTATCAAATCATGTTGAAAAAATAGCCCCCATGAGCTTCATGCTTTAATTTGCATGAATTAATCAATTAATCGTTACATAAAACATAAAATAGCATCCAACACTAGGATATGGGTACCTTATTAGTGAGTGTTTTAGATGAAAAAACCTAAGTTGCATGTGTAGTGTCACAAATCACCTACTATGTAATTTTCTCTCCATATTATGTATTCATTTAAGTATCTTTTGGCATTCACTTAGCATGTTTCCAATCCGAAAACCCTTCACTAAGATGACTTTATCTTTTGGCATTCACTTAGCATGTTTCCAATCCGAAAACCCTTCACTAAGATGACTTGGCTATCATAATTCAAAATTTGTATCAACTTCTTACTAATTTATACCTTTCTAGTGTTCATAATAATGATCACGGTCACTATTGCCTATGCACACAAACCACTCTAAAACATTTAGATTTTGATAAATTCAACCTTTTTATGTTTTTAAATAGACATTTTTAATTAAAACTTTTAAAACACATTTTAATCCTTATTTTCTCACCTTAAAATCTTTCTTCTAAGTTTTGAGCACTTCTTTTGTGATTTGAATGATTGGCTTTTTCTTCCTCTCAAATTACATTTTCCTATAACTCATCCTATTGAATTCATTTCCTTTATTCTCCTCCATTAATAGAGCACTACATGCACCTATAGAAAAATCTAATAAGATTTTATTTTGTACATCACTTATGAGTACCTACTACCTTCACATTAGGGATGCTATTTGTTACTTATTTTCATTTCAATATTTGAACTTATAGCACCTTTAATTCCCATCTCTTAGGTTTTTAAGTTAGTAAAGTCCTTCATTCATTGTATTGAGTTATTTTTTGTGTGCAAGAGTGTCTAAAACTAGTAAATAAACATGTTTTCTTAAAAAACAAACTAAATCTTACACTTAAAATAGTTTAAATTCATCCTACAACTTACAACCCCATAAGCAAAACAAGCGCCACAATTATTCATTTCCTTCACATCAAACAAATTGAAAACGCTTGAAGAGCATATATATATTTGTTAATCCCTAAACTTCACAATTAGATTAAAAATGGATCAAACTTTCTTTGCTGAATTCAAAAATTTTATTAGGTTCATTACTAATATAAATATTGATGTAGGTGCATTAGAAAATATTTAGGGTTGCATAAGATCTCATTATGGTAATTTATTTTGAAATTTTTCGCAAATGCTACCAAAATTTCAACATTATTTTGATCCACTTTATGTTGGATGATGTTTTGAACTTATAAAAATACTATTTCAAGGCTATTGAATTAACAATTAAAGAAAGGCTATCTCAATTGTCTTAGTAATGGACCGCTTTGCTAATGGCTCTCCCGCCCAAGTGCGTTTGAATTCTCAGATTGCTCCTGCCAAGACTTCGACGCTGGGAGGTTCGCCCCCCTACTATGGGTGATTATGTGGGTGTTGTTGCTTCTAGTGTTCCTGCAATGGATGGGTTGGGTGCCCTACCTATGGGTGATGGTGCTCCTACCTTCGTTTTTGCTAATGGTGATCATGTTGTGGGAGCTAAGTTCTCTCCTGGACCTTCTTCTTTTGATGGTAGGTGCACCTTTGCTCGTGTGGCCAAATCTGTTGCTCATCCCCCCAAGGGGACTCGTCCTCTTCCTTGTGCCAAGTCTTCCCCTGTGGTGGTTTGTGGACAAGATGTTGTGGATAATATTGGTTTCTACCAACGCACAACGTTGGTGTGCAGATTTACTAGGTTTTGGCCTTCTCTCCTGGACCTCCATCGTTGGGTGAGTGATTCCTGGAAGCCTTTAGTTGCTCATAGCATTGAGCTTTTTCCTTGTGCTAAAGGATTTTTCATTGTTTCCTTTGCTTTCTCTCATGATCGTGATTTGGTCTTGGGCAAGTTATGGGCTTGGGGACTTCACTCTCTCCCTGTCAAGCCCTAGACAAGTTCTTTTAACCCTCTTACTGAACCACTTAATGTGCACTTGGTATGGGTTTTCCTTCCTTATCTTCCCCTTCATTTTTTGGGAGCATTCTTGTTATGAGGCCATTGGTAACTCTATTGCTCGTTTCTTGCCACATCTTCCACGAGCCACTCTACTTTGCTTGCATTTTAATTGATATTGACATCACCTTTCCCTGGGGATGTGGTTCTTATGGTTGGGGATAGACTTTGGACTCAACCATTGGATTTGAGGACCTCTCTTTTCGCTGTCGGAAATGTTTCTCAAAGAGTTATTTAGCTTTCGATTGTTCTCTTCCACGTCACAAAGGTGCTGCTACTTGGTGGAAGGATGCTACTACTGTTCACTTGATTCCCAATGCTTCTGATTCTGATTCTGCTGGCTCCTCTTAAGAGGATGACGTCTCCTCTTGGGATGAAGTTGTACCTCTTACTGTTATTGAAGATTCTATTGATCCTCTCCCTGAGGCTCACACGCCTGTTGCTTCTAATCTGTAGTTTCGATCTTCTCTTGTTGAATCTTCTCCTGATGTTGTTCTGAAGTCGTAATCTGTTGTTGTTGCTGACAAACTCATTGTGGGATCCTCCTCACTTGATTCTTCTTTTGATGGTCCCAATAGTAGTATTGCCTGGATTGTGGTTTGCCACAAGCGGAAGGGGAAGTCTTCCCTCCTTCCCCAAACTCCTCTTTGTCAAGGCTTGGGTGTTTCCCCCAATCCTTGAATTCGGTTTTGGGTTGTTGTAGGTTTGACAAGTTTTCTCTACTCGCTTGTCCAACTTTGTTTTGTTCGGGGTTTGCACCCCTATTTTGTTGTCTCTCTTTTGTCGCCTTTGGGTTGTTTTTTATTAGGGCAAAAACAGGTTTTGAGGGGACCCGAAACCCCATACAACAGGTTTTGGAGGGACCCGAAACCCAATAGATTTTACCGGGATCTAGAACCCAACAAAGCAGGCTGCTAAAAAAAATAAACAATGAAAAACCGCAGCCAAAATCCAGCAAAGATGACTAAAACCAACAACAACCAGCATAGTCACGCCACACCCAACAAAGCTACAACTCCAAACTATAGCACGGAAGAGTAACAATCAAGGGTATAACAAGCACCCTCAGCCAACTTTTAGGGTTTTGAAAGGTACCCCTAACCTTCAATAACAACACCAGATTACAGCAGATATTCATACAATTTGAATCTGACCAGTAGGGGTTTTGAAAGGCTCCCTCAACCTTCAAATTGGGTTTTAAAATGGAACCCAAAATCAGCAACCAGGGGTTTTGCCAGGCACCCTCAACCTTAAAAGATGAGCTCAGAACTCCAAACACAAGATTTTCCCCAAACCAAAGACAGTGGAAAGACAAACTAGGCCCTTTAAAACTATTAGCAACCGGCCTGCCTATAGGATAAACCAAGAACCCACAACTAGAAGAAGGGGGAACAAAGACCCCAAAAACCAGAAGGAAGGAGGCCAAACCAAGAAACATCAAAAAGGAACCAGTCCAAGAGACAAGCTGGGAGTCTGGAAAAAAGAACTTCCAGACTCACCCAAGGAGACACCCAAGAGAGAAGAAATAGACATCCATATCCAGCAGCAAGAGGAGAACCAAAAGTCAAAAATCCCCAACATTCCATCTCTCCACCTCAATAGGAAAGAGCTCCACCTCTACAGGACGAAGAATGAAGTAGAAAGACAACAACCATCACTCTCCAGCAGCAAGCAGGAACCAGCCCTTTCCCCTCCACCAAATGTCCACCTCCATAGGAAATATGGTCACCTCTAACAGACAAGGAGGGGAAAAGAACAAGAGCCAAGAAACCCCTCTCAAAGGTTCACACCAAAGACAACTCTCCACCTCAATAGAAGAGTAGCCCAACAAAGAAGAACCGAAAAAAGAAGCTCCTTCGAAGAACTAGAGCACCATAGGCCAGAACAACAACAAATCCTCAGCATAGAGGAAAGGAGAGAACACAAAGAGCCTCTCCACAAGAGATTCACCAGGGTCCCAGATTTGCCCAGACACCATCCCAGACACAGGCAGGAGAACACCACCCACCAAAGAAAGAGCAGAAAAAAGGCCATTGACAGGAACCACCGCACACCCCTGAAGACCAAAAATAGAGGCCACAAAAAACCCATGCCGAAGCGCCTCTATCGTTGCCGCAGCCTCCACTCCTTCCTCTGCACCAAACTCCTCCACCCACCAGTCTAGCAAAGAAGAGCCACGAAGAGCCCTATCAGGCAGTCACGGCATGAAAGGTGAAAGGAGGAGAGGGAGTAAATCATCCTCATCCACATCACCATCTCCCCCATCTTCTGCAACTCCTTTGCAGGAAACCCCTCCCGCTCCCGCTCTCCCGCTCTTCATTTTGAGTTTAAGTTGTTTTAAGCGTCAACACCCTTATTTTGTTGTTTTCTTAATTAAAAAAAATTAAAGACATGATATTTATATAGTCTATGTAATAAATTGCAATGCTTTTGGTAACAAATTATGTGTAGTCTTTTGCATCAACATTTTGGATGACACTCTATGACACACCTCAAGAAGAGGAGAAAAAGTAATATTGATTACAACAATAAATTCTTAAAAAGAAGGGTTTGAAATGAAAAACTAGAGCCTTAAGGAAGCAAAGACAATTGAATCAAATCACAAAATAAAGAAACTGTATAAAATATTATGATATCAACATTAGTAAATTTCCACAATCCATTTGATTGAGTGTATGCTTCTGGATTCAATTGTGTGAGAATTTTTGCATCAACGTTTCGGATCACACTCCGTGATCCATCATCAGGATGATAGAGAACATAAGGAGAAATGGATAAGATTGCAGACCAAGACAAACTAAAAAGAGAGAGAGAGAGGGGAAGGAGAGAGGGTACATGATTAGGACAAGTGTCAACTCAAGAGATGGAAGGCAAATGAATATTATGATATATTGAGACCAATATTATAAAGGTGTTATTACACAAGTAGTTAAGATTATGTTAATCTATCATAAATGTATTATATGATGAATATTGTAAAAACATTTAATAATAAATGTTATACTTCAAAATAGAATTTTTATAGTTTTTATATAATAATCTTTTAATAGTTTTATGTTAGCTTAACATAATCTAAACTACTTGAGTGATAAATTTAGTCCCTATATATCATAATATTTTATATAATTTTATGATTTTGTTTTTATACTCACTAGGTTCTTCCTTGGGATAACAATTTTTTATGTTAATTATTTCTTGTTAAAAACCTAATTTTGTAATAGGTATCAATTTTTCTAGTCTTCTTGATGATGGATCATAGAAGGTGATCCAAAATACTGATACAAAGACTACACACAATTTTCTACAAGAAGCATTACAATAGATTAATCAATTATTACAAAATCATACTACAATAATGTTGAAACAAGATTTTTAAAATGGGAAAACCATTTGATAAAGAAAACCTCATACGTTTCTTAATAAAGATGACCACTTAATATATTATAATGCTTACAATCTCTCCACTATAACAAATATGAAAGTTTCGAGAGAACAAAATAATTAAGTACCACCACAAAGGAAATGGAAGGAGAACATTTATTTATAAAGGTGAAAAGAGGATTTATGCAAGTTTAACTCTAAGCCTCTACACTTGCCACCTTGCATTAGTGTATATCTATGTGACATATTGCCCATGACAAGAAGTGTGTAAGAAAACATGCAAAGAACAGGAGTTACACCTTATATTCTTTGTAAGGAATATTGTGACACCCTATAAAAGAAATACACCCCAAGGAATCTTAGGTAAAAGATAAGAGAAGTATAGGATAATCCAAATTAATAAAGAATAATATTTCATTAACTCAATTAAGTAAAAAAAAATTAAATTTAGAAAAAATCTATCCACAAAGATTAAAACATTAATTAGAACGTTCTATAAAAACAATATAAAGAAATAAATCTATCCTATGATTCTAGGTCATAATAACTAGGAGTCTAATAACTAAGGAAATATTATTGATATCAAAAGTAGGCTCGATACTCAATGTATTAGAGGTTTAAAAATGTGAATGATGATACAATCCCCAACACAAATAGGTCAGTATTAATGGATATAACTCTTCCTGTTTTATAAATAATTTTTTTTGATAAAATTCTTCTTATAGAAATGTTGATGCATAATACAATCCCTAATCTTATGAGATAAATAACACTAGTAAACCAAGTATTGCAAGGGAGATATCTAAGTGAGAATCTAGCATGATGATTATGAGTGTTATGGTAAATAATGAATTGAAGGGGCTATAAGTTCTACTTTTAGTTTTTCTATATGGATAAAATTTATATTTTGAGGTTAAATTTGAAATTTCAATTGAAGTATCATCAAACTAGTAAACATAATGAAAATCATTAGATGAAATTAAACCTCATGTATCTCTTAATGAAGATGAATTATATTTGAAATCTTATGATGTTTAGAATCTCTCCACTATAACAAATATGAGGGTTTCACTTGATAAGAAGATAATTAAGTACCATCATAAAGGAATGAGATTAATAAACTTTATTTTATGTAGGAAAAAAGATAATTTATGCAAGTGTAACTCCAAGCCTCTACACTTGCTACCTTACATTAATGATGCATTGACATTATTGTACAACTTTATAATCTCCATCATTACTACACAAAGTGGTAATTTTATTTTTATTTTTATTTTTTATCATTATGATAGTCCTCATGCACAATATTTATCATCTATATAGTCCTTTGTTCCAAGTTCCTAAGTGCCACACAAACATGAGTACTAAATCTAAAGGTACTAGATAGTTCACTTTTCCACTTGTCAATTGATTTTATGTTATTAATCAAACAATTGTTGGGAACCCACTTGTTGATAATTGTTCCATGTCATTTATAATCTAAAATGGTGTGATTTATGTCTTCCTCAAGTGATTTCAACCCCTTGGAGTGTTGATTACACTTTTATCAATGATGCTTGGTGAAGTCACTCCAACAGTTTAACATACCAATTAAGGGAAAGAGTCTTAATTATGTAAGCACACATTTCAAAAAAATAGAATAGAATTTTGAGAGTGGATATGCTTGATTTTGAGAGTAGATTTATTGGCATTTTAAAAAAGTTGTTGGAATTTTAAGAGGGGAGAACTTACTAATAACTGGAGTTTAGGAATTTCTTGGGTATTGCAATAGTGAAAATATTAGGGTTTCCACTACATTTTTGCTTAGGGACCACTACATTCAAAAGAGGGTTGAATTTAATAGATTTAGTCACAAACCAACAATGATAAGTATTAGAGTTGAGGAAAAATCAACTCTACAACTCCCAAAGATCATCTGCATGCAAACCTGTCATAGAAGGAGAGAAGCAAAAAAACTATGGAGGCCGGAATTCAGAGATCCAAAAAAGAGGAGCCATATTGATTGTGCAACAAGAATGCAATTCAATAATTATAGTTGTTATTAAAATACAAAGAGAGAATCCTTATAAGAGGATACTCGAAACCCTAAAGGTGAAAACCCTAAAGAATTATAAGATTCCTAAGTTTAGCTTAAGCATAGAGTATAATAGACTAATAATTAAATAAATAATTATTAGCTAATAAAAGATAACTCTAACACCCCCCCTTAAGATGACTTAGGGAGTAGCTAAAAAACAACTATGGACTAAAAAAGCATGTAAAAAATGTAGGAAAGCAACAATGGGTCCCGACAACTAGGGCTGATGAGGTACCCAAGTACAATAAAATCTCTGTAAAGTGGAGAAAAAAGGAGAAAACCCTGTGGGAACAAAACTCCTCTCCAAGAAGAGATGAAAGCTCAAGTGAAGGACTAAAAAGCCTCCAAACAAGAGTGTTCCAGAAGATAGGAACAAAAAAAGAGCAAGAAGAACACCACTGAAGCATGAAATAGCTGCAAACACTGTCAAAGAGTAACTGCTAATCTGAAGAACCTCCACTAAAATAGAACATGACCACGTAGAGAAGACTATAATCTGCATGAGTGCCCTCAAATGACACTACTCGAATCAGATGGCAAACAAAGGCAAACAACTGAACTCGAAGATACAGATGGCATGAAACACCAAAAGCCTGCAGAGCCGATCAATCGAACCAAGGAAACATTGGAACAACAGGACATACCTCCCCATAATGATAAAAAGGGAGAGGGTCAGGTACACTGAAAAAAATGGCCAACAAGAACTGCATGACGAAGAACCAGGAACATTGAAGGTGCAGAGAAAGTACATAGTGTTGTGGAAGGAACACTCACTTGACACACATCATGGGGCTAATGTCGTGGAAGGAACACTCACGTGACAAAGGTAGATGGCAAACAAAGGCAAACATCAACCCCCCCATGGCACTTTATACGTAGTGCATGTACAATAAGGCACAAGATGTGCAAGATCCCAAGTATACAATACATGGGGGCATTGTATCTTAGTGCGTTTGCATAAATAAAATGCTACAATGATTAGAAGAGACAGAAGATTGGAAACAAAAATAACAGCCAAATACGAGACATCATACTCAAAGAAAGAGATCTCAGGACCTGAAACATCCAAGATATTCACCAGAGTACTGAAAAGCAAAAAACTAAATAAAATATACCTGGAGCAGAATCTGGAGAGAAAACACATGACTGGAAAGTACACAGAACAAGATTTTCAACAATATAAAGTTTTCGAAAAACAGAGGTTGGATGCTCAGATTATGTCTCCCGGAGTGCAAAAATGAACCTCTGGCTTTGATAGAAAAAAACACCATCAAAAAAGAAAAATAAAAATTCAAACCTCCAGATCTAGATAGAGAGCTTTCAGATGATATAAGATTTGTCAAAAAACGCCTCCATATGCCCAAGATATGACCAAAAGACTGAAGGTGCTCCGGATGGGCCTAGAAGAGGCCTGAACGCTGCCTACACAATGCTGACGTCATCTGACTGCAAGCATAAATTTGATGGTCGTCACCACCAAAAAACCAATTTGCTTGGAAAAACTCGCCGGAAAAAAAAATCGAGGCCTGCAAAAAATCTCGATCACTGGAAAAACAAGGGAGGGGCCGGAAACAGGTCGGCGGCTCTTGGGCGGCACGAGAGTGGTGTAGGGGCCGGAAACAGGTCGGTAGCTCCTAGGCGACACGAGAGTGGTGCAGGGGCGGCGGGGCCTGGCAACGTTGAAGCCTGGTGGGGCTTGGCAGCGGTGAATAGACCACCAACTAGGAGGAGCGGGCTCCACAACCTGCTGCAGGGCATACGGACCTGCATAGGTCGTGGTCCCCCAAAAAACTTTTTTTTTCGTTTGTTTTTAAAAAAAACAAACTAACCTTTTGTGTAAAGGTTTTGCAATTTTTTTATTTTTTTTGGAAATCCGGACTGGGTAAGCTGTTAAATTGCCCAATTTTTTTTCTTGATCTACGTGCACGAGGTTGTACAACTTAGGGCCTAATTTTTTTTTGCCTCCAGAACACCTAACACAAAAAATATATCGAATTTTATATCAAAATTCGTTGAAACGACCTCCTGAATCCAACCGTGAGGTCCTGTTGGCACCAAAATGTACCAAAAAATCAGCTACCCCAGAAATGGAAAAAAGCAACTGCACAAACCCTTGAGTACACAGATATGAAGAACAAGGCCCAAAATCTCTCATGAAGAGAACATGGGCATGCAGATCTGGAGCACTGATACCATATTGGAGTTGAGGAAAAATCAACTCTACAGCTCCCAAAGATCACTTGCATGCAAACCTGTCATAGAAGGAGAGAAGTAAAAAAGCTATCGAGGCCAGAATTCAGAGATCCAAGAAAGAGAAGTCATATTGATTGTGCAACAAGAATGCAATTCAATAATTACAGTTATTAAAATACAAAGAGAGAATCCTTATGAGAGGATACTCGAAACCCTAAAGGTGAAAACCCTAAAGAATTATAAGATTCCTAAGTTTATCTTAAGCATAGAGTATAATAGACTAATAATTAAATAAATAATTATTAGCTAATAAAAGATAACTCTAACAATTTAAGGACTAAAAATACTAATTGGATTCAAGGTGGTGGATTTGCTTACCCTCTTCTGTGAGTTGAATTGTTGAAAATGAAGGTAAAAACATGAAAACAACAAGCTATAGATGTCGGATTGAGGCACACACTTGGATCCGAGGAATATAAGCTAATTTGAATCTGATATTTGAAAGAGCTCCAATAATGTTGGGATCAGAGTGAAATTCACCCTAGTCCTCTCCTAACTTTTCGTACACCAAAAGGGGTTGATTCGTCTCTACAAATAATGTTGATTTTGAAGATCGCAACTCCATACCTATTTCCTTCACACAAAAAGAAAGGGAAATAGGTCAAGGGAATAGGGGCTTGCTTAAGTCAAACCCCGATTTTGGAATTAACCATGAAATAGAGATAAAAGATAATTGAATCGTTGTAATTGAAGATTCTCCTTTTGAGGGAGATGCTGAATGATGACTAAAAACCAAATGATGTGCCTCTATGAGAAGTTTTGTTTGTCTCCACACGGGATTAGGGTTTCATGAAGTCTTTGACAAAATAGGATACAAACCTCCACTTCAATGCTTGAATCTTGACTTTGGTGTTGCTCCAAGGCTTGAAGGAAGATTGATTACTTGCTCAATTTCTTGAATGCTTGAATGCTTGATGTCATGTATGTTTACTTATGATTTAGATGTCAAATGAGAGGGAAAAGTCTCCTTTTATACATGCTCGTCGAAAAACACTAATTTTTTGACATGAGCTGACACAGAGCTGGGAATCCCGCTCAAATTTGAAATAGGGCCCAATTAGGGAGGACCAGAGCGTGGCGCTTTGGTCCTACCCTGATTTAGGGCTAGGACAAGGTGCCATATTGATGCAAAAGTAAAAAATGCAGTCATACTTGAGTGATATGAGTAAAATCAGTTCCCAGTCAGGCCTAGGGGTGCAAACGCTAAGGTAGGGACCCAAATGCAGACGAAATTGTACAAGGGTGTAATTTTAAGATGCTCGAGGTATATTGTGATGTAGTACCTCTATTGATGTTTCATGTTGGTCACTTGGTCATGTAATTCATGTTGACATGTTACATTATTTTCAAAATATCCTATGCAAGTGTAAATTCTTCTACAATTGAAGAAATGTCATATTTTTGAACCTCTATTGTTATTTTATCTTTTATTATTGAATTTATGACCATCACTAGTTGTTTATTTGATCCACATAAGGTGCTAAAACAACCATGTAGACCAACAATAAGCATGATGTTGTTGCATTTATGATATATGCCTTGCAATATCCTCAAAATTTAATATTTTACACCATTCCCTTGTATGTCATAAAAAAATACAAAAAATAGGTATATGTTATAATATTTTCACATAAAATTTGAATGTTGATTACCACAAAGTTCACATTAACAAGATATTATTAGTATAGGGGAAAATTGCCTTTTGAAGGTATATTATTTGACCTGTTGAGAATTAGTCTATCTCCCATAATATGTGGGCTTGAAATAAAATAAAATTTAAGGCTAATCATTTTTTTTCAAGATAAATCCATTCAAGAGGACCATGATGTACTTGAGGTTCATATCTCTTAATGAATTGAGGGTAAACCTTGATTTGTTGAGGGAAAATTGTATATGTTTAAGGAACCCCCTCAATTAATCAAGATAACATTAAATAATTTTATTGACTAGTTGAAGCTACTCCCATCAACATATTGAGGAAGTCCTCTTGACATGTCTAGGGGGAATAGTAGTTACAAGCTAAGGGAAACCCTTTAAAAAAGAGAAATTTAGTGCAATAAGAATGGTAATTCTTTAAGGAATTTCAATTTGTTGAAATAATAAGTAAACCTTTTTCAAGATTAGGAGAAGTTCATCCTTTACTAGTATATTTAGTGGAGTAATTCTATTGAGGAATAGGTTATGAATGATAAATCTCTAGAAAGTGAATAAATGGGAAAATATTGAACTTGTAGTAGATGTACTTGAGATGAAAATATAAATTTAGATGAAGAGGAATTATATGGTGTAAATATATGAACTTAACCCAAAAATCCTAGAAGTGAGTGAATTTGTAAAATTTATGATACTAATAAAGTTGGGGATGAACACAATTTCATAGAACTTTCCATATCCTTAATTATGTGAGAAGAAAGTCCACCCCATTTCATCATTCAAATAATATTCAAGGACTTCATCTTATATGAATATGAAAATGACTTTGGTGGGCCTTCATTTCCATTATTTTTAATTATATCAACACCATTATAAAGAATTTACAATATAATTTCTATTTCATCCTTATGTATACAAATAACCCCTATCTTATATTCTCTTTTTCAATTTGTAAGGACTTAGATACATGACGACACAATGGAAGAAGGAGAAATATAATGATTGAAATATTGATACCAATCCGAAAGAGGGTACTAAACCATTTATGAGGAATTTCAAGACATCCATGATTAAAGGGATAATAATAACAACTAGAGAAACTTTGTGATACATTCTGTGATAAAGTTAAAAGCCATGTTACCCTATACACAAAATGATGCATTTCAAAGGTCCTATAGGCTAAATTGGTCTAAAAGAAATTAAAGTTCACCATCATAATCATTAACACCACTACATAATAATTCTATGAAATAAGATTGTCGAGTACAAATCAAATTGTTCAAATAATTCTCTATTATGAAAACATAAATTTCGTTGAATTGTTTCAAATTCCTAAGTGCCGCACAAACATGAGTACTAATTCTAAAGGTACTAGATAGTTCACTTTTCCACTTGTTTATTGATTTCATGTTATTAATCAAGCAATGGTTATAAACCCACTTATTGATAATTGTTTCATGTCATTTATAATCTAAAATGATGTGATTTATGTTTTCTTAGTTCAACCCCTTGGAGTCATGGTTACATTTTTATAAATGACAGTTGGTGAAGTCAATCCAACATTTTTAACATACCAATTAAGTGAAGGAGTCTTAATTACTTAAGCACACATTTCAAGAAAAATAGAATAGAATTTTGAGAGTGGATATGACTGCATTTTGAGAGTAGATTTATTGGCATTTTAAAAGAGGAGTTGTTGGAATTTATAAGAGGGGAGTTACTAATAATTGGAGTTTAGGAATCACTTGGGTAGATTGTGATGTAGTGTATGTATTGATGTTGCATGTTGGTCACTCGGTCAAGTAATTCATGTTGACATGTTACATTATTTTTAAAATATCCCATGCATGTGTAAATTCTTCTACAATTGAGTAAATGTCATATTTTTGAACCTTCATTATTATCTTAGCTTCTATTATTGAATCTATGCCACTAGTTGTTTATTTGATCCACATAAGGTGCTAAAACGACTACGTAGACTAACGATTAGCATGATATCGTTGCATTTATAACATATACCTTGCAATATCCTTAAAATTTAATATTTTACACCATCCCCTTGTATGTCATAAAAAAAATTACAAAAAATGGGTACATGTGATAATATTTTCACATAAAATTTAAATGTTGGTTGCCACAAAGTTCACATCAACAAGATATTATTAGTGTAGAGGAAAATCACATTTTGAAGGTATATTATTTGACATGTTGAGAACTTTATCTCCCATAATATATGGGCTTGATGATCAATACAATAAAATTTTAGGCTAATCATTTTTTATAGATAAATCTATTCAATATGACCACTGTCTCATTTTTTATAGATAAATCTATTCAATATGACCACTGTCTCATTTTTTAAGATAAATCTATTCAATAGGACCACTATCTACTTGAGGTTCATATCCCTTAATGAATCGAGGATAAACCTTGATTTGTTGAGGAAAAATTGTGTATGTTTAGGGAAACCCCTCTCTTGAATAATATTCTTGACTAGTTGAAGGTACCTCCTTCAACATATTGAGGAAGTCCTCTTGACATGCCTAGGGGGAATAGTAGTTGCAAGCTAAGGGAAACCCTTTAAAAAATAGAAATTTATTGTAATAAAAATGGTAATTCTCTAAGGAACCTTAATTTGTTAAATAATAAGTAAGCCTTTTTCAAGATTAGGAGAAGTTCATCCTTTATTAGTATATTTAATGGAGTATGCTATTAAGACCTAGGTTATGAATGATAAATCCCTAGAAAGTGAATAAATGGGGAAATGTTGAACATGTAGTGGATGTACAAGATGAAATATAAATTTAGATGAAGAGGAATTAAATAGTGTAAATATATAAGCTTAATCTGAAAATCCTTGAAGTGAGTAAATTTGTAAAATTTATGATACTAATAAAGTTGGGGATGAATAAAATTTCCTATCTTTCCTTACCCTTAATCATGTGAGAAGAAAATATATCGCATTTTATCATTCAAATGATATTCAAGGACTTCTATCTTATATGAATATGAAAATGATTTTGGTGGGCTTTCATTTCCATTATTTTTAATTATATCAATACCACTATAAATAATTTATTATATCATTTCTATTTCATCCTTGTGTATACAAATAACCCTTATCTTGTATTCTCTTTTTCAATATGTAAGGACTCAAACACATGATGGCACAATGGAAGGAGGAGAAATATAATGATTGAGATATTGAGACCAAGTACAAAGATGGTATTGAACTTTTTATGAGGAATTTTGAGACATCCATGATTAAAGGGATAATAATAACAACTAGATAAACTTTGTGATACATTGCGTATTAAAGTTAAATCCCATGTTACCTTATACACAATATGATGCATTTCAAAGTTCCTATAGGCTAAATTGGTCTAAAGAAATTAAAGGTCATTATCACAATCATTAACACCACTACATAATAATTCTATAAAATAAGATTGCCGAGTATAAATCAAATCGTTCAAATAATTCTCTATTGCAAAAATATAAATTTCATTGAATTGTTAGATAAGTATTCTATAATTGTAGAGGATAGAAGTAATATGCAAATAAACTTCAATTAATTCTATAATTATAGAGGATAGAAGTATTACGCAAACAAACTTTTAACATATTTGTTATCTCAATGATACAAAGTTAACAAAATTTAAGAGGAAAACATGACAAGTGAATTAACTCAATAATAACCATATTGTAATGTAAAATCCTAAATACTTATTTAAAATTTACAATTATATTTTTTAACTCACAAAGAAAGTTTAACTAGTCTTCTCATGGTTTGATAGTCCAAGTATTTTCAATATAAAAAGTACTTAAGTTTTATTTTTTTATAAAAGTATAAAAGATGAGAATCTCATCTTATCAATTTAGAGGTTGGAAAAAATTGAAACCAAAAGATAATGTAAAACATAAAATATAAGTTTTATGTTGTTTCACTTATCATTTAAAAATATTTATCATCGATAAATCATTTGATATCAACATTATTTTATAATTACACTCCAAAATGTCTTTTCATACCTATCTCTCATCCCTCGAAATGAAATGTATTTTCCCATCTTTCTATTCCACATTTCCCATTCCTCAAAATACAATGCATCTCCCCTTCTTTATATCCTCATCATACTAAACTATCTATAAGAAAATTAAACTTCAACTTTTTTTTAAACCTTAAATGCACAATAAATATGACCAATTTGTACCATCAATCTTTATTACAGTTATTAAATAACTACATTGTCCATATAAACCCATCTCAACAAAACACCAATTAAACATATTCACAAGAATTCAATCTAAAACAAAGAGAATTTACAAAATGCACACCAAAATATACTTGAATTGCACACACAAACAAACTTAGGAAACGGGTCTAGATTCATTATTTTAAGTGTCACATATGGCGTTGTTATTTATGAAGTAGTTTGAAAAGTTTCAAACAAACACACCTAAAAAAATCAGGAATCCCCAACAAGTCATTGTGTTCCCCATGTCATTAATAAGTGTAGTACATAATAATACTTGTGCATTCAGTGGGGATTTTTTACATTCCCCAAAGACACCAACACATGCATAAATATCCCCAATCAATAATAGTACTGACACTCCCAAATGGATGGAGACAATAGCAGCTTTATGAAATTTTTTGGTTTGGGGTTAGTAAACAACTCTTAACTATTTTTAGTAGTTTATTTTTGGTAAATAACTTTTAAATTAATTCTTACTAGTTTATTTTTTATTAGTGCAAAGTTTGTGTATGGATTATGTTTTAATTATCGTTTATTTATTGTTCATCTAACTTTACAATCACTAACTTTAATGAAACAAATAAAATGGTAACTAAAAGTTTATTAATAAATTTCACATTTATCAATAGCTGCTCACTTTACTTTCAGTAGTTAGAATTTTTGGATTTTAATTGGAGTTGTGCATCTTTATTGGCACCTATAGTGCATGATTAGTGGGGCATTTGTAGATAAGTATTAGTCATTTTTGAGGTGGTTGTAGTGCATATTTATTATAGCATCTTTAAGTAGGTATCGAGCAACACTTTGAAATGACCACTTTTTGACCCTTGCATGCATATTCGATCCCACATTGTGCGTTGTTACTACCTAGAAGCCAAAACAATAGTTATAAGTAGTTAAGTCCCGTATGGAGACAACAAAAAAATTCAATGAAATTTGATGTACCATTTAGAATTTGTGGGTACACGAAGTTAGCAATAACATATACTAGTACGCTTCCCCTAAAGGGTGACAACGTAAAGTTGTGAATTAGAAAATTTGTTAAATTTTAGACATATAATTAACAATTGACTCTATAAGTTTGTTGGGTATGTTGATAAGTTCTTTATTACAATAAAAAAAATTAGAGATAGATAATTTGTTCATAATTAGATCTTTAGTTATATGGATATTGATGCAAAATGTATATAATTTATTAAGTTGTATTGATTTTAAGATAAAAACAAGTGATTTTAATTAATTAATTTATTGTGAAGTAATAGAAAGATAATTAAAATTAAAATCATTAATTATATTATATACCATCTATAATTTACTAGAACTAAATTATATCATTTAAAGACATTAGATTCCCACATTCTATATTATTGTTCAGTGGTTTTAGTTTAATTTTGTCCAAAGTTATATCATGTATGGAAATTTGGATTTGGTATTACACTTGATCTCAACATGAATGTGTCGAAATTAAAATACACTTCTAGATAGAATTTGAAAGTTTTCATCATGAAAGGCTAGGTGGCTCAATGGTAAAAAATTGCATTAGCCACAAGTATGCTCTAATTTTGAGTTTTAGGCCTATCCAATATTCTCATTAATGTGTGTATCATTCCTTGTAGAAACAAATACAATCATTATTGTAAATGATTGAAAAAATAATTAAAATTAAAGTCTATGTAAATTACCTAAAAGTGCTTAAATAATTGTTATACATGACGATATACATACACTCCAAGCTTTGTGAATGAATCTACACATTAACAGTATTCAATAATTTGATCTCCTTTAGTGAATGATACTATATCCAATATTTAGGAAAGAAATAAACTTCATTAATCATCACTTTTTAGTAAGAATGAAGTGTAAAATTGCTATTGATTATTTGACCATTAGTAAGTGTCATTTTAAGTAGCGTGTAGAGATGAAACATCCTATGAACAAAACCTCTCTGCATAGCCTACTATGTTTGTGCCATTATTGACATGGTAACATGAAATGACTACTTAAAACATATCTCAAAAGAATAAGTTTTAATCATGAGGCCATAAATTGACACTAAAAATTTAAATATTCTCATTCAATATTTTAAAGATTATTAAAGTTGAGAATACAATTAGTAGTACATGGAATCATATTAACGCCAAGACCAAAATCAATATATTAGTCAAATGATTGACAATTTTTTTTTAGAATTGAGCAATTATTAGGTGAGACATAAATATAGAAAAATTAAATAGGAGTTCTTTTCTCTTTTGGCATTGGGAAATAGAGAAGGGTGGTATGGTTATTGTGTCCTTGATGTGATCCTCACACAAGAGAAAAGAGATTTGTTTTATCATGATAATCAAATCCATCATGAAAGATTAATTGGAGTTGGGTTCAATATGTAGACTAAAAACATATTTATTAGGCATTGTCCTTAAATCACTACACTTGTGTTTTGCTTTCCATATTCCAAAATATTTTAAAAAAAAGTTCTTATAAAGATTTAAGAAGGAAAAAAAAAAGACAAGGAGACACTCTTTTGTTAGTAAAATAAAAGATTTCATCATAGTGAAGAGGGGTTTCTAATCATCCAATATATTTCCAAGATAACCTTCCCATCTTTGATGTAGGTTGTGAAGCTACAAAAGAAGGTATATACATATACAATCAATTATATAATGAAATATACAAAAAAAAATGAAAAAAAAATGACATGTATACCTTGTAGTGCAATGTGAGAAATTGTAATAACCCACTATACTTAACCCAACAAAAAATTTTGACCCTTTTTTTTTTAATCATTTGTGTTAGATTCAATCGCATACTCTGGGCATCTATCCATTTAGATTAGGCATTCATCCATCTGGGATGAGCATCTAACCATATGGGTTAGGCATCTGTCCATACGGGACACGAGGTTGCATCTATCCAATACGGGATAGGCATCTACCCATACGGGGTAGGCATCTATCCAACTTGGGACAGGAGGTGCTCTGGCCAGAGACTTAGACTCATCGGGACCATTCGGGTCCTGAGTCACTCACTAAGAACTACACTCCTTTAATAGGTGTGCACCGAGGTCGTTGTCCTTAGGAGCAAGTAAAATATTATATTGCAAGCTTGAATTCCAGCTCAGAATTTGGCCTAAAGCCTCGGGAAGTCAATCGAATCCATACAAGATTCCTTCCGAGTATGCGTTGAATTACTTTTTCTTTTATTACACTTATCTATCAATTAGGATTCTTCGCAATCCTTCTTCTTACCAAATCCTAGACCCCATCCATGAACGCCTGAGTACTAGGGACAACTTCGTCCCTAGACTGCCTACATACCCGTTTCGGCATGTGATCAAGCCGTAAAGTGTGTAGTTCTATTTTCTAATCTATGGTTTAATGTAAACTATTTGGTGGGTACGCAATCCTTTCTAGGGTCAATGTCCTAGATACTTTCTCTGCGGTTGCTACCCACGATGGTAGCATTTAAGCAAAGGCTCAATATGGCCTATTGCTTGTGGCCTAAAACAACTAGATCCTAATACCTATCATAAGCATCACCCTTGACCCAATTGTCAATCGTCAACAACTCTTCGAGATTAAGTCAAATTTATAAAAGCATTTCACTCAATCAACCCTAAAGGGGTTTACTATGGTTTAACTAGCGGATGTAAAATTATTTAAGGATTATCTTATTAGATTATCGATCCAAGGGGGATTACCTGCCCCTCGGATTTTAACTTCCAAGTGTCCCTGATTACTCCCCGATGATTTATAGGGACGATGCCACAGATGTCGTTGATGTAGCTTTATTAGGTGTTAAGTGTAGTAGTTCAACATGACGTCATTACCCGTAAGTGTGACCCAGAGGCACCGTAAATACCGAACGTTGCTAGGTTTTTGTTTTCCAACTCCCTTTGTTTAGTTTTCTAACTAAGAGGTCTAACTCTTATATTCAAATGAAATTAACCCTATTTTAATGTAGATATAATGGAGACCAATATTGAGAATCAAGCCACAAAATAAACTCTACGTACAAAGAAAAAAAAAGTCTCTTGAACTAGAATAAATGAGAGATCTACCATCTAACATCATGAATTATGCAACTAGCATGGATAAGTGAGAAAGTGAAACTTGTATAGAGATAACAAGAAAAGAATAAAAGTGCCCCCAATGGCATTAACTTCGTCTTATTCTAAATTTACCTCTTTTATTTTTCTTAAAAAGAAAAACCATTGATACTTAGAAAGGGAAAGAAAGATTTCTTTAGTCAGCTTGATCAAATTTAAATTTATGAATTAAATGAATCATCTAACTTAGAGGAACTTTACATTAATATTATTGTGAATGAATTCCAATTAACATTCCTCCTTAAGTTTTCCAAATCACTTTGACAAACAATTTTTTTTTTTTTTTTCATTATCTAATTTTAATGTTGACTCAATTTTAGGGACCAATTCCTTTCTCCCCCTTTAGAATTTACCATTGATAATAAAATTTGGTTTTTCAATTAATGTAAATAAATTAACATTCTTTTTTATATATGTATGCTTTATATTATATAAAACCCTCAAGTCATTAACACCATTATTATTTTATTTATTTATTATATCTTATTATGTTTATATAATTACATAATCTTAAATAAAATAAAATAAAGTAATTTGATATAAAAATAATTCAAGGCATGGCTTTAAATGCCCAGGTAGAGAGTGGGGCACGGGTCCCACCACCACTGCGGACCTGCAGGTGTAGGCTCGCAGTGATGAGGGGACGGTCGTGGGCCCCTCCACTCCCTTTGCGACCACTGCCGTAGCAATGACCACAGGGGTAGTGGAGGGTACCACTCCCCAACATTAATAGAATAATTCTGCGCCCCCCCCCCCCCCCCCCTTCACGTTGACATTTTATTTTATTTTATATATAATTTTTTTTGAAAAACAATTTTATTTTATTTTTCTTAAACGTATAAATTAATATTGCCATATATATATAGTTTTATTTGAGTTTTATTAAAAATTTAAGAGGGGTAAGAGAAAAGTTATTATAAAAGAAAAGAGGAAAATAAAATAAAATAAAATAAAAATAAAAATGTACTCACAGGTATGAAAGATATTAGAGTAAATTGTTTCAGATGATTTCACGGGAGCACATAGAAAAAAAAAGATACATTATGCTTGAAATTGAGGCAAGCAAATACAACAGAGAGGAGATTTTTTAAAAATTTCTCTCATGACAACAATGTTCATTTACAGAGAGGAATGAATTAATTAAAGGTTTTAAGAACATCAAATCAATATTAAGAAAGGGAGAAATGGTTTTACTTTCAGGAATTAAAATAAGTTTTGGTACACCTAAACAAATTTAAAATCAAAGGAAGAGATTTTCATTTGAATGATTTTTACATGAAGAAAAGAAGAGAACAATTGGTACACCTGAACAAATTTAAAATCAAAGGAAGAGATTTTCATTTGAATGATTTTCACATGAAGAAAAGAAGAGAACAATATTCTTACATGAGTAATTAATTTCATTCACAGGAAAGAAAGAATAAAACAAGAAAACAAGATTGAAATTAATCTTTATTCCCAGCAAGTTTCATTCACAGGAAAACAAGATTTCATACATGAGAAATAAATTTATTTATTTTTATTCACAGTAAGATTTACTCACAAGAAAGAAAAGAATAAAACAAGAAAACAAGATTGAAATTAATCTTTATTCCCAACAAGTTTCATTCACAGGAAAACAAGATTTCATACATGAGAAATAAATTTATTTATTTTTATTCATAATAAGATTTACTCACAGGAAATAAATGAATAAAACAAGAAAGCAAGATTCATGCACAAATCTAGACTTAGAAAGCAATCCTTCTCTTTTAAATTAAAAAAAATAAAAAAAAAAAAAAAAAATTGATTAAATAAATAAATATGAAATATGGTAGATCATTTATATGAAACATTTTCTAAGAGAGGAATTAAACTATTTCTTCAAACTACAAAGTTCACGCATGTCAATTAAAAGAGGAGAACTTGGATACTTGAAGCTTGATGTAGAATCCCCTCCGAATTCTTCAACTAGCCTCCCTTGATCAACTTTTTATGGAATTTCTTCAAAAGCAACTACTTAACAATCCTTCAATGAAATGTGACTACCAGAAAAAAAAAACTACTACTTGAGAAAACTTTTCTTTAAAAAAAATAATCCACTCCCTCTTTTTGAAAATTGCATACAATATATAGGAAAAACCCCTTAACTCCACTATCTAGAGAAATTAATTGAAAATGAGATTCTTTTTTCAATATTGGATCCATGCAAAATTGATTAATATCCTAGTGGGGGGGAGTTACATGCAAGGGAATTAAAGAATGAAGATTCCTCTAGAAGCTTCTAATTTCTCCTACAACATGTGCCATATTTGAAAATGGGAAAAATAAATAATGCCTATTTAAATTATATTCTCCAAGTGTGTATGTGGGTTCATTATTTAACCTTTTATAATATGTATTCAACCATATTCAATAGCTCTACCACAAAAAGATAAAATAGTAATTGTATCAAATCAAAAGTGATAAAGGAGGGTTGTGACAGAAATGGTTTGCCCTAAGTGTCCATGATAATAAGGTAGTTAGAAGTGAACTTATATGTGTCCATTTTGAAGAGGATATCTTAATTATAATAAAAAATGGTGAAGCTTTTACCATAATTTTTAAAATTTGATTAAAAATATGGTGTTTTATAATTGAATCAAATTAGAGGTACTAGCAACTATGAAATTAAACACAAAATCATATAAGGTTTCCTCAAAAACCTACAAGACTTTGTTAATGGCTTCTAGTTATCTTTTATCAAGATAATAAAAATATCCTTAATAACACAATCTTTTAAAAATGGAATAATTAACAGAAGAAAAGCCATATGATATCTCTTGGCAATTTGTAAATAGGTTATATATATAAGATCATATGTTATGTATTGATAACTTTCTTGAGAACAATGCAATGATTGAATGAGTAGGCAAATATGGTTAAAATAATTTAATCTCTTACACTTTTGAAAAATGACAATTGTAAGATTCTTTTATTATAAAATCCTATACATGTTTGACATGATAAAATAAAAGAAATGTTGTATTACATGTTTATAGATTATTATATGCTCCTATACATGTCTGCCATGATAAAATAAAGGAAATGTTGTACTACAAATTTATAACTATAACACATATTTTCAAGGCAACATAGGTCTAGAACATTGTTTATTTATTATTTTTTGATCCAAACATATTTACGACATGCACATAGGATCATCTGATCATGAAATTACCAAACAACATATCTACGAAATAAAATCTTATATACAAAAATCATGTAAAAAATATAATAATAACTATAAGGTCAAGCTCTTTTCCACATATAACAAATATGATTTTTTTAAAGAAAATATAATGCATATGTAAGGTCAATAATGTTTCCATATATGACAAAAATGGAGTTATTGCAACATGACAAGATTTTATGTCACAATCATGTATTTGATACAAATTGTATGGTCAAGAATTGTTTGATGGTATTCATTTTAATCTCTACCATCGGTACATGTATTTTATCTGGTGTCCCCTACTAAGGGAATCCTTATCAATACAATTAATAATATCATATAATCTAGAGTGAATAAAAAATCATCTAATGATTCAAGTAATACCTAAGCATGTTCGTTTATATTGTTGCAACTAAATCTTCAAGTGATGCAATACTAAAGCTACGCTCTTGTGTTTAGACTCTTATGATATAAGATCAAGTGTCAATATATTTAAAGGTCTGATTCTTTGACATGTTTTTAAAATTGGTCAAACTAAATAATTTAACGTTGATCTAGATCATCATTATTTTTGAAAGGATCTTGACAAGTGAATCTATATCCTAATGTTATAGCTAAGTAGATTAATAAACATACAAGAAAAATAATTAAAGAGAAAGGAATTAGTTTTACAAAATATTCTATAACAAAATCCTTTTCACTTCAATATAATCTAACACATGTTCGAATAAACTATTTTTTTCCCCTGAAATATCAACAAATATCCATCTATAATATACAGTAAAATGATTAAATTTGAAAAACAAAATATTTTACATTCACCTCAATTATATACTTGATCTTTTTTATTAATTTAATATATCATATTTTACACAATAAAAAATCGTTATCAAATATTAAATACCAAATTAAATATATATAAATAAAGCTCAATACAACTTATAAAATTACAAAATAATTCTAACATATGACTAAAAGACAAAAACTAATATCTTCTAGTACTCAAGAAAAATAGATGAAATAATAGAATTGATAATTATTATGTCAAAATTTATAATAATATTTGTGTTTTAAAATTATAATATAATAGAATAAATATTACAGAGCTATACGACTCCCCATGCCACTCTAAAAGGAGAGACCCACTAATTACATAGGAAGAAGCTAGAAACAAATGTAGATGCCCATTATTCATCTCACACATAACAAAAAAATATTACATAACATATCCACTTGGACAAGATTTAAGGAAAATAACATACATAAAAGCCTTGACTCATCTTAATAATTCCATCTAAATAAGTGGTGATAACCCTGTCATGTGAAGATAAAGACTCAAGAATACATCATGATATAACCTTCTCTTTTCTATTCAAAAAGTCCATATGATAACAATAATGTTCACAGTATTTTCTATGCAATCTACTAGACTAGATTGCAAATTCAATCAAATGTAATCTGTAAGATAAATTGTAGAAATATTGTACAAGACCTCTCAATTATTATTATTATTTTTAATTATTTAAAAAAATAGAAAAAAAATATAAAATATAACTATTTAATTACTTATCTCTGTCTATTCATAGGATAAGTAAATACATGATATCCCATGAGATCTATTGTTTCATTTGGTTTCCCAAATGAATAATCATAAACAAAATTAACACAAATTTTTAAAAAATTAAACACAAATAAAAACATGATTTCATTTTTAAAATTAGTCTCAACACATATAGATACAAGAACCAACTAGGTCACATAAATTTAAAATGTGCATGACTTTATAAGGGGTTTACCTATAAATGCTGAAATCAAATTATTCTTTAAGTTAATACCAAGTTAAGTTATACAAGACACTTCCCAAATGAATGGAGACAATAGCAACTCAATAAATTTTTTTGGTTTGGAGTTAGTAAACAACTCTTATTAGTTTTATAGCTTGTTTTTACTAAGAGTAAATGGTGACAATCTAAAGTTGTGAATTAGAAAGTTTGTTATATTTTAAATATATAATTAGCAATTATAAGTGTTGGTTAGGTTGGTTTAAGGAATTATATGTTACTATTGATCATTAAAGGTAGATTGAAGGCAATTACTAAGTGTTAAAGGTTGGATTTAGGAATAATATTCTACTATTGTTGATTTAGAAAAGATATATAGAAATTGGTTTTCTTAAAACTTTAAGAATTATTAGAAGGGTTACTCTCAAGATGAAATTTAATAACTAATTTTTTTTAACATATTTATCAACAATAGTTTTAAATATCTGAAAGATGAGGTATATAGATAATATAGTTGGGCTTCTTATTATAATTTTCATCATGCTTTTGTATGCTATCAATTTTGAGGGTATTTAAATTTATTTTTAGCAATTTTGAGAGAAATAAAATCATCATTGATATGGTCCAACCAATATTCAAACACAAGAAGTTAGTCGAACATGTGAATATTGAATGACTCCTGGTGCAATAGCTAACACGCCGTATTGAAAGAAGTAACAACTAGACAAATAGAAGCTCACCATCACATTTCAAAGATTTTGCTCTTCCCGAGCTAGGTAACATAATCATATATAATTTGTCTTGAAAAAATCTATCTATATAGAGAAAACACCATTTGATCCACTATGAGGAAGTTGTTTACAAATTTTTAGAGTGCTAATGTGCATTAATAATCTTGCACACTAATTTGTGAGTTTTTACAATAATTATAACATACTCTAGCTCTAATCTAAACTCGCTTGAAACACATCTTTACAGTCATGAAGAATCACCATACATGTGAGAGATAACTACTTCTATAATATGGAAAAGTAACTCAACCTTCTTATAGCTTCAATGAGAGATAACTACATCCACAATATGGAAAAGTATCTAAACCTTCCTATAGCCTCAATGAGAGATAACTACTTGCACAATATGGAAAAGTAACTCAACCTTTTTGTAGCCTCATTGAGAGATATCTACTTGCACAATATGGAAAAGTAACTCAACCTTCTTATAGCCTCAATGAGAGATAACTACTTGCACAATATGAAAAAGTAACTCAACCTTCCTATAACCTTAATGAGAGATAACTACTTCTACAATATGAGAAGATGAAAACTAAATCCTAAAAAGAAAGATAAACGAATCAAATGCTTTGAATTTTACTTCTTGTTTGCATCAAGGTAAGTTTCCCAGTTTTGTTTAAAATATATTTAATGGTTGTTGATGTATTTTTCATGGTGAAGGGCATGTTTTACACCTCTTACAAGTAGTGAATTCACCAAAATAAATTTTTGGGGTCATTTTGGGGTCTAAAACTTTGAACAATAATTTTTGAAGATGTCCCACTTTATCTTTGATCATCCTTAACCATTACCATAACCCGTTCTCATCACAATCCCTTTTCATCAAGACAATGACGAATTCACTCTCCATTAAATACATAATAATAAGACTCTTTTTTAATTAAATTCCACTTCCAATTCAAAAATGAAAATATAGGGTTTGATCATATCACCTAAATAACTTGAGAAATGCTTTAAATTAAATTATCATAAATCAAGCAAGATGGTTTATATGAACAAAAACTACTCTTCATTACACCATTTTTTATGTACAAGCACATTATATATACTCCAACACTATTAATTCATGTTAGAAAAAAATAGCCCCCATGAGCTACATGTTCTATAATTTGCATGAATTAATCCTTTGTTAATATGATGACTACACATATTAAATAAAACATAAAATAGCATCCAACACCAGGATATGGGTACCTTAGTAGTGAGTGATTTAAATATAAAAACTAAGTAGCATTTGTAGAGTCACAAATCACCTACTCTGTAATTTTCTTTCCATATTATCTATCCATTTGAGTATCTGCTCCCTTAGTATGTTTTAGCATTCACTTAGCATGTTTTCCAATATGAAAACCCTCCACTAAGATTATCATAATTCAATTTTGGTATCAACTTCTTACTAATTTATACCTTTTAAAAATCATTACCTACATAGACACTAATGTGTTCATAGTAATGACCATGTTCACTAGCATTTTTAAAATAATGTCTATCCACACAACCCATTTTAAAACATTTAAATTTTGATCAATTCAACCTTTCTATATTTTTAAATGGATATTTCAAATTAAAACTTTAAAAAACATATTTTAATTTTCATTTGCACATCTTTCTTAAAAGTTTTGAACACTTTTTGTGATTTAAATGATTGTCTTTTTCCTCTATCTCTCCTTTATTGCCCATTACCAATATATTTCCAACACTTCTTTCATAGCCAAAAATATGTAGATGAAGCCCTATAATCCTTCCATGGCATCCTACTAAATCCATTTCCTTTATTTTTCTCCATGAATAGAGTGTTGGCATTTGCATGAAGATTGCATTAATGATATGTTATGTTGTCATTGATGTCAATTGAATCGGTAATGGTATTTATGATATTGTTGATATTGTTGTTATTATTGATATTGGCCTATAACCAGTAGGAAGAGCTTTGTGGAAGATGTTGTAAACCGGTATGTTAAGCTTTTGAGTTGAACCGGTAAACCGGTGTATAAGGTTAAACCCTTTCTATGCATTGTAACTGTAAAACCCTACCAACTATTTTTTTGTTAAACCCTAACCGATCAAGTTTGTTGGTTTAAGGTCTAATGATGAGTGGTAATGATGGAGACACATGTGATCATTGAATGAGGATAAGTTCAGATTGTTTTGGCGCGTTTGTTCATTTGTTTGATTGTCTAGGGAATGAGCAAAGTGGATTACATCTAATGCATAGCGCGTGATGAGTTACAAAGTCCGATGAAGCGGTTATCATAGAGCGGTTGGAATTTTCTTGAAGAATGTGAAGAGATTGTTATGATTTCTAATTGTCAAGATTGAACCGACTTGTTTGTAATCTCTATGAGAGAATTAGGTTTTTGTTGTGTTATCGACCTAATTGATTTGTATTTAAGGTCGATGAAGTTGTTTGTAAGAGTGTTGGCAAAGTGTTGGCTAAGACCAATTGAGTGTGTGGTTGCCTAACCGGAGAATGGATCTGCAGTTTTTATAGAAGTAAATTGAAGCTTAAAAGGATCTGATCAAGCAAATGTAGTGCTATTAAGACAGATCAAGAAAACCTGTTATTTTCTAACAATTACAACAGAATTGAAATCCCCTAACCGGGTAAGCTCTAACTAGCTTGGTTACTTCTTAAATCCTCTAACAAGGTGGTCCATTAGCTTGGATTCTCAAACCCTCTACTGAGGTTACTCCTAATAGGGTATTTTGCTTTTCATCAAGGCATTTTGTAAATCCCTTAACCGGGTGATTCCTAACAGAATCAGTTCTTAATAGGACTTATTGTAAAAGATTTAATAGACTTGGCTCCTAATAGGGTGACCTTCAGAAGATTTCAAATAGCTATCCTTGTGAGTCTCATCTCACCGTGGTTTTTATCTATTTGGGTTTTCCATGTATAAACATTTGTGTCAAGTGGTGAATGTTTTTGTGGTTACGATCTTATTTGTTGATTTTATTGACTACTTAACTATTTTGATAAGGCATGATAACTGGAAGCATTGAGAGATTGAATATGTTGAGATATGATTAAGCATTTTGATATTTACAATATTGAAGTTGTTTATTGTTAAATTGTTATAACGGGTTAACTGGTTGATGTTGAGTATTGATCTTGACAGTGAAAGTAACTTAATGAGTTTGAAGTTGAGATTGGGAAGTTTGTATCAATTTTTCAGTATACTGATTCACCCCCCCCTCTCAGTAATCTACTAGATACTTATTCTTTCATCATACCATCATAGAGAACTACACACACTTGTAGAAAAACCTAATAAGATTTTATTTTGTACAATTGTTATGAGTACCCACCACCTTCACATTAGGGATACTATTTCTTACTTATTTTCATTTCATAGAACTTTTGATTACCATCTCTTCGGGTTTTTAAGTTAGCATAGTACTTCATTTATTGTATTGAGTTACTGTGTATGTGTGCATAAGCGTGTGTGTCTAAAAATTGTAAATAAACATGTTTTCTAAATAATATATAATTTAAAAAAAGCTAAATCTTATATTTAAAATAGTTTAAACTCATACTACAACTTGCAACCATGTAGGCAAAACAAGTACCACAACTATTCATTTCCTTCACAACACACACTATCCACCCCCATTCCCAACATTGCTAATGTGCTTGCTATAGCATCCACCCCTACAACCACACCTTGTGCATCTACTGAACTAGAGCCAAGTGTTCCATCAAAAGTGAACCCTCCAAAAGCCAAAAGAAAGAGGGTAACCAAGACAGTTGTAGGCTCAACTAATGAAGAGTCCTCTGAGAACCCAAGCCCTCCCCCTAAAGCCAGGTAACCCACTCAAAAGAGGAGAGGAGCGACTACCAAGGCCTCTACCAAAAGGGCATCCGCAGAGGCTTCCACCACCAAGGATCCACAATTTGAGGGCTCATGCCCACATGAGGAGTCCTCAGAACCTAAGGATTGAAAAACTCCTGCAAAGAAAGCCACACTTAGGGCCACAAAGAATACCAAACATACTTATAAGAAAATTTGTAAGAATGGAAATGTATGATGGTGGAATAGTTAGATTTGGAGACGACAAAGCCTATGTAATCCGTGGAAGAGGTTCTATTTCTTTTTATGGTAAGCATAAAACTGATGATGTCTTGTATGTTAAAGGTTTGAAGCATAATATTTTCGAGTGTTGGACATATGGTTTATAAGGGTTATGATCTACAATTAAAAGATGGTAAATGCAAGATCTTGAATGCCTCTGGTATAGAGATTGCATCTGGGACTAAGACTGAAGGTAACATTTTTCATTTGAATGTTAGTGAGAAAATTTGTTTGATTGCTAAGATAGATGAGAGTTGGTTGTGGCATAGAAGAATGTGTCATGTAAAATTTGATTCATTGATCAAGATCAATTCTACACAAGTTGTTAGAGATCTACCTAAGATTGTTAAACCTGTTAATCCAGTATGTAAGGAATGTCAGTTGGGTAAGCAAACAAGGATTTCTTTCAAGAGTAAATGGTATACATCTGATGGATTGTTAGATCTTGTGCATACTGACCCGTGTGAACCTACAAATGTTAGAAGTGTGAAAGGTGATAGATACTTTATGCTGCTAATTTATGATTATTCCAAAATGAAGTGGGTTGTCTTTTTAAAGGAAAAATCATAAGCATTTGAGAAATTCAAGATATTCAAAGCTAAAGTTGAAACTGAGTCCGGATTGAAGCTGAAGTGTCTAGGATCTGATAGAGGTGGAAAATTATGTTCTGGTGAGTTCATTTCTTTATGTGAGATGCATGGAATCAAAAGACAACTATCTACTCCTAGGACCCCACAACAGAATGAGATTGTTGAAAGGAAGAACCATCTTGCTTTAGATGCTCCAAGAACTATGTTGATTGAAGGAAATAATCCAAAGGTCTACTGGAGAGAAGCTATTAGCATTGCAATCTATACATTCAGTAGAGTTCATATCAAAGGTGATACTAGTAAGACCCCTTATGATCTTTGGTTTGGTCATGTTCCTACTATAAAATATTTCAAAGTTTTTGGTAGCAAATGTTATATCAAGAGAGATGAGGATATTGGAAAGTTTGATGCTAGAAGTGATGAAGGTATCTTTTTGGGATATTCTACAAATAGAAAAGTGTACCAGTGCTATAATAAGAGACTGAGAAAGATAGTTGAGAGTGCAAATGTGAAGGTGGATGAAAACCTTGGGAAGGAGATCAGAGCTTATGATGAAGGTCAATATGTTGTTTTAGCTCCTATTCAGCCTGAAGAGCCTAAGCAAAATGATCCGATAGAGATTATGAATCCAGATGTTGATGTTGTTGATGATGATGTGTAGGAACCTGAAGATCAAAACAATCAGAAGACTCTGAGCTATGTCAAACTAAATCATTTTGAGAATCAGATTATCGGTGATAAGAATAAAGGTGTGATGACTAGAAGAAGGTTAGCTATAGAAGAAATATGTTTGATTTCTAAAGTTGAACCTAAATATGTTGTTGAAGCATGTAAAGATGATAACTAGATTAGATCCATGGAAGAAGAGTTAGATCAGATTGAAAAGAACAACACTTGGGAACTTGTGTCGAGACCTAAGGACAAAAATGTTATTGGTACTAAATGGGTTTTTAGGAATAAATTGAATGAAGTCGGTGAAGTAGTCAGAAATAAAGCGACTAGTCTGCAAAGGATATTCACAGCAAGAAGGGATTGATTATGAAGAAAAATTTTCTCTAGTTGCCAAAATTGAAGTTGTTAGACTATTACTTTCTTATGCTTCTTATAAAGATTTCAAGGTATATCCGATGTATGTCAAATCTACATTTTTGAATGGTGATCTAGAATAAGTTTACATTGAATAACTTGATGGATTTTCATTGTCAGATGTAAGTTGAAGAAAGCACTTTATGGATTGAAATGAGCTCCTAGAGCCTGGTATGCTAGGTTAGACAAATACTTTCTAAAATTGGGATTTATCAAAGGTCCTACTAATAGTAATATGTACTTTAAAATTGAAAATGCTAACATTTTGATTGTTGAAGTCTTTTTTAATGAAATTATCTTTGGTGGTGATGATGATATGACTATGAAGTTTGCTAGTGATATACAAAAATAATTTGAGATGTCTATGATTGGTGAGATGAAATTTTTCTTAGGTTTGCAGATTGCATAGACAAGAAAAGGTATTTTTATATCTCAAACTAAGTATGTGAAGGAATTGCTAAAGAAGTTTGAATTAGATTATTCCAAACCGGTTGGAACTCCTATGGTGACTAGCTGTAAATTGTCTAAAACTAATGAATCTCCTAAAGCTAATCAGAGTTTGTATAGATCTATGGTTGGTGGACTGCTACATCTCACTCAGACTAGGCCTGACATTATGCATGTTGTTTGTATGGCTGATAGATATCAAGCTGATCCAAAGGAGATTCATCTTACTGTTGTTAAAAGAATATTCAGATATCTAAAGGGAACTAAGGATTATGGGTTGTGGTATCCAAAGATTGATCATTTCATGTTGTGTGCTTACACTAATGTGAATTGGGCAGGTGATGTTGATGACCAAAAGAGTACTACTGGTGGAGAATTATTTTTAGGTAAGAAGTTGTTTTCATGGGCTAGCAAGAAACAATATTTAGTATATCTATCTACTGTTGAAGTAGAGTACATTGCTGCTGCTAGTAATTGCACTCAGATAGTTTGGATGAAGAAAATGTTAAAAGATATCAGTTATTTATGATGAGCCTACTGTTATATACTGTGATAATTCCATTGTTATAAACATGTCTAAGAATTTGGTGCAACATTCAAAGACTAAGCATATATCAATCAAATATAATTACTTGAGAGAGCAAGTCAGTGAACAAAAGGTGAAGCTAGAATATACATCTACAAAGGAACAAATTGGTGATATTTTCACTAAGCCTTTGCTTGCAGATACATTTGTCTATTTGAGAGACAAGTTAGGGGTATCCACCCCTCCTGATGAGAACTAGATACATTGAGTTGCATCGATCCGATGGAATTTAGAGCCTTATTCTTTTATCCAAATTGATGATTGGTGTTGCTCCTCTGCTGGAGTAGTCTGTGTTTTGGGAGAGAGATTTATGAGATTTATAGTTATGTGTTTTAGGGGGAGACAGTTTGGTTTTCTATTTTGGTGATCTTTGGCATTGTTGTCAAAGGGGGAGAGAGATCATGTGAAAAACTACTTTGTCTATATTGATCTTAGGGGGAGTTTGATGAATAATGATGAACAACAAATACCCTAATCGGTACTGAGAGGGGGGGGGTGAATTAGTACAGACAAAAACTTTCTCAACAACTTATCAAGTTAAAATAATACCAACCGATTGTCTTCATCACTGAACTTAACCATGGCAATACAAGTTAAACACAGTAAGACTTCAAACAACATAAACTGATAAGTCTGATCACTTCAAATACATTCAATACTTGATAAAAACTTCACCCATAAACATATGCATGTGGTATACTAGTAATACCATAACTTATTAGCTCTGTATGCATAATCACTAAAACATAGAATACTTAATCATCACATGAAAAATGCACAACTCATGACACACAGATTTTTCACGTGGAAACCCAAATGGGAAAAACCACGGTGGGGATAAATACCCACAAGCTTGTTTTGAACTCTTTTGAAGCTCACTCTATTAGGAGCCTAGTCTGGTTAAAGACTTTACAATAAGGTTTTGTTAGGAACTGATCCTATTAAAGATCACCCAGTTAAGGGATGGCTATATACCCTATTAAAGGTTGAAACCCTGTTAAAGGTTATCTCGCTAGAGGATTTGAAGAACTCAATGATCTTGAGTCACTTGGTTAAAGGATTTACAATAAGCCTGTTAAAGCGACCTGGTAAAGGGACTTTCCAACTGTTGAAATGATTAGAAGACAATAGGTAAAAATCTGATTTGATAATAGCACTACATGCCAAGGCAGATCCTTTTTATTTCCTCTCTTCTGCAATCACACTCTGCAGTTTTCCTCTTACTGGTCTGTGTTGGCATTTTTGATGATTATGTTGTGATTGTCATTGATGGACACACACTTGCATTGAGATCATTTTTGTATGTATTAGTTAAAGCTCAACTGGTACATGTTCCAACCGGTATGATGCATTATAGTCCTTAGACTATTGGTGTTTTGAAGAAAGTGATTACCGATCTGAAGTGGTATGTAGACCCCAAGCGGTTTGAGGATCTCAAGCGGTACGAAGGACGAAAGCGGCATAACACATATTTGCCAGTCTTCATTTTGTCAAACCGGCAACCAACATTTTTCTTGAACCTATATTTTGTATGAACCGGTAATACTCTATGATGAGTTTCCATTCACCGAGTGTATGACGGTGCCGACACTTTAGCGATGATTTTTGTGCTGTGTTACCAGAATATGTCTAGATGCATTGAACCTAGGAAATTGTAATGTAATCCTATTGGACCGACTTGAAATCAGATTCCTTTATAAGGACATCATGTCTAGGGTTTTAGGTTGTTGATGTTGTTGTTGTTGCAATAGTTGATATTGTGGCTAGGGTTTAAGGTGGTTGGGGAGTTGGAGAGAATATGAATGTGTAGAAGACTGAAGTAATGCTGGAATGCATTAGGAACAAGCTATCAAGGATCTAACCAAGCAATCTGTGTTATTAGCTAGATCAATCACTTGTTGATTACTCGCATCTTCAACAAGTCTATAGCCCTTAACCGGGTAGGACCAAAAGCCTCTTGTAAATACTCTAACAAGGTGGTTCACATCTGTGGATCTAAAATCCTCTAGCAAGGTAGTCTTTAATCGAACTTATCTCCTAATAGAGATTGAGATTCCTAATAGGATCTGTTCTAGTAAAGAACATTGTAAGACCTTAACCGGTCTGGTTCCTATTTTGTAGATAATTACTTGTGAGTTCCATCTCATCGTGGTTTTTCCCATTTGGGTTTCCATGTCAAAATCTCTTTTGTTATGGTGTTTGTGCTTCTGTGGGTGAATGCATTATTAGCTATTTGGTTTGCATGTGTGTTAACCGGTTTGTCTACTAAACTATTTTACCAGTTTACTATTAGTCTTAGCTATTTGGTTTGCATGTGTGTTAACCAGTTTGTCTGCTAAACTGTTTTACTGGTTTACTATTAGTCTTGCAAAGTGTTTAAGTGCAAAGATTTTTGGCATACTAATTCACCCCCCCCTCTTAGTATTCATCAATGGGTATCAGAGCCTACCTTTCTATAAGTTTAACCACTTGGAAAGAGATATGGGGGAATACACATTGAGGGAACTTACTCATCGGCTCACTCAGTCTGAGCAAGCCTATGATGATCTTATGATCAAATACAAGGCATCTCAAGCAAAGAGGAGAGAACATGCAGAAAAGCTGATGGAGCTATCTGAAAATAGTTCCTCTAATGAAGTGGACATGGAAGCCCTAATTCAAGAAGTAGAAAAGCTGAATGAATCCAATTCCAACCTGAGAAAAGAATTGGAAGGACTGACTATTCGAATGTGTCAAGATCTTGAGAACTGGAGGAAAGCTGAAGATCTAGTCAAAGATAAAGATCATGAAAACTCCAAGCTGAAGAAAGAGATCAGTGCCCTAATTGCTCAACTCCATGCGAGCAAAGTGGAAAAGGAAGACATGCAAGGAGAACTGAACATTGCCATCTTTGAGAATGAAAACCTGATGGAAACAAATGCTACTATTTCCAAAGAACTCTCCGAGTCGAAGGAAATACTTGCTAAGTTCAACAAGAGTACTGTCAAGCTAGAGCAAAAGCTTGAATCTGCCAAACCTGTCAAGAATATGGATGGACTTCATTATTCCGGTCATGAGGAAGGTGAGACCTCTAGTACAAGTACTAGAGCATCAAAGGATAAAGGTAAGCAAAAGTTTAAACCTGTTTTCTTTAACTGTCTTAAAGAAGGACATACTGCTAATGTGTGTAGAAGCAAGGCTTACAATAATTTTCCTTATTTCCTAAATGATAAGCCTAGATCCTATAAATTCAATGGTAACTGTTATGCATGCAACAAATTTGGGCATAGAGCATCTGAATGCAGGTCTGTTATGAATAACACTAGAAGATATCCTCAGAGGACCCAAGGAGTTGGTCCTGAACCTTTTGTGAACCAGAATCACAACCAGTTTAATGCTTTCAATCATCAGTCAAGAAGCGGTGGCTATCAAGTGGCAACCGGATGGAGAGAAAACTGTATGGTCTATCATGGTCATAGTCACACTGCTACAACATGTAGGAGGAAGAATGACAACATGAATAATGGACCTTGGAGAGCACCTGGATTGGTCTGCTATCAGTGCAAAAAACCGGGTCACATTGCCAGATTCTGTAGATCAAGAAAGAACATATCTGATGACATACCGGTCACTCTGGAAGGAAACATTGATGTTGACACTATTCAAGCGGATATGAACAAGACCTGGAAGAAGAAACCAGCAATGTTACAAGAGGAACCGGTTTCTGCACCTAGTGTGGAAATCACAGAAGCGGCAAACTAAGCTTCAGAAAAACTTAGGGGGAGCAAACGGTGAAATGTTTCAAACCTTCGGTTTACACTAGTAAAAGACCTTAACCGGTATGCGTTACCTATCATTTGGTAGAAGACTAGAAACAATAAAAGGAAAATTAGGGTTTACACCCTAATGGTGGAGCATTAAATGCGGTAGGTGAGGAATATGTTTAAAAGGAATTTTCAAATCATTTCTCACTATCATTTTCAAAGCGAAGAAGGTTTTCAAGTACAGAGTGACGATAAAGTGATTTGTGCTGCGATTCAGAGAAAGTTGGAAACCTTGAAGGAGATTCAAATTCAAATTGCAAACAGTCAAGTGAACAACGCAAAGCGATGATTCTACAACCGACGGAGTGTGAGGTGGAGAAGAATCTAAAAGCCCTAAATTCATGATTTCTGAAAGGTATTTTTCAAGTTTCCAGTTTCTATCATGGCTTCTGCATCCCATACTAGCTCTAGTACATTTGTAGATTCAGCAAGCTTTATTCAACGCAAGTCTAGATATAATGCCCTATCACAAGTTCCAGCCAGTGTGATAGTAGAAGAGGGAATCTTAGATTACATAGATTGTAAAATAGAAGACCTGGGGTCTCTAACAATTCACTCACAACTAGGTTTATTTTGTGGAAAAGATAAGAAGATCAAACCGGAGTATAGTATTTTGGAGAAGAAGAAGCTCCACAATGTTGTTTATTTCCTGGAGGATTTCATAGATGATCACATTAGGATCATTCTGAGCAGAGTTCATTGTGACAAGATGTACCTGGAAATAACACATGATATAACACTGCAAGCAATTCATGTCGTCACCGATTTTTGCAATACAGGGGAAGTGCCAGCCCTAAGGACGGTAAGCAAGACGGAAATGTCAAAGCTCACCGGTTCAGTAATCGACTCACGAGGTATGACTATTAATTCCATCAAGGATGACCTTGTGAAATATGCATGTATGGTGATTGGATACCGGATGTTCTCAGCCAGCAGAATTAACTCTGTATTTGCTGCAATGGTAAATGCCGCTTACCGAATGATCAAGGAGGATGCATCATTTGACCTATGCACTGGTATGCAAAGGAAACTCTTGTTGAATCTTAAATCAATCAAACAGGATAATGCATTGAGGTTCAAGTTTGGACAACCACTGGTTGGGTTATTCTTTTACTTCCAAGGCTACTTTCCAGGAGTAGGTGATGTCCAGTGGTCTGCTGACCAACTGGTAACCAAGCAAATCAAGGAAAGTGTTCAAGTAGTTGGAATCGGTTACCCTGAAGTTCTAAACAAGTACTTTGATGAGTTCAGACGCAAAATGAGTCAGAGGATGAGAATATCAGGTGATATTGTCAAGAAATATGAAGATGATATCTGTTTCACCATTAAAGTGGATCAATGCATAATGAAGGTTGTTGAGCCCAGACAGGAGGAAGTGGAGCCTATGAGCTATGAGGTAATGAATGATATGCTGGAAGGGTATGCCTCAACCCTTATTGCCTCACCGCTTGATCCAAAGGCAAGGAGAACCGACACCTACCTAGAAAGGGTAACACCAGTTGAGGAACCCTCAACAAAGAAAGGGAAAGAACCTTCAGTGAAGAAGGCAAAAGCAGTGCCCTCAGCATTGGCACTGGCTATTGTAGCTAGTCCTAAAGTGACCAAGCAGTCATCGGCTAAAAAGAAACCAGAAGCGACACCTGCTAAAGTCTTCAAGAGAAAGAGGAAGACAAGGAATGCCTCTCCAGACTCAGAAGAAACTGTGTCTGAGGAAAAACCTAAGAAGACACATCAAGCAAAGAAAAAGACAAAGAATGAACCGACATCATCGGCACCAGTAAATATTGACATCTCCTCCTACAAACCTTTGACACATTGTCAAAGAACTATCAAAAACATTAGGAGAAAAGTGCTAAATGATTTGATTGATTGTTTTGATGACTTTAATGATAATGAAAAGGAAGTGGTAGAAAAAGAAATTATTCAGTATTTATGTGTTAATGACTGGTCGCCTTCAGAAATTAGAGTTGAGACACCGGATTCTTTGTATAAGTCATTAGACAATAAATGGTGCATTGCCATAGAGAAGGAACAGGAAATGAGAGATAAATTTTTTGCTAAACATTTTCCCAATGTATCAAACTCAGAACTGTTTGAAGTAATGAACAAATACAAAGGCCTCTTCTTCATGAGAAGAAGAAGACTCCTGTTACTGGAAGGGAAGGGTAAAGAAGTGCTCAAGAATACACACACCCTTGCTCCGAATGCTCTGAAGATGCATCAAGTGGCTGAAGCCAATAGAAAGGCCGAGCAAGAACTGACAATAACTAAACTGGATGAAGTGTTTGATGATGAAGGAAATCCAGTTGCTGAACCGATTGACACTATTGATGTCGATGCTCTAGATGGAGAGGATGTTGCTCAGGGTACACCATCAGAAGCAACAGGACAAGAGAAGAAGGTGGAATAGGAAGTAAAGCAAAAGGAAACAGAGGACAAAAAGGAGGAAGCAAAGAAGCAAGCAGAGAAGAAGAAAGAAGAAGAGGAGAAGAAAAGGAAGGATGAAGAGGAGAAGAAGAAAAAGGAAGAGGAACAGAAGAAGAAGGAAGAAGATGAGGAGAAACAAAAACAGGAAGAGAAGAGAAAAGAAGATGAGAAGAAAAGAAGAGAAGAATATGAAGAGAAAAAGGAAAAAGAAGATGCAAGGAAGAAGAAAGAGGAAGAGGATGAGAAGAAGACAAAGGAAGAGGAGAAGCGGAAGGAAGTAGAAAAGAAGAAGGAAGAGGAAGATAAGGCAGAGGAGAAGAGGAAGGAAGCAAAAAATAAGGTAGAGGAGGATAAGGAAGAGGAAAAGAGAAAAGAAGCAGAGAAGAAGAAGGCAGAGGAGAACAAGGAAGATGAAGCAGCAAAGAGCATGCAGATGGAGACACCTAAGGCAACCGGTAGTCAAGCCAAACCGGCTGACCTCACCAGTCCCATTGACCTCCAGTCTGCAAGTGAATTGGAGCTACTGCAGAGCATCAAGGTTTCTCAAGAACACCTTGAGGTGTTAAGGAGGAAGAAGGAGGAAGAAGGAGGAAGATGTGATCCAAGTTGAGGTGGACACTCTTACCAGTTTGTTACCCAGTACAAACCTCCCCAGTATCGTCTCATCATTGGCACAACTGAAGCTCCTATGCACAGTAGTAGATGATCAAGTGCAAAGCTTAGAAGAGGTAGTAGAGGAAAATGCTAAGAAAGAGAATCAAAAGTCTCTCAACATTGCACAGAAGGATATAAGGAGTGCTCTAGATGAGGGGAATCTTCTACTCAACAAGATTTTCCAACCTCATTTGTTCTGTGACGATGTGCTTGCACAGAAGAAAAAGATTCAATCTGATTTGTAGGTATATATGAGCACCTTCAAGTTGCCATATGACTCTTTTATAGCTTATGGGAAAACCATTCACCGGTTTCATAACCAGTTTGCTAAACTAGAGCAGGAGATCAGCACCCGATCACGAGATTTGTAGGAGCTACAACTGGTTCTACTCCCACATTTGCAAATACTTTAGAAGTGCTATCTTAATCTGGATGCCTTAACAACAACACAGGAGATGATCACATTAGATGCCATGGAAGAACATGTCTCCCAGATGAAGATAGAGAAAGAAGTGGCAACCTCCCTACTTGAGTCATGGTCTTTATCTATGAAACAATTCTTGCAGGACTGTAAATCTATTTTTGACAAGTTTTATTCTTTACTGTCATAAACACTTATTATTTTAATGAAACATGGGTTAGTCTGTAATATTATTTTTGTCATTGTTGGAAAACGGGGAGAAGTATAAATTTTGAATGTTTTCATGTATACTTTCATGTTATTTCTGTTAAGAAGTAGTATACATTGTATTTTCTACAAAAGGGATAGTGCATATGCTTAGGGGGAGTAATTTTGATTCTGACATATTTTTGTTGTAAAACACTTAGATGTCAAAATTTCCTAAGTGTTGCCATCAATGCCAAAGGGGGAGATTGTTGGCATTTTTGATGATTATGTTGTGATTTTCATTGATGGACACACACTTGCATTGAGATGATTTTTGTATGTATTAGTTAAAGCTCAACCGATACATGTTCCAACCGGTATGATGCATTATAGTCCTTAGACTATTGGTGTTTTGCAGAAAGTGATTACCGACCTGAAGCGGTATGTAGACCCCAAGCGGTTCGAGGATCTCAAGTGGTACAAAGGACCAAAGTAGCATAACACATATTTGCCAGTCTTCATTTTGTCAAACCGGCAACCGACATTTTGCTTGAACCGGTATTTTGTATGAACCGGTAATACTCTGTGATGAGTTACCAACCAGCATTTTGTGATGAGTTTCCATCCACCGAGTGTATGATGGTGCCGACACTTCAGCGGTGCTTTTTGTGTCGTGTTACTAGAATATGTCTAGATGCATTGAACCTAGGAAATTGTAATGTAATCCTATTGGACCGACATGAAATCAGATTCCTTTATAAGGACATCATGTCTAGGGTTTTAGGTTGTTGATGTTGTTGTTGTTGCGATAGTTGATATTGCGGCTAGGGTTTAAGGTGGTTGAGGAGTTGGAGAGAATATGAATGTGTAGAAGACTGAAGTAATGCTGGAATGTTTTAGGAATGAGCTATCAAGGATTTGACCAAGCAATCTATGCTATTAGCTAGATCAATCACTTGTTGATTACTCACATCTTCAACAAGTCTGTAGCCCTTAACCGGGTAGGCCCAAAAGCCTCTTGTAAATACTCTAACAAGGTGGTTCACATCTATGGATCTAAAATCCTCTAGCAAGGTAGTCTTTAATCAGACTTATCTCCTAATAGAGATTGAGATTCCTAACAGGATCTGTTCTAGTAAAGAACATTGTAAGACCTTAACCAGTCTGGTTCCTATTTTGCAGATAGTTACTTGTGAGTTCCATCTCACCATGGCTTTTCCCATTTGGGTTTCTATGTCAAAATATCTTGTGTTATGGTGTTTGTGCTTTTGTGGGTGAATGCATTATTAGCTATTTGGTTTGCATGTGTGTTAACCAGTTTGTCTGCTAAACTGTTTCACCGGTTTACTGTTAGTCTTGCAAAGTGTTTAAGTGCAAAGATTTTTGGCATACTAATTCACCCCCCACTCTTAGTATTCATCATTCTGGCAAGTATCTCATCACTTGGATACACACACAACATTTGCCAACAAAAAACAATAACAACATCATCGACCTTATAGACAACAATTAGGTTGGTAGCATAAACCCTAAACCCTAAGCATTTAGGTTTAAAATACAAGCGATCCAATCATGACCATCCAAACACTTTCCATAGAGCAATAAAATCTTAAACAGATCATAAGACAATCTGCATCATTCATTCTTCACCGCATATGGGAATCAGTAACCCATCACACTCTCTTCTCATACCACTAAGAAGAATGATCATTCCCAAGGTAGATATTTAATGCAATCGATCTTCACATGCAAGATCCTCAAGGAAATCCTTCATGCGCACAAAAATGATGTGGCACCTTGATCTCATTCACATCTCTTAGCTAACTCCTCACAAGATGTCTTTGGTTGCATCACACAAGCTGGATTGCCAAACCAGAAACCCTAGAGCTGAGACTACCAACCGGTAGTCACACTTAGTGAAACCCCGACACCGGTTCACTACATATCTTCATACTGGTTCACCATCTTCTTCCAATTTGCATACCAGTTCACTTTCACTTATTGACATCAATGACAACATCATATGCCAACAATATCCAAGAATCTCCCCCTTTGGCATTGATGGCAATACTCAGTGTAGCATTGCAACTGTAAACAACATAGACCAGTGTATATCCTCCATACATCAAATATCTTCTCCCCATACATTAGATATCTTCTCCCCCTTTGACAACAATGCCAAAGTGGAGGCACGAGCTTCCATTCTCTATTATGCTACTCCCCCTATGGAGTAGCATCCTTCAACACATCAATCTTTAAAGATTTGACACTATAGTTCCTGACTGATGCGGAGCACACAACTTTAGTTGACTTCAAGAAGGGACATAACCCCTAATTCACCTCTCAAATAGGTAAATATAGCCTTCAGTAAGGGCTTTGTGAATATGTTTGCTAGCTACTCCTTACTGGAAACATGTTGTAGTACAACCTCCTTATTCTAAAATTTCTCTCTTAAGAAGTGATATTTAAGCTCAATGTGCTTAGTTCTAGCATGCAATATCGGATTCTTGGAAATATTTATTGCACTTGTGTTGTCACAAAATATATTCACCGGTTCAGATACAGGTACTTTGAAACCTTCCAATACATGTTTCATCAAGATTGCTTGAGTGCAGTTCATAAATGCTGCCACATATTCTGCTTTAGCTGTAGACTGGGAAATACAACTCTGCTTCTTACTCATCCATGATACTAATCTTCCACCGAGAAAGAATACTCCACCAGTTGTGCTCTTCCGGTCGTCCACATTACCTGCCCAATCAGCATCGATATACACTTTGAGATTGAAGTCACCATCATATGGATACCACAATCCATAGTCAATTGTTCCTTTCAGATATCTAAGAATCCTCTTGACTGCTACCAAGTGGGATTCTCTAGGACATTTCTTAAAATGAGATACTATGCCCACTGCATGAGAAATATCTGGTCTACTATGCACCACATAGTGCAACTTATCGATCATTGACCGATACTCTTTCTCATTCGCCAATGTTGAATCATCTTCCTTAGTCAATTTGTAGCTGGACACCATTGGTGTACCAACCGGTTTGCTCTCCTCCATGCCAAAAGTCTTCAATACCTTTTTGACATACTTGGATTGGGTAATAAAGATACCCTCTTTCATTTGCTAAATTTTTAGACCAATGAAGAATTTTATCTCCCCAATCAGAGACATCTCAAACTCTTTCTTCATTACATCTGCAAATGCATGGCTCATTTCATCATCTCCTCCAAAGATTATGTCGTCTACAAACACTTCATAGATCAAAATCTGATCACCTTCTGATTTCAAGTAGATGTTGTTATCTTCACTTGTTCTCTCAAATCCAATCTTCACAAGATGAGAGTGTAATCATTCATACCATGCCCTTGGTGCTTGTTTTAATCCATACAGGGCCTTGTGTAATCTACACACCATGTCACTATCTTCTGATAGGGCAAACCCATCTAGTTGCTCTATATATACTTCCTCTTCAAGGATTCCATTCAAGAATGCAGACTTCACATCCATTTGATATACCTTGAATCCCTTAAATGTTGCAAATGTAAGTAACTTTTGAACACCTTCTAGTCTAGCCATAGGGGCAAAGGTTTCTCCATAGTCTTCTCCCTCTTCCTGAGCATATCCCTTGCATACAAGCCTAGCCTTGTTCCTTATAACTGTACCTTCTTCACTTAGTTTATTTCTAAAGACCCATTTGGTACCAATGACATTCTTGTGTTCAGGTCTTGGTACTAAAGACCATGTTGCATTCTTTTCAATCTGATCTAGCTCCTCTTCCATTGCCTTAGTCCAATCTTCATCTTTAAGCGCCTCTTTAATAGTCTTAGGCTCCAATTCAGAGATCATGCAAGAGTTCTCCTTCACCTTTCTTCTCATGAGTATCCCTGCATCTTTATCTCCTATGATCTTCTTCAGATCATGATGTAGTTTCACAGATCTAGGAATGACTCTAGCTGGTTCTTCTTTCTTTTCATCTTCTCCTTCTTTTCCATCTTCTTCTTCTCCTACCTTAGCTTCTACTGGTATAGGAACACTAAGATCTTTGCTTGTTTCTTTTGTAACTGGTTCCCATAAAGCTATTCTCGGTTCACCTTCCACTTGCTCGTTGCTGGTTCCCTCAGATTTCTCAGGAGATTCATCAACCTTGACATTGATGCTCTCAACAATCTTCTAAGTTATGTTATTATATCACTTGAGGGATTTGCTCTTAGTAGAATATCCTAGAAATATTCCTTCATCACATTTAGCATCAAATTTTCTCAAATGCTCACCTCTCTTGATATAGCACTTACTCCCAAATACCTTAAAATAACTCACAGTGGGAGTCTTCCCAGTCTAGTACTCATAAGGGGTTTTATCTTTGCCTTTCTTGATAAGTACCTAGTTCATTGTATAGACTGCAGTTCTCACCGCTTCTCTCCAAAAGGTGTGAGCAACCTTTCCTTGGATCAGAATTGTTCTCGCCGCTTCAACTACAGTCCTGTTATTCCTTTCTGTTATGTCATTCTGTTGTGGTGTCCTAGGGGCAGACAGTTGCCTCTTGATGCCATTCTCTTCACAGTACTTGTTGAATTCATCAGAAGTGAATTCTCCTCCTTGATCATTTCTTAGGCACTTTATCCTTTGGCCACTTTCCTTTTCTACTAATTCTCTGAAGGCTTTGAACTTTCCAAATGCTTTAGACTTGTCTTTCAAGAATGCGACCCACATCATTCTTGAGCAGTCATCATTAAGAATCATAAAATACCTATCTCCCTGAATACTTCTAGTTTTCATAGGACCACACAAATCAGTATGCACAAGATCAAGTAAATTCTCTACTGAAAATGACTTACCTTTAAAAGTTGAGGAAGACATCTTCCCAAGTTGACATTCTCTACACAAAGAATTCTCAAGTTTGTTCAGCAAAGGAAATCCTCTTACCGCCTTGATCTTACTGGCTTTAATAATATTGTCAAAGTTCATATGACAGAGTCTCCTATGCCATATCCAAATGTCATCAAACTTAGCCATCAGACACTGACCAATCTTGGCATTCAACTAAAATAGGTTACCTCTGGTCTACTTACCGATGGCAATAAGTTCACCTCTCTTTCCAATTATACTGCAGATTCCACCTTTGAACTTTAGAGTGAGTCCTTTGTCATTCAGCTGAGCAACACTTAAAAGGTTATTCTTCAGACATTCTACCCAGTAGACATCATCTGCACTGCTTTTTCCATTCAGTGAGATGGATCCTTTTCCTTTTACCAAGCATGGTGCATCATTTCCAAACCAGACAACACATCCATCATATTCTTCCAGAGACAAAAACTTTCTCCAGTCACTAGTCATGTGGTGAGAACACCCACTATCTATAATCCACTCATTAGAGTTGTCAATGTGAGAGACAAGGGCTTTCTTGTCAGACACTTCTTCCTTTATAGCTACAAACACTATATCTTCACTCTCTTCATCCTCCGATTCTTCAACAGTAACACCTTCATCCACAACAACAAGAAAATTTCTTCTACTTCCTCCTTTATACTTTCTAAACCTCTCCGGTTTATCCTTATTATCACTGTTAGGACAATTAACAACTATATGTCCTATCTTGTTGCAAGAGAAACATTTTAAAGGAAACTTACCTCTATATTTACCAGTTCCTTTTGGAAGTCTTTTAGCAAGAAGAGATTCAAACTCCATCAGAATCTCTTCATCATCCATATCTCTGCATTGTCTGGATTCATAACTGGTACTAGTTTCTTTTCCTTTTCTGGATGGTGTAGCAGATGCTCTAAAGGCTGACCCAGTCTTCTGAACACTACCATCATAGCTATTCAAGTCATATGCAGTCAACTTTTCAATGATAGAGTCTAAGGATACCTTGGTTTTATCAATAGACCTTAGTTCCTGGATAGCAGCAACTTTGATTGCATAGATCGGTAATAATGATCTCAAGACTTTACTAACAACGGTGGCATCCTCAATCATTCCACCAACACTTTTGATATCTCCAACCACAATCTTAATCCTAATGCCATATTGTTGAATGGTCTCTCCTTCAACCATCCTCATGCCTTCAAATTTTCCTCTAAGGCTCTCTTCCTTAGCCAGCTTTACATGCTCATCACCACCATAAATGGTTTCTAGTGCATCCCATACATCCTTAGGAGTGTCCTTGTCTTGTACATCAATAAACTCAATATTTGACAGGCTGCTGATAAGGGCTTTCACGACTTTCCCATTTTCTTGAATCTCTCTCTTATGATCATCAGTCAGAGTGCCAATGGGAATCACATAGGCATTCTCAACATAGCTCTAGTGTTGAGCACCCATACTCTTGATGTAAATCTTCATTCTATCCTTTGTTAGTGTAGGTTTTTTTATTTTCCTTATGTTAGGGGGTATTTACTTTTCCTACACATATATTATTAAGCTTTCTTAGGTTATTAGGTGTGGTTAATATGAGGACACGTGGCGGAATACATTAGCTACATGTGTAACTCTCCACCTCACATGGGTAGTTGAGTTACACACCCTCTTTTGGCTTGTTGTGCCACCTCTCATAACCACTATTTTGTCATTTCCTAAGTGGGTTATGGGGTAGTTGGGTTTCTCACCCTCTTTTGGCCTTATGTGCCACCTCTTATAACTCCTTTTTTGTTGTCATGTAAGGAGGTTATGCCACATATTTTGACATTTACCAAGTAGGTAAAAACCTCCCACCTTTTATGGGGTAGTAGGTAAAACCTCCCACTTTTTATGGAGGTGGGAGTTAATGCACCTCTTGGTTGTATATGCTATTATTTTTCTATATAATAAGCAATATACTCTCACCTTCACAAGTGAAGTGATAGCTCGGTGAGAGTCTTCTCTAAATTCTCTTCTTTATCTCTATTTTTCTCTCATATCAGATTTATCTTCATTCAGCTATTTTGATCTTCGATCATCCGTTGCTTGGAGTTGCATGTGATCTATGACCGACATCAGATCTTGGCTCAATTCTTGCTTCTCACAGAATTTAACATGGTATCAGAGCAGTGTTGTCTGGTATAGCTCATTGCTTTTCTGATTTATTTGAGAGATTTGAGATTGTTAGATAGCTAATATTTTTCTTAAAAACCAAGTATGCTCTTCTCCTGCATTTTCGTGTGATCTGGAGAATCAGAACAGTTTAAAGGAAAATAAGCTTCTAGTTAAATCTGGTTTTATATATGTGTTCTTTGAGATCTGGGTGATTGTAGCATTTTTGGTAATATTGGAGGCTTCTTTAGCATTTCCAGAGTGTCCAGAAGGCTTGTGAAAATCATAAGTGACTTTTATTTCACCAAATTCAGAGTTTGGAGAACACAGTAAAAAAAATCAGAGTACTTGACGGAAAGCTGGAAATGAGCACTCTTCATAATTGTAGGTCTTATTGAAATATTCTACCCTTCTTTGTTAGATATTGCAGGTTGAATCAGCTGCATGTTTTTTTTTCCTTCTATAGATCATATCTTTCTTCTCACAACTCTATTTTACAAAAACGAATAGTTGTTGGAAAGGTATTAAGATACATTGAGCAGCTATAAGGCTAATTTTTTTCAGATTTTGTGTTAAATTTATATGTATTTAAACTTTCTATTTTGGCCATTAAAGCCTTAGAAAGCATTGTAATCTGATAAAAGCCTTGTAAATGCACTAATTATAAAGTGCCCACCTTGTAATATTTGGGGGGGGTCATTTCAAAGACTAGTGAAAAGGGGGGGTGTCTCTTGTGTCTTCTTTCTTGCACTCTTCTTGACTCTTTGCAATCTTCTTTTCTACTATCATGGATGCATCTACAGTTCCACTTTTAACACCATATAATTACTTTGAATGGAAATCTAAGATGATAATATATCTGAAAAGACATGGATATCATCGTGTTACTATGGGACTTGAAACTGAACCTCAAGATGCTGCAGAAAAGATTAAATGGTTTAATAAATGTGATGAAGCTTTTGGTACATTGTGCATGTCAGTCTCTCCTGACCTTCTTTTTCACATTGAATATACTACTACACCAAATGCAATATGGACTACTTTGGGAAACCTCTTTGGTAAGCAGGATGAACTAAGAGGTCATCAATTGGAGAATGAACTCATAGGGTTGAATCCAGCCAATTTTGATACTATACAAGACTTCTTCACTAAACTTAAGTCTATAAGATTGCAGTTGGAACAGTGTGGAATTAAGAAAGATGATAAGCAACTGATCTTGAGTATTCTTTCTAAGCTTGGTCCTAACTATTCAGTGTTTGTTTCTACATTCTATGCTACCAAATGTGCCCTAGGTACCACATTCAAAATGCCTTCTTTAGATGATTTTGCTGCAGAACTCACTAGGGAGCAGGACAAATTGGTTCAAATGGGTACAATAAAGCCCTCTAAGTCACATGCCTTAGTTGTAAATCAAGGCATAAAAGAACAGAAAGGGTCTAGTAAGCAAGATAAGAAACAAAAGAACCAAGGAGAGAAGAAGAAAGATCAGAAATCTGCTACTTCAAAAGCAGACAATGAGACCTCTTTATCAAAAGGTGAACAACCTAAGAAGGAGAAGGTCAAGTGTTCTTATTGTAAGAGGCCTGGTCATGATGAACATAAGTGTTTAAGGAAACAAATTGATCACCTTTCAAATCTTCTTGAAAAGAATAATATCAAGGTTCCTGATTCAGTCAAACAGAGTTCATCGGAAGGATCTTCTAAGGACATAGATAAGAGTAAGGGGAAAGGAAAGGGTAAGGCCCTAGTTGCTATTGCTTCACAACCAAATTCTTGGATAATTGACTCAGGTGCTTCACACCACATGGCTTCTTCAGAAGATGATTTCACATCTTTAGAGCCATGTTCTATGCCTTCCATCCTAATGGGTGATGACACTCCTGTTGAAGTGCATGGGAGAGGGTCTGTTGATGTGGGTGAAGGAACATTTCAAGATGTCCTTTGTGTTCCATCTTTATCAACTAATCTCCTATCTGTTTATTAGATCACTCACACTGGTTCTGGCAAGCGAGTTGAGTTCACACCAGATGCAGTGGTAATCAGCGAAATGCATAATGGGTCTACTATTGCTGTGGGAAAAGCAGATCATCATTCTAGATTATATCAGCTTTCTCACTTTGTTCCTGACTCTCCTTCGACAGTTTTACTCACTCATGCAGATGAGGTGAGTTGTTTGTGGCATCAACGGTTTGACCACTTGAACTACCGTTACTTGCAACAACTCAGTCAACAAGAAATGGTTTCAGGGTTGCCTTCTATTCGATTTTCTGATGGAGTTTGCCAGGGGTGCATTCTTGGTAAGCATCCAGAGGAGAAGTATGATAAAGGTAAAGCTTGGAGAGCTACACAACTATTGGAGTTGGTACATAGTGACTTGGCAGGACCATTTCCACAACCATCCTTCAGCAAGGCTAGATATGTCTTGACATTTATTGATGACTTTTCCAGATATACATGGGTTTACTTTCTCAAACAAAAGTCTGAAGTCTTTGAAAATTTTCTAGATTTCAAAGCTTTTGCAGAGAAACAATCTGGGAAGTTCATCAAGATTCTACGTACAGATAATGGGGGTGAATATGTTAATAATCAGTTTGAACAGTTTTGTGCTTCAGAAGGTATCAACATGCAGCACACAGTTCCATACAGTCCTCAACAAAATGGTGTAGCAGAACGAAAGAATAGGTCCTTGAAGGAGATGGCTAATTGTATGATTCACTCCAAGTCTTTGGCACCTCAGTATTGGGCAGAGGCCATCAACTGTGCGAGTTACATCCAGAATCGAGTTCCTCATAAAGCTGTGAAGGGGGTAACTCCCTTTCAAGCTTGGACTGGTCGAAAACCCACAGTTAAACACTTTAGAGTGTTTGGTTCTCTTGCATGGGCCCACATTCCAGCTGAAAAATGCAAGGCTATGGATCCGCAGAGTAAGCCTTGCATATTTGTTGGATATCTAGATGATGTCAAAGGGTATAGGCTTCTCCATCCCACTACTCATGAGTTGTTCATTGAGAGGAGTGTTCGTTTTGAGGAGAGTTCTTCTGGTTCTTCTCATACCACCTCTCCATCCACTATCACATTGGAGAAATTGCATTATGATGACAGTTCTTCAGAGGATCTTAATCCTCCTAATTTTGATAAGGAGTCTTCTTCCTCTACTTCAGATGGTGACAGTGATGATGAGGATTCACATTCCTCTCATAGTCATCATTCAGAGGTTGATGATTCTCCCCCAGACTCTCCAGCCTCAGTGCCTCTTTGGGCTCGACAAACATTTGAGTTAGCAGGAGATTGGCTTGGTGATCCATTAGATACTAGAAGAACAAGGTCACAATTTCAGCAAGCTCCACATCTCTTCATTGCTTCAGCTTCTAATCGACAGTCCTTTCGAGAAGCTTCAGGTGTTCCTGAGTGGGATGCTGCAATGCAAGAAGAGTTCAATTCCTTGGAAAGGAATCACACATGGGATTTAGTTCCTCTTCCTAAGGGAAGGAAACTTGTTCGATGCAAGTGGATCTGTCGAACAAAATTTGCAGCGGATGGGTCGGTTGATAAGTATAAGGCTCGCTTGGTAGCAAAAGGTTTTTCCCAAGTTCCAGGGGTTGATTACTCTGAGACTTTTGCTCCAGTTGCTAAGATGAATTCCATCCCGCTTGTTCTTGCTATAGCTGCTGCCCATCGTTGGGAAGTTCATCAGATGGATGTGAAGAGTGCATTTCTTCATGGTGACCTTCAGGAGGAAATCTACATGGAGCAACCACAGGGGTTTGTTCAGGATCCTTCACTTGTGTGTCGACTTCGAAAGTCTCTCTATGGCCTCAAACATGCTCCTCGAGCTTGGTATGCCAAGATGGATTCATTCCTTCTGACAGTTGGTTTCACTCGGTGCCATTCTGATCCGAACGTATACATTCTGCAACAGGATGAAACTCTCACATTTCTAGTTCTCTATGTTGATGACTTGTTACTCACAGGGAGTCACTCATCCACCATCAAAGCAGTGAAAATTGCTCTACATGATAGATTTTTGATGTCAGACTTGGGTCTTCTGCATTACTTCTTGGGAATTGAGATCACTCAATCATCTTCAGGAGTCTTCCTTGGACAACCCAAATATGCACTTGATATGCTCTCCAGATTTCACATGGCTGATTGTAAGCCTGCACCTACTCCATTTTTGTCAGGGGTCAAACTTGAGGCTAAGTGCTCTTCACCCTTGGTTGATGGCACTTTATATCGATAGCTTGTTGGAAGCCTCATTTATTTGACTCATACGAGACCCGACATTTCTTATGCTGTGGGCATGGTCTCTAGATTCATGCAGGAGCCACATGAGTTGCATTGGAAAGCAGCTAAGAAAATCCTCCACTACATTCAGGGTACTCACAATTATGGAATTCAGTATGTAGCAGGTGTGGATATTGACTTGGTAGGATATACGGATTCAGATTGGGCAGGTGATTCTCAGGATCACAAGTCTACTTCTGGGTATTGCTTCTCACTTGGTTCTGATCCAGTTTGTTGGTCGAGCAAGAAACAGTCTGCAATTGCTCTTTCATCGACAGAGGCCGAGTATCAAGGGGCAGTCAATGCCACCACTGAGGCTATTTGGCTTCAAAATATTCTTACTGAGTTTGGTATTCCAGTCAGAAAGCCTACCATCATCTTTTGTGATAATCAGAGTGCTATACAGATCTCAAAAAATCCAGTTCATCATCAGAGGACGAAACACATTGAGATACATATGCACTATATTCGGGAGCTCATTCAGGAAGGCATCATTGATCTTAAGTATTGTTCTACATCGGAGCAAAATGCAGACATCTTCACCAAACCTTTCACCGAAAGAAAGTTCCTTCATTTGCGATCTTTGCTTGGGATGCAAAAGGTGTCTACTTTAGGAGGGGCTTCTTAGTCCTTCATTCTTTCTCTCTCTATTTAGGGGGGGTCTATTCCTCTTATGGGGGGCTTCTTCTTTTGGGGGGGATATTTATGTACATGGGTACCTAAAATGGCCTTATTTGCCGGGACCCATCTTTTCACCCACCTAAGCTACGCTTAAGGGGGGGTGTTAGTGTAGGTTTTTTTATTTTCCTTATGTTAGGGGGTATTTATTTTTCCTACACATATATTATTAAGCTTGCTTAGGTTATTAGGTGTGGTTAATATGAGGACACGTGGCGGAATACATTAGCTACATGTGTAACTCTCCACCTCACATGGGTAGTTGAGTTACACACCCTCTTTTGGCTTGTTGTGCCACCTCTCATAACCACTATTTTGTCATTTCCTAAGTGGGTTATGGGGTAGTTGGGTTTCTCACCCTCTTTTGGCCTTATGTGCCACCTCTTATAACTCCTTTTTTGTTTTCATGTAAGGAGGTTATGCCACATATTTTGACATTTACCAAGTAGGTAAAAACCTCCCACCTTTTATGGGGTAGTAGGTAAAACCTCCCACTTTTTATGGAGGTGGGAGTTAATGCACCTCTTGGTTGTATATGCTATTATTTTTCTATATAATAAGCAATATACTCTCACCTTCACAAGTGAAGTGACAGCTCGGTGAGAGTCTTCTCTAAATTCTCTTCTTTATCTCTATTTTTCTCTCATATCAGATTTATCTTCATTCAGCTATTTTGATCTTCGATCATCCATTGCTTGGAGTTGCATGTGATCTATGACTGACATCAGATCTTGGCTCAATTCTTGCTTCTCACAGAATTTAACATCCTTCCATATCTTGAAGTTATCTCTATTGAACTTAGGACCTTCCCTCTTCATCATTACAACAGGATCTTTTACCTCAAGCGGTTAAGCTTATATCACCAAGGGCCTGGAGTTGCTCTGATACCAATTGATGAATAATGATGAACAACAAATACCCTAATTGGTACTGAGAGGGGGGGGGGGGTTGAATCAGTACAAACAAAAACTTTCTCAACAACTTATCAAGTTAAAACAATACAAACCGGTTGTCTTCATCACTGAACTTAACCATGGCAATACCTGTTACACATAGTAAGACTTCAGACAACATAAACTGATAAGTCTGATCACTTCAAATACATTCAATACTTGATAACAACTTCACCCATAAACATATGCATGTGGTATACCAATAATATCATAACCTATTAGCTCTACATGCATAATCACTAAAACATAGAATACTTAATCATCACATGAAAAATGCACAACTCATGACACACGGATTTTTCACGTGTAAACCCAAATGGGAAAAACCACGGTGGAGATGAATACCCACAATATTGTTTTGAACTCTTTTGAAGCTCGCTCTGTTAGGAGCCTATTTTGGTTAAAGACTTTACAATAAGGTTCTATTAGGAACTGATCCTGTTAAAGATCACCTGGTTAAGGGATGGCTATATACCCTGTTAAAGGTTACCTCGCTAGAGGATTTGAAGAGCTCAATGATCTTGAGCAACCTAGTTAAAGGATTTACAATAAGCCTATTAAAGCTACCCAGTAAAGGGATTTTCCAACTATTGAAATGGTTAGAAGACAATAGGTAAAACTCTGATCTGATAACAACACTACATGCCAAGGAAGATCCTTTTTATTTCCTCTCTTCTGCAATCACACTCTGTAGTTTTCCTCTTACTGGTCTGGCAAGTATCTCATCACTCAGATACACACACAAAATTTTCCAACAACAAACAATAACAAACATCATCAACCTTATAGACAACAATTAGGTCGGTAGCATAAACCCTAAACCCTAAGCATTTAGGTTTACAATACAAGTGGTCCAATCTTGACAGTCCAAACACTTTGCATAGAGCAATGCAATCTTAAACATATCACAAGACAATCTACATCATTCATTCTTCACCGCATATGGGAATCAATAACCCATCACGCTCTCTTCTCATACCGCTAAGAAGAATGATCATTCCCGAGGTAGACATTTAATAGAGTCGATCTTCACATGCAAGATCCTCAAGGAAATCCTTCACGCACACAAAACTGATGTGGCACCTTGATCTCATTCACATCTCTTAGCTAACTCATCACAGGATGTCTTCGGTTGAATCACACAAGTTGGATTGCCAAACTGGAAACCCTAGAGCTTCGACTACCAACCGATAGTCACACTTAGTGAAACCCCAACACTAGTTCACTACATATCTTCATACCGGTTCACCGTCTTCTTCCAATCTGCATACCGGTTCACTTTCAATTATTGACATCAATGACAATATCATATGCCAACAATATCCAACAAATTTTGCTAGGATAATCAGTGAACAACTTAGAGGAGGGGGGGTGAATCATGTTGGAATCCAAGTACACTGAGAGGGGGTGGGGGAATCAGTGCTCTACCGGTAAATTCAATTTTAACCTTATTATAACATGCATTCACCAACCGGTAAACCAATACATATAAAATTGAAAGAAGTAAAGCAATCAATAAGCCAATCGCACAAATGAATACCATAACACAGAGAATTTTACGTGGAAAACCTCAAAGAGGAAAACCCACTATGGGATTTGTGACCCACAATATCAATCCACTGGCCATATGAAAAGATATTACATAATATGGGGGTCTGCACATGCAGGAAGGATTACATCTTAGAGCACACTTCTCAACACAAATAAGTCTCATTGAATACAATCATTTTGAATAATAAAACATAAGACTGAACTCATTTAATGCATCTACTATGCCTGATTGAGTTCCGGTTCAAGCTTTGACCGTTCTAGTTCTGAAACCCTAAACCCTTACTGGAATAACCTTCACTCTGTGAGCACATCTAAAATCATCTATAAACCTCATATATATGATCTTTTCATTACAAACATAATACTCTACATCATACATTAAAATGATCTAACAACTGACCTATATACCCTTACAATCCTTCATGACTCATGTCGGCTTACATAGATAATTACAAAATGATTATACATGTTGGCTCATTACATATATACATAAATATCAAAATGAATTGCCGATTGTTGGATCTCCCAATGATGTCAGCCTCCTAAACTGGTACCCTGTTTATAAGTCATGTCAGTCTTGAATGACGGTACCCATAGAATCCTTCGTACCGGTGAAGATACCTGTTGGTGCCAGTGAAGTGTCCGTCGATGAAGAACCAAACCAAAGAATGAAGTCAGAACATGTTGCCAGCAATGAAAACATATGAAACCAATCAAATGAGTGTCAATTGCCAACAATCTCCCCCTTTGGCATTGATGGAAATACTCATGTGAAAAATGATAATGGTTTCCATCTGTCGATTTCACCCTGAGACTGCTCCCCCTGAGCTGAATATCCATCTGTGATCATGATCTATACAAAATACTCCATATCTCCTGATGTCAAGAATATATTTTTCACCTATACCTCCCCCTTTGACATCAATGCCAAAAAGAAATACCAAAAATCGGGACGAAGAATGAAATATTGTACAAAGAGTATGTCCCAAAACACCTTTCCGAAGCTGAATATACTTGAAAATTTTTAGATAGGCTTTCTCCAAAATCTCTAGATAAGTGTCCCAACTAGATTTGAATGTGTCAGATATTGATACAAGTCCATTAAGCACGTGAGCATAGGACTCTTTTTCCTTAAGCTCTGTTGGTGTGGGCTTACCAACCATATCAATGCATTCCTTCTTATGTACACCCAAGGAGTCCAACTGGGGACTCACCAATCCTCTAAGCCATTTATCTCTCCTTATGATTTTTTCTTTATCCCTTTCAAGAGCTAAAACTTAAGCTTCTAATACAAAATTTTTCCCATCAATAGATGTAGTCAAAGAATTGGAGCCATAAAAAAAATTGACTATACCTACAATTTTATCTTGAGAATCCTTAATCCCTTTATCTATATCTGCAGTAAGTAATTCCAGTGTTGCAACATACTTTGTATATATTAGTACATTTCCTTAAAGAATTATCAATTAACTTCAGTTTGTCAGTAATCTCTTTCTTCTTTGATTCAATCATCTAATCAAAAGTATCTCTCTTAGCTTGTGTGAATCTCTCCAATGCCTATCAGTTAGATATCTATTGCAGTGATTGGAAATCCTCAGAAATGTGCTCAGTAATTATTTTGAGTTTGCCGGATGGGCTTTCTCCTTTTTCAAAATGGCACTCCAGGACAAGTTTGTGCAAAATTGGGATTGATTGATCAATTATTCCTTTGCCCATTGATCCTTCCTTCATCATCTTCTGAGCAACCATCATCATGAGCTCAGTAGAACTCAACTTGATTATGCTCTTCTGCTCTACCTGTGAGGTGTCAATTGACAACAATGATGTGCTCACTACCAGTTCCCTGCCGGATTCCTCTTTCTTCTCCTTTGATGGTTGATTAACTATAATAACTTCCTCTTTTGCACCGTTGGCTTTGCCACTTGGTGCAGTATCAGTTATTGTCGGTTCCACATGAACAGTATCCTTAACCTGTACATTCTGATCTGGAGGACTATTGTCCTCAACATTTGTAACCTGTACACTCTATGAATATGTCAGTATCTCCTCTATCATGTACATTAGATTCTACCAGGGGCTCTACATCCAATGCCTTATTATCTTTCAAAATTGTGGGTGAGGCACCCATTACACATTTTCCTTTCCCTTCAACCGAGATGTTAGTAGTCTCAGTTTTAGCTTTTGGTGAAGTGTAAAAACCAGGGTTGTCAATAAAGAATTGAACCCATGCCTTGTGGGTTTTACTGATTATTTCATTAATCCTACCTGGCATAAGACTAACTATCTTGTGCTTGCTTCAAAAAAATTGTTTTGTCTGCAACTTCAAGTGTCATATCCAACTTCAATTGTTTATGCGCTTATTCTCCTCCATAGTGGATAATCTCCTAGAATCTAGATTGTCATACAGTTGTGCCAATATTTGCTTCTAAATTTCTAACAAATCCTTCTTAAATATATCTAGATATAACAAATTTGCTTCCTCAATTTCTATCTTCTCATCATCATCTAGGTGTTCATAATAGAATTGTACATTTTTCAACATACCATCCTTAGTGATTTCATCTATGAGTTCTGCACAAGTCTTGGGAGGGATAATAGTTACATTACCAGATGCAATAGCAAGGTCTATGTCATCCATCTTCTTTCTTCTGTTAGTACCGGATGGTGTAGAAGGTGTATGAGATGTTTCCTTTGGAGCTCTTTTCTTTTTAGGTTTGCTTGTCGGTACCTTGATTGTGACCTTTTGTGTGGGGGAAAAAGCGAGACTAGGTTAATCATGCCCTAATTCTACCTTTTGACACACATTACGGAATACGAAAGAGCCTAGAGATATCGCACAATTGGCTACTTCTTTTTGTGAAAGAGAGAGCCACGGGATATCTATTAGGATTTCTATTCCCTTGTTGAACTTGTAAGATCAAGTAATGCAAGTACAAACCCTAATCCCAAAATGCAAGTATGAACTAATAACAAGATTGCAAAATTGAGATTAAACAATGAACAACTGTAAATACAAGGATGAAATAAGAATGCAGATGTGTACCCGGAGTCAAAATCAGACTGAAAATGTTCGGGATGGGGGCGCGGGCACCACTGTCCTGAAAATTGCACCGGAAACTGCTGTTCTGCACTCTGAAACACTGTCGGGAAGCTATTTGAAAGTTGTCTGTCCGGAGGACCAGGGCGCCCAGCACCTCTGTCCCAGGGACCAGGGCGCCCAGCGCCCCTGTCCTGGTAGGACCAGCGCGCCCAATGCCCCTATCCCAGTCTTCTGCTCTGCAATTTGATACAGAGTGCTGTCTCGACCTTCTCTCTCCGGATCTATATCCCGCGGCGTCGTCTGAATCCCGAAACCTGCAATGATATCTAAAAAAGGGTGTATGGGTGGCTATATAGGGTTTTGCCTTAGTCAAACCCCCGCTTTGGTTATTTCCACCTCCACGAATAGCCAAGTTGTTTTGTAAAATGTATTGTGTGTGCAGACCTAGTGTGTGTGCAAGGTCCTAAAATGCAAGAAAGCAAACTAGAGCAACCTAGAAAGTAAACCCTAATTACTTGTAAATGATAACGTAAATGCTCTAAATCAAGATGCAAAGTGATCTAAAGAATGAATAGATGATGTATTGAAGCTTATGTAAAGACATGAAAACAACATGAAATCATACCCAACCCTCAAGGGAGGAGTACAAGCCAATCTTCAGTCGGTAATCTCCTATTGTTCTTCAATGTCTTCCAAGCCCTAAGTAAATGAATGAATTTGATAGATGCTTGATAGAAGGATGTTGTAAGATGTTGAAGTCTTCAAAGATCTGCTCTTTCGCTGCATATCAAGTTCCTGAAAACAAAAATCGGATCCTTCCAAATGAAGAAAGAGAGCTCTTATGTATGAAACCCTAGATCATAAATTCGTATTTTGGCCGACCTAGAGATTGAATATCCTGCCAATTTCTTGGGGTTAAGCTTTATTTTATGATTGGATCGCGCTCCTAAAATTTTGGGAAAAATGTCCGGGACCATGTGCACTCCGGGTGCCACGGTCCTGACAACTTTTCACCAAATTTTCAGGGCCGTCAGATATGATGATTTTAGAGAGAATCCCGAAGTTACAGGTGATTTCAAGATGTGTTGACCCCCGAAATCAAGCCCCCAAGCTCAGAATAGGGCCTAATTAGGGTTTTTGATTGAGTGATGTATTGGAGGAATAAAATGCGAAGGGCGCGCTTTAGTGAAAGGGCCCAACTTTATGATGTAGAGAATGATGAAATAGGACCTTAGACCTAATTAATTTGATTAATTAAGTGCTAAAGGGGAAAATGCCATGCAAAGTGCAACTGCGCCAAGGCGGGTGCTAAACTAGGTGTTAAATTGTACTACTTTAGCAAGTGCGTACAATTTATGATGCTACATTTAGCCCCCACTTTAGCGGTCATATGAGTACTATGTGCATATGCAAGCTAAAGTACAGAAAGTAAACATTATTTGAAAAAGGATATATCCATAAGTTCTCGGACGAAGCCCCCAGCGGCATCTGCAGTACACAGTTAGGAACCGCACCCTACAAAACACACGTTAGATCACAAAATCACCTAATGCTTACTAGGGAAAGTGATGAAATCTGTGAGTAGCTATATGCCCCCCCCTGTTTCGACTTGCTTATTAGGGAGGTGAAACAGGGTAGCATGTTTACTTGCAACAAATTATGTAAGGTAGTATTGATGAGGGGTGTTCACTAAATAGGCTTCATCAGAGCACTTTTTGGAACATCTCGAGAGTAGGGGAAGGAAAATACGATTCCAACGCAACAAACGGCTCGAAAATCGCATCTCCCAAACCCAAGTTATGATAAAATGAATGGTAGAGGAAAATTAGGGTTTCAAAAAGTAAGAATAAACAAACGAGAGTATATACCTCGAAAGTGACACTTGTATTCGTCACTTTGTTGATTTCAGAATACTATTCAGTGCAGCGGAGCCCACATAGCCATCATCATGCCTTCACGATGACCGGAGCGTCCCACGAGGGTTGAGATCCTGCGCCAGGCCGTGATCGACGACGAGCCACTGGACGAGGTGAGTTGACTAAACGTTTGACTTTTGATTTTTCGCATGTTGACTTTTCTGTGATCGTATGCGGGCCCTAAAGGCTGACCGGGGCCCACCCAGGGCGCCATGGTCCCTGTGGGGCGCCCTGGTCCCCCCAGGGCACCATGGTCCCTATCAAGGGTGCCATTGTCCCTTTAGGGCACCATGGTCCCTGACAGGGCGCCATGGTCCCCTCAGGGCGCCATGGTCCCTGACAGGGTGCCATGGTCCCTGACAGGACACTATGGTCCCCAATCAGGGCTTGGCGAGGGGTTTCAGGACTAGCACATGATGTTCGATAGTTTGCATTTGCGATTTTGATGATTGAGTAGTGATTACGGTTATGTTTTTGTGTTGCAGGGCCTTCCGTACATGAGAGAGCATACAGCGGGACATATTCTTCGCAGTTTGCGAGATTAGATTCTGCGGCTTACTCAGTCAAAGAGAGACACACTATCGATAGTAGGATTATGGTATGTGATCCTCATGCCAGCCATTCAGTTCCATCCTGCGATGCTGATGGCATTGATGGAGCGATGGGATCCTGACACATGCACATTTCATCTTCCAGTAGGGGAGCTGACGGTCACACTCGAGGATGTGTACCGTATACTTCGTTTGCCTATCAGAGGAGCGACTGTTACATATGCGACCGATCGGTCAGCGGAGGATCATCAGAGAGAGCAGGTGTATTGCATAGGGAGAGTCATGCCGAGCGAGACGAGAGGTTTCATCATGGTCAGCTGGCTCTTACATCCTACAGGGGAGGTACCCCTTCTGAGACGCCTTATGATAGCCATCATAGCACTAGCCATCTGCCCTAATGGGCGAGGGACACACATGCATGGGGGTCTCACATGGTGTATCAGAGCGATGGAGAGACACAGGAGAGTGTATACGTGGGGTCGGAGTATGCTTGCGCATCTCTATCATGACCTTGAGGAGTATGTATTCGGACAGGGTTGCAGTTTGATGACATGCACACTTCTGCAGGTGTGGATTTTAGAGCACTTCACATGCACTAGGCCCGTTGGCTTTCCGCTGAGTACAGCGAGCGAGCGACCTAGGGTGTTCAGTTATCCACTTACCAGCGAGTGGAGATTTGGAGATTTGTTATATTGGAGAGTGATTTTTAAGAGACTGACAGCCGAGGTGACAGTGTGGAGACCTTACCTATGGATGCACAGATGGGATGGGATGGAGAGACAGTTAGCATGCCTATAGAGGAACCGCCTACTGCGGGGACGATATGCACACATCATAGTCCCTTTCTACTTTGACCGAGTACGGAGGCAGTTCGGACTAGAGCAGTGTGTTCCAGCCGATGTGCCCATCTATACTCGACACTCGCGGGTCCTTCCCAGACCTAGAGCAGTAGCGAGACCGACGATAGATGACATCGAGACTACAGACTTAGAGGGATCTGATCAGGGTGTAGTCACTGATTATTTTGCAGAGCCTGGAGCACAGCGGAGGTACGTCTCATGGTTTATGAGATCATATCCAGGTCCTATCTTTCCACCAGATCATCCGACAGGCCATCCAGGCCCATGGAGACACGGAGACCCAGACGAGGACCAGGGATCGAGGTCAGAGGAGCCAGAGGAGGGAGAGGGTCATGAGGAGGCGGGAGATCCTGATCCACCTACAGGCGATCAGCCCAGTGCCGAGGAGGAGGAGGAGGATACAGATAGAGAGGAGGACGAGGGAGATGCAGGTGATGATGTGGATGAGGACGAGGATGAGGATGACGAGGAGGACAAGGAGGAGGAGGATAGAGATGATGAGGAGGAGTCAGATGCAGCTCCCCACCATTCAGGAGATGATACCATAGCACTAGATCCACCTCTTATTCCCCAACAGGGGGAACATGAGGTGATACAGAGGCCTGTCCCTAGTACCATCCAGCCTACACCCATCATGGACAGATTATTCGAGCGAGGGGAGCCTAGCAGTTCCCAGGCACAGATGCTACCATATCATGATCCCTACTGGCGCGAGGGAGATCCAGGTATAGTAGGTTTATATTGATTGATTAATGTTTTGATGATATAGAATGGTACTAACAAAAATCTGTTCTACTACCACAGCTAATGTGCAGGAATGGCATTCCCTGATTCAGCAGGCAATGATAGATATTTCCATGATAGCACAGATCCCCAGTTCCTCACAGATTGCCTATAGGCCTCAAGGGAACGCGGGTCGGCATGAGGATTTGTTTTTCCCATTCTGAGTACAGGTAGATATATGGAGGGAGAGAGAGAGAGTCCTATCAGAGGACCTCCAGCAGGCGCGGTAGAGAGAGAGTCCTATCAGAAGACCTCCAGCAGGCGCGGTGAGATCTAGCAGCGGCTCAGATTGAGGCTACCACCTATCGCACGATCCTTATGGATAGGGATTGCAGGAGTTCCTCTCGGAGTCACTCATGATCTGTATCGTGCTACACACCCATGGGTCCACCTTCACGGCCAGATCAGGAGGGAGCGTCTAGTCGACATTCTCCAACCACTAGCCCTAGGGATAGGAGATGATTTTATGATGTAAAAGAGAGGTCACATTTTGGATATACAGTGACCTATATTTGTATACGATCCACACATATATATATGTATATATACATGCTTCTCTTTTGTCTCAAATGTGTTATCTTTAATGCTTAAAACAATGTATATTTTGTTTTGATAAATCTAATACATCTGGTAAATGTACATGTATGTTCAGAATTTAATTTCCATGTGATTGATTTCTCAATGCTCCATGATTAAATTGATACATGTGTGACTTAATTAAATATTTAATCAAGTACAACATTGATGATAAGGAAGAAATATGCATTAAGTCTAAGAATCATATAACTAATGTGATTTAATTTTGAACTTAAACACAACATGATATGATTCTACTTAACACATAACGACACTGTATAATATGCTAGCATAATGGAATGTAAATCTTTCACAATTTACATAAATGAATTCAAGACAAACCATGAAGTAAGAAGACACGCTTATCAGGAACGAAGCAATATAGATTAAACAACATAACATTTAATTCTATTTTGCTTTAATTAAGAGACACTAACATATTATCCAATGTTGAAGAATTGAAAAGATGAAGAACGAAGAATTAAGCATAATATCTATGCAAGTGCATAGCATTGATAGGTTCTTTAAGAGGCGTACCGTCTACATCCGCTATTTTGTAAGCACCTGATCCATAATCCTCAATAACGATATATGGTCCAAGCCAATTAGGACTAAATTTTCCCTTTTCTGCAGGTAAGGCATTCACATTGTGCTGATTCTCATAGAGGACTAAGTCACCTACTGAGAAGGAACGTTGAATAACCTTATCATTATAGCTTCGTTGTAGAGTTTTGTGATACGCTTGAATATGCTCAAGAGCATTTATACGCTGTTCATCAAGCATCTCAAGCTGTTGAAGTCGTTGTTCTTTATAAGAGTCATCATCTACTATACCTTTGAGAGAAACCCTAAGTGATGGAATCTCTAGCTCTAAAGGCATAATAGCGTCAGCACTATAAACAAGATTATAAGGAGTAGTTCTCGTAGCAATTCGTACACTCGTTCGATAGGCCCAAAGAGCGTAGATTAGCTGGTTACTCCAATCCTTACCATGCTTATTCACGATTTTGCGAAGAATTTGTTCAATTATCTTATTGGATGATTCGGCTTGACCATTTGACTGAGGATAATATGGTGTAGAAAATTGATGTTTGATATGATACTTCTCGAGGAATTTCTTCACATCCTTGTTCTTAAACAATGTCCCATTATCTAAGATTATAGTGGAAGGTATCCCAAATCGAGAAATAATGTTTTCTAGAAGAAATTGACAAATCACTTTAGCAGTAGTAGAGCGAAGGGGAATAGCCTCTACCCACTTCGTAAAGTAATCCGTTGCGGTTATAATGAAGGTGTGTCCTTGAGATGAAGGAGGAGAGATTTTACCAATAAGATCCAAACCCCATGCGGAAAAAGGCCAAGAAGCTACTTGAGAACGGAGTTCTTGGGCAGGAGCATGAATCAGATTATTGTGTTGTTGACATTGATGACATTTTTTAACAAATGAAAAGGAATCCTTCTGCATAGTTTGCCAATAGTATCCCATACGAAGCAATCTATGAACTAAGGATTTGCCCCCAAAATGCCCCCCACAGGCACCTGAATGTGCCTCTTCAAGAGCAACAGGGATTTCCGACTTGTTAAGACAACGAAGGAGAAGACCATCATAACCCCTTCGGTAAAGGACATTAGAAAGAATGATATACCTAGCAGACAGCTTGCGGATTCTAGCCCTAGTGTTCCTATTAGCAGAATCAGGAAAGGTACCATCGGTCAAATATCTTACGATATGCGAGAACCATTCATCTGAATCTACAAAATCACAACATGTTACCAAGCTAGAATCGTCTACAATAGCTGGAGAAATAAGGTTGTGAATAACAAATTTAAGATCAACCACAGGGTCCTCTAAAGATACAAGAGAAGCCACACATGCCATTGCATCCGTATGTCGATTATCTTTTCGAGGAACAGGTTCCATAGTATAAGAATCGAAATTTTGTAATAAAGAGATAGCAAGGTCTTTATATTGTGATAATTTGTCTTGTTTTGCTTGATACATTCCTGTTACTTGTCTTATAATCAATTGCGAATCTCCATAGATATGTATGTGTTTTATATTCAGAGCTAAGGCTGCTTTTATTCCCGCTATAAGAGCCTCATACTTAGCAATGTTATTGGTACACAGGAAATTTAGACGATAGGATAAGGGAATGGGTTTCTTTGTAGGAGAAATCAGAACAACACCTGCCCCCGATCCCGTACGACACTTAGAGCCATCAAAGTATAACTCCCAAGTTTCATCTTTCTCTATAGAAAGAATGAAGTCGTCAGGAAAGGACTCAAGGTTAGGGAAGGAGAAAGGTGAAGGGGCCTCAACTAAGTGATCGGTCAACGCTTGTCCTTTAATTTCTCTTTGTGAAACAAATTTAAGGTCAAATTCAGTTAACATCATAACCCACTTAGCTAGACGTCCTGATAAATCAGTTTTAGAGAAAAGACGCTTCAAAGGATCAAACTTTACCATGACGTGGACTTCTGAATTTAAAAGATAATGTCTCAATTTTTGAGTCGCAAATACCAAGGCCAAGCATTGTCTTTCTATCGCAAAATATCGGGTCTCATAATCGAGTAAGGTACAACTTATGTAATAAACCGGACATTCCTTACCATCTTTATCATGTTGTGCCAACAATGCTGCAAGAGCATGAGAAGAAGAAGCTGTGTACAGAAGGAAGGGTTTAGAAGGTTTAGCAGGTTGAAGAATAGGAGGACTAGCCAAATACACTTTTAAATCTTCAAATGCTTGCTGACAATCCTCATTCCATTGAAAAGTGATATCCTTTTTAAGAAGTTGAGTAAAAGGAAAGGTACGATCCGCAAGCTGAGACACAAACCTACAAATAGCTTGAATCTTTCCTTGTAAGCTTTTAAGTTGAGACACATTTCTAGGAGGTGGCATGTTGACAATAGCATCTATTTTCTTAGTATCCACCTCAATCCCACGATGCGAAACTATGAATCCTAATAGTTTTCCACTATCCACACCAAAAACACATTTTCGGGGATTCAAGCGCATGTGATATTTACGAATTCTTTCAAAGATTTGACGAAGGATTTTAATATGATCCATGCAAAGAAAGGATTTGGCCAAAATATCATCAACATAATCCTCTAAAATCTTATGCATATAATCATGAAAGATAAGGGTCATCGCTCGTTGATAAGTTGCACCGGCATTTTTAAGTCCAAAAGGCATCATTATCCAACAAAACATGCCCCAAGGAGTGGTGAAAGCAGTTTTGAATTGATCTTGAGGGTTAATAAAAATTTGATTGTAGCCTGAAAAACCATCCATGAAGGATAACAAGGCATGTCCTGCCGTAGAATCAACTATCATGTCAATGTTTGGAAGAGGGAAATCATCTTTTAAAGAAGCCTTATTTAGATCCCGAAAGTCAGTACACATTCTTATTTTGTTGTCTGGTTTAGCCACAGCGACAATATTTGAAATCCATGGGGAATAGTCAATAGGGCGGATAAATCCTGCCTCCAATAATTTTTCAATCTCAGCCTTAACAAGCAGAGCCACCTTAGGATTCATTTTTTGAATCTTTTGTTTCATGGGCTTAGCATCAGGAACTAAGACAATATTATGAGTAACGATCTTAGGATCTATACCAGGCATGTCAGAATATGCCCAAGCAAAGATCTCAGGGAATTCATGCAATAGTTCTTCATATTGTTTCTGTTCCTCTTCATCCAAACATTTCCCAATTTTAATGACTTTCTCTTTATTGCAAGGATCCATCTTAACATCAGTGGTGTCACTTATGAGAAGATTACTTTGTTGAGGAGTATCCTTTAACTGAGGGAATTCTTTCACAATCTCGTCATTATCAATCTCTTTTCCAAAATAGGCTTCAGTGTTCAAACAATAAGGGAGTCCCCTATTGTGATGATAATGAGGAAGAGTGTCATAGGCTCCCAAGAACTCAGCTAAAGCATCGTCGGTAGGGAAGACATCCAAAGCACAGGCACACGAAGGATCCCCATCAATATACTTAGGATGTTGTATTGATAGAGATGTAGAGATAGCATTAACACTAATGCATGGTCTTTTAGAAGCTTTAGTACGTTTGCAGGGATTAAAGCCAAGTCCAAAGGCATAATTGTGAAAATTAGTCTCTAGAGGAACTCTTATCCCTTGTTCATGAGCACCACAACCTTTTCCACGATACCCATGCTTAGCAAAAATGCGAAAACCACGACCATAACGATCAGCCATTTCAGGAAGAGAAGGTGGTTTTTCATAAGACAAAGAATCAAACTCTTCATAATTAGAGATGTGAGGAGAAGAAGTTTGAGAGGCGGCCACAAAATTATTACTCATAGATTCTGGTAAGGTTGATTGATTTTTAGTTTCTTCTTTCTTTTCAACTTTATGATTTTCAGCTTCTTCCTTCTTTTCAACTTTAATTTCTCTAGAAGGAACCTTATATTCACCCACAAAGGTAGGATTAAAATCAAGGGATCCCCAATCGTCGTCTTCGAGGATCTTCCCAGGATCAAAATCCTTCTTATGTGTAGTTTCAAGTCAAGAAGAATCTTCTCCAAGAGCTCCAGACTCATCCAAAGAATTTTGATCATCGGAGAGCGAGGATTCACCGATAGGTATCTTATTTAAAGATTCATCACTAGATGAGGACGACTTAGAAGAACCCCCCTTAGAAGTGGATGTTTGCAAACAAGCTTGAAAATTAGTATCACCTATCAAGGTATATGTCTTATTGTTATAAATAAATTTAACTTGTCTATGCAATGTAGAAGGGACAACTTGCATACTGTGAATCCAAGGTCTCCCCAGTAGCAAGTTGTACGTTAGATTTCCCGACATAACATGGATAGGTGTAGGCAAAGTAACAGGCCCCACTGTGATGGGTAAGGTGATAGTACCTAATGAATTTTTAGCCACATTATCAAAGCCTCGAATAGGACGAGAGTCCGGTTCAATTAAGGATGTATCCACATTCATCTTATGCAAAAGATTAATGCTACACACATTAAGACCAGAGCCATTATCTACTAGTGTTCGCCTTATAGCAGTGTCTTTCATGATAACCACAATCATCAAGGGATCATATTGATGTTGGATTTCACTAGTAGGCAACTCATCTTGGGTAAACACAATTTGAGCTTTAGGATTCATCACAGAGTTAACCAAAGATGCTATATTACTAGATGTATTCGGTGGAGGAACATTCAAATCTTTCAAGGCATCTTGTAACATTCCATGATGAGCGGAAGAAGTTTGAATCAAATCCCAAAGGGATATCTTAGCAGGGGTAGCTTTAAGTTGTTCTATGAGATCATATTCCTTTCCAAGAACTTGTGAAATACGAGGAGCTTGTGGAAGCACCGGTTGAGGATTCGGAAGAGAAACTGGGATAACAGGAGGAGGACTAGGCTGCCTATTATTTCTGGTATGATAAGTATGGGCAACCGCATGATAACTCTCTCTAGTTATTTGCTTGGCATAATTATAAGGACTTATAGGTTTTCTTCCTTGCACAGTGATGATTGGTTTATTCGGAGTACGAAAGGAATCATGATCATACCCTCCTTGGATAGTAAGGAGAGGTGACTTAGAAACTTGAAAGGTGGGAGAAGGATAAGCTCCTTGGACTTCAAAGAGAGGCTTTTTATGCTCATTCAAGTTTATCATGTTAACTAATTTAGAAGTTTTGTTCTTGTTTAAAGATTTCGATAAAGCCACAAAGTCATCAAGAGCATCATCCAACAAAGCATGATCATATCAGTTAAAAGGTTTGTCTTTTGATTCAAAAGGAGACATCTCCTCATAGAGGGGATTATTGAAAACAACCATGTTACTAGATTTAGTGGAAGAGTTGATAGGAATGTATCCTTGAGAGGACTCATTCAACTTATCTTTCTCATCACAATGAAATGGCATAGTAACAAGGTTTATGAGTTTTTGGTAAAATGAAGGTTTGGCATCCTTAGGGTTTAAAAACTCATCTAAAGCTTCATCTAATTCATCTTGGCTATACTCATAATAATCATCAAAAGCACGAACATTTTGCAAATAAAAATCTGACATTTTGAAAAGATTACACACAACTTAAACACCCAATGCAAAGAAACACACTTTTTTTTCTTTTCTTTTCTTTTTAATGAAAATGAAATGAAAACACACTAAATCTAGATCTAGAACTAACAAATGCAACGCAAGAGGAAGCAATGATAGATTCACGTCGGGTTCACCAAAATGTGTGGGGGAAAAAGCGAGACTAGGTTAATCATGCCCTAATTCTACCTTTTGACACACATTACGGAATACGAAAGAGCCTAGAGATATCGCACAATTGGCTACTTCTTTTTGTGAAAGAGAGAGCCACGGGATATCTATTAGGATTTCTATTCCCTTGTTGAAATTGTAAGATCAAGTAATGCAAGTTCAAACCCTAATCCCAAAATGCAAGTATGAACTAATAACAAGATTGCAGAATTGAGATTAAACAATGAACAGCTGTAAATACAAGGATGAAATAAGAATGCAGATGTGTACCCGAAGTCAAAATCGGACTGAAAATGTTCTGGACGGGGGCGCGGGCGCCACTGTCCTGAAAACTGCACCGGAAACTGCTGTTCTGCACTCTGAAACACTGTTGGGAAGCTGTCTGAAAGTTGTCTGTCCGGAGGACCAGGGCGCCCAGCGCTTCTGTCCTAGAGACCAGGGCGCCCAGCACCCCTGTCCTGGCAGGACCAGGGTGCCCAGCGCCCCTATCCCAGTCTTCTGCTCTGCAATTTGATACAGAGTGCTGTCTCGACCTTCTCTCTCCGGATCTGTATCCCGCGGCGTCGTCTGAATCCCGAAACCTGCAATGATATCTGAAAAAGGGTGTATGGGCGGCTATATAGGGTTTTGCCTTAGTCAAACCCCCGCTTCGATGATTTCCACCTCCACGAATAGCCAAGTTGTTTTGTAAAATGTGTTGTGTGTGCAGACCTAGTGTGTGTGCAAGGTCCTAAAATGCAAGAAAGCAAACTAGAGCAACCTAGAAAGTAAACCCTAATTACTTGTAAATGATAACGTAAATGCTCTAAATCAAGATGCAAAGTGATCTAAAGCATGAATAGATGATGTATTGAAGCTTATGTAAAGACATGAAAACAACATGAAATCATACCCAACCCTCAAGGGAGGAGTACAAGCCAATCTTCAGTCGGTAATCTCCTATTGTTCTTCAATGTCTTCCAAGCCCTAAGTGGATGAATGAATTTGATAGATGCTTGATAGAAGGATGTTGTAAGATGTTGAAGTCTTCAAAGATCTACTCTTTCGCTGCATATCAAGTTCCTGAAAACAAAAATCGGATCCTTCCAAATGAAGAAAGAGAGCTCTTATGTATGAAACCCTAGATCGTAAATTCGTATTTTGGCCGACCTAGAGATTGAATATCCCGCCAATTTCTTGGGGTTAAGCTTTATTTTATGATTGGATCGCGCTCCTAAAATTTTGGGAAAAATGTCCGGACCATGTGCACTCCGGGCGCCACGGTCCCGACAACTTTTCACCAAATTTTCAGGGCCGTCAGATATGATGATTTTAGAGAGAATCCCGAAGTTACAGGTGATTTCGAGATGTTTTGACCCCCTAAATCAAGCCCCCAAGCTCAGAATAGGGCCTAATTAGGGTTTTTGATTGAGTGATGTATTGGAGGAATAAAATGCGAAGGGCGCGCTTTAGTGAAAGGGCCCAACTTTATGATGTAGAGAATGATGAAATAGGACCTTAGACCTAATTAATTTGATTAATTAAGCGCTAAAGGGGAAAATGCCATGGAGAGTGCAACTGCGCCAAGGCGGGTGCTAAACTAGGTGTTAAATTGTACTGCTTTAGCAAGTGCGTACAATTTATGATGCTACACCTTCCTTACCAGTTGCTTCCTTGCTTCCTCCTTAGACTCCTCACCTTTCTTCCTTAATACCCTCTTGAATGCTAAAGGTGTGTCATCTTTAGTTCCAAAGTTTGATGGAATAGGCTCAATGAATATTTCAGGCTCTTTCCTCTTCCTTCCTTTTTCCAGAACAACATCCATTAAGGCCTTGATCTCTTGAGATACATGTTCAACAAACTTGCTGGCCTTGCCTTGTTGTTTCTCTCTCTTCTTCCTATTGAATTGAGTTTGAACCTCTTGCTTGTTTTGTTTTGCAGTACCGAAGGACTTTTCAGTCTCATCAATAGGAGCATCAATCAATATTTTGGCATAAGCATCCAAAATTTCATTATCAACCTCATATCCCATCTTGTCTATCCATATCTTCTGGGGTTTAATTGCTTCCATTAAGGTTTCATCGTTTTTGACCATAAAGAAGATCTTGGTTGAGTATTTCTCAACAATTTGTTTAGGAACCCTCTCCCTAGATTTCATTGCCTTCTGAAATGCCTTGAAATAACCCCAAACCTTATCATCTCGCTGACTACCCAAACTAGCAATAGATTGTTTCAATTGTCTGCCTACCGGGATATCAAATGCCCATTGTATCTTTCCAAAAATGGGAGTTTTATTAAGGAAAAATAGCATCAAGCAGACAATAAGATTCTCATATGAAAATATCCCCTTTTTCTCTCCTTTGATCTTCCCAAGGTTAATTAACAGCTTATCTAACATCCATCCACAGAGATCTATCTTCTCATTTTCCCTCATAATCTTATGTGCGACATATATGCAGGAGCTAGAAACAGAATTGAGATGATTGGATTGAGTTACCTTGTACCCAATGATCATGCTACCAAATCTAATGTCTCTATCAGTGATGGTCCTGACTCTCATCGATCGTCAGTCCAAAGTTGTGCCAGTGAGTTTGTTAACCTGATCATTTGAAACCTTTTTCTTTGGACGCTGACCAATCTGTGGAAAATTGGCGATGACCCTAATGGCCTCCTTTGTGATCTTATAAGGTCTGTCCAACCAAATTAAATCTCCATGAACTCTGCTCAATACATATCAGATGATCTCATCTTCAAATTCAGGGATATCAAGAATGCCAGTAAACCCTAGATCCTTAATATGCTTATACTCGGGCTTGATCTTTCTGGAGTCTCCCATCAACTCACTCATATACATTCTCTTGATGTCGCTGGTACCTAGATCCTCAATGTGGTAGTGAATGTATGCTCTGACATCTTCCACATAAATAACTCCTTCCGAAACAAAACTTAACAAAACTTTTAAACACAATGCATGCAATCGAAAATGATATAACAACATCCACAATAAGTAAAACATCCACCATAACACAAGTATTTGTATGTGGAAAACCCAAATAGGTAAAAACCATGGTGAGATGGAACTCACAAGTTAACTATATGCAAAAATAGATAACTGACCGGTTAAGGTCTACAAAGTGCTCTGCTAGGAGCGAATCTTGTTAGAGATCCCAAAGCTTGATTAAAAGCTATACCCTGTAAAAGGTAGTACTTTGTTAGGAGTAACCTGAGTAGAGGATTTCTGAATCCAAACTAATGGATCACCTTGTTGACGGATTTGAAAAATGAAGCTTATTAGAGCTTACCCGGTTAGAGGATTTTAATTCCGTTGTAATTGTTAGAAGGCAACAGGATTTGTTTGATCTTTCTGTGTAGCACAATGCTTGCTTGATCAGATCCTTTTAAGCATATTCAACACTGATTTTAACATACTTTGCAACTTAACACTTTTTCCTTTGCACATAACATATCACTTTCACTCATACAAAATAATTCATTGTGATGTCAATATAAAAACATTTAGATTTCATGTCGGCCTCAAGAAATCATAACACATTTTCCTAGGTCCAGTGTATCTGGTCAAGTGATCATAACTCATCACAAAAATACCACCAAACTTGTCAGTGGTGATAACTCATCACACAATCTATGAATACCAGTTGGAACACTTAATACCAGTTAGAGTTAAACCGCGTGTCCTTGATGCTTTTGTGATAATCTCTATTGGATCTTCATGTTGATGCTGAGACATGTATAACTAAGTGGTTATCTCCATGCATATACCAGTTGTCACCAAATACTAGTTAGAAATAAACCTCTAGTATACCGGTTGTAGTATAAACTACTTGAAGTCATACCGGTAGACAATATAAACATGTGTGTGTGTATGTGTTTCATCAATGCCAACGTATGATGAATTCATTACAATCATCATCAAGCCAACAATCTCCCCCTTTGGCATTGATGGCAACAATTAGAAAATTTTACAGTAATACTGCTAAGTGGTGCTTACAAAAAAAAATTATACACATATACACATACTCCCCCTTACTACATACATCATACAAAATCTTCAAAAACACACATACATATTTCTACTCCCCCTTTGACAACAATGCCAAATTCAAAAACAATATATATATAAATATATATATATATATATATATATATATATATATATATATATAAATATATATATATATATATATATATATATATATATATATATATATATATATATATATATATATATATATATATATATATATATATATACAGAGAGAGAGAGAATTTTTTTATCAAAGTGTTCAACATATACAACAATTTGAAAAACTGAATCAAGATTCAGGCATTAGCATATTGGTATTTTGGTATGGTTTTGTCATTGATGTCAACACCTACTAAATACACCTACTTTGGAGATCCAACAACATTCACTGGCAATCAGTAAACTGTTCAAAAACAGTCACCAGTATATGGTTAACTGGCAGGATATAATGTTCACCGGTACCTGCATTGACATGGAAGTCACTTGGTAATGTCGAATACATCATGTGGACACTTTACTTTGAAGTAATAATTATTGGTATATTCTTATTTGCATATTTTCTTTTATCGACAAATAGGTCCAGGTTATCTAGGGTTACACCGATAGGTTTATCTTTTCCAGATCAGCATGGCACACTATGGAGATGATTTATTATTGTTGTAAATACATTAAGCCGACATGTTCAATCAGTTATTGCATTAGATATTGTATTATTTGTAAAATGTTTTTATTGTAATATCTTGTAGAGCCGACCTACTAAAATTGGTCTTAGGGTATGGTATAAGTGTAAGATCTTATTTGTAAGATCAAGTGGGGAATGTGAAAAAGATTTAAGGAAGGATATATGTGAGATCAAGCAGAGATATACACGAAGACATCATTTGAAGGTGAAGCTAGGTTTTTGTAGAAGCATATCAACATTACACCGGTACTGAATCCAGCATATGAAGATGCTATTTTGTGCAGTACATTCTCATTGGATTTAACCATCCAACTGTAGTCAGTGTGACTCCCATCTATGATTGAGTAGTGAGCTCTAGGCTATTGTCCTTTCTGCATGTGCAGACCCCTCTTTGTAGACTTACTATCTGTAGTAGTATCATCTGATTGTGGGTAAGGTTTCCCACCACGGTTTTTCCCCTTACAGGGTTTCCACATACAAATATTTGTGTCATGTGTTGTGGATGACTTTATGTTTATGTTTCATGCATTAATTCTTACCGGTATAAGCAATTTTCTGTTAACACTATTTACCAGCATACTTAACTATTTTACCGGTACTAAGCATTAAGTTGGTTAATAAGATTTTGGTTTGAATTTATTGGACAACTGATTCACCCCCCCCTCTCAGTTGTCCCCGGGACCTACATAGCAATCCTCAGAAAAATTGCACTAAAATTCCTCTTCAATTGAGATAAAGCATGTTCCCATGTTTTTCAGCAAATTCTCAGTGAGCTCAAGTGTAGACATGATCTGATTATGAAATTCCTCCATGGAATCCAGTGAACAAGTTTCTGGGTTAGCTAAAATAGCTTCTGCATGCATGTAGTCTCTCTATAGTATGTCCACTTGTTTTGTGAGTCAACTTTTCAATTCCTTTAGTGACCAGAGTCTTTTTTCTTTCTCAAGATCATAGGTGTCTAGCCTGTTCTGGAAATCATCCATAGATTTGCTAAAAGCAAAAACATAGTCTTGAAGTGGTACATATGTATTGCATATCTTCTCTAGTTCTCGCTTAGTTTCAGTACGCCTGCTATTGATATCAATAAAAAAGAATGAAATATTAGAAGTAGATGCAATATACTTCTCGCCTGTTTCAATAGCTTGCCTTAGTAAATCTTTATTAAGTGATAGAGCCAGTTTCCCAGTATCAATCTCCTTCATAAGTTGTTCACCTTGCTTCTTCCTATAACTCTTATCAACATATGTTTGGGCTGCTTCTTCAAGTGATGTAATTTGGTCAGATGCATCAACAACTAATTGACCAAGTTTTCTCATGGGTGTTGATAGGTTCCCTGTAGTAGTTTCCGGTAGCAGATTTGTCAAAATATCTACTTCTTTCTGAATGTTTTCTGCTTCTATCCTTTGGTCCTTAAGTATTTTGTTGTGCGCTCTAGATTGCATGACATTTGCAATCTTCATCATCTCAGATGCCCTCATATTATCAACATTTATAGGCCCTGAAATGCCTAATGAGTCATCTTCATCTTCATCATTCTATTGTAAGACTAATGGTTTTTCCGGTTCAGAAGATGTTACCTTAACAATTGCTTTTTCTTGTTCTTTCTCCGTTTCTTGCTCAGATGTCTGAGTACCAATGTTTGCATCAGATGCCTTCTGAATATCCTATGAAACCGATGGGGATTGGGGTTTCTCAAGTTGATCTTTTGTTGGTGGAATATCCACTCCTTCTTGAGTTGTCATTTCCTCAACTGAAGTAACCTGTAAGACAATGATCATAGGTGGCTGCATATCAGGTGCAATGATGTCCTCAGTTAGATCAATTGTATCCTGAATATCATCAATATCATGGATAAGAGTGTCATCCTTCCTCTCATTAGCTTGGACATCTTTATCCATTTTAGGTATATCATCATCATCTTGTTCATCCTGAGATGAACATATGAGCTCTTCCATCCATTGGATGCTACAGGCTATTTGATGAGTTTTAGTCTCAATAATTTGCCTCTTTCCACTAAGTAGCTTCAATCTTCTTGCTTTGAAAGAAAATTGAATTTTGTACTGATCAACTAAAGCACTTATTTCATCCTTGGATAATTTAGTAAAATATTGCACAAATATCTTATCTATAGTTTCTTTTTCCTCCTTAACAACTTCCTTCAAAAGAATAGTGTACAAAGAATTAGAGATATCCTTTTCAAGATCATGTGGTAATCTATTGTAATGACACAAATGATTGATTACCTGTTGAATGATTTACTTCTTCTCATCTTCACTGAAGGAATCAAAATATTCTTTGATATTGTCAAATCTCTTTCTCCCTAATGTCTTCATTGTTCTTTCAAAGTGGGTTTCAGGCTTGTAATTTGAGATATCAATAGGCATAGTTGCCTTTGGCACATTTTTCACCGACTTTGCTACTCTACTAGTAGCTTTCATCTTCTTAGGTTCTTCTTCAGTGCCAGTTCCTTCATATTCTTCTTGAAGAATTAATTTTTGACCTCTTTTCTTTGTCTCCTTTTTCATATACACCTTAGGTTCTGGTTCCTTTTTGTTTTGGACACTCCATGTCATTCTATTACTTTTCATCACCGGAGGTGCATCCTCAACTTTCTTTTTCTTACCTTTACCGCTTGTGGTCAGAGCAATACTTGTTCCAGCTTGTGCAGTTTGTTCTTTCACTGAACTCAATTTTGCCTTCTTTTTATCTACTAGAGATGCCAATAGGTTATTGGCATAGCCAATAAATAAGTCATAGTTAACCTCATAACTCATAACTTCCATTTCTTCCTCTCTAGGCTCAATTGCCTCCATCGAACAAAAATCAGTAGTAACTGTGAAAACAATGTCCTTGGAAAATTGTTTTACCACATCCTTAGGAAATATTACTCTCATACTCATCTTATTCTGAAATTCATTGAAGTATTTGTTCATAGCAGAAGAGAAAGTATTCCTTATAGCCTTGATGCTGTTCTTGATTTGGGCAGATACCGGTAGATCCTTAGACCATTCAAGATCTTCGATTCCCGGTAGGAAATTCTTAAAATAAAAGAATAGCCCGATCAATAACTATCCATATTTAAATTTTAGGCTGTTGTCCTTCTTGATAGATTGTAGATTTAAAAGAAATTGGCTCCTTATGGCCTCACAGAGGTCATAATATGCATTTTCAGCTATCATCCTATAGGCAGTATGTACTATTGTTGATGGAACACTATTCATTCTGCTAGAGTAGAATGCCCGGTAGCCTATGACCATAGTTGCTAATTTTACCGCTAGGTCTCTGATATTGTTAACAAAGAAGGCACGACCATTAGAGGTAGAACCGGTTAGGGTATTTACTGTATCTTTTAAAATGCATCTCAACTGAGGTACTTCACCAGTTGAGTGAAAACCAGTTACAACTTGAATGGCTTCCTTGGTTATGGTATGAGTCCTCTCTAAGTACATGTTCTCCCCATGAACTCTACTCAAGATAATTCGGATATGCTCTTCTTAAAAATCTTCAAGGAAGTAAGCTGCATTATGAAAACCTTTCTCAAAAACCCTAATATACTCTGTTTGAATTTTCCCGTTTTCATCACAAAGTGATTTTAACTGAGAATATATTGACAGTGACCCTAAATCCTCAATTTTGTAGTCAATGTAGCTGAACAAATCTCGTTTTACTACGACACCGCTATGAACTTGTGACAAAGCATTATAAGACACAAACTTTTCTACTTTTACAACTTCCATAGGTTCTAACGTGATCATCAATTTCCCTACTACCTTAGAAGATGATGCCATTCCAGATAAACTATATTACGAAGCAAAATTATCAAGAAATACCTTATTTCATGTGCTACCTCGTTTACCAGTTGTATGCCCAAGGGCACACTAGTTTTGTCTTCTCCAACCTTGAAATTAGATTGATTACTCAAATCTCAATGTAACTTCGACTAAAATCAGCTAATAATCTTTACTTAGCTCTGCAAACGCTCAAAGGTTCTTTCTTGAAAGTGTTAGGGTAAAAATAACAAAGTAAAAAATCACTTTTATTCTTTTTACCAACTGCAATAAATTCTCTCTCATTAGGGTTACAAACCCTAATTACACCACTCAAGGAAAAACTGGTTGATAACTAAATGACAAAAAGTTATCAAAATCTCATGCTTTCAAATTCTCTTACCACATATTCACTTCAAGGGGTTCGAAGGTGGGTTTACTGTTATGCTCCCCTTAGCCATATAAAAAGGCTTAATTCACTGGTGTAGGATTCTCTTCACTGGGTGAAGGAATAGCTTGTTCTCTGGGTGAATCATCACTCTTCTTCTTCCAAGTTCGATTCATTTATTCTCTTGTTTCTTCAAAATTGACCTTTTGCTTTCCTTTCTGATCTTCAGAAGGGTTGACCGGTTTTCTCTTCCTGGATCTACAAATTTTTTCCAAGTGCCCTGGTTTGCGACACTGATAGCAGGCCATACCAGTTGATCTCCAAGGTCCTGCATTACCTCTCCCAGTTCTTCTTCTGCAATTCATAGCCACATGACCAAAGTTGTTACAGATGGTGCATATGACATTTGTTACCTTTTCCATCTCAAATGGACTAAACCAATTGTCGTAGGGTCTTTGCCAGTTCATATTTCCCTAGTTATCATAATTTCTCATCTAGTTGCCATTTGGTCTTGGATGCATGTGAGGCACAAGATTATTTGCTCCATATCTGCATTCAATCGTTCTATGTCCATACATTTTGCATGTGAAGCAATGACCTTCAAATTTCTTAGACATATACCTAGCATTAGTATTGTAGCTTGCATTTCTGTTAGGTTTGTCTCTACAAACATTTGTAGTGTGACCAGGTTTATGGCAAACAAAACAAATAGGTTTAAAGACCTTCTTACCAGTAGGTTTCTTGACCTTAGGAGCATATTTGTTCTTAAGAGTTTTGCTCTTTGTACTAGATGATTCTCCTTTCTCAGATATGTTAAAACCAAGTTTGTAGGTATAACCTTTCATCCTTTGTGATTGGATTTGTTCATCTAGCAAGGTCGAACTCTTGTTGAACTTTTCCAGTTTCTCATTAGCTTCGGTGAGCTGCCTAGTGAGATCTTCATTATGTTTTGAGAAGCTCTCTCTCAGAGATGATGCTAGTTCAAGATCTAGCTATAGGTTCTCTTTTTCTTCTCTTTCTGCAACCAAATGCTCATGCATAGTGACATTTTCTCATTTGATCTTGGCAATCTCATTATCTCTTTCCTTGATAAGATCTTCAACTATTCTTCTGGCTTCCAGTTCTTGACTCATGCAGATAGTTAAACCTTCTAACTCTCTCCTCAAATTTAGTTTCTCGCCATTTAACTTTTCAACTTCCTCGGCTAAAGCATCAATATTGGCCTCATCTGAAGAAATTTTATCAGATATTTCCAATAGTTGTTCAGTTAGCTCTCTCCTTTTGACTTGTGAAGCTTTCAGTTTGACCCTAAGGTTTTCAAGCTCATTTCTACTAGCTTCAAGCTCTCTGGCCATCTCAAAGTAGCTCATGTCCCCCATGGTGGTTTCAAGGCTCCCTTCTAAGCTATTAGGCTTCAAAGAAGTTAGGCTCTGATACCAATTGATGGACTTGAAAAGCACTAAGAGGAGGGCTGAATCAGTGACACCAAAAATAAAACTACTTCAAACACTAACTAGTGGATGAACTTAACAAAACTTTTAAACACAATGCATGCAGTCCAAAATGATATAACAACATCCACAATAAGTAAAACATCCACCATAACACAAGTGTTTGTACATGGAAAACCCAAATAGGTTAAAACCATGGTGAGATGGAACTCACAAGTTAACTATCTGCAGAAATAGATAACTGTCCGATTAAGGTCTACAAAGTGCTATGCTAGGAGAGAATCTTGTCCGTGATCCCAAAGCTTGATTAAAAGCTATACCTTGTAAAAGGTAGTACCCTATTAGGAGTAACCTCAGTAGAGGATTTCTGAATCCAAATTAATTGGTCACCTTGTTAGAGGATTTGAACAATGAAGCTTGTTAGAGCTTACCTAGTTAGGGGATTTTAATTCTGCTATAATTGTTAGAAGACAACAAGATTTGTTTGATCTGTCTATGTAGCACAATACTTGCTTGATCATATCCTTTTAAGCGTATTCAACACCACTTTTCAACATACTCTGCAACTTAACACTTTTGCCTTTGCACATAACATATCACTTTTGCTCATACAAAATAATTCATTATGATGTCAATATAAAGACATTTAGATTTAATTTTGGCCTCAAGAAATCATAACACATTTTCCTAGGTGCAGTATATCTGGTCAAGTGATCACAACTCATCACAAAAATACCGCCAAACTTGTCGGTTGTGATAACTCATCACACAATCTATGAATACCGGTTAGAGTTAAACTGCTTGTCCTTGATGCTTTTGTGGTAATCTTTGCTAGATCTTCATGTTGATGATGAGACATGTATAACCAAGTGGTTATCTCCATGCATATACCAGTTGTCACCAAATATCGGTTAGAAATAAACCTCTAGTATACCGGTTGTAGAATAAACAACTTGAAGTCATATCGGTAGACAATATAAATATGTGTGTGTATGTGTTTCATCAATGACAACATATGATGAATTCATTACAATCATCATCAAGCCAACAACCTTTGACATCATCATAGTTATGGCTTGCATTTCATTCCTCATGACCATATTCTCTTGACTCAGCTTCTGACATTTTTCATTAAGGGCATCTTTCTATTCATTATCTTGATTTTGTAGAAGTTCCTTTCTCCTAGCTTGAACAGATGACAAGCTCTCCTGTAGGATAAGAATGAATTCTTTGGCAGAATTCAATTCATCTTGTAACTTCAAGTTCTTCATCCTTTCAGCATCACAATCTTCAAGTGCTACCTCAAGTTTCTTCTCCATACTCATATCCATGGATTCTGGATTTAGAATCTCCCTCAAGCCGTTAGACTTCCTTCGATGAACAAGGATCTGATACCAATAGTTGGAATCCAAGAACACTGAGAGGGGGGGATTAGTGTCCTGCCAGTAAATTCAATTTTAACCTTATTATAACATGCATTCACCAACCGGTAAACCGGTACATATAAAATTGAAAGAAGTAAAGCAATCAATAAGACAAACAAACAAATGAATACTTTAACACATATAATTATACATGGAAAACATCAAAGAGGAAAAACCATGGTGGGATTTGTGATTGACAATATCAATCCAATGGCCATATGAAAAGATATTACATAATATGGGGGCTTGCACATGCAAGAAGGCTTACAACCTAGAGAACACTTATCAACACAAAGGAGTCTCACTGACTATAGTCACTTTGAATAATAAAACATAAGAATGAACTCATTTAATGCATCTGCTATGCCTAATTGAGTTCTGGTTCAAGCTCAGACTGTTCTGGTACTAAAACCCTAAACCCTTACTGGAATAACCTTTATTCTGTGAGCACATCCAAAATCATCTACAAACCTCATATACATGATCTTTGCATTACAAACATCATACTCTACATCATACATCAAAATGATCTAACAACTGACCTATATACCCTTACAATCCTTCATGAGTTATGTTGACTTACATAGATAATTACAAAATGATTATACATGTTGGCTCATTACATATATACATAAATAACAAAATGAATTTCTGATTGCCGGATCTCCCAATGATGTTGGCCTCCTATACTGGTACCCTGTTTGTAATTCATGTCGACCTTCAATGTCAGTACCCATAGAATCCATCCTACCAGTGAAGATATCTATCGGTGCTGATGAAGTGTTTGTCGGTGAAGAACCAAACCAAAGAATGAAGTCGAAACATGTTGCCATCAATGACAACATATGAAACCAATCAAATGAGTGTCAATTGCCAACAAATTTGTTTTAAATAGATTATGAAATTTTAATCATACAAAACCTTTTACCGGAATGCATAAACCAAATACCAGAATAGCAGATATATCAATTAAGCACAAACCATAGTGGGAAGCCTACCCGAAAAACTCGGTAAAGGGGAAAGCCATGGTGGGAAGCCTACCCATAGCCAGATGATACTTCTGGCATAGTAAGTATGTGAATACAATAAGGGGCCTACACATGAAGGAAGGCCAATAGCCTAGAGCACATTGCTCATCACAAAGGAGCCTCACTGACTACAAAAGATATCTAGACTACAATTCGGAAATAAGAATGAACTGCAAGAATAACATCTCCTATGCCTGAGTACAATTTTGATTAAGCTCAATGCCGGAGGTCTTCAACCTCTTACACAAACTCAATTTGATCACCTATAATTGACCAAAACCTCTGCATATGATTGTAACTTTATTTGCACATAGATAATCCCATAACCACGACCGATGATCCACAAAGAGATCTTACATCATATTTATACTAACCCCAGACCCAAACAATTAGGTCGGCCACCTAAAAGATAATACGATAAATACATTACATAAACCCACAAACCAATGATAATCCAAGTCGCCCTAAGATCGAAACAACATTAATCAAACAATAAATCCAATCGGTAACGCATCGGTATCATCCACTAACACATTACATAAACTGGTCCATAATCTAGCAGAATAAGACCGGACCTAAAATAGGTCGCCATAAGCCAAATGAAATACAACCAATCAACTAGAACATGAACATGATAACCATCAGCATCCTGAAAACCTTCTAGAAGCCGCACCAACACCACTTATCGAATCCATCAAAATATCTTCAATGAAGTTTTGTTGGTAGAACCTTTACTGGTAACCAAAAGGCTTAATACAACATATGATAGCTTCCGGATCACCAAATCCCGAACCAACTGAATATGACACGCATTTGAAAAAATGAACCAAACTGATTCCACCAATTAGAACATACCCAAGATAAATCTCTTAATCATCATCAAAATCCAACCACTCTATCAGAACCCCGTAGATAACCAAAGAAGCTAGTGTTGACATCAATGCAACACATAATCAATTCTTCCAAATTGCCAACAGAGTTTGTTGGTGATATCTTCTTTCTTTGCATTGACTGTTTTTCGCATTCATATGTTGCCATCAATGCCAAAGAGGGATATTGTTGGATTATTGTTTGGGATGATCTTATGTATCTTCATTTAAGATGGTTCGCGATTTGGTGCTCCACAATTTATCTTTCCTCATGACAGTTGCTGATTGGTTGTGTTCTTAAGTTTTGAGATGTTGACTAATGAAGATTTGAAAAGAGGTGTTGGTGCAACTATTTCAGATGATTCTAACATGCTCATTGGTGTTTCCTAGTCATGTCCTATTTGTTTTGGTGATCTACATTGATTGTTGTGTGAGTTTTTAGTGATTTCTATGAACCGGTGATGATTTTCGTGTTATGCGGTATTTCTGGTGGTGTAGCATGTTGCAGTTGATCTTGGCGGGATTTTCGGTGGATGTAATCATTTGTGAATTTGAATTAGGTCCATGATATGTAATGTAAATTATAATATTGGTAAGACAAATGTCCAAGTTTATCATCTATTTGCAATCAAGAGAAACATTCACAGTACTAGTTGCTTGCAACTTTCATCACAAACACGTTTGTCTATAGTGGCTCGAAAGAGCTTGGCTTTAGCCCGTTGCCACTTAGGTCCTTCCCTCTCACCAATGGGTATGCAAAGTGCCAAGAAAATCTAGAGGCAGACCCTCTAAAGGTAAAAAAATGTAAATGAAATAATATAATACATGGAAAACATGGTGTTTATTAACCTTTAGAAAAATTGAAGTGTGCAACTATTCTAAAAAACACAAGAACTCAGTTTTGATAAGATTCTTTGATTGCGTCCTGCACAAAATGCATTAGTAATTTCAAGATTTTTCTTTGCCAACATTCACCAAGTTGCTACATAGATAATCAGTAACACAGAAAACATAGAGCAAATATCATGATCTGCAAGTGAAATTGGAAGATTATACCTTAGGTTCTACCCTTGCAAAGGCACAAAACAAATTCACACAGGCGCAGATTCAGAGCACATAGGTGCAGGTTAAGAGAACACAGGTACAAGTGTAGCTCACACATGTATAGGTGTAGATCACATAAGCACAGGAGTTTAGGGGACCTGCAAAACAACAAAATTTTCTCAATCACAACTCTAATTTTGATAAATCAAATCCCTAACATGCATAGAGACCCTAATTTTGAAGAAAGATGACCTAATTGAGTAAAAAATACACTAAGATAGCAAAATATCAGCACAATTGCAAAGACCCATGATGAATCTATGTGTAATATGGCCAATGCAAACCAACAATTGTAGATTGCACAAGTTTGTGATACTCAAAACTGAAATGCAAGACTTATGACCTAAAAAACCCTAATGACTAGAGTGTGAGAATTTGTTGTTCATTAACCATGCTAATTAGGCTATGTGAGTTTATTTTAAGCCTAATTAGACTAATTTCACCTGAAATTGAAATAAAATGAAAAAATTTGTGTTCATTTTAATGCCCAAATTGAAAGGTGTGGAGTTCTTTTTAGTCCAATTGCATGAAAATTTGAAAATGTGAGAGTGTTGTTCTTTAACCACCCTAATTAGCACTATGTGGATTCATTTTAAGCCATTATTTGATGAAATTAGGACTTAAATTAATCGTATAATTGGTCAATAATCAAGATATAAGCAATTTTTAATCCCAATTAGAAATTAACCAGATATTTTGCACAGGTGCAGAAAGGTCCTGCACAGGCACAAAAAGTTACACACAAGCGTAGGAAGTTGCACACAGGCGCAAAAAGTTTCAAATAGGTGCAAGGGTGATGAAACTCCCCAAAAATGTTGCTTCTATGCAAATTGGACCTGTAAAACACTACAAAAGCACTCAAAAGATAGAAAACAAGTCAGTTCACATAAGGTTCACCAAGAAATGTACATAGGAAAATAGGGGAAAACATCAAAAGCATAACTATTAGGCAACCACAAACCTAATTGCTAATGAAATCCAATCCTAGAACATTCAATAAAGGAACAAAAGCATAACACTAAAACAAAGGTGCAAACCATCCCAATGTGTTGCCTTCATTGACTTCCATTATTTCTCTTTCTCTTTCAAATGTGTTGTGGGTTTCACCTACAAAAGCAAAAGTGAGAAAGAAAGCAAGATTGCAAATGAATTTGACACCATGAGGATACTCTACATATGGCTAGCCATGATTGAGAAAAGAGTGCTCAATTTATAGACAATTTGATTAGGATTCAAAAAAGACAACAAAATAAGGAATTGGCATGATTTATGACAAATTGATTGACAAGACTTTCATGACAAATTGCTCTTTTAAAATATGACAAATTGGGAGAAAATTCTAAAAACTAATAATGACAAATTGGGAGAAAATTCTGAAAACTAATAATGACAAATTGAGAGAAGAAATAGCCCTTTGATTTATGACAAAATAAGAGCAATAATTGCTCATTGATTGAATGACACATGAGAGAGAAAATAGCCTCAAATTATATGACATGATTGAGCACAAGATGGGCTAATTAGGAGGAGAAATTAGTGGGAAAAATTAGGAGGGAAGAATTAGAAGAATTTAAAATTAGAAAATTAGAAAATTAGACAATTAGGTGGAAAAGAGGAATTAGGAATTAGGAAATTAGGAAAAATTAGAAATGAAGAAAATTAGGTGAGATTAATTAATAAGTTTGTTGGCATTGATGTCAACCGGTATAGGATGGAAACCGGTATGGGAGATTAATGAGCAATGTTATAATTGATGTGTACTATAAATGGTGTCATTAATGTCAACTAGCATAGCAGGTCATCAGTAAGGAAGAGAATGTCATCTAGCATAATGATCATTGGAGTCACTAGTACTTAAGTTAGTGTTGGCTTGTGTTGAAGACATAAGGACTGGAGACTGGTATTAGATAACGGTAAGTGATATGTTGGCAATGCATTACTGACAAGTGAGCAAGAAGGGTGAGCTAATGAAGAAGTGGCAATTGGTATACTATTGGATTTTTGGATTTGAAATAACAGGACTCCCTCCAGATAAAGATGCAGTCACCGGATGATGAGAAGACTCACAGAGAGTGTGCCCAACCAGATCATATGTGCATGTATGAAGATATGCCTACTCAAACAGGGAAGCCATATTGGTGCAATATCAGATGCAGATGACAAGGATCCGCTACCATCGGTAAGTGGAGCTTATCTCCCATTATGCATTAAATGCATCATAATCCTTCAAGATAAGACAAAATATTAGAAGGTAAGTGATTCAAGGCTCATACCAAATGAACTGATGATACACTAAGTTGCCTTAGGTGCATGAAATCAAAGATATGCACCAGATCTACCAGATAGACATGATGAGTTGCTGACACAAAGAAGGAAGGATAGGTTTGTCACTTTGAAAAACCAGTTGGTTGGAGAACCAGTCTATTGATGAAGAAGGAAAAGTTGAAGCAGTTGCAGACAGAGAGTGCAACCGGATTGAAGATGGAGACCATTCAAGATTGATAACATGGTGTCATTAGGGTGGTTACTGGTAAGCATGTCCACCAGTGAGTGAGCACAGGTGCAGAAGTGAAAGGCTCCCATCTGATGAAGATGTGCATGAGGTTGTTGGCAAGTGTAAGGACTGGTAAAGGTGATCCACCAAAAGAGCAGCAAAGTAAAATTTTGAAGGTAGACCAGTTAGGGTATAATCGACAGGGTTTGTGAACCAGTAGATGAACCCAGTCAGGTGGTTGGTCTATGATCTTGTTTGAACTGACTCAGTAGACTCAGTAGAGGTGGATGATGACAAAGATTCCTCATGGAGTCCAAGTGTCAAACATATGGACCATGCATTGTTGGTGAGGTAGGTAGTGACTGGTCGACATTAATATCGATAGCATGAATCATAGATAACTTGCTGTGGGATGTGGCTCGAGACTGATCAGAGGACAAAGATTTAATTTGGTGGCTTCATGATCAAGGTAGAGTGTCTAGGTGTTGATCAGGGTAGGTGAAGCTATCTACGTGATTGCTTCATAGGTGTTTGAAAAGTGCAGACTGAAAGAGGTTCCCATGTTTTCCAAAAATGGTAAACGTGTTCTAGACATTGTCTGATTGGCGGTGATCGGTTTTAGGTGGTCCATCTCTGAGAAGTGATCTAATTTGATTTTATTTTCCTTGAGGTTGATGAAGAAACCCTAGTGTGCCAAAAGTTTGAATGTCGATCATGGAAGGAAAACTCAAGTATAAATATGTCGACTCATGATAGAAGATGATTGATGATGCTACAAGCTAGATGTTGTAGAGTGAAGTGTGAAAGTGTAGTAGAGAGTCAACTAGTCAGAGACTTCATCGAAGATCATGGAGACTGAGTGTTGAAGGTGCAACCGGTAAGAGGGTCTGGAGAGGCAAAATCGGCAAGGATAGAGAAACTGGTAAATTGCAATGTGAGTTGTAGTGGTGCAAACTAGTAGAGCTAGGACCTACAAAAAGGTAGAGAAGGATTTGCAGTGTAGTGAAAGTAGTTAAGGAGATCCAGAAACCTAGAGAAGAGAAGTGTAGAGTGAGAATCTATGAAGAACTAGCAAGCTAAGAACTAGTAGTGATCAGAGAGAAGAAAATCAACATAGTGAAGAAGACCGGTGGTGGCTAGCACCAGTGTGTGAGACCGAGCAGAGAAGAGTTAGAGAGAAGAGTACCGACAAAGGAAAGGTAGATGTTGAACTGGTAAGGTTGTAGCAAAGAGAAGGTGAGTAGAGAACCGACAGAGACTTAGATAGAGTGAATCGGTGGAGAGACATGTGTGAGAGTTACAAAGTTCATTTGTAACAAGGACATTACTTTTATTTTAATATATGATATTGTAATCACTAAGTTGGAGCTCGGTGTAGGGATTGGTGCTCCTTGGGTTGGTGCCCTAAATCAGGGGTTAGTGCTCCTTGGGTTGGTGCCCTAAAGCGGGAGTAGGTGCTCCTTGGGTTGGTGCCCTAAGAGAAGGGGTGGTGCTCCTTGGGTTGGTGCCCTAAATGTTGTAACCAGTGTGTTTATTGTTGTTGGCATTTTTTATGATTATGTTGTGATTCTCATTGATGGACACACACTTACTATGAGATCACTTTTTATATGTATGAGTTATGCTCAATCGGTATTTGTTTCAAACCGATATTATGTTATAGTCTTTAGACTATCGGTGTCTTGCAGAAAGTGTCTACCGATCTCAAGCGGCATGAGGACCTCAAGTGGTTCGAGGATCTCAAGCGGAATGGAGCAAAGGAACTAGAAGCGACAGTTATCATTTTCCCAGTCTTCATTTCTGTCAATTGGTAATCTGTTAAACCGGTATTACTCTGAGTTACCAACTGGCAATCGGTAAAGTTGTATAAACCGATAATACTCTATGATGAGTTACCAACTGGTATATCTTTGTGATGAGTTACCATCCACCGACACTTTGACAGTGATTTTGTGCCATGTTACCAAATGTGTCTAGATACAATGAACCTAGGAAATTGCAATGTAATCCTATTGGACTGACATGAAATCAGATTCCTTTTAAGGACATCATGTCTAGGGTTTTAATGTGGGTGTAGCTGTTAGGGTTTGAAGTGGTTGATGAGTTCTTGAATATGCGATCTTAACAAAAAAGATCAAGTCTATGTACTGTAATAGAGTGTGGATTTACTGAAGACTAAAGTAATGCTGAAATGCATTAGCAATAAGCTATCATGGATCTAACCAAGTAGACTGTGCTATTTGCTAGATCATTCACTTGTTTATTACTCACATCTTTGACAAGTTAGAAACCCTTAACCGGGTAGGCCCAGAAAAGCCTTTGTAAATCCTCTAACAAGGTGATTCACATCTATGGATCTAAAATCCTCTCACAAGGTAGTCTTTAATCAAACTTATCTCCTAACAGAGATTGAGATTCCTAACAGGATTTGTTCTGGTAAAGAACATTGTATGACCTTAACCGATCTGGTTACTATTCTGCAGATAGTCACTTGTGAGTTTCATCTCACCGTGGTTTTTCCCATTTGGGTTTCCACGTAAAAATCTCTTATGTTATGGTGATTGTGCTTTTGTGGGTGAATGACTTACTTGCTGTTTGGTTAGCATTTGTGTTAACCGGTTTGTTAATTAAACTATTATACCGGTTTACCGCTAGACTGATAAAGTGTTTCAGTACAATAATTTTTTGTATTCTAATTCACCTCCCCTCTTAGTATTCATCACTTGGTATCAGAGCCAACCTTTCTATAAGTCTAACCACTTGGAAAGAGATATGGGGGAATACACTATGAGGGAACATACTAATTGGCTCACTTAGACTGAGCAAGCCTATGATGAACTTAAATTCAAATATAAGGCCTCTCAGGCAAAAAGAAGAGAGCATGCTGAAAAAATGATGGAGCTAACTGAAAACAGTTCTTGTGATGAAGCGGACATGGAAGCCCTAGTTCAAGAAGTTAAAAAACTGAATGACTCCAATGCCAACCTAAGAAGGGAACTTTAAGGACTAACTATCAGAATGTGTCAAGAGCTTGAGAACCAGAGGAGAGCTGAAGATCTGGTAAAAGACAAAGATCATGAGATCTCCAAGCTGAAGCAAGAGATCAGTGCACTTACCGCTCATCTTCATGAAAATAAAATGGAAAAGGAAGAAATGCAAGGTGAACTACACATGGTTGTTTATGAGAATGCAACCTTGAAGGAATCCAATGCTGCTATTACCAAAGAACTTATTGAGTCAAAGGAAATACATGCCAAATTCAATAAGAGCACTCTCAAGCTAGAGCAGAAGCTTGAGTCAGCTAAACTGGTAAAGAATACCAATGGACTTGGTTTCTTTGAATATGAGGAAGGTGAGACCTCTGGAACAAAAGATGGAGCATCAAAGAAAAAATTGACACCAAAGGATAAAGGTAAGCAAAAGTTCAAACTTGTTTGCTTTAATCGTCTCAAGGAAGGACACACTGCTAATGTATGTAGATGTAAGGCTTACAATAACTTTCATGCACAAGTAACTCAATGGTAATTGTTATGCATGCAACAAGTTTGGGCATAGAGCATTTGAATGCAGGTCTGTCATGCACAACACCGGAAGGTATCCTCGAAGGAGTAAAGGAGCTTTTTCTGAACCCTTTGGGAACTGGAACCCAAACCGGTTTAATACCTATAATTATCAGTCAAGAAGCAGTGGCTATCAAGTGGGAACTGGATGCAGAGCAACCTGTTTGATCTATCATGGAAATGGTCACACTATTGCAACATGCAGAAAGAAGAATGGAAACATGAACAATGGACCTTAGAGAGCACCTGGAATGATTTGCTATCATTGCAACAAACTGGGTCATACAATAAGATTCTGTAGAAGAAGAAAGAATATAACGGATGATATACCGGTAACTCTGGAAGGAAAGATAGATGTTGAAACTGTTCAAATGGATATGAAGAAAACCTAGAAGAAGAAGCCAGAAGAAGTGATTCAAGAAGAATCGGTTTTTGCACCTAGTGTGGAAGTCACTGAACCTGCAAACTAAGCATCAGAAAAGCTTAGGGGGAGCAAACAGTGAAATATCTCAAACCCCCGGTTTAAACCGGTAAAAGACCTTAACCGGTAAGTGATACTTGTCAACTGGTAGAAGACCAAAAATGGTAAGAGGCAAATTAGGGTTTATGCCCTAATAGTGGAGCATTTATTATGGTAGGTGGATAACTTGTTTAAAAGGATTTTTGAAGTCATTTTTCACTTATCAGTTCTCGAGCGAAGATATTTTTTTAAGCACTGAGTGACGAAAAGTGATTTGGATTGCAACTCGAATAATTCTCAAAATCTTGAAGAAGAATCAGAAGCGAATATAAATCGGTCAAGTGTAGAGCACAAAGTGGTATTTCAGCAACATAAGGAGTGTGTGGCGAAGTATAATTTGCGAGCCCTAAATTTTTATTTACGAAGGTATTTCTCAAAATCTCTCTGTTTATTATGGCTTCCATATCACACTCTAGCCCTAGTGCACCTGTTGATCCAGTAGACTTCATTCAACGAAAGGCAAAATACAATGCCCTATCTCAAATACTCGCTGGTGTTATAGTGGAGGAAGGCATTTCCGATTACATTGATTGCAAGATCAAAGACTTAGGATCTCTTGTAATCCATTCCCATTTTTGATGATTATGTTGTGATTGTCATTGATGGACACACACTTGCTATGAGATCACTTTTGTATGTATGAGTTATGCTCAACCGGTATTTATTTCAAACCGGTATTATGTTATAGTCTTTAGACTATCAGTGTCTTGTAGAAAGTGTCTACCAATTTCAAGCGGCATGAGGACCTCAAGCGGTTCGAGGATCTCAAGCAGAATAGAGCAAAGGAACTAGAAGCGACAGTTATCATTTTCCCAGTCTTCATTTCTATCAACCGGTAATATTTTAAACCGGTATTACTCTGAGTTACCAACTGGTATATCTTTGTGATGAGTTACCATCCACCAACACTTTGATGGTGATTTTGTGTCATGTTACCAAATGTGTCTAGATACAATGAACCTAGGAACTTGCAATGTAATCCTATTGGACCGACATGAAATCAGATTCCTTTTAAGGACATCATGTCTAGGGTTTTAATGTGGGTGTAGCTGTTAGGGTTTGAAGTGGTTGATGAGTTCTTGAATATGTGATCTTAACAAAAAAGATCAAGTCTGTGTACTATAACAAAGTGTGGATTTACTGAAGACTGAAGTAATGCTGAAATGCATTAGCAATAAGCTATCATGGATCTAACCAACAAGACTGTGCTATTAGCTAGATCATTCACTTGTTGATTACTCACATCTTTGACAAGTTAGAAACCCTTAACCGGGTAGACCTAGAAAAGCCTTTGTAAATCCTCTAACAAGGTGATTCACATCTGTGGATCTAAAATCCTCTCACAAGGTAGTCTTTAATCAGACTTATCTCCTAACAGAGATTGAGATTCCTAACAGGATCTATTCTGGTAAAGAACATTGTTTGACCTTAACCGGTCTAGTTACTATTCTACAGATAGTTACTTGTGAGTTTCATCTCACCATGGTTTTTCCCATTTGGGTTTCCACGTCAAAATCTCTTGTGTTATGGTGATTGTGCTTCTATGGGTGAATGCCTTACTTGCTATTTGGTTTGCATTTGTGTTAACCGGTTTGTTAATTAAACTGTTATATCGGTTTACCGCTAGACTGATAAAGTGTTTGAGTATAGTAATTTTTTGTATACTAATTCACCCCCCCCTCTTAGTATTCATCAATTGTGAGGTTGGATTGGAGCAGTTGTCATGCCCAAAATTTAGTGCAAAAATGGAATGATTTTTTTTTTTTTTAAATACTAACTAAATAACGTTAAGTTCGCTAACACGAAACACACTACATAGTTTTGGTTTTAGCTATGTTTAAAATAATCATTTCCTACTATTTAAATAATAGAAAATAAATTAAGATTAACTACGGATTAGAATAGACTAGCTCATTTTTTCTCAATCTAATTAATATTATAATTAAATATCAACTTCATAATATTTCGATTTTAAATATTCAAGCTATCCAAATATTAAACTAATAATAACTTTATTAATATTTATCTCATGAATACCTAAACCTATTTAAGTTAGAAATAAATATTAATTTCATTAATAATCAGCTCATGGACTTCTCAATAAATTTAAATTTAAAATAAATATGGACTTGACTAACATTTAAACAAGTCAACTTTTTTAAATTTAAAGTCTAATGTTAATTTGTTATAATTGGATTCATAGCATTTCAATTCTCTTTGAAAATTATAATTAGATAATTCCACCATACCTATATGTAAATATAATTAATATTATATAAATATAATATTAATATATTTTAAAATCTAAATGGGTTTACCATGCAACCCTAACCCTTATCAAAATCTATAAAATAGTCCCCCCCCCCTTATTTTATTTTAATACTCATTCTTCATTTATTTACCCTAGCCCTAACCGGGCTAGGGTTTCATATTAATTTATTGTTATGTTGTAGGGTTTAAATGCAGGTCGACAACGCTATTAACAGTGGCGGCCGAATTGGTGGAGGCGGGGAAATGGGAGTGGCGCTGCCAGTGGGATGACCCACTGTGAGGGTCACGACCCACACAACGGCCTTGGCCGCGGCCCGCACAGAGGCTACAACCTCTGTGTCGGTCGCGGCCCACATAGGGTCCGCGTGCCCTGCGCGGCCTTTTCCAAATAAGTCTCCCTTTTTTTATATATATATATATATTTTATATATATATATATATTATATATATATATATATATATATATATATATATATTTTCCAAAATATTTTACATGTAAATTTTTTTTAAACAAAAAACAAAGGTAATTCATTAAGTTTAATAAATCTATATATATATATATATGAATATATACATATGAAATTGTATATATATATATAGGTTTACATTTACATTTGTTTTGTAGGTTATTTTTATGGTATGTTTTATATATAAGTATATATAAATATATGCATGAATTTCTACATGTATATATATATATATATTTAATTATAACTTATATTATTATTTCTTTTCTTAAAATAAAACCAAAATCATGGAAGATTCTGATTTACAATTGTAGGAAAGGAAATATAGTAATAAATCTGTTTAATGGAAGGATATTTTTCCAGAACTATATTGTACTTTATTTTATTTTTTTTACAAAAAATAGAATTATAAAATTTATTTTTAATCTACAATATGCATGCAAATCTAATTAATGCCTTTCCTATTTATTTTTATTTTAAATGCCTAAGAATGGAATAAATTTCTTGCTAAACTATTTATCATAACACATCGGATATACTTTTTTTTTTTCCTGAACTTAGGGAATACTAATTTAGGAATACATTATTCTTTTCTACAATAAATACATTTACTGATTTTGCAATTTCTACTGCAACTGAATAGATAATTTTATTTAAAATCTAACAACAACTACAACTCAACTTTCTACAATTAAAATGAATACAAATTCATAGATAAAAGAAAAACACATAATTAAATAAAAACTAATTTTCATATTACAATGACTATTGCATGCAATTCAAAGGTATTTCTTTTCAAATAGAAAATATGGATGCATCTAGCTTTTTACAATCCTAAAGATATTCTGCAAAATTTACAAGATGTTTCTTTATTTAAATACAATAAAAAATCTCATGTCTATATTTCAAATTTACAACTTGCCTCTCATTTCAACAAATGAGGGTATATTTCTCCTTTTAAGACTAATAATTATAACTGCACATAAATTTCTGCAACAATAATTCTTGCAACCTTCCACTTGTCCTATTCTTTACTCCCGACATTCCTGCATATTAAATCACAACTATGACCATGAAGTGCTCACCTCCCAGCCTAGGCTAACTGGTAGCCACCCCCGAGCTCGGAGAACCAAGCCCTAGACAGGATACAAACATGCAAACACATATGGGACAGAAAACACACAGATTTCAAACACACTCCCAACTTGGCTACACTGCACCACACTTTGGTGATGACCTTTTCAAGGATGGTAGTGGACCAATACCTTGAGGAGAACTGCAAGTATGGAAAACATGTAGCCACCTCATGGCACCACAAATACATCAAGAATTTCAACCCCTTATTCCTTATGCCCCCCCAAGGCATTCTAGCCTTATATCCCTCCTTATGACCCCCATTGCACAAACAGGCCATGCAGCAAGGGTCACACAAAATCCCTTGTGATCGCTCTAAAATATGAGAGTCTCTCACTCGAGGGTTGTCACTGCTACCACCCACAAGATCCTCCTCTCTCCCAAGAGTAAGAGGTCTTGAAAAACTCCCAAAAAACACATACAAAACATAATGCAAAATACCAAATGAAATTCCCAAAAAGGACATACAAGAAAACAGAATTCTTACACCAACATACCTTCAAACACATGCAAAAAGAAGTCATTTTAAGAATAATGTAACCAACCTTAATCTGCCCAAAGGTAGGATAGTATTTGAGGAAGAGTTGCCCAATTCCACGGATCTTCTTCTTCTACCCTTAGCCAAATTTTACTATTCAAATCTATTCTATTCTTTTTCAAAAATTCTCTTGTCTCCAAAAATGGAGAGTGGGTGATTAACCTCAAATTTTTAAATTCTTGCTTAAGAAGTTCACTCTCCCAATTCTCACAAGTTTCTAAAAACTAAAGAGGAAGGTAAGACATAATGGGAAAGAGAACTCTCATTCGAAAAGGAAAGTTTACAACTAGGTTCAAACTTCTAATTTCAATTTTCGCACAACTCAGAAAAGTCAAATTTTAGAGTGTCAAAAAGGTCACTTAGGAGCAGAAACTTGCCTAAAATTACCCCTAACCCTTAGGTATACCTTATGGGCTTTAGGAAACCCTATTAAACTACCCCTAGGTGTTCATTTAACCCATTTTAAACCCCTCTGAAGTTTATTTTCGGGTCAAACAGATGTTGACCTCTCCAAAGATTCTTTTCCCAAGGTATTTATGACATCACGTTATATTAATTGAAAAAGCTATAGTTGAACACTTTCCCACCAAGAGACAAAAATAAAACATTTAAACTTAAATCCACACGTGTCAAGTGACACAAATAAAACACTTTTACAATTTAAAACATGAAATCGTCTCTTGTGGATTTTACACAATAAATTTAAATAACACTTAACACACATGTAGCATATACTATTACGAATAAAATACAACACAAACAGGGTGTTGTCTCTCCAAATAGACAACCCCTGGCTTACGAACATACATAAGTCTAGGTTTGGTTCTCCGTAATATTTCCATGGTCACATGGATAACTTCCTGCGCATCTCAATTTACACATTAGTACTTTTCAAATATCCACATATAATGTAATTTAAAGGAATAACAATACACATCATCACTTGCATACAATTTACATCTGAACAGATTAAATAAATCTTTTATCAAGCAAATTTCACATAAGCAATTTCATCCTAATTAACCATACATCATAGTTCTATTATCATAGTGAAGTCCTGCAAATTCAATAACGACATCTATCATCGCAATATCATCTTATCTAACAATCATGTAGTGTTCTATCTCATAAAGCATATAAGTAAATCATCAAAATATAGCAATATTATCCAAATCCTGAAATCATATAAGTTCTAAGTTTCAAAATGCATCAAAATAAAGTATCCATAATAGTCAATATATAAAAATCATTGAAATGTCAGACTGAGTCGAGGTGAGGCCTCACAACAGTAGAATCCAGTGGCATTTCTCACCGAGGGTTTTCCCATTTTGGGTTTTCCTCATATATGTGGTGTTATGCAATGTTCCTTTTGTGTGCGGTTGCATTTGTGTGATCCTCCTATCTAATTGATATGTTTGCTTTATGTTAGTTCTTCTAACCAGTATACACACATAGGACAAAAAATGGTAAAGTTTGGAAACCACTAATTCACCCCCACCTCTCAGTGGCATCTTGTATTGAAAAATTGGTATTAGAGCCTAGGTTTCCAGTTGATAAGCTTTCTCCAGCTTGGGTAGATTCTGGTATTTGAACACAATGGTTTGCTCAGTGTCACCCCCTACTCCAGTGTTTGATGGTTCAAACTTTTCTCTTTAGAGTTGTAGGATGGAAGTCTACCTGTCCTCCCTTGGGTTTGATGTATGGATGCCAATAGTAAATGGTTGCCTTAGTGAAGACAATCCTCCCACCAGTCCTGAAGCAGAAAGAAGAAATGAGTGCAATGTCGAAGCCATGAATGCTATACTCAGTGGACTATCTGGTGATTTTTCTTCACATGTGGATAGATGCGAATCGACAAAGAGTTTATGGGACAGATTGAATAAGCTCTATGGAAATGATCCTACCACTACAAAACCGGTTTGTGAAGACAAGATGATAAATGTGTTGAATGAGTTTGCATATGAAGATAGATCAGTGAGCAACAACAAAAATGATGAAGAAGGAACCCAACTCTGCATGGCTGAAGAATCAGAAGATGAGAGACACACATCAGAGAGTGATCATGTAGATCATTCCTACTGACATGATGTGTTTGGTAGTGATAGTGAAGGTGAAGAAGAAGATGAAGCAGAGGTTGATCTTGAAGGTGAACTTGTAAGTGCACTTGAAGAAATTAGTAGAGTGAGGAATGAATACAAGTTCAAGAATTTTGTGGTTGTGGAACAAAACCGGTTGATTAGATGCCTTTAAGAATCTGAGAAATGTATCTTAGAGTTGAAGACTCAACAAGTAAAGACACCAAGGAATGTAGGTGTAAATATCTAGCATCACAGCTAGAGGCCAAGGACAAAGAATATCAATAGCTAGAAGAAGATATGGAGAATCTCTGAAGTGACCTTGAGAAGTGTCAGGATGAGCTCAAGGTAAGAATCCGGTTTGATGGCAGTAGTGATGCGTTGAACAAAATGTTGAAAAATAAAAAAAAACACTCGAAGGATACTAGAGGCTTAGGTTGTGGTGTCGGTGAATGCTCCACCAATAATAATGTCACTCACAAAGACATTATGTTTGTATCCTCCAATGGAGATAACAAGGGATAGACCTTCACTATTTGGAATACTCCCAGGAAAAAGGTTGATATAACCACAACTGGTGAAGACATGAAGCTAAGGATGAAGATTGATGCTACAAGAAGGAGAAACAATACAGATCCTCAATTGCTTCTAATTCTCATCTTTCATTCTATTTCATTATAAGGTTCATTCTCTCCTATTTTATCTCAATATCTTCTTCACATCACCTATCTCTATCTCTAATCAACTAACTATTTTTCTATCTCACATTCTTCTTCATTTGAGAGATCATTCATACCTTTAATGCATTAACAATCTCTCGAGGGGGCATCCTACCTCCATCTCTCGATATATTGGGGCATATTTACACCCTAAGCGTCAAAGAGGCATATTGGGGCAAGATTTTTTTTCGTTTTCTTTGAAACAACGCCATTCCAACATTGTCTCAAAGAGGGAAAAATGTAGACATCTAAAAATGTCTCATTGATCATGTACTAATTATTCGTCCAATTAGTTAAATAATTTTTTAATTCTTTTATTAATTTAATTAATCCTATTCTTCTAAATTCTTCATATTTCTTTATTATCTTACCAATTATTTCTATTTCTATTTCTAATCAGTTAAAAATTTAACCCTTTTCTAAATATTAATTAAATATTAATTATTTAATTAATTATGATTTTAATCCTTTAATTTAAATACTTTTTATTATTTAAATAAATTCAATTTCTAAATAATTAAATAGTTTCTTTAAATTATTTAATTAGCTAATTAATTCTTCAATTCCAAATCCCCCAATTCTAATTTCATCTAATTTCATTAATTCCCCAAATTCAAATTCAAATTTAAATTCATATTTCTTGTAAATTCATCTAATTCAAATACATGTGCATGATTTCAAAAATCAAATTGAATTCTAAAGTCAAGTTCTAAATATATTCAAATAAGAAATTGAATTTAAAATAAATTCAATATTTGATAGCTCTCAAGCAAAGATTAAATTGAAAATCCAAGTCAAGTTCAAGCACATGCTAAATTAATTAATTCAATTAATTAAATCATTATCATTTCAGTCTCTATTTCTATCTTCCATTTTGCTTGTTTTCCAAAAAGTTTTCACTCAGTTAACTATTCCATCTATTTTAATTAATCATTTCAATTAATTGATTAATTACATCATTTCTTTAATTCTCTCCTATCATTCTTTTTCTATCTTCCAATTAGCTTTTTCTAAATAAAGCTCTCTTTGTCATCAATCAATTCTCGTCCAATCATTCTTTTTCATCTTTCAATAATGTTTTTTCTCAATCAGTTAACTCAATTAGCAATTCAATCTATTTTATTCCACCTCCAAATCACCAGTTCAACTATCAATCAAGATTTTAGCTCACCTAAGTTCCACCTCTTGATCAATCTCACCCAAAAATCTATAAATTCAAGATCAATTCTCCATTTTCAATCATATGATGAACTTCCAATCTTTGTGTCAATTGCAGGTTGCCAGCGTAATATCTGAGATCCATCATACCACGAAGAAGAGAAGAACAATGGAAGCCATATCCAGTCATGGGATAGGGAGTCTTAATTGATATTTTACATCCTTATTGCTTTGATTCTGTTATTCTATTGATGTTGTTTGAAATATTTAGCTAGAATAGGGATTCGTGATTTCCTTATTATTTCTAGTTAAGCAATGATGATTTTAAGAATACGACAAAACTCTCTTTTGGATCATACTTTTGTTTTCTGGATATATAGGCTTTAAATGCAGTCTCAGATTTACCATGTGATTCTCAAAATTAACTCAACTCAAATGCAACAAGTTTACCAACCAACATGTCTCTTATCACAATAGTCACAATCCAGATCTCATCAATAGCAACAACTTTAGATTTGTAAGCAAGAGGCAAAGATCTCAGAACTTTAGCAACAATCTCATCTTCCTCAAGAGTTCCAGTAGCACATCTAATGTTCATAACAAGTTCATTTATCTTAGCCATAAAGGTTGATATGATCTCATCATCTCCCATCTTCAGCATCTCATATTTTCCTTTCAAACTTTGCAACTTAACGACTTTGACATGTTTATCTCCTTCATACAGGGTCTCTAACTTCTCCCATATCTCATGTGCAGTTTAAAGTCCCATTACATAAGTTATCTATGAATCAGTCAAAGCACTCAGAAATGCTTCCTTAGCTCTTATGTTATGTTCAACATCCTTGATCTCAACAGTAGTAACCCGACCAATCTAAGGAACAATATAGGCATTCTTTGTAATCTTCCAATAATCTTCTCCAAGACACTTCAAATGACACTCCATCTAATCCCTCTATATAGTGTATTTGTTTCCATCAAATCTAGGACTCTCTTTCTTGAACACATAGGTTGTCATCCTGGATCTCCTCAAGTGGTCAAGCTTCTTTCGAAGGATCTAGCTCTGATACCAATTGTTGGCAACAACAATGAAGGAAAACTAAGAGGGGGGTGAACTAGTTTTCACTAGATTAAATAAATTAAGCACAATCTCAGATTTGATCAACTCCAGCAAGAATTAAGATAAACACAATAACAACAACACACATAACACCAAGGTTTTTGATGTGAAAAACCTAGTCAAGGGAAAAACCACAGTGGGAACCTACCCACAATGAGATGATACTTTGTAGTAGTATGTGTAAATATTGCAATGGGGAATGCACATGCATTTAGGCACACTTCCTAGAGTTCATTGCTCAAAATATGATGACCCAGAAGGCTACAACCCTTAGGGAAGGTTCATTACCTTACAATAATATTTGAACTACAATCCAATTAAGATGAATTGAAAGAATAGCATCTCCAAATGCTTGATGACAATTCAAGTTAAGCACAATTATCTTCCCTACAACACTCTCTGATAATGCAGACTCAACACCCGTACCCAAAATACATGAATATAACACCTATTTATACTAATCATCAACCTTGACTACAAGGTCTGCTCAACCCTTAACACCTAATTACAAAATTACACCACACGATACATAAATCAACCACCAGACCAATACAATGTCATGACAACATAGCATGGACCCAAATCAACTCCTCAAATGCACAACACCACCATAAATCTCGCCAAGATCAATCACAACACGCTACACCACCAAAAATGTCGCATAACACGAAAAATATCATCGGACCCATAAAATTTTCAATAAAATGCACAATGATCAATGCAGACCATCGAAACAAATAGGACATGATTAGGAAACACCAACAAGCATGTTAGAATCATCTGCAATAGCTGCACCAACACCACTTAATCAAATCTTCATCGATCAACATGCTAATGTAGACACCTAAAAATGTCTCATTGATCATGTATTAATTATTTGTCTAATTGATTAAATAATTCTTTGATTATTTAATTAAATTAATTAATCTTAGTCTTCTAATTTCATATTTCCTCATAATCTTACTAATTATTCTATTTTCAATTCTATCATCGTTTAATCATTTAAACCATTTTCTGATGTTAATTAAATATTTATTATTTAATTAATTGTGATTTTAATCTTTCAATATAAATAATCTTTATTATTTAAATAAATTCATTCTCAATTTCTATTTCTAATCAATTAATCATTTAACCCTTTTCTAAATATTACTTAAGTATTTATTATTTAATCAATTGTGATTTTAATCCTTTAATTGAATAGTCTTTATTATTTAAGTAAATTCAATTTCTAAATAATTAAATAGTTTCTTTAAATTATTTAATTAACTAATTAATTCTTCAAATTCTAACTCCAAATCCTCAAATTCTAATCTCATTTAATTTAATTAATTCTTCTAATTTTATTTAATTTCATTAATTCTTCTAAAATTCATTTAATTTCATTAATTCCCCAAATTCAAATTTCTTCTAATTTTAAATACATGTGCATGATTTCAAAAATCAAATTGAAAATCAATGTAAAGTTCTAAATATATTCAAATAACAAATTGAATTTAAAATAAATTCAATATTTGAATTAAATCTCATGCAAAGATTAAATTGAAAATCTAAGTGAAAGTGCAAGCACATGCTAAATTAATTAATTAATTCAATTATCTTTTCAATCTCTATTTCTATCTTCCACTTTGTTTTTTTCCAAAAAGCTCTCAACCAGCTTTCAATCAGTTAACTATTTCAGTTTCTTTAATTCTCTCCAATCATTCTTTTTCTATCTTCTAGTTAGCTTTTTCTAAATAAAGCTTTCTTCATCATCTTCTTAATTCTCCTCCAATCATTCTTTTTCATCTTTCAATCATCTTTTTTCCCAATCAGTTAACTCACTTAACTTTCAATCAATTGAGTTCCACCTCCAAATCAGCAGTTCAACTATTAATTAGCATGTGAGCTCACCTGAGTTCCACCTCTTAATCATTTTGTTGCACCTCTCAATCAATATCACCCAATAATCTATAAATCGAGCATTCAATCTTCATTTTCAACAATCATGAACTTTGAATCTTTGTGTCAATTGCAGGTTGCCAGCGTAATATCTGAGAGCCATCATACTACCAAGAAGAGGAGAACAATGGAAGCTACACGCAATCATGGAATAGGGGGTTTTAAATAGAATATTTTATATTCCTATTTCTTGTTTCGCATTATTTCATTGGTTTTGTTTAGAATTATTTGATTAGATAGGGATTCGTGATTTTCCTTTATTTCTAGTTGAATTAATGATGAATTTAAGCATATACATTTTGGTGAACTAGACATGAAGCAACAACTCATTAACCCTTTGTGTTTTCTATGTGATTTTTGCAGGTCATATGGATTTTCTTTTCTTTTTGCAGGTTTTGTACGGATTGCAAAGCGGATTCAATCATCACACAATTGAGTATATAGAATTATGCAATCTCATAGACAGGATCACACAATCAACAATGTAGGGTGATGCATTCATGCAGACCCATCACACATTCACCTAGATCTTATCACGCATTCACCTAGATCTTATTCTGCATTCGATGAACCTTTTTATGCTTTCTATTTATCTTATTTTTCTCATTTTTTGTCCTCTGTTATGTCTTTATTATGTATTAAATTCTTTAAATCTAAACATTGTTTACCCTTATCTGATGCCTTAATTATGACATCTTATGGCACATAAGGTACAATTTAAGATTTTAGGTGCTAGAAGGACAAAAGAACAAAGGAGACAAGCCAGACATTATCAACAAATCCTAAAGGCAAAAAAGAAGATACAAGATCTGGAGGACCAACCAGCCATTGACAGATACAATAGCCTAGTTCTCTCATACAAAGTGAAATATGATTTGCTTAATATAGAATGGTTGATGAGAGATCTTACTAGGGTATCACAGTCTATTTTGTAGGTTTCAGATCAAATTTAGTTTTTTAAAAAAAATTTTGTTTTGTCCATTTGTCCTTCATGCATTCGCCTTGTTCTTTTTATGTAATCAATCTATCAGTATACTACATTTGCTCTGTCAGAATTACACAATCAACCTGTCATAATCACGCAATCACCCACATAGGATCACACATTCGTTCAGGTATAATAACACATTCATTTAATAGAGAGTTGGGTTTTATGTTTTCTGTGTGTTACTTTGGTTACTAATTCCCTATTTGCAGCATGTGGTGAAATCAGAGAGAAGGCCAGATCATTACAAGGTAATTTTAGAAATCATGAACATGCATGTTTTCACACTTCAATTTGGTGCTTAAAATAAATCTGGTTAAAATGAACATGCATGCTTTCACACTTCAATTTGGTGCTTAAAACAAATTTGGATACAAATGAACATGCATTCTTTCACACTTCAATTTCGTTCTTAAAACAAAATCTGGTTAAAATTGACATGCATGCTTTCATACTTTAGCTTGGTGTTCTAAAATTGACATACACATGCATATCTCACACCTAAGTTTGGGTCTTTAAAATGAATGTGAATCAAGCTTATCAATAGAATAAATCACACTTTGCAATTTTTTAAGGGAATGAACTTTTTATTGTGTTTGGGGTGGACCTATTGTTGCATTAACTACCTTTCCACCCGCCTTTGGGGTCTTGGGAGAAAGGGAAAGGTGACAACGACACTCAATTTTCCATTTTAGTAGTGAGGGGTATCTTTGACTGGGGATTTCATCACCCCATATAGGTACTTCGAATTGGGATGCGTTGGGGATATCATCTCTCCTAGCGTACTCTCGAGCGGGTTTTTTGAGTTGCTATATAAATATACTAGTCAGGTGGTTAGAGTGTTGAGTGTATTCAATGTATGTGGGGGCCTTCCCTGCACCGATAAGCTTAACTAAAGCCTTAAGTGGATTTCTCTGAGAATCCATCATCGAATCAGGATCCCTCAAAACTTACAATAAGAATCAACTTAGTAGCCCAAATCCCACATTCATTGACTCTGGGAGTGTGGATTGCACCCCACAGATAGCCTTCATGTACCTTGCATTGTGAGACAAAAATCCCTCGGTGACAAGATCTATGGATCTTTGGGGTAAGAGAGACTAGCATGCTCGAGAAGTGTGTGCCATGGAGTGGAGCCAGTGCTACCAAACTCTCTATTTGTTCATCTTGTTTCAGTATTTTATTGTAAGGGCCTCTTTGAATGTTTTCCAATATCCAGCCTAAGATTCTCTTATGTGCTTTTATATGTATCATTGTGCCAGAACAGTATTGAGTCAATATTTGGGCTATTTCAGGCCCTACCTTGTGTATCTCTGAATTCACAGAGTTTGTCAGAACACAGTTCAGTCAACTATACCTATCTTCAAATAGTGTTCTCATATTTGGAAAACAACAGACTTATCCTATCAACAGATTTATTTGAAACAAAGTTTACCTTGAAACATTAGGCAGTCCTACAAACTCCAAAATTTTAAATACTTGTGACCACAGGCATCCTTGCATAGTCCTCATTTACGTCCTTATAATTTGCATAAGTCCATGAATAGTCCTCATTTACGTCATCAAAATTTGTATAAATCCTTGCATTGACATATTTTATGGCCTCATAATCTTCGCATAGGTCCTTATTTGTGTCCCATTAACCTCCTTGTTCATTTTAGGGTCATTATAATCTTCATAATTAGTCCTTGTTTAGATCTCATATATGCCTATCTTAGTACGTCATCATTTGCATAGTCATCCTAGAAAGTCATAGCATGTGTCCTAATGGGTCTCCCAGGTGATGGTTTTCTCCCCTTCAAGTAACCTAATATAGTGCCAAACCTCGGTCAAGGAGAAATCATTGACAATTTAGATAACTTGGCTTGGCAATTAAATACAAGTGCACCTCAGTACATGAGAGTTGAGTATGAGCTAGATAGAGAGTATTGATAGGGAGATTTCTACAGAACTTCTTAGGCAAGAACTTGAAAAACTCGCATTGCAGAAATCTCAAAGTACTCAACAAGTCCCACGTCCAAATCCCCAATAGAGAGTTTGGTCTAGTGTTGCATAGTTCACTTTTAGGTATAGAGTCTTGTATTCATAATCCAGGTTTATCATCATCTTACATTAGGTTCTAAATCATCCTTATATAGAAGTCCTAAATGCCCATCACAAGGTCACAAAAGGCAAAGAGTAAAATGGACCCAAACAACGACTCATCAGTTAATCCAACTTGGAACATGGACATATCAAGTAGTCAAAATTCTAAATGGTCAAATCCCTATGCCATGCCAACAATACATGAGCTACAACAAAACTTAACATGTGAAGAGATGGAGTGAACTCAACAAGACTTGCATGTCCTTGTGATTCTAAATGCTCTTATACACAATGATAGGGATAGGTATCTCTCATTGTTATTACAAAATGGTGCCAAGTTACCTAAAGATTTTGATATCACAACAATCTTACCATCAGGAATCACTTTAGGTCCAAATAGCAATCAAATACAAAATGTAACACAAACACAAGCTATGACCTCAAGTTTCTCCCAGAATGCATCAACCTCATCTACACAAACAAATGTGACATCAAATGTGAGTTCTCAAGCAAGTGCATCATCCTCAACAATGAATGTTAGCACAAAAACATAGGCTATGATTGTTGGTATTATCGATTTGTTGCATTGGTTTTGTCATTGATGTCAACACATATCAACACTTATCCTTTTGGAGATCTTTGGTTATGCTCACCGACAAGTTCAGTGACTTATGCACAGTCACTGGTATTTGGTTCATCGATAGGTTATATTGTTCACCGGCATTGAGGATGACTTTTTATCATCTGGATATCACTTGATTATGTCGAAGACATGGTTTGGACACTTGGTTTTGGAGATTTGGTTATTGGTCTAATCAGGTTGACATATTTCTTGTTACCAACAAATTGGTCTAGGTTAGGGACTGGCATGCCTTATCTATTCTAGATTAGCACGACATGTTATGGAGATGGTTTAATCAATTGATATTGTTGTTGAGCCGACATGATGCATCACATCTTGACTTACTTGTAATTGATCTTATTGTAATAATGTTAGTGAGCCGACCTACACATTTGGTCTTAGGTTTTGGTATATATGTAAGATCTCATTTGTGAGAATAATGTATGGTGTGTAATATGGTATGGTAAGATTGTGATATTCAGTATATATAAATATAAGCAAAGCTAATCACATAGACATCATTTGAAGATTCAAGGAAGGTTTGAAGGAGATAATCAGAGCTTAATCATTACTAAATCCAACATTGGAGATGCTACTTTGAGTAGTACATTATCATTGGATTTAATCATCCAATTGTAGTCAGTGTGACTCCCTTCTTGTGATTGAGCAATGAGCTCTAGGTAGCTGGCCTTTCTGCATGTGTAGACCCCATTTGTATACACATACTATCTGCAGTAGTATCATCTGATTGTGGGTAAGGTTTCCCACAGTGGTTTTTCCCCTTACAGTGTTTCCACGTACAAATATTTGTGTTATGTGTTGTGGATGTTGTTTCTCTTTCTGTTTCATGCATTAAGTTTCACTGGTATTGATATTAATTGTTAATCTATTTACCAACATTAAGTTTGGTTTACTGGTATTAAGTATCAAGTTTGATTAAGTTATATTTGGGTTGAAATTATTAGACAACTAATTCACACCCCCCTCTCAGTTGCCTCCAGGTCCTAACAATTGGTATCAGAGCTAAGTCCTCTTTTTATAGAAGTTTAACAACTTGAGGAGATTCTATGGCAACTAACTATTTCCGAAAGGATAGTCTGAAACTTGATGGAACTAACTATGGTATATGGAAGATCATAATGGAGACACATCTGAATTACATTGCAAAAGACATATGGTATGTTACATAGAATGCTTATGTTGGTCCTACACAGAGTCAACCTAATCCACCTACATTGGCTAAGGATCAAGAGAATGATTGCAAAGCAAGAGAAGCACTTCTGAGTGTCTTGTCAGATTAGCAAATCATGGGATTATCAGACCGATCTATTGCTAAAGCTATTTGAGATAAATTGGAGACATTGAATGAAGGCGATTCCACTATCAAAACTGCAAAACTTGAATGCTTTCGGGTCAGGTATGAAAATTTGAAAATGGAAGAAGATGAAAGAATTTTTGCTTTTGTGGAAAGGGTTAATGAAATTGTTTTGGGAATACAATGTTGTGGAGGTTCCTTAAGTGAGAATGAAATTTTTTCTAAAGTCTTAAGAGAATTGCCACTGGCATACAAAATGAAAGTAACTGCTATTAATGAGTTAAGAACTATGCCTAATACATCAGTATCTAGAGATACCTTGGTTGGAAAACTTTCAGCATTTGAGCTTGAGGAATTTGGTCCTGTTGTTACAACTAAGATAGATTTAGCTTTCAAAGCATCATCATCATCATCAGCTGATAAATCTGATTGGAAAGCACTCTATGCAAGAGAACTTGAAGACATCAAGAAGGAAAATGAAGAACTAGAAGAACTTGAAGCACTATTTGCAAGGAAAATGCCTAAAGGTCTTATTGGAAGTAAGTATGAAGGTAAATAACCTTTTAAATGTTTTAACTACAATAAAATTGGTCATATGGCATCTAGATGTGCTGATAGACATGCAAGATTGAGAGAACAAGCTAAAAGAACATATAAGCCCAACCCTGAATATCAGAGATACAAATTTAAGAAGAATAGAGACAAATCATGTTACTATGCCGATGAAGGAGTTATTGATGATTCTGATGAAGAACCGGGAGACAATGGATGGGCTTTTGTTGCAATAACAAAAGATCAACTGACACCTACTATTCCACCAGTAGAGTAGGCCCTGGAAGCCAAAATTGAAGAAAAGGATGAATGGATTATAGATTCTAGATGTTCACATCATATGTCTGGTGATAAAAATAAATTCTTATCTTTTCAGGAATACAATGGAGGTCTAGTAAGATTTGGAGATGACAAAGATTGTTTGATCAGAGGAAAAGGCACTATATCTTTTGATGGTAAGCATAATACTGACAATGTTTATTATGTTGAAGGTTTGAAGCATAATCTTTTGAGTGTTGGTCAATTAGTTGAAAAAGGATTACAGTTACAATTCAATAATGGTAAATGAAAAATCATGAATAGAACTGGTTTGGAAATTGCAACTGGTAATCAGACTAGATGTAATATCTTTCATTTGAATAACAATGAAAAGACATGCTTGATTGCACATATTGATGAAAGTTGGTTATGGCATAAAAGACTTTGTCATGCGAATTTTGATTGCATTGTAAAGATTAGTTCATCTAAGGCAGTAAGTGATTTACCTAAGATTGTAAAACCTCATAATCCTGTATGTAAGGAATGTCAAATGGGAAAACAAGTTAGAACAACTTTCAAGAGTATTTTTGAGAAAACCAATGATGTTCTTGATTTAATTCATACTGACTTATGTGGTCTGGAAAGACCAAGAAGTCTACAAGGAGATATATACTTTATGCTAATTGTGTGCAAAATGTGACAATGCAGTCTCAAAGAGGCTTGTTCACACACCCACGGGCACAGCAGATAAAACTCAAAATGTGAAAATTCGGTCTCAAAGAGGCTTGTTCACACACCCATGAGACTTCTTGGTGTAAGTTATGGAGTCATGAGGAATGACTCAACTTCCCATGGTTGGTTCCATGGTTCTCTATCTCACAAGGTCCCTCAAGCCAATGCCTTTGCTCTCAGATCACTGAGCAAAGTGGCTTAGGGATGATGAATGCAAGAACAAGGGATGCTTATGAATGATTTTAATTATGAAATGCATCCTATCTATGCATGATCCTACAAATGCAATAAACTAGATTATAAGATGACAAGATTAGTAGCAATACTATCCTAACATGATATACTAGTTAACGATTTAAGCTAATGATAAAGGAAATAGTCTAAAGTGCTTGTTAGATTTGTATACGTCTAAAAATGGTCAACGTTTGTGGAGTCATACTTTAACATTGGTGCATTGCCTTATTTTAGGGTTTTTGCGTCGCATTAACATTTCTCCTATGTTGCACACTTGGTCTTTATCATTTGTGAGCATCGAGTCCTTCTTCTGCATTCTTCATTTGTCTCGCTTTCGAATTTGGTCTTGTCAATAACAATCTTCAGTCATGATTTTGGTCGATCTTATCCTGTCGCATCAATGTGTGTGCTCATTTGGCATATTTTGACATCGTCAATTCGATTTCATTTTGGACATCGTCAATCCTAATCGATGATGGAATTAGGGTTTTGTCCTCTTATCAATCTTATCATTTTGTGATAGATTTCTCGTCGATCGTTGTCATTTTCAATCTTGTCGTTTTGCGATCGATTTGTCATCGATCGTTGTTCTCTTTTCAATCTTGTCATTTTGTGATCGATTCATCATCGATCGTCATCTTTCTCAATCATGTCATTTTGGATCAATTTGTCATTGTTCCTCATCAATTGGTGCATTTATCAATCAAATCATTTATCAGCATTGGTCCTTTGTTAGTCGTGATCAAATCGAATTGGCATCAATTATCTTTTATCAAGACCTAATTGTCATCCTTGCATTTCTAATTCATCTTCTAAGGTTTTATGATTTATTCATTTAATCTTGTTTGTCATTTTCCCTCTAGGTTAAATAATTTATTTATTTATCCTGACTCTTCTTGTCACAATTAAATATTTATTTAATTGGCTAACTAATTCCTCCTCTCTTTGTGAATTAATTAATGAATGAAAAATTATTAATTAATTTACCTAATTTTCCAATTTACTAATTTCTCCTAATTCCTAATTTTCTAATTTTCATCAATTTTCTAATTTCTAATTCATCTAATTTTCTATTTGCTCTAATATTTCCCCTAATTTCATGGGAATGACATAGCAATCTTGTCAATTTGTCATAATTTGTCAATCAATCAATTTTGCATAGAAAGTGTCAATTTTGTCATAATTTGTCATATTTGTCATTCTTGATTTGAAATTTCCTTTCAAATCTCTTCATGCTAATCTTGTCATCTCTCCAATTTGTCTATAAATTGGATGAATTTCTTCAATCAAAGGATCCCCGATCAATTAATCACGCTTCTAGTATCCTTATGTTGTCTTGTCAATCTTGCTTTCATATTATGCTTATGCACTTGTAGTTGAGATCCACAAACAAAACAATTTGAAGGATAAAGAAGGACAATGGAGAATCATGGAGGAGACATCCGCATTTGTGATGGTTTGCATTTGCATTGAATGTTTTATTTCCATATCTCTATTGAATGTTTGTATGTTTTGTTATCATTGCAATCTGGTTTTGTGATTGAGCTAGTTTAATGTTTATATTTGCTTTGATGATTTCCAAATTCCTATCTACATTAATTGGTGAACCTGACGTTTAAAGTATGACTACACAAGCGTTGACCATTTTTAGACGTCTACATTTTGCCCCTCTTTGAGACAATGCGATTCTAAGCGTTGTTTCAAAGAACAATAATGAAAATGCCCCAGACACTGACAATGACATATGCATGCCCCCTCGAGGAATTGGCCAGAAACATCCAGAAAAGAGGCCAATTGATCGATAAGAATGATAGAAAATGATAGGTGCAAACAGACTGAAAATTAGGGATCGAATACACAAATGACAAGCAATTGAAGGTGCAAAAGACTGCAACCAGCAAAAGATGGAGAGAGTGCATGTCCATCTATGCACTGACAAAGATCTATAAATGAGACAAAGAGAGTGAAAAGTGCTCATTTGCACTAGCCAAAGTGGAGGATTTGTTGCTCTAGAAAAGGACGCTTGCAGAGAGATGGCGAACATTCCAATGGCAGATCACCTCGGGGAATGTGTACGCACCTACAGATGATCGGACGACGTGGGAGCAGCGGTATGTATCTCAAAAACCCATATTGTCAATTTCATGAATTTTGCTTGCTTATGGGATATTGCGGGGCCCACAGGGAATGGAAAAAAATGACTTCTGCACCTGTGTAGGGTACACAAGCGCAACTTGATGTTGTACAGGTGCAGGACAGGGTACACAGGCACAGTTGTACACTGAGAACCCTAATTTGACCAAAAACAACATGCAAATGATCCCGAAAAAGGGGATAAGGGTAGGATAGGAATTTTTGTCTTGTCACTACTATCATGGGTCTTATACAGGGTGTGGTATACTCGAAACCAGACTATGTCTTGTCTTAGACGGGGTACCGCATGTCCTGAAACTAAACAACATGATCGTCCTATCAACACTTTCAACTTTTGACAATGAAGATCAAGATGTTTGTTTGACTTGTTGAAATTAGCGAGTCTTATCATTTATTGATTTATCTTCGATCATGTTCCTATGTTGCTCGATGATGTCACTGAGTGATTTAGAGTGATCGGGATGGTTCATGGTCCCTTTTTTTTTTTGTGTTTGCTGTTTGTGGAATGTTTGTCACAAACTGGGGCAACTATATCATTGAGTGTCTATGATAAGTACGTTTGCTCTTTGAACGCCACCCATACCTCAACCCTTGATGTATGCACCCTAGGATGCTTCACTTATTCCTTGTGTGTGATGTGTCTGTCTTATGTAAAGGGATTGCATTATCTCTCTGGCCTTCATTGCCATGTTGCACCGCATCCATTTTGCCATATCAAATAAAGGTTCTCACCTACTTTTGTGCATTAGTGAAAGCGAGTTTTTCTTCATCTCTAACTGTCTCCTATCTAATTTCTTCTTACTAACATTTCTTCCGTCACTTTGGGTAGTCAGTTCGGTCTAGTGCTCCGATCTCCAAAAACTTAAGCGACATCTTGCATTCATTGATTAGTACATTTTCATTATATCAAGCATTTTATCCATTTCATATTATAAATGCATCAAAAACACATAAACATATATCCATACATGTTCCACAATGGTACATAAACAGTGCATAAGACATCCATACATGGAAAACAATCATAAGCCATCACACATTGTATCCCATCATATAGCTGCATATCATATCATATATCAAAATAATATCGGAGTACAAAATTGGACTGTCTATCCTAAGTATGGTCCGCAGGCTGAATACATAGTGTCAAACTACATATGTCTCTATCGTAAGGAGCACGTGCCTCTATCACTGGGTGCTCCCTCTGTCCTCCTCATCCCTGCCATGTCTCAAGGATGATGTCCCTCCTGCCCCAGGTCTTGGCTATGGTGGTCTCATAGGTCCACTCACCGCCATGCTGCTCACTGACCTCTAAGAACGTGGCTTGCTCTCTATCCTCGATCGTGCCCGATATGACGCTGCTCTCTGCTTTGGTGGAACTGCACTCTCATATAGTGTCCTCCAATGGCATATCTTCTCTCTGGTCTCTACCAACATCTGTGCCATCTCATGTGCACTGGCATCCCTAATCGACCCAATATACTCAGTCACTCTCTGCTCTGCTTGCTATGCCTGGGCTATTGCTGTATCTCGAGCCGCTGTAAGTCTGGCTATCTCTACTCTAAACTGATCCTGCTCTATCATCAAGATAGCATTCTGTCTCTCTAATGTTGCAATGTGATCCTGCTGACTCGCTATGGTAGCCCTACATATCTCCATCTCCTCTATGCTAGCTGTCTCCGGCTCTATGGGTATATCTTGCAATGACTCCTGATCGGCTGACTCTGGCTCATCCTCATCATCCTCTCCATCCTCATCCACTTCCTCATCATCCCCTCCATCCTTGTCCTCCTCCTCATCATCCTTGTCATCCTCATCATCTCCCTCGTCCTCATCTCTGTCCTCATCATCTCCAGTGAGTGGGAAGTCCTCCTGTCTCCTTAGTAACAAAATATCAGGATCTGTCAATGGCACAGTCCGTCGTTGTGCAAACCATCGCTCATACTCCTCTATCGTCCTAACATCCACCACATCTAATCTCCAATCCCACTGTATCTGCTGTTGCTATGTGAAGTCAGCATATGCTATGTGTGGCTGAATCATCCTCCCCCACTGACTCATCTCTCTGTGAGATCGGGCAAAGTGTGCAGTCCCTCTAGGTACATCCTGCCTCTCTCCAAATTGTTGTCTGACTCTCTCTAGCAGGTACATCTCAATCACTCTCTGGCGATTCACTGATCACCCAATTAGGTATCTCTCCTGTCTACAATATGGTATCTCATCACTATCATCTGACCATCCAGGGCAATCAAGATATGGCCTCCATGTGAACTCTCTCAATCTGTCTAGCTCATGTCGCCAATACAATATGTATCCAAAAGGACCCTGTCTCAGTGCTCCCCCATAGCAGTACACATATGGTCAATGTGGTACTACCTATCTCTCTGCAATCGGTCGACATATGGCTATGTGCTCAAATGCCCATACCTGTAACAGTGTCACTCCATAGCTCAATGTATGCACCCCCTGGTATGCTATCTAATGCAACTGAAAATATAGCATAGCAAGCACACATGGTCCCCATGTGTACACAGTCCCCTTTGTTGCCATTCACTCTAGTACTCTTCCCCATCCAATAGGGAATCCATGTCCTCATCTATCACCTGCTAATAGGCATGCTATCACCACTGCTATCCCCACATATCACTGATCATACTCTGATGCCATGGTCTCCCAGCCAATCTCCCTCTCTACGATATCCAGGTCCTCTGCATCACACTCAAATAATCTTGAAAAATTGTCTCTCCCTATCACTGGGTCATACTCTATCATCTCCCCATGAATCAGAATGCGGAGGATGCATCTCCAGTCGCCAGATGGAAAGAGAAAGTCTCTGAATGCCATCGCTCTGCCAATGCAGTCAGTAGTCCTGTGTTTGCCCTAATCTTGGGCATGAATGTAATATAGTATAATCGAAGTCCTGATAATGTATCTTTATCTGTGCTCCTGAGTCTACGTCGTAACATGAAGCAGTCAGGGCAGTTCTCCCGCATAATTAGTGGATACTGTCGATTCTGCATCACAATTGGGGCACACTTTGTCAGTTTTAGGGTTTGCTCCTACGGGTTGCATTTCCTTGTTTCATTCACAAATCAGGGTGTTCTTTGTCTATTTTAACCTATCCTACCCTTATCTCCCTTTTCAGGATCATTCGCAAGCTGTTTTTGGTCAAATTAGGGTTCTCAGTGCACAACTGTGCCTGTGTACCCTGTCCTGCACCTGTGCAGCATCAAGCTATGCTTGTGTACCCTACACAGGCGCAGAACATCCTACACAAGTGCAAGATGCACCCACACAGGCGTAGAAGTCATTTTTTTCATTCCTTGTGGGCCCCACAATGTCCCGCAAGCAAGCAAAATTCATGAAATTGACAATATGGGTTTTTGAGATACATACTGCTGCTCCCACATCGTTCGGTCATCTGTAGGTGCGTACACATTCCCTGAGGTGATTTGCCATTGGAATGTTCACCATCTCTATGCAAGCGTCCTTTTCCAGAGCAAAAAAATCCTCCACTTTGGCTAGTGCAAATGAGCTCTTTTCACTTTCTTTGTCTCATTTATAGATCTTTGTCAATGCATAGATGGACGTGCACTCTCTTCATCTTATGCTAGTCATGGTATTTTGCACCTTCAATTGCTTGTCATTTGTGTATCCGATCCCTAATCAATCAATCACATTTCTAGTATCCTTATGTTGTCTTGTCAATCTTGCTTTCATATTATGCTTATGCACTTGTAGGTGAGATCCACAAACAAAGCAATTTGAAGGAGAAAGAAGGACAATGGAGAATCATGGAGGAGACATCCGCATTTGTGATGGTTTGCGTTTGAATTGAATGTTTTAATTCCATATCTCTATTGAATGTTTGTAGGTTTTGTTATCATTGCAATCTGGTTTTGTGATTGAGCTAGTTTAATGTTTATATTTGCTTTGATGATTTCCAAATTCCTATCTACAATATATATATATATATAGACTTTTCCATGCATTAGACTACTTAAGTGTAGTATTTCTTCAGATGGATGTTGTTAGTTGGTTCATCAAGCACATCTCCCTTCGAAGTTGTTAGCTGATAGGCGTCTGATCCATAGGCTGATATGATGACATAGGGACCTAACCAATTAGGTTCAAATTTCCCTTTCTTTTCTCGATCTTACTGATTTCTTGGATTTTGCTTGAGTACTAGGTCACCAATTTTAAAAATTCTGGGAATGACCTTGTGGTTGTAGCTCCTGAACATGCATTGCTGATATGCTTTGAGATGAGTGTAGGCATGTAGATGTCTTTCATCTATAAGTTTGAGCTCTTGCAGTCGGTTAACTCGATATTCTTCATCTGGAATTAGGCCTTTTAAAGAGACTCCAAGAGATGGAATTTCTACCTCGAGGGGTAAAATTGCTTCGGATCCATATACCAATGAATATATTGTAGCTCCCGTTGGTGTGCAGATGCTAGTTCTATATGCCCAAAGTGCTGGATTGAGTTGCACATGCCATTCTTTGCCTGCATCATTCACTATTTTCTTTAGGATTTTCAATATTGTCTTGTTGGATGCTTCTGCTTGACCATTCCCCTGTCGGTAGTAAGGTGTAGAAAAATGATGTTGGATTTTGAATTTTTCACATAGTTCTCATACATCTTGGTTCTTCAAAGGCCGTCCATTATCTGTGATGATGGAGCTTGGAATGCCATATCTGCAAATCAGATAATTAAGGATAAAAGAGGATATTTGTTTCCCAGTTACTGGGGTCATGGGGACCGCTTCAATCCACTTGGTAAATAATTATGTTGCAGTTATAATGAACTTGTATCCATAGAAGATGAAGGATGAATTTTGTTGACCAAGTCCAGTCCCCACTGGCAAAAGGGCCAGGATGTTGTGAATGGCTGCAGTTCCTGTGCTGGTGCATGTAGAAGATTGCCATGGATTTGGCATTTAGGACCAGTAATATCCATTGTTGGCCAGTAATATCCCATTCTTAGAAGTTTTTTAGCAAGAGTAGGACCACTTGAATGTGTGCCATAGATACCTTTGTGGAACTCTTGTAAAGCAGAGTTAGATTCATTACGATGAAGGCAATGAAGAAGAGTACCATCTAGACCTCGACAGTACAAAGTATCAACGGTAAGAGTATAATGGGCAGCTTGCCAGATAAAGTTGCATTTCTGGTTTCGGGATAGGTCAACGTGTAGGATATTTCTCTTAAGATAGTCGTATATTGGTCCATATAATGGAGAGTCCAAACCGGTCAAGGCATAGATAACATGGGAATCAGAATGGTCATAGGCTAGGGAGAACAGTTGCTCTACCAGAAACTCGTAACGATTCTGTTGCTCCGAAATTTGCAGTAGTGAAGTGATAGTAGCCATTGCATCAGCTACTCTATTATCCAACCTTGGTATTTGCTTGAAGGTGATGTGTATAAAATATTGTTTAAAATCATCCACCATTCTCTTGTATGGTAGCAGCTTGTCGTCCTTTGTCTGATAGTCATTGTTGATTTGATTGATGACTAGTTGTGAATCTCTATAGACTTTCAATTCTATGATTTTCCATTCTATGGCCATTTTGATGCCTATAACCAGTGTCTCATATTCAACAACATTATTTGTGCATGGAAACATAAGCCGATATGATCTTGTTATGGTGTGCCCTTCAGGAGTGATGAACAGAATGCCAACACCTGAGCCATGTTGAGTATAGGATCCATCAAAGTATAGGGTCCATTGTTTGGTAGAGATAGTAAGAATGTCTCTATCTAGAAATTCGATCTCCATAGGTTGTTTTCCAAGTAGGGGTGCTTAAGCCAGTTGATCTGCAATTGCTTATCCTTTGATAGCTTGTCACTCTATGTAGTGGATATCAAATTCACTAAGAATCATGACCCATTTAGCCAATCTACCTGTAAGAGCTGCTTTGCTGAGTAAATATTTGAGAGGATCAATTTTTGCAACTAGCTTAATTGTGTGAGCTAGTATGTAGTGCTGGAACTTTTGAGAGGCAAATACCACTGTTAGACAAGCCTTCTCAATGAATGTATAGTTGAGTTCATATCCGTTTAATGTCTTGCTAATGTAGTATATAGCTCGTTCTTTGCTGTATTGATCCTCTTGTGCTAACAATGCCCCCAGTGATATGTTTGTTGTTGAAATGTAGAGAATGAGTGGCTTCCCTACTATTGGTGGTACTAAAACTAGTGGGTTCATTAAATACTGCTTGATTTGATAAAATGATTCGGCACATTTGGCTTCCCATCTGAATGGTACATTTTTATGTAGCAAATGATTGAACAGGAGACTTTTATCTACTAATTGAGCGATGAATTACCTGATTGATTAGAGTCATCCTTGTAGGAATCTGAGCTGGATCTACTTCAATACCCTTAGCTGAGACTATGTAGCCTAGTAATTTGCATGACGTAACCCCAAAGACACACTTCTTAGGGTTGAGCCTGACTTGGAATTTCTCCAATTTGTCAAAAATATTTTCTAAGATGTTTAAATGATCTGCTCTAGTGAATGATTTAGCTAGTAAATCATCCACATAGTCTTCCATGAAGGCATGCATGATGTCAGGAAAGATTGTTGTCATTGCTCATTGATAAGTTTCTCCAGCATTCTTTAAGCCAAAAGGCATGACATTCCAACAGTATGTTCCCCAGGGATAGGTAAATGTTGTTCTATCTTGATCCTCCGGGGCTATCTTGATTTGATTATAGCCTAAAAAACCATCTATTAGTGATAGCATTGCATGGCCTGCGGTGAGGTCTACAATTATGTCAATACTGGGTAAAGGAAAGTCATCCTTGGGACAGGCTTTGTTGACATCTCTAAAATTAGTGCATATTATGATACTGCCATCTGGTTTTGATACTAGTACAATGTTGGAAATCCATTCAGCATAGTCGATAGATCAAATGAACCCAACATCTAATAGTTTCTTTAATTAAGTTTTAACAATGAGTGCCACATGTGGATTCATCTTTCATAGTTTTTTCTTGACTGGCTTAGCTCCTAGAGTAATGGATAGGTGATGCATGATCAATTGTGGATTAATTCCAAGCATATCTGCATATGACCAAGTGAAGTTGATTTGCTTTTCTTTAAAAAATTTGATAAACTCTAATTTTTCTTCCTCTGTCAAAGACTCTGCAAGGTGTATATTTTTGGTTGCTTCTATAGTACCAATGTTGATTGATTGAGTGGGCTCAATTAATATGGGTGAATTCTCATGATAATGCTCAGGAAGAGTGTCAAGTCTCCCATCAGTGTGTGAACAAGCAAAATGTGAAAATGTGGTCTCAAAGAGGCTTGTTCACACACCCACGTGACTTCTTGGTGAAAGTTATGGAGTCATGAGGAATGACTCAACTTCCCAAGGTTGGTTCCATGGTTATCTATCTCACAAGGTCCCTCAAGCCAATGCCTTTGCTCTCAGATCACTAAGAAAAGTAGCTTAGGGATGACGAATGCAAGAACGACAGATGCTTATGATTGATTTTAATTATGAAAAGCATCCTATCTATGCATGATCCTACAAATGCAATAAACTAGATTATAAGATGACAAGATTAGTAGCAATACTATCCTAACATGATATACTAGGTAATGATTTAAGCTAATGATAAAGGAAATAGTCTAAAGTGCTTATTAGATTAATTCCTATTACAAAGAGAAGCTAGATGTATTGATAAATTTCAGCATAAATGAGATACTGAAAGCTTGCATGGATCCTTAAAACGGAGGAATGAGAGCTCTATTTATAGTGAAAATAGGGCAATGGATGGTCAAGATTGAAGGAGTTAATCAAGGGTCAGGATTGAAAGTTATCAATCCATGTTTACAATTTTCACCAATGAAAAGGTGACAATTGTCAACATAAGACTGGTTGAGAGGAGATGAAAGAAACATTAAATTCTTGAGAAGACCTTATGGTTACCTTGGGAGGTAAGGGTTAAGGTTAGGTTAGGGTTATCCAATGGATAAAGCTTTTATCCAAGGGGTAAATTCTTGTGCAAATGTTAAAGGGATAACCTTGTTCAAAGCAATGAATGCTTGATGAGACCCCTGGGTTAGATGGAGGTTAAGTTAGTCAAAAAGTCTCTAACCATGCCACTAAGGGTTTGTTAACCATTAATGGTTTGAAGACTTTGGGGACAAATTTGTAAGAGTCCTTCCCATTTTGGGGGTATTCAACAAGTTATCTTGTTGAATGGATAAAGGCTTTAATGCCTTTTGAAGACTTTATTCCAAATTTGAGAAGTGACCTCCCCAATTTTAGGGAAAGGGGATAATGAATGGGTTTGGGTTAATTGATTAGGATTAGATGGATTCTAGAAGAAATTAGGAATAGGGTTTAGGATGCAAGTGGGAGGTGTAGGAAAATGCAAGTGGGTGAGGGAAAATAGAATTAATTAAAATAAATTGCTTTATTTCAATTTGGTTGCAATTTGGGAAATTGAATAAATTAGATTTATTCAATTTGGGATAGACTATTAATTAAATGTAAATGTAATTAAAAGTAAGAAGAAGGGATTTAATTAAATAAAATGATTTATTTAATTAAATGATGCAAAGGGGCTTTAGTGAATTTAACTAAATAAATTGAATAATTTATTTATTTAAATAGAAGAATGTGAGTGATTTAGTTAAATTAAATGTAACTAAATGGAGGAATGGTAATAAAATGAACATTAAATATTCATTTAGGAATACGGTCATTTTTATATGTCTACATTTTTCCCCTCTTTGAAGTGACGTGTGTGCACATGTTGATTCAAAGAAAATGATTTGTCATCATGATTTAGTTATGATCAATTTTTATGTCGTTTTGAGATTTTCATGTCGTACCCCAGATTTGATAAATGATGTTGATAATGCCCCATTGGGAGATGAATCAAAAAATTTGAAAATTTGATTTGATTTAGATAAATTTGATAAATTTCATTTCATTGTAAAATTTTGTCTATGTTGAATGCGGTAATTTGATTCATCTCTCGATATTGACATTTGGTAGGGTTGTAGGAGACACCGTGAGCAATTTACACGTCCCTCCATGTAACCCTAATTTTGATTTACCCTATAAAAGGAAAAAAGTGATCTCTTTTGTCTCATTTGTTCTTGTTGACCTTGGAGAAAGTGATTTTTGGAGAGAAGTCAACATTTTGGTTCCTTATGCTTCTTATTGATTCGAGTGCGTTCGGAGGTATCAGAGTCCTGTTGCATATGGACCACCAGTAAGACAACCTTTTTGACCCCTTTTGGATTTTTTATTTTGTCATTTTTTATCATGTTTTCAATTTTGTCACATGGATTTGTTTGTTTAGCGCGTCAGGGTCAGTGCGTAGCGCATATGATAGGTTTCGTAGTGCATAGGTTTTAATAAAATAGGTAGCATCTAAACAGTTTAGGGTAGTGCTTAGGATTAGGTTAGCACACCGGGATCACACGGTAGCGCTTAGGATTAAATGGGTAGTGCGTAGTAGATACCTACCGCATAGGATTTCTAGGAGGTCGCATTGGTAGGCTTATGTAGCGTGTAGGTATACCCCAGTGCAATAGGGAAGGGTTATAGTGCAAGAGCCAAGTAGGATAGCGCATAGGGTAGTTTTAGTGCTTGGGGTGGATTAGGTGGTGCAGAAATAGGATACGATAGCGCGTAGGTACTGGCTAGCGCATAGGAGGGATTGGGTAGTGCATAGTAAGCAGTTTAGTGCGTAGACAAATTTGTTTAGTGCATGGGGAAAATTTTTGGTAAAGGGTGATTTTTGGATGAAGAAAATTTGTAGGTTGATATCAATTCTGCCAAGATAGGTGTAAATTGTCAATCTATGTGCCTGTTGTCATTGTTTTGATAAGTTTATCTAATAGGAGTTCCGATATAACTTGATTTGATTTGCAATGTTTCAAGTTGATATTGATTTGATGCTGATTTGATATGACATGGTTTTTGATAGGGATGGTGGATATGAACTTTATCTGATAGGAATTGTTTCAAGTTGATATATATGTTGAACTTGAGTTGTTTTACAAGCTGCAATGATTGTGGAACTTGAGTTGTTTTACAAGCTAATATGGATGCGAAACTTGAGTTGTTTTACAAGTTGCAATGAATGTGAAACTTGATTTGTGTTACGAGTTGATATGAATGTGAAACTTGAGTTGTGTTACAAGCTTATATGATTTGATATGAAAATGGATTGATATGATGTGGAACTTGATTATATTTTCAAAGTTTCAAGTTTTGATATGAATTTGATTTTGATATCTATGTTTTGATGAGGAAACTGATATTGGACTTGTTTTGCTATGTGACAGCAGCACATTGGAGTGGTTCAGTCATGAGAGCGATTTTCAAGACTATGGTCATTGATACCACGATTGACACAGGCTGATAGAGATATTATTGAGAGGTGTGGCCTGTCCTCGTTGTTAGAGATGCCTTGGTTTATCATGAACTAGGGTTTATTGATAGCATTAGTTGAGAGGTGGCACAGTGATACGAACACCTTTCATTTGGCGACAAGCGAGATCACAGTCACGCCTGAGGATTGCTACCGGATTCTGTGGATTCTTGTGGTAGGGGCGTTATTACCTTATGAGAAGACTGAGGAGGGTGGTACAAAGGCACTTCACCGAATTCTGAAGGATGACATAGTTTGCAGATACGAGATCCCCTAGTAGGAGTTCTTAGATTTGGATTACGCTCCCCTACCATCAGTGCTGGCAGGTTTTATAGGAGGTTTCTTATGTCCTGACCGTAGGTCGAAGGGACTAGTAGTGGGATGGGGGTTAGTTCTGGAGAACATGGTGACGTAGGGTCACCACTTTGCATGGGGGTCGGCTATGCTAGCCCACTTATATAGGGATTTGCATCAGGTAGTATACTTGGGTTATAGCAAATTATCAGCTGGAGTGAAACCACTACAGGTATGGGCATGGGAGCATATTCCCGCAGCTAGGCCATTGGCAGGTAGAGATAGGCCTATTGGGTGTATGTACGCATATGAATACCGAGGGATAGTTGTCCAACGTAAGCTAGGCAAGCTAGAGCACTGGAGGAGAGTTTTGGATGATATTGATACGGTCGTCTGGCGACCATATACAGGTTGCAAGGTATAGGCAAAGGACGAGATGGAGATGCCTTATGTTTATATGTCCAAGTATCCGATAGGGCAGACACCCTTTGTTATTGAGAGGTTTTTGCATAGTCGGGTGCTGCGGCAGTATGGTCAACAATAGGGGATTCCATAGGGAGCATGCATATATGCTTGACGGAGACAGGACATTTTGGATTGGGGACCTATGATTGATAGCGTGGTGACCATGGAGGAGTTCTTTCATTTAGCTGGCCAGATTTGGGATTATGCCCCTGAGATAGTGGATGTAGGGATGACTGATGAGTTTGCATGACTCTTTGCAGCATGTGCAGTGGCCAGGATATCGAATCTAGCGGAGATGATTCCCACTTTTGATGATGATGAGGATGATCAACCTAAGAGACTAAGGAGATGGGGAGAGGTAGGTGAGGAGGTAGATGAGGGACTTGGTGACGGAGGAGGAGATGATGGAGGAGATGGTGGAGGAGGAGGTTGAGGTCGACGAGTGGATAGGGGGAGATTGGATCGGGGGAGGAGAGGAGATAGGGGTGGAGATGGTGGCGATAGAGGGATACGGGTGGAGAGATCAGTGCGGTGGGCTGTGATGGATAGAGGGAGAGGAGGTTTGGCTATCAGAGCTGGGGGTGAGGAGAGGGTTGGGGAGGTGATAGCAGCAGTGGGAGGGTATGATGACTTCAGATGACCAGCCTAGAGGAGGAGGTTAGATATGCTACCTCCACCAGCATCGAGGGTAGATAGAGGGACAGGGGGTACCCCTTCACAGGTACCCTTGCAGATGCGGATTCTGACGCATCTAGAGAATGAGTAGATAAGATCTCTGTAGTTGTTAGTGCAGCAATTGTAGACAAAATTGTTGGTGCATCAGCGTCAGATCATTCAACTGACCATAGAGTGTGATATTGAGATAGAGCGGTGGGGTCGAGCAGAGGAGCTCGCAGCGAGCTTTCAGAGAGCGACAGAAGGTGGCCCAATGAGAGACACCTTGAGAGAGCTGGCTTTGAGAGCCAAGGAGGTGGAGTACTACCGGTGTCATTATGAGGATGCGGTGCCTAGGTAGCATTGAGTGCAGAGTTTCACAGCGTCGAGATCTAGTCAATCTCGAGAGATTGGGTCGAGGGTAGAGAGCAGAGGTGTGACAGGGCCTCCTAGACATGATCCACCTGGAGATCCAGGTGCTGGGACATCTGGAGTGAGACCGTCTCCTTCAGGAGATAGTCATACTTGAGAGACATTGTCTCTATTGTATTTTGATCATTTTGTTGTATTGGCACAGACATGACATATTTTGTACATTGATCATTCTTTGAGACATATATATATATATGACACCATTTTCTTTGATCCTCATGTGATGTGTTATGGATGATGCTTTCTATATGGTTGTGATTATTTTGTGATGATGCAATGCTTAGATAGATGTATGTGATGTGATATGTGATGAATATGATGTGATAATGCATGATGTTGTGAGATGTATGATAATGATATGCTGTGAGATGTATTTTGAAAATGAGATGTATGATAATGATATGCTGTGCGATGTATCTTGAAAATGAGATGTATGATAATGATATGATGTGAGTGAAAGATTTGAAAATGATATGTGACTAATTGTAAAATGATATGCAACTAATTGTAAAATGATATGCAATTAATTGATTTGAACATCCTCATTCTGCATTTGTCATCCCTGTATAGCCACATGTTGTTTTCTTTCTTGATAGGTATCATCATTGAGCATTGATTTGTTTTGGGATATGTTGAAAATTTATAAAAGAATAATGGTATAATTGAACCATAATGACCTAAGAAAAATTTGCATGATTTTTGATTTTGCAAGATAGCACAAGCATCAAGGTATAATTGAACCAAAACGACCTGAGTGCGGTTTGCGGTTAAACAGATAAGATTAAACCATTTGTATGTGTAAAGTGGAATCATGTCTTTAGTGATATGTTGTGAATCATGTCTTGAGACAAGTATTTACATAGTAAAAATGTTCGCCTCACAGACATAAAACTAAAAAAATATTGGAGTCCCCACGACTGTCTCTAGCTCGATGCATCATTGAGAGATGTAGAAGATCCAATAGTTCAAAAAGTTCAAGTGCAAGAATAGTCAAAACTTTATGCAAGATGCAACATTTGATACTTCAGAAAATCATCCATCATATTTTGTGAATCTCGTTAAGTGATCAATGTGTGGTGTTTGTGATTGCTGAGTTTTGTTTGCTTGATATGATATTCTAAGTTTGCGACAAGTTTTTGACATCTTGAGTGTGCTACAAGTTCTAATTAATACTGCCCCTAGCTGAGTGTTTCTCTTAATGCAGATATGTACAGGGATTACCAACCCATGGTGAGATGCGGTGAAAGGTTATGATGATAATCCAGGATAGTGACTACGCTAAGTATGTCCTGGATGGATATTGTGATAAAAATGTCGGGCGACAGCCAATAGTGCTTTACTGTGGATATAATGGTATGGATATAGATAGAGGAGGTTTCCTCTCACAACAGTGCCTCTTTGCTAGGTTTTCACCAGTTGCTTTTATTGTACCTTTTTATTTGGTTTTTCCTTATATATATATATTGATTTTTTGACTTTTTCGTGCATTAGACTACTCAAGTTTAGTATTTCTTCAGATGGATGTTGTTAGTTGGTTCGTCAAACATATCTCCCTTTGAAGTTGTTAGATGATAGGCGCCTGATCCATAGGTTTATATGATGATATAGGGACCTAACCAATTAGGTTCAAATTTCCCTTTCTTTTCTCGATCTTGCTGATTCCTAGGATTTTCCTTGAGTACTAGGTCACCAATTTTAAAAATTATGGGAATGACCTTGTGGTTGTAGCTCCTTCACATGTGTTGCTGATATGCTTTGAGATGAGTGTAGGCATGTTGACGTCTAGAGACGTCAACATCTAGAAGTTCGATCTCTTGCAGTTGGTTAACTCGATACTCTTCATCTAGAATTATGCCTTTTAAAGAGACTCTGAGAGATGGAATTCTACATCTAGGGGTAAAATTGCTTCGGATCCATATACCAATGAATATGGTGTAGCTCCCGTTGGTGTGCGGATTCTAGTTTTGTATGCCCAAAGTGCTAAATTGAGTTGTACATGCCAATCTTTTCCTGCATCATTCACTATTTTCTTTAAGGTTTTCAATATTGTCTTGTTGGATGCTTCTGCTTGACTATTTCCCTATGGGTAGTAAGGTGTAGAAAAGCGATGTTGGATTTTTAATTTTTCACATAGTTCTCGCACATCTTGGTTCTTGAAAGGTCATCCATTATCTGTGATGATGGAGCTTGGAATGCCATATCTGTAGATCAGATAATTAAGGATGAAAGAGGCTATTTATTTCTCAGTTACTATGGTCATGGGGACCGCTTCAATCCACTTGGTAAAGTTTTCTGTTGCAGTTATAATGAACTTGTGTCCATTTGAAGATGAAGGATGAATTTTGCCAACCAAGTCCAGTCCCCACTAGCAAAAGGGCCAGGATGTTGTGAATGGCTGCAGTTCCTATGCTGGTGTATGTATAAGATTGCCATGGATTTGGCATTTAGGACACTTCTTTGCAAAGTGATAAGAGTCTTTTTCCATTGTCGGCTAGTAATATCCCATTCTTAGAAGCTTTTTAGCAAGAGTAGGACCACTTGAGTGTGTGCCACAGATACCTTTGTGAAGCTTTTGTAAAGCAGAGTCAGATTCATTACGATCAAGGCAACAAAGAAGAGTACCATCTAGACCTCGACGGTACAAAGTATCAACAGTAAGAGTATAACGAGCGGCTTGTCAGATAAAGTTGCATTTTTGGTTTCAAGATAGGTCAATGGGTAGGGTATTGCTCTTAAGATAGTCGTATATCAGTCCATATAATGGAGAGTCCGAACCGGTCAAGGCATAGATAACATGGGAATCAGAATGGTCATAGGCTGGGAAGAACAGTTGCTCTACCAGAAACTCGTAATGATTCTGTTGCTTTGGAATTTGCAGTAGTGAAGTGATAGTAGCCATTGCATCAGTTGCTCTTTTATCCAACCTTGGTATTTGCTTGAAGGTGATGTGTACAAAATATTGTTTAAAATCATCCACCATTCGCTTGTATGGTAGCAAATTGTCATCCTTTGTCTGATAGTCATTGTTTATTTGATTGATGACTAGTTGTGAATCTCCGTAGACTTTCAATTCTGTAATTTTCCATTCTACTGCCATTTTGATGCCTATAACCAGTGCCTCATATTCAACAACATTATTTGTGCATGAAAACATAAGCCGATATGATCTTGGTATGGTGTGCCCTTCAGGAGTGATGAACACAATGCTAGCACCTGAGCCATGTTGAGTATAGGATCCATCAAAGTATAGGCTCCATTGTTTGGTAGAGATAGTAAGAATGTCTCCATTTGGAAATTCAATCTCCATAGGTTGTTTTCCAGGTAGGGGTGCTTCAGCCAGTTGATCTGAAATTACTTGTCCTTTGATAGCTCGTTGCTCTATGTAGTGGATATCAAATTCACTGAGAATCATGACCCATTTAGCCAATTTGCCTGTAAGAGTTACTTTGCTGAATAAATATTTGAGAGGGTCAATTTTTGCAACTAGCTTAATTGTGTGAGCTAGCATGTAGTGCCGAAACTTTTGAGAGGCAAATACCACTGTTAGACAAACATTCTCAATGAATGTATAGTTGAGTTCATATCCATTCAATGTCCTGCTGATGTAGTATATAGCTCGTTCTTTTCCATGTTGATCCTCTTTTGCTAACAATGCCCCCAGTGATATATCTGTTGTTGAAATGTAGAGAATAAGTGGCTTCCCTACTATTGGTGGTACTAGATCTGGTGGGTTCATTAAATACTGCTTGATTTGATAAAATGATTCGGCACATTTGGCTTCCCATCTGAATGGTACATTTTTATGTAGCAAATGATTAAACGGGAGACTTTTATCTGTTAATTGAGCGATGAATCACCTAATTTATTGGAGTCATCCTTGTAGAGATCTGAGCTGACTGATGTTCTTTGGTGGTGGCATCTCCATAATGGCTTGTACCTTTGTTGGATCCACTTCAATACCCTTAGTTGAAACTATTTAGCCTAGTAATTTCCCTGATGTAACCCCGAAGACACACTTCTTAGGGTTGAGCCTGACTTGGAATTTCTCCAATCTGTCAAAAATATTTTCCAAGATGTTTAAATGATCTTCTCTGGTGAATGATTTATCTAGTAAATCATCCATATAGTCTTCCATGAAGGTATGCATCATGTCATGAAAGATTATTGTCATTGTATGACATTCCAACAATATGTTCCCTAGGGACAAGTAAATGTTATTCTATCTTGATCCTTCAGGGTTATCTTGATTTGATTATAGCCTAAAAAACCATCCATTAGTGACAGCATTGCATGGCCTACGGTAAGGTCTACAATTATGTTGATATTGGGTAAAGGAAAGTCATCCTTGGGACAGGCTTTATTGACATCTCTAAAATCAGTGCATATTCTGATACTGCCATTTGGTTTTGATACTGGTACAATGTTGGAAATCCATTCAGCATAGTCAATAGGTTGAATGAACCCAACATCTAATAGTTTCTTCAATTCAGCTTTAACCATGAGTGCCACATGTGGATTCATCTTTCACAGTTTTTGCTTGACTGGCTTAGCTCCTAGAGTAATGGATAGGTGATGCATGATCAATTGTGGATCAATCCCATGCATATCTGCATATGACCAAGCGAAGTTGATTTGCTTTTCTTTAAATTTTTTGATAAACTCTGATTTTTCTTCCTCTGTCAAAGATTCTGCAAGGTGTATATTTTTGGCTACTTCTGTAGTACCAATGTTGATTGATTGAGTGGGCTCAATCAATAGGGGTGATCACTCAGGATAATTCTCAGGAAGAGTGTCAAGTCTTCCATCCTTAGGAGCCTTAAAAAGGTTTTCACCCTTAGATGCATCCTTTATTTTTACCTTTTTGTGATCTATTGTTGCCATTGACTGGTTGTTAACAGTAGATCCTTTATTTCATTCATATTTGCGACTGAGAGACTTGGCACTCCCTTGATTGCAGATGTCATTACTTTGTTCACTGGTAGGGTTTGTCTTAGGGTTAACAGTACATAAGTAATGGATAATGGATTTGTCATTTGGGAATATTGGTATATCATGAGTTTCAGGTTCGTCCCAGTCTATGAGGTCAGGAAAGACAAGTGGTAAGGAGTCATTTGGTGGATCAAGTTCTATTGCTATAAGCGTCAGGACGGAGGTATCATCGTGATTGGCTGGAGTGTTAAAGAAGTTAAGGATTTCATTGAGGTCTTCGATGGTATCATTTTCCGTATAGACTTGCTCATAATGTCATTGCTCATTTTCCTTGGCGTCATAGATATTTTGTGGACCAAATTCAAGTGGTCTAGATTTTTTGCCACGTTCTTCTTGAGAGATGGGTGTATTATTGTCATTTGCACAAATATCTTCAGTAACATTAGAACAGCTGCCCCATTCAAATTCATTAGAATTAGTCTCAGAGGTATTATCCCAAATTCTAGCAGTGCTGTGAACTGGTATGTTGTAGGGTGAGAATAGGTCTTTGATAATTGAGACAAGTTTGATAGTTTTCTCTGATTCTATGTTAGATCTTGCTTCCACTCTTTGCAGTTGTTCATATATTGTCTCTCCTCGGGGAGGAATGATGTAATCAGGAGGTGATTCTTCTTTGTTGGATATTGGTTCTTGAATATGATGTGCTTCTGCAATAGATGTTTCTATCTTTTGATTGATAGGCTGCCTTTGACATTGCTTTTGTTCTTGATGTTCACGTTCCTTACGTATTGTCTTAGCTGACTCAAATAGTGCCTCCTGCCAGGAGTCTTATTTGTATTTCTTCTTTGCTTTCCATTGAGGTTTTTGATATTTGCATGGTGCCCTCTTTGGTAGTAGAGTGAATTCAAAGCCCAATCCTTTTTTGTCTTTACTGAATTGTGAAGGAGGATCCAATGGTTCTATGATGCCTCCCTGACGCTTACCAATAGGTCCTTTACCATTGTATCCCATTTGTTGCATGATTAAGTAGCCTTTTCCATACAAGTGTGTTGGTATAGCTACCTCCACAGTAGCTACTCTGTCTTCTTCTTCATCTTTGTACAACCAAGGATGTCCTTTTCCTCTGATTCATGTGCTAGAGTGCCTAGTTGGATAAATGTGCCATCAAACTTGGTGATAGGCTGGGTTGCTTGATGTGTTGATGTTGTAGGTAATACATGAGATTTAGGTGATGTTGGTAAGTTGGTTAAACACATGGGTTCCAAAGAGTATTCTCCCATGCCTTGTTCTTTGATTTTCATTTTCTGCTTGAAATCCATATACAGTGATGTAGACTTTTCTTGCTAAGGATCTGGTGTTGAGTAACTTTGTTTTTCTCTATTATGTGGAACCAAGTTGTCTTGGGATGCCCCCATAGCATTACAATGTTGAAAAGGATTATGATATGCTGATATGGAGATTTTTTGTCCATTGTAGGGGAACTTAACGCACTAATGATAAGTAGAAGGTACTGCCTGCATTTCATGTATCCAAGGTCAACCCAATAAGATATTGTATGTGAGGTCTATGTCCAAGACTTGGCACATAGTGTCCTTTTGTATTGGTCCTACTTGTATTGGCAACATTACTGTTCCTTTAGATGATCTTTCTTCATCATCATATCTTTGATAGTGATCTTTTTGCATGGATCAATAGATTTCTTAGAGAAGCCTAATGCATGGATAAGTTTTAAGGTACAGATATTGAGTCCAGCTCCTCCATCTATTGATAGTCTTTTGACTCGATGCTTGTAGATGAAGACTTCAATGTGGAGTGGAGTAATCTGTGGATGACTCAATGAGATATTATCATGCTTAGAAAAGGTGAGGTTATGAGGCCCTATCATATGAGATACCATGGCTTGGAATTTGTCACCATCCAGATCTTGAGGTACATTTGTTTCTAGTAACACTTGCTCCAATATGTCTTTGTGTTTTGGCGAAAGTTTCAGCAACTCTAGTATGGATATTTGAGCAGGAGTTTTGCACAGTTGACTAACTAGATCATATTGAATTTTGGGTACAGTGTTTGTTGTTGACATATGCCCTTTTAAGACATATTTTTGAGCTCTGATTGTTATGTTGACAGATTCATATTCTCACTTATCTTTGATTGTGATGACATTTACTTGATTGTCTTCAGCTGATATATGATTGATGGTGTTATTGTATATGTGATTGATACGAGCTCCAGGTGTATCATTAGAAGTTGAAGCTTCATCCTTGTTGTAGTTTGGAAGAGGATTTTTAAAGGCTCCATGGTCACCATTTGTCTTGAGACCATCGACTGTTAAATCACCTCTATCAATCATGTCTTGAACAATGTTTTTCAGTCTCATGCAATCATTTGTTTGATGACCTTTGTTACAATAAAAATCACAAAAGTGTGAGTCATTCCACCAGGGTGGTTTGATTTGTGGTTCAAAGTTGTTGATTGCTGGTAAGGAGATAATTTTGTTTGCCAAGAGTTCTCTGAATGCTGACTCTAATGATTGCCCCAGTGGTGTGTAAATGCGTTTTTGAAAGTTGTTTGCATTGCCTCGTGAGTTTGGATTAGGTGCTCGATTGGTGTTATTGTTTTGGGTATTGTTTGTGTTGAGTTTATCTCGATTGGTTTTTGGTGCATGTGTTAGTGTCTTGGTTAGCACCTTTGGTATTCTTTGTAGCTTGAGGATTACTTGATAATGCAAGCATGGGCTACTTTGATTTTGGATCATTTGATTCATTTCCTCCTTCATTTCCATTGTTTTTGTTTTTGGTCTAGAATCTGGATTTGTCTAAGTTGTTGTTTTGGTTGTTGTAGTTGGATGAACTTGTTCCTTCTTTAAAGATTTTAATGTTCCTTTCTTGACACATGCCTCTTCTACTTGGATGCCATTCTCAATCAACTTGGCAAAAGATGGTATGCATTGGAGTTTGAGTCTATAACTGATCTCACTATTCAAGTTGTCGATGAAAATTTCCATCTTTTCATTTTCTTGTACATCACGAGGATATCTTGAAAACATACGTCGCCAACGTTGAAGGAATATCATGAATGTTTCATTGTTTTTCTGCTTGGTATTACAAACATCTAGCATAGTGATAGCATGTTGAATGTTATAGGAATATTGAGTTATGAATTTGTTGACTAGTTCATCGAATGATCTGATGGGAGGTGTGATTTTGGATAACCATTCCATTGTTTGCCCTCCCAAGCTTCTTGGGAGTAGCCTCATCAAATAGGTTTCATCATGGGCAAATTCAAGACTCATTGTACAGAATTCTCAAACATGATCATGGGGATCACTTTTCCCATCATATTTGTCAAATTTGGGAACGTTTGAGTTTGGAGGAAAAGGTACCATGTTTAACTATCTGTCAAAAGGATAAGGACAAATTTCAGTTAAGGAGTACCATACTATTGTCCCTTGTTGCATGTCTTGCATTTGTTGAGTGAGAGCAATAAAAGGTGCATTATTTAGCCGAGGGAAGAGTTCTTCCCTTGCATTAGTTCTAGGCTGAAATGGTGTGTGAAATGGTATGTTTTGCTCTAGGATGTTTTGCTCAGGGATATTTTTCTCAGGGATATCTTGCTCAGGGTCATGTGTTTCTACCTCTCTTTTTCATTCTTGATATTCATAATGTTGAGATTTTGTTCTAAAAATGTCCGTGTCCAAATCTTCAGGAAGTTTAACTCCTTTTCTTGTAAGCATGAGCATATATTTTTCTTTGTTGTTTTCCATGAGCCTTTCCACAAGCCTTTGAAATGAAGCACTTTCTTGATACTCTTGAAGGAATTCCTCAGTAATTTCAGTGTCCTCTAGATGCGGACCCTCAAAAGGATTTGATAATCTTTGATTCATGCTGGATTCTGGTAGCATGTCGCTTTGTTTGTTTCATTGAGAGAAAGTAACAACGGGCATCTATTAGAAGCTTTCTCTGACAAAAGTAACAAAGTCTTCTTCAATGTTTTGCTCAGGGTTGGTGGTTCAAATTAGGTTATGTTATAAGTGATGCACTCTTCGGGAAAGAAGGCCAGATTGATCTTCTCTCCTTGATTTATGCGTTGACTGAATGCTGATTTTTGACAGAATGCCCTACTCCTCAAGGGTTCCTTGTCAAATTAGTTTGTTTTGTTTTGAAGATATAAGCATATATGACGAAGGAATGTGCAATGAGATTTGAAGAGTTGGCGATTGATGTATACAAATTTATTTCTTTTGGCAAGTTTCGAAGAACTCGGTTGTTGTTTCTTCAACTTAGTGTTATGATAAATATTCTTTCTTCTCAGAATATGAGGATTAGTCATGCACAAGCGATCAATGGTTTCCTTTGATTTGTTTTGGATTTAGTTTAGCTTGTTCTTGGAAACTCAAGTTTTACTTTATCAAAATGAAGGTTTAGATGCCCCCTCACGACAAAGTGTGTCAAATAATATGGAATACGAGATTTCCTGATATGGAAACTTGATTTGACAACTTGGAGTTTTAAAAGAAGTGTGTTTTGGGATAAAAATCCGTTTGATTGAAGGACCTGTTTGATACTTGTGATGATGTTTCCTGATTTTGATAGGAGAGATATGTTTATCCTGTGACTAGTTTCAGACTTTGGACAACTTTGTTGGATGAAAATTTTGCTTTAGAAATAGCTTTGATACTCTGTTTTAGGTTTTCTGCTCGATGAAGTTCAGGCTGATGAAGGAAAGCTTTCAAAATTGTTTTCAAAATTTTCAAAATTGACCTCTATTTTGCCCCCTATTTTTTGGTTTTGGCTATGCGCTAAAACAGAGACGCAATGCGCTATAAAAATTTCGCAACGTGCTAGCGAAAAGACTCCACGTACTACGCTGCCCCCTGATATGTGCTAACTAGTTTATTTTGATTTTGCCCTGGTTCAAAAGGTTATGCACTAATATGGGCCGCCTATGTGCTAACTGTTAAACCCTACGTGCTAAGGTTTGGTTTCCATGTGCTAAGCTGATGCTTCAATGCACTAAACTATTTTCAAAACAGGCTACTTGTAATTGCTAGTTTTGGTTTCTAATGAAGCGCTAATGTTTACACTTAATGTGCTAAGGTGAAGGTTTAATGCGCTAAAAGATGGTTTCCACGCGCTAAGAGGTTGCCCTTACGTGCTAAACTACCCTGATAGTTTTGACTTGGTTGTTATCTGCAATTTTTAGGATATTTGCTTTGAGTTTTTAGTGTTGATGGATGATTTCCTGAAGTAACAAATGAAAGCACGACACCAAAGAGACAACCATTTTGCTTAATCTAAACAATAAGTGTATGTTCTGTGAGGATGTGTTCAAATCCTCAATGTTTTGACAGGTTTAGATACAACATGCACTTTAGTTAAAATCTTTATTCAAGGGTCATAAGCAATATCATAGCCCACTAGTCTTGATACTCTGTTAGCTCAAACAGCCGTGTCACCCCCTAGGGGGCACCCATTTTTTTGCCTTTTGCTAGAAATTAACTCAAAGTAAATTGCTTCAGAATTGAGTAGTTATCTTGGGAGATATATGGTGAGTGATCTTGGGGGTGGATTCTTCCCCACCCTTGCACTATGATATTGCAAATGTCTAGATACTAACTCAGCTCAAAGTTTCTATGTTAAGGTTCGTAATTAGGCTTCACGTTCGACCGCTAGTGATAAACTCCCTCAAGAGGCTTCCCAACCTTTAGAACAAAGGTTTTATGTAACTCAAGGATAGTGGGGGAAGGCTAATCACTGCATGCAACCATTGAAAAGGACTTTTGTCACTTTCCACTTTTGATTATAGTGGGTTGGAACACTTGGCTTCAAAGTCATTTCCCACTTAGGTCATTCCCTTCACACCGGCCAAAAATGGCTTTAAGAGTTTTTCAACCCCTCGGGAAGGCAGGTTTGCTAAAGGATTTATTGCTTGAAGTAAATAAAGCTTTTAAGAATGGTTTGGCTTTCTGATCACCCAGTTAAGGGGAGAGCATATACCTTCCACTTTTGAGAAAAAGTGCACAAGTTCTTTTTAGCCTTTCAAAGTAATGATTTGCTAACTCTATATGGAGATGTTGCTCCACGAAAACATGGTGTTCCTTTTAACCTTTCATAGCAATGATTTTTTGATCTATTTAAAAGGGAACTTGGTCAACAAAATAAGCACGATGTTTCGTCAACAAAAGAAATCGATTTGAAAGGGGAAGATCTTCCCTCTTTAGTAGCAAATGACCTTTGGACTTTGTGTGATTCTTTACCTTGCAAAAACTTAAAATGGATCCTTTTATGCACCAAAGGATGGTGAAGTTCTTTTTAAGCCATTTGTTTGCAAAACTTGAAAAATGGATTTGTTCTTTTTAAGATCCAATTTGAAAAATTCTCTCCTAGAAAAGCAAGGAAAAATTGTTTTGTTTTGTGGTTCTTTTTAAAGCCCAAACAAAGTGAGTCCAATTTTATCCAACAAGAATCAAAAAGCTTTATATTTTAACTAACTTAACTAAGTTAGTAAAAAAAAACTAAACTATTTATGATCCTAGAAGTAAAATCAAGCGCCCCTCTACAAGAAACTGTTAAAAACCCTGCAAGATACCAAGTAAAATTGTTAGAAAATCTATGGGTTTGGTGGAATTCAACAAGTCTAATTTCACATTCGGTTACAATTTTCAATTTTACCTCTGTCTGTGATGCACTACAGAATAGACTGTATGTGCTACAATATAGTAAGGATGCACTATTGGACATACCCAATGCGCTAAACTATTTTCCAAATGCTCTACTCTATTATTCTCCCGCGCCGAGACCTATAGGAAAATGTTAGTGAGGATGATGCGCTAAGGTATGGTCTGCACGTGCTGGGGAATGAGTCCCACGTGCCAAACAATGAGCTGGATGCGATGAAAGATCAACCAGATGCACTAAGGGATGTTCCCTTCGCGCCGATTCCTGTTTCCCGCATACCTGCAAAAGTGTTTATTTTTAAAAACCGATTTGGTTAATGGGGTAGAGCCCCACAGTGGGCACTGGAAATGTGTGTGGGAAAAGTGGGGCGATGAAACTCAAAATGTGAAAATGCAGTCTCAAAGAGGCTGGTTCACACACCCACGAGACTTCTTGGTGCAAGTTATGGAGTCATGAGGAATGACTCAACTTCCCAAGGTTGGTTCCATGGTTCTCTATCTCACAAGGTCCCTCAAGCCAATGCCTTTTCTCTCAGATCACTGAGCAAAGTGGCTTAGGGATGATGAATGCAAGAACGAGGGATGTTTATGATTGATTTCAATTATGAAATGCATCCTATCTATGCATGATCCTACAAATGTAGTAAACTAGATTATAAGATGACAAGATTAGTAGCAATACTATCTTAACATGATATACTAGTTAATAATTTAAGCTAATGATAAAGGAAATAGTCTAAAGTGCTTATTAGATTAATTCCTATTACAAAGAGAAGCTAGATGTATTGATAAATTTCAGCATAAATGAGATACTAAAAGCTTGCATGGATCCTTAAAATGGAGGAATGAGAGCTCTATTTATAGTGAAAATAGGGCAATGGATGGTCAAGATTGAAGGAGTTAATCAAGGGTCAGGATTGAAAGTTATCAATCCATGTTTACAATTTTCACCAATGAAATGGTGCCAATTGTCAACATAAGACTGGTTGAGAGGAGATGAAAGAAGCATTAAATGCTTGAGAAGACCTTATGGTTACCTTAGGAGGTAAGGGTTAAGGTTAGGTTAGGGTTATCCAATGGATAAAGCTTTTATCCAAGGGGTAAATTCTTGTTCAAAGGTTAAAGGGATAACCATGGTCAAAGCAATGAATGCTTGATGAGACCCTTGGGTTAGATGGAGGTTAAGTTAGTCAAAAAGTTTCTAACCATGCCACTAAGGGTTAGTTAACCATTAATGGTTTGAAGAATTTGGGGACAAATTTGTAAGAGTCCTTCCCAATTTGGGGGTATTCAACAAGTTAGCTTGTTGAATGGATAAAGGCTTTAATGCCTTTTGAAGACTTTACTCCAAATTTGAGAAGTGACCTCCTCAATTTTAGGGAAAGGGGATAATGAATGGGTTTGGGTTAATTGATTAGGATTAGATGGATTCTAGAAGAAATTAGGAATAGGGTTTAGGATGCAAGTGGGAGGTGTAGGAAAATGCAAGTGGGTGAGGGAAAATAGAACTAATTAAAATAAATTGCTTTATTTCAATTTGGTTGCAATTTGGGAAATTGAATAAATTAGATTTATTCAATTTGGGATAAACTATTAATTAAATGTAAATTTAATTAAAAGTAAGAAGAAGGGATTTAATTAAATAAAATGATTTATTTAATTAAATGATGCAAAGGGGCTTTAGTGAATTTAACTAAATAATTTGAATAATTTATTTATTTAAATAGAAGAATGTGAGTGATTTAGTTAAATTAAATTTAACTAAATGGAGGAATGGGAATAAAATGAACATTAAATATTCATTTAGGAATACAATCATTTTTATACGTCCACACTAATCATTGATGATTATTCTAGAATGTGTTGGGTTACTTTTCTCAGGGAGAAATCAGAAGCTTTTGGGAAATTCAAATTATTCAAAGCACTTGTAGAAAATGAAACCGGCAAGAAAATCAAATGTTTAAGATCAGATCAAGGAGGTGAATTTACATCCAAGGATTTCAATACATTTTGTGAAGTGAATGGAATTAGAAGACAACTATCAGCACCCCAGACACCTAAACAAAATGGAGTTGTGGAAAGGAAGAATAGAACTATTCTGGATGCAGCTAGAAGCATGATATCAGAAGCAAATCTACCTCATGTGTATTGGAGAGAAGCAGTGAATACAGTGGTTTACACTTTCAATAGAGTTCACATCAAAGGTGAAACCGGTAAGACACCCTATGAATTATGGTTTGGTAATATTCCTACTCTTAAGTACTTTAGAATATTTGGAAGAAAATGTTACATTAGGAGAGATGAGTATATTGGTAAATTTGATCCTAGAAGTGATGAAGGAATATTTCTTGGTTATTCATCTAAGAGAAAAACATATAGATATTTTAATAAAAGATTGCAGAAAATCATTGAGAGTGCAAATGTGAAGATAGATGAACACTTTAGAAGAAATTCAAGGTCTCTGGATTCTGAACCAGTAGTTGAGATAATCACAAATGAACCTATACAGAGTGCACCGGTATAGAATGTTGATCCAGTCACACCGACATCATCAGAGAATTCCACACTGACTGAAGAACAACAACAAGTGAGCACACCCAGGTATGTAAGATTGAATCACTCTGAAAGTCAGATAATTGGGAATAAGTATTAAGGAGTTATGAGAAGAGGAAGACTGGCAAATGAAGAGGTATGTTTAATTTCTCAAATTGAACCAGCATTTGTTATTGAGGCATGTGAAGATAAACATTGGATTAAAGCTATGGAAGATGAATTTGAACAAATTGAAAAGAACAATACATGGACATTGGTTCCCCAACCTAAAAATAAAAATGTAATTGGAACTAAATGGGTATTAAAAAACAAACTCAATGAAGATGGTAAGGTAATCATAAACAAAGTAGTATTAGTGTGTAAAGGCTATTAACACAAAGAGGAAACCTTTGCACCGGTAGCTAGAATTGAGGTAGTCAGATTATTTCTTGCATTTGCAGCCCACAAGAACTATAAAGTTTATCAAATGGATGTTAAATGTGCATTTCTGAATGGTGATCTTGAAGAGCAAGTTTATATTGAACAACCTAATGGATTTTCATTGACAAATGATAAAGATATGGTTTGTAGATTAAGGAAAGCTTTATATGGATTGAAGCAAGTTCCTAGAGCTTGGTATGTTGTATTGGACAAATATCTTATGAATCTTGGTTACACTGAAGGTAATGCTAACAACAACTTATATTTCAAGGTGACTAATGAAGACATTTTGGTTATTGAAGTTTTTGTTGATGACATCATTTTTGGAGGAGAAGATGGATTGTGTAAAGACTTTTCTAATAAGATGCAGGAAGAATTTGAAATGTCTATGACTGGGGAGATAAAATTATTTTTAGGATTGTAGATTTCACAGACTGATAAAGGTATATTCTTATGTCAATCAAAATACTTAAAGGAATTACTAAATAAATTTGGTATGGAAAACTCTAAACTAGTAAGTACTCCTATGACTACAACTGATAAACTATCATTGAAGGATGATTCAGCTCCTGTTAATCTGACAAGATACAAATCTATGATTGGAGGTTTACTGTATTTGACACAAAAAAGACCTGATATAATGAATGTAGTGTGTATTGTTTCAAGATTTCAGAGTAATCCTAGAGAAAATCATGAATCAACAGTGAAAATGATTTTTTGGTATTTACAAGGCACAACAAATCTTGGTTTATGGTATCCTAAAGATGAAAATTTTGAGTTATGTGCATACACCGCTACTAATTGGGCAGGAGATGTAGATGAAAGAAAGAGCACCACCGGTGGGGCTTCCTTCTTGAAAGAGCACCACCGGTGGGGCTTTCTTTCTTGGTAGAAGATTGATTTCATGGTTGAGAAAGAAACAGAGTTGTACATCATTATCAACAACAAAATCAGAATATATTGCAACAGCAACTAATTGTACTCATGTATTATGGATTAAGCAAATGTTGAAGGACATAAAGATAAAATGCAAAGAACCTATAATCATCTATTGTGATAATTCAACAACAATTGATATATCTAAGAATCTGGTATTTCACTCTAAAACTAAACATGTTTCTATCAAATACAATTTTCTAAAAGAGAATGTTGAAGCAAAATAAGTGAGATTCGTTTATTTGAATACTAAAGAGCAGATTGCAGACATCTTTACTAAGCCTTTGCCTAAGGAAACTTTTGAATATCTCAGAGAATAGCTTGGGGTTATACCCTTACCGGTAGAGACTTAGACAATTGATGCTTGTCATCAAACCGACATAATTTACAGAGAAATCTTTTTTCTGGCTTTGATGGAGGAGAGCTACTTCTCAGGGGGAGTAGTTGGTATTTGTAATTGGTTCTATGAACTGGTTGTATCTGGTATTTGTATTTCTTTGGCATTTGATGTTAAAGGGGGAGAGATATCTATGGAAAAACATTATCCTTTGGGGAGAGATTATTCATTGGGGAAGATATTTTTACTCTCTGCATTTGTATTTTGATTTCTAGTATTGATCTATTCTGGAGATTGTTGGTTTTTGGTTTTTGGCATTTTTGCTTTTGCACTTAGATGGTTTTTCCATCTTGTGTTGCTATCAATGCCAAAGGGGGAGATTGTTGGTATTATGTATTTGTTGCTTTGTTTTTTTCATTGATGTCAACACTTGTCAACACTTATCCTTCTGGAGATCTTTGGTTATGTTCACCGAAAAGTTCAGTGACTTATGCACAGTTATCGGTATTTTGTTCACCAACAGGTTATATTGTTCACCAGCATTGAGAATGACTTGTAATCATCTGGAGATCACTTGGTTATGTCAAAGACATGGTTTGGACACTTGGTTTTGGAGATTTGGTTATTGGTCTAATCAGGTTGACATATTTGTTGTTACCAGCAAATTGGTCTAGGTTATGGACCGGCATGCATTATCTATTCCAGGTCAGCACGACATGTTATGGAGACATGATGCATTGTATCTTGACTTACTTGCAATTGATCTTATTGTAATATTCTTAGTGAGTCGACCTACACATTTGGTCTTAGGTTTTGGTAGATATGTAAGATCTCATTTGTGAGATTAATGTATGGTGTGTAATATGGTATGGTAAGATTGTGATATTCGTTATATGCAAATATAAGTAGAGCTACTCACGTAGAAATCATTTGAAGATTCAAGGAAGGTTTGAAGGAGATAATCAGAGCTTAACTGGTACTGAATCCAACATTGGAGATGCTACTTTGAGCAGTACATTATCATTGGATTTAATCATCCAATTGTAGTCAGTGTGACTCCCTTCTTGTGATTGAGCAATGAGCTCTAGGCAGCTGGCCTTTCTGCATGTGCAGACCCCATTTGTATACACATACTATCTACAGTAGTATCATCTAATTGTGGGTAAGGTTTCCCACCATGGTTTTTCCCCTTACAGGGTTTCCACGTACAAATCTATGTGTTATGTGTTGTGGATGTTGTTTCTCTTTTTGTTTCATGCATTAAGTTTCACCAGTATTGATGTTAACTATTAATCTATTTACCAACATTAAGTTTGGTTTACCCGTATTAAGTATCAAGTTTGATTAAGTTATATTTGGGTTGAAATTATTAGACAATTGATTCACCCCCCTCTCAATTGCCTCTGGGTCCTAACAATCATAGCCTCTCAAACTACATGAGTAATGTCAAGTGTTTTGGCACCAATTCAAACACAAAACTCACATATTTCTCATACAACAAGTGCGACTCAACCTCTGGTTTCCTATTCCATAGGTTCTACATACAGTCATCAGAATACAAAGCTAGGTTTCGCTAATACAATGAGTACAACCCAATCAAACATGGGTTCACAATTTGCTTATTTCATAGTACCTATCAGAGAGCATAACATGCAAAATTATAGTTATGGTACCTTCAAACAACCTCCTAGTTATACTACCATAAATCCTTTTGTGAGAAATATACATGTGCAAAGTGTACCACTAACTCAAATGGATATTTTGACCCAACAAGTACAAAATCTTTAACAATAGATGACAACTATGCAAACTGGTAACGACAAAAAGAGCTATACAATGCAAAACTTACATCCTTATCCTTTTGATCATACAATATACATGCCTCCTTTCCCACCACATTTTTAAACACCAAAATTTGACAGATACCGAGGGAAAGGTGAGCCTAGAGATCATATCAGAGATTTTTTCACTACATGTATAAAGGTTGCAACTGAAGACACTTATCTAATGAGATTGTTCCCAAAAGTCTCAGAGGTTCGAACTTGGATTGGTTTTCACATCTCCCACCAACAATCACATCATGGGGGGAATTAGCTGAACATTTCATTTCTAACTTCTCACATAACATTGAAACCCCAGATACATTGATGGACCTATGTGCCGCAAAACAATATGAAAATGAAACATTTGTCATCCTTCATACAAAGATGGAGATCTCTCTATAGAATGTGCAAGACTATTATTCCCAAAACAGAGCAAGTTGACATGTTTACAGAAAACTTAATCCCAAAAATTAAGTACCTGATACAAATGAAATGTTTGACCACATTTAAACAAATCACTGAAAAAGCCTTCAAGCGCGAGAAAGGACTAGTAGAACAAGGTATCATAAAATATGGGAATAACAACAACAATTATGTAGCGTCCTAAAATTGCGACACTTACAATTTCGGCTCCATTTGGGTCTTCACGATGGCGATGCAACACGGAACCTAAATGGAGACCCCGAAACTTGTCCACAACATCAAAAACTGCATTTTTCCAGCACCCTGCCTGATCCCTCCTTGCACCCTGCTGTCCCGGGAGGTGGGACTAGAGCGCCCAGCACCCTAGTCCTTCAAGACTAGGGTGCCCAGCACCTTGGTCCCCTAGGACCATGGCGCCCAGCGCCCTGGTCCCTGGCCCTATTTTGGGCCTAGTCTCCTATGGGACTTCGGGTCTTTTTTGTTTGTAAATTGGAAAATAACATTTCCTGGTCGGCCTAAGGTCAGGAAAATCAGTCTATCAACCCTAATTGACAAGTATATAAAATACTTTTCCTCTCTCATTTTGGTATGAGGGAAAAAGGCGTGGAAACGATACTCAAACATTCAAGCATTCAAGCATTCAAACATTCCTTCAAGCAATTGATCATTCTAAGTCTCCATTCAAGGCTAAGTGTTGCATTCAAGATAAGGATTCAACCATTGAAGAGGAGATCACATGCTACAACATACAACATACAACAAACAACAACATCTATACCTTCGCATATAAGGATACAAACATCCTTACAACAAGGTACTAGTACTTGTTTTACATTACAGTCATTTACATTTACAACATTTCTCATTTCTTGGTTAATTCCAAAACTGGGGTTTGACCTAAGGGCAAACCCCTAATCCCTAACCCCCCAATCGTCTTTGCTTTTCTATGTGTAGGTTGCAGGTACGCGACTGAAATTGAAGATCTAGAATCCTTGTGCAGAGACGAACAGATCCCCATTCGTTTCGCAGATTTTTCGGAGGACCGTGTGCACACCGGGCGCCATCGTCTTGTCAACTTTTGCTCAAATTTGCAGGACAGCGCCGTCTCGACATTTTACTGCTAATTCCAGGTCCACAGCTTCATCCTATATCCCTATCTTAGTTTATAAGCGAATCTTTCTCACTTTCTATGTATTCCTAGCTTAATCATTCTATCCACATTCCTTACAAAAGAGGGTATCCTTGCTATCACAACCCTTGAAACTCATATAGAATCCAATCTTGCATTGCGTGGGATTGGATCTTATGGGTTTCAACCCCTCTTTTGAATGTAAAGTCTCCCCTAAGTGAAAACCATCAACCCTAGTGACTCTCCCTTCTCTCTCCTTGGAGTTGGGGAGGGGAGAACAACTAGGGTTCGATTTTTCCGCTTTACATTTTGGTGAACCTGACGTGAAAATCCTCATTCTGATTATTCATGGTTAGATCTGAAAATTTTGCTTTCCTAATTACATTTCCATGTTTGATCTTTTGCAAAATTTTAGAGGTTAATTGCAGAAAAACCCTAAATTTTCTTTTTAAGTAATTAAACTTGTGAAATATTTAATTGTTAATGCTTGTTTCAGATCTGCCCTTCTATTACAAATTATCAATTCATATTTGTGCTTTAATTTTGAAAATTAAGTGGTTAAGTGTCAAAACCCTAATTTTTGAAACCCTCTTGATTCAACTTTTGTCCGACAATTTCACTGATCAAAACATCTCCAAATCAGCTGTAACTTTGGATTCCGCAATAAAATCACAATATCTTTCATCCCTGAAAATTTGGAAAAAAGTTGTGAGGACCGTGTGCACTCCGAGCGCCATCGTCCCCGACATTTTTTTTGAAATTTTGGGAGCTAGATCTTACTGTATTTTTCTGATAAATCCAGAATTTTGGCTGATTTCATCAATTCTAACACTTTCAAAATTACAGTCAAAGTTGGTCTAGCGATTACTTGGATTGAGGCTTCTAATCATTCAAAAATTGTTGAAATTGAAATTTGTGTCAAAATTTTGTTTCTTACAGTCCTAAATCTGAAAAGTGTGTTATCATTCATTCGAAATTTCAGTGATTTATTCAAATTTTTGCAATTTGTGACTTTTGAAATTAAGTGCTTAATTACAACAACTTTTATTTCCGCTTTCAAAATTGAATTTTGCGTGAAATTGAGTCAATTTTCAAATTTCAAAACTTGCATTGCTCTTAACATTCCCTCTAAAATCATAAAATTCAAAATTTCAGTTTCCCTCTCTTTTTTCAAAATTCAAATTTTGCATTTTTTGACAATCTGGGTAGGGTTCAATTTTGAGATTGCAACTTTAATTTGGCCTATCTACAGATCGTAAAATCACTCAATTTTTTCAGGTTAGCTGTAAAATCATCATAACTTTCATCCCTGCAAATTTCGAAAAAAGTTGCGAGGACCGTGTGCACCTCGAGCGCCACGGTCCCGGACATTTTTTCTGAAATTTCGGGAGATTGTCCTGATTGTATTTAACAGCTTAAATCTAGAAGATTGGCTGATTTTACTGAAATTTGCTATCTCTAAAATTCAAAATCTTCTCTCTTTCTTTAGTGCATGAGTTTTACAACAATAAGTCCTACTTACACTATTCCCGTTAGATGAAGCCTTAGAATTAAGTCCTTCCAAGGTTTAATTACTGAGGAGATGGAACCTAATTTGAATGGCCTTTTTAACGAGGACATGGGTAATTCCTCTAATCCTCTTAATGATGAAGAAGCTCTCCATGAGGTTTCTGTAGAACAACTTTCAAAATTGGATAACCAATTTGACGATTTTCGACAATGGATGTCTCAAGAATACCCTGATAGTCAAGCTCTTCCTTTAATTGAGGGTCTAAAACGTATGCTTCAAAGTGATAAGAATGGAATTGATATTTTGCGTGGTATTGCACACATTGTAGATTCGAATGTGATGCCTATGAAAAGTTGTGTCGAAACCTTAGGTTATACACAACCTCCTACTCAAGACAATCATTCTATTCCTTTGACGACTTCTATTGCTAGTATACCTACTCTTACATCAAACATAATGACTACTTCAATACAAGACATTCCTCCTATGATCACCAGTCATGGGGGTAATCCCTCTTCTTCAATCAACCCTCTTCCTTCATTCAATCCGACTTCTTCATTCATTCCTCCAATAAGTGTTCCTATTATATCACCACAAATGAACATGACACAAGGGGGCAATTCATTTTCCATTCCTCCTTGTAGTGTTCCTCCTATCCAATCATCTCCTATGACTAACTATCATAGTGTCCCACCAACTTACTCTCTACCTTCTTTCAATAACATAACACCTCCATCACAATCTAACACATCTAATATGAACTCTTTGACTGAAGCGACCATTAACAATCTTGCACAAACTGTCTCTTCTTTACAGCAACAAATTGCCTCTATGAATCAATCTAAGTTTAGTGTGCCCACATTTGATGTTGCAAGCCCACTTTCTCTTGACATTGTTCGAGCTATTCCCCCTAAACATGTTGAAATTCCACATTTGGAGCTTTATAATGGTAAGGGTGATCCTCTAACACATGTTAAGACCTTTCAAACAATATGTACTGATTTTCCTTATGACCAAAGGTTGCTTGCAAAACTGTTTACTAGAACATTAAGAGACAAAGCCCTACAATGGTATTGCTCGTTGCCTTCCTATTCTATTTCTTCTTTCGAACAACTTGCAAATGCTTTCATTCAACAATTTCAAAACAAAATAAGTCCTAAAGTTACTTTGATTGATTTAATGCATTGTAAACAAGGTGTTAAAGAAAAAGTGACTGATTTCATTGGTAGATATAAGCATTTGTATGCTCAAATTTCTTTTCCAGTACCTGACAATGATATTCAAAGAATCTTTATTTCTAATTTACAAAAAGGCTTTAGAGAAAAACTTCTATTTTTTGAGTTTACTTCTTTCCAACAGTTGTGTGCAACTCTTCACAATTATCAACTGACTGTGAGTCAAATGGAACAAGCAAATCCTATGGCTCCGAGTGATAAGGGTGATAGTAGTCAACAACCATTTGGGAAGTTTAAACCGAACAGAGAGGTCATTAAGTTCAATGAAAACATCATCAACAACAATGTGAATGCAGCATTAGGTGTGCCTCCTATTTCTAAGTTTTTCAAGAAAGAAAGAAAGTTTACTCCTTTGAATGAATCATTGCATAGTATTATGAATAAGTTATTGGAACAAAATGTGCTTACCCTCCCTCCTATAAAGCAAATAGATCCTACAAAGATTAATTCACCCTATTTTGATAACAAATCTTTTTGTCAATTTCATCATCAACCTGGGCATGATACTGAAAAATGTTTTGCTTTAAAGGGTAAAATTCAAGATTTGATTGATAATAATACTATCTCTGTTTCTGGGGTGAATGATAAAGGCAATACATCTGTAGCTCCTCCTAACCAAAATCTTCAGATTTTTACTAATCCATTACCTTCTCATACCTCTAATGCAATTGATACTACTGATTCCTCTGTCTCACCTGATGATCTTGTGTCTATGACTACGAATGTGATTAACTTTGTAGAGCAACAAGAAAACCCTAAAGAACCTTCCATCACATTTGATTCTAGTGAAACTATCAGGGCACCTGATGGTCCTTTATACATAGTTGCAAAAGTCAAAAATACACCTTGCCGTGGAGTGCTTATTGATCCTTCTTGCATGGTTAATGTCATTACTGAAGAATTTCTTTTTACTTTGCAATTGAATCAAGTGATCTATGACGAAACAAATGTGGTTGTGAAACTATTTGATGCATTTTCTTCTCCTACAATTGGTTCTATTACATTACCTATTGAGGTCCATAACAAATCCCTTGATGTGGACTTTGCTATTATTCCATCATCCGAACAATTTCGTGTGAAGCTAGGCTATCCTTGGCTATCTTCCATGAAAGCTATTGCTTCTCCTATTCACAAGTGTTTGAAATTTTCCCATAATGGTGAAGTTGTTACTGTCAATCATAGTCTCTTTAAACCAGCTGAAAGAACTTCTAGTGTTCCTCTTGATTACTTTTGGCCTAAACAATTCCAACCCCTTCCTCCGCGAAGTGATCATCTTTTCAAATCTTATCAAAAGTGGAAAAAAGATATGATCCTATCTCTATGTGAACCTAGAACACCCAAACTTGACATCCCTATCGTTCTTGAGAAGGAAGTTCTTCCTTTGAAAGATAAAACTAATGTCTTTCCTCAAGAAGATTCCCAACCCATCCCTATGGATGTGACTATGCCTATATTTAATAAACTTCCTAAAAGTAGACCTATCCCTCCTCGTCATGATGGACTTGGTCTCCTTCCTAAACCAAATATTCCTCCCTTATATGGAGTAGTTCCTCCTCCTTCCTCCTATGGAGAGAAGAGACCTTCCTCTTCTCCTATTTTTCAGCCTAAGAGACCACAACCTAAACACCCAAGTGATAAGGATGAGAACATTCCTCCTCCTCAATCTTCTCAACTTCCTACTAAGACTAGACGAAATCGTTCTGCATGTGAACGCCGACGAAAGCATCGTCTTAGAGCTCAAACTTTGCAATCCCCAAAAACACCTTCAACAAGCATTATTCCATTTTCTCCTCAGCCGAAAATTGAGCCAAAATCTCCTAAACATAAGATGCATGATGGTCTTGATCCTGTGCGAGTTAAAGATCCTATTTTTATAAATCTTGATGATGATATAGATGAAAATGTTATTCATGATGAAAATATTACTTATCTTGCTTCTGATAGTGAATATGAACTCGTTGATATTGATAACCATTTATCTAATGAATTTTCTAAAGCACTTATCCTAGCTCCTAGACAAGAACAACGTGGCTTAGAATGTGAACATAGCCCTTGTTTGGATCTTGTGATAGCTCCATCTACTGTGTTGAATGTTCCTCCTCTAGCATGTTCCCTGCCTTCCCGAAATGTTGATCAGCAAGATCGGGGGGTAGATGACGTGCTAGACTAGTTCATTAGCATAGAAGATCCTCTCCTCCTCTCTTTTGTTACTTCTTCTATATGTTATTCTCATTCTTCTATTTGTTGTCCTTAGTGTTGTCTACTTGAGGATGATGCAAAACATTGAGATCTCTTTTGGTCTCTCTCCTGTTGACTCAAAAGACACATGTGTTCCCTTCTTCTAGGTGACCTTCCTTGATTGGGGAATGAAGAACAATTATGCATACATACATATGATATACATGAATTATCATACAGCATACTGACCCCGAGGAAAGCGAAGTCACCTTGTGCTTTGTGTTTTGTGTCTATTATCCTTGGGCTTATCTCACACTTGGGGGCTAAATCCTTGTGATAACGTGCTCCTTTCTCATTTCTTATATGTATCACTACCTTAAAGCAATCACCCCCGATGAGGCGTGTGCGATCGCTTTAACGTAGGGGGGCATACATCCCGTTCATATCTTTTCAAGATACTTGAAAATTTCTTGACAAATTTAGCTTTGCCTTGAAAATTTTTGATATCTTTCTTACATGACTCATAGTGAGGGAACCTTACTACTGATAGTCATGGTTCTCCCTCATGATCTTCCCTTTTACTTTGTCAATCGAAGTCGTAAGATCCTTAGTCCACTGGGGGCTTGGTGTATCTTGCCTCCTTGACATGGTGAAAGTTTTTCAATGTTGTTTCCTTGTACTTTACCGGAAGTATGAGCGTACACTTATACTCCCGCTAAAGTGGGGGCTAAATGTAGCATCCTAAAATTGTGACACTTGCAATTTCGACCGCATTTGGGTCTTCACGATGGCGATGCAACACGGAACCTGAATGGAGACCCCGAAACTTGTCCACAACATCAAAAACTGCATTTTTCCAGCACCCTGCCTGATCCCTCCTTGCACCCTCCTGTCCCGGGAGGTGGTACCAGAGCACCCAGCGCCCTGGTCCTTCAAGACTAGGGCGCCCAGCGCCCTGGTCCCCCAGGACCATGGTGCCCAGCGCCCTGGTCCCTAGCCCTATTTTGGGCCCGGTCTCCTATGGGACTTCGGGTCTTTTTTGTTTGCAAATTGGAAAATAACATTTCCTGGTCGGCCTAAGGTCGGGAAAATCAGTCTATCAACACTAATTGACAAGTATATAAACTACTTTTCCTCTCTCATTTTGGTATGAGGGAAAAAGGCGTGGAAATGATACTCAAACATTCAAGCATTCAAGCATTCAAGCATTCAAACATTCCTTCAAGCAATTGATCATTCTAAGTCTCCATTCAAGGCTAAGTGTTGCATTCAAGACAAGGATTCAACCATTGAAGAGGAGATCACATGCTACAACATATAACATAAAACAAACAACAACATCTATACCTTCGCATATAAGGATACAAACATCCTTACAACAAGGTACTAGTACTTGTTTTACATTACAGTCATTTACATTTACAGCATTTCACATTTCTTGGTTAATTCCAAAACTGGGGTTTGACCTAAGGGCAAACCCCTAATCCCTAACCCCCCAATTGTCTTTGCTTTTCTATGTGTAGGTTGCAGGTACGCAGCTGAAATTGAAGATCTGGAATCCTTGTGCAGAGACGAACAGATCCCCCTTCGTTTCGCAGATTTTTTGGAGGACCGTGTGCACGCCGGGCGCCATCATCCCGTCAACTTTTGCTCAAATTTGCAGGACAGCACTGTCTCGACATTTTACTTCTAATTCCAGGTCCGCAGCTTCATCCTATATCCCTATCTCAGTTTATAAGAGAATCTTTCTCACTTTCTATGTATTCCTAGCTTAATCATTCTATCCACATTCTTTACAAAAGAGGGTATCCTTGCTGTCTTACCCCTTGAAACTCATATAGAATCCAATCTTGCATTGCGTGGGATTGGATCTTGTGGGTTTCAACCCCTCTTTTGAATGTAAATTCTCCCCTAAGTGAAAACCATCAACCTTAGTGAATCTCCCTTCTCTCTCCTTGGAGTTGGGAAGGGGAGAACAACTAGGGTTCGATTTTTCCGCTTTACAAATGATAAATCCAAGTTTTGGTCAAGAAATAAGAATGTGACCAATGATGGTGTTGTAGACACCTGTACAGTGAACAAAGCTCAACCGATTATATCTTTACGGACCATGTCAATCATTTAGTCCATATACAAAGAATAACATAGTGTCGACAAACACAAATGATGCACAAGCTACAAACACAAAATTCCCAAGCATAAATACTCCAAAAAGGAACTACACACCTCTAGGGGAGCCTATTGAATCAACGTTAAAGAAATTAATATAGACAAATATGATTACTTTTCCAAAGGTTAGAGTATATGAACCAAGTTCTTTCAAAACTACATGGTGGAATGATAACAATTTATGTGACTATCATCGTACAAAAGGGCATAAAACTATGAGTTGCTATAATTTGAAGAACTTAATTCAGGATTTGATAGATCAAGGTGAGATCACAGTTGATACCAATAAAACTTCAGCAAACACAAATCACACCATCTTTAAAGATCCTTTTGTCAAACATGATAAAGGGAAGGCATCAACATCAAGAACACAAGACAACACTTCCAACTACACAAAAGTTTCATATGACTATAATATTCATGTTATTAGCTCAAGAGATGTAGTAAATGTTGAGTCACAAGAAGACTGTGATGATAAGAAAAGTCAAGAGACTGATAACTATGATAACCAATTTTGCATGATGTTAGAAGCACCAAAATATGATAAAGACGAGAATCTTTGTCTTATGGACTAGGGCTAGGAAGTACCATTTTATTCAGGATGCTTTGAAGACGAAATTATAGCACAAATCATGGCTATCAGACTTGCGCATGATGACTATAGGATGGGATATGAAATAAACCTTGATAACACAACATATATTGCAGAAATGTTGTTCACAAGAGATAATATAGTAGCCACCATCACAATAAATCCAAGAGACATATATTGTGCAATAGTTACCTGCAAATCCATAGTAACCTTACAAGGAGTACCATCCAACCCATCACCAGTAGTAGGGACCTATAATATGGTTGAACAACTGAAGAAAATCCCAACCCAGATATCACTGTTTGAACTATTGTGTATATCACCAAATCACAAAGCTATCCTAGATAAAGAACTTCATGATTCAATAGTTGACAGAGATATAGATGAAAATGCTTTCCAATCCATGGTGGGGAATTTAGCTGATGGTACCTATATTTCTTTCATAGAATGATATGTTCCTAGTGACAAACTTCTACATAATGATTTGCTACATCTAGAAGCTTACATACATAAGAAAAAAGCCAGAAGAGTACTTATAGATGGAGGAGTCGGTCTTAACATCTATACACTAAAGTTGGTCAAGGCATTGGGTTATTCTAAGCTTCGTATTGATCCTTCAAAGAGAATAAATATCAAAGCATATGATGATGAAGATTTCCCTTTAAAAGGTTTAGTCACACTACCAATGCAAATAGGACCTATCACAACAGAGGTTACCTTTCAAGTGTTAGACAAAGAAGTAGGGTATAACATGTTATTAGGCCACCCATGGATTCATGCCATGTAGGTCATACCTTCAACATTCCACCAATGAGTTAAGTTTCCATACAATGGCATTGAAATCGCCATATAGGGTGATCCAAACCCATTTCAACAATGTAATCACTTAAAGGCAAGTGTAGATAACCAGGTACCCATTAATCAAGAAGCACCACTCGCTACAAAAATGGAGTCATTGAAAATCACAAAAATACAGAAAAATACACCTACTGCATCTTCTTTACAGATTAAGGATGTTGGCTATGGGGAATATTCCATTTCGAGCACCCCGAATGGCAGACAATTATCTCTTTCTCCTAGGTCTTTTGGGAAGCCATAAAACATAGTAATTAAATAAGATAAAGGAAAAGAGATAGTAAAATAATTAGATTCGTGCTATTTCATTAGATGGGGAGACTTACAAGAAGAATCTCTAAATGAAGATGTCAATCACTTGATATATAGAGAAGAAGATTGCATGACAATACCCAGGTTACCTTTAGATCAGTATGGCAACGGTTTCTAGATGCTACAAAAACATGGGTATGATGGTACCACAGGCTTAGGACTATAGAAGCAAGGAAGATTAGATCCTATTTTACTGAATGAAAACCTAAAGAATCAAGGGTTAGTATATAAAGATATACCAAAGATAACAAAGGCAAGACAACGTACACTAGATATACTAAAAAAACCTAGACTACCATCAGAGTACATACCTCAAAGCCAATTATCAATATGAGTATTTCCCTCTTCATCTCAGAGAAGCAAGAGAGCACCAACTGTTAGGTCCCGGAGACAACTAAGAGGGGGGGGGGTGAATTAGTTGTCTAATAAATTCAAACCAAAAACAACTTATCCAAACTTAATGCTTAATACTGGTACACCAAACTTTATGTCGGTAGATAGTTTATCAGTTAATTGCAGTATCGGTAAAGATTAATGCATGAAATAGAAAGACAATAACATCCACAACACATAACACCAATATTTGTATGTGGAAACCCTGTAAGAGGAAAAACCACGGTGGGAAACCTTAACCACAATCAAATGATACTACTGCAGATAGTATGTGTATACAAATGGGGTCTGCACATGCAGAAAGGCCAAGTGCCTAGAGCTCACTGCTCAAACACAAATAGGAGTCACACTGACTACAATTAGATGGTTCAATCCAATAATGATGTACTGCTCAAAATAACATCTTCATATGCTCGATTCAGTACCAGTGTAGTTTTGATATGCCTTCACAAAAACCTTTCTTCACCTTCAAATGATGTCTGCGTGTATAGCTCTATTTATTCTTGCATATACCTTCTTACAATTCCTTTTCCCAATCGCATATCAATCTTACAAATAAGATCTTACATATATACCATAGCCTAAGACCAATTTTAGTAGGTCGGCTCTAAAAGATATTACAATCAAAACAATTTACAAGTAAATCAATAACTGATGCAATATCCGATTCAACATGTCATCTTAATGCATTAACATTGATAAATCATCTCCAAAGCATGTCGTGCTGATCTGGAATAGATGAGCGTGTCGGTGCTTATTCTAGACCTATTTGCCGGTAACAGCAAATATGCAAACACGAATATACCAATGAACAAATCTCCAAGACAAAGTGTCCAAATGATGTCTTCAACATAACCAAGTGTTTTCCATGTCATTCCAAGTGTCGGTGAATAATATATCCTATCGGTGAACCAGATACTGGTGACTGTGCATAAAGTCACTTGCTTGTCGGTGAACATTGCCAATTCTCCAAAGTGCCAGAGTTGATAAGTGTTAATAGGTGTTGACATCAATGACAAAACCATATCAACATATCCAAAATACCAAAAATCTCCCCCTTTGGCATTGATGGCAACACAAGATGGAAAAACCATCAAAGTGCCAAAATAGAAATGCCAAATAGCAAAAATCAACAATCTCCCAAAAGAGATCATAACCAGAAATCAAAATTTAGATATAGAGAGTAATCAATCTCTCCAAAAGTAACAATCACTCCCCCTAGGAGTAACATGAGTTTTCCTTGTGTTTTTCCATATCAATCTCTCCCCCTTTGACATCAAATGCCAAACCAATACAAAAACCAAATTCAAATACAAGGAGTAAAAGATTTCTCTGTTAATTTTGTTAGTTGATGACAAATATCAACTGTCTAAGTCTCTACCGATGGGGGTATGACCCCAAGCTGATCTCTGAGATATTCAAAGGTCTCCTTAGGCAAAGGCTTAGTGAAAATATTTGCAATCTGCTCTTTAGTATTCACATAAACTAGTTTTACTTCTTTTGCTTCAACATTCTCTTTCAGAAAATTCAATTTGATAGAAACATGTTTAAGAATGTAGTACCAGATTCTTAGATATATCAATTGTTGTAGTGTTATCACAATAGATAGTTATAGGTTCCTTGCATTTTACCTTTATGTCCTTCAACATTTGCTTAAGCCATAATACCTGTGTACAGTTAGTTGTTGCTGCAACATATTCTGATTCAGCTGTTGATAAAGATGTGCAACTTTGTTTCTTACTCAACAAAGAAATTAATCTGCTTCCAAGAAAAAATGCTCCGCCGGTGGTGCTTTTTTTGTCATCCACATCTCTTGCCCAATTTGCATCTGTGTATGCACATAATTCAAAGTTTTCATCTCTAGGATACCATAAGCCAAGATTTGTAGTGCCTTGTAAGTACTAGAAAATCCTTTTTACTGTTGATTCATGATTTTCTCGAGGATTACTCTAAAATCTTGAATCAATACATATTTCATTCATAATATCAGGTCTTGTTTGTGTTAAATACAGTAGGCCTCCTATCATATATTTGTACCTAGTCAGATTAACAGGTGTAGATTCATCCCTTAGTGATAATTTGTCATTTGTAGTCATAGGTGTGCTTACCAGTTTAGAGTTTTCCATCCCAAATTTCTTTAGTAACTCCTTCAAGTAATTGGATTGACTCAAGAATATACATTTATCAGATTGTGAAATCTGCAATCCTAAAAAGAATTTTATCTCTCCAATCATAGACATTTCAAATTCTTGTTGCATTTCAATAGAAAAGTCTTTACATAGTCCATCTTCTCCTCCAAAGATTATATCATCATCAAAAACTTCTATAACCAAGAAGTCATCATTAGTCATTTTATAGTATAAGTTGTTGTCAGCATTACCTTTAGAAAACTAATCTTCAAAAGATATTTATCCAATCTAGCATACCAAGCTCTTGGAGCTTTCTTCAACCCATACAAAGCTTTTCTTAACCTGAAAACCATATCTTTGTTATTTGTCAAAGAAAATCCATCAAGTTGCTCAATGTAAAATTCTTCTTCAAGATCTCCATTCAGAAATGTACATTTAATATCCATTTGATATACTTTGTAGTTCTTGTGTGCTACAAAAGCCAAGAATAATCTGACTACCTCAATTCTAGCTACCGGTGCAAATGTTTCATTATAATCAATTCCTTCTTTTTGAGAATATCTCTTACACACTAGTCTTGCTTTATTTCTAATTACCTTACCATATTCATTAAGTTTGTTTCTGAATACCCATTTTTGTTCCAATTACATTTTTGTCTTTAGGTCAGGGAACTAATGTCCATGTGTTATTCTTTTCAATTTGTTCTAATTCTTCTTCCATAGCTTTAATCCAGTGTTTATCTTCAAATGCCTCATTAATTGATGATGGTTCAATTTGAGAAATAAGACATACCTCTTCATTTTCCAGTCTTCCTCTTGTCATAACTCCTTGATACTTGTTCCCAATTATCTGATTTTACGGAGTGATTCAGTCTTACATACCGGGGTATCTTTGTTTGTTGTTGTTCTTCAATTACAGTGGAATTTTCAGATGATACCGATGTAATTGGATCTTCATTCTGTATCGGTGGGTTCAATGTAGGTTCATTTGTCAGTATCTTTGTTGCCAGTTCAGAGTCTATATACCTTGAAGTTCCTCTAAACTGTTCATCAATTTTCACATTTGTGCTCTCAACAATTTTTTGCAATCTCTTGTTAAAACATCTATATGCCTTGCTCTTAGATGAATAACCAAGAAATATTCCTTCATCACTTCTAGGATCAAATTTGCCAATATATGCATCTCTCCTAATATAGAATTTACTTCCAAATATTCTGAAATATTTACGAGTAGGAGTAATATCAAACCATAGTTCATGAGGGGTCTTACCAGTTTCACCTTTGATGTGAAATTTGTTGAATGTATAGACTGCTATGCTTACTACCTCTCTCCAATATACATGTGGTAGATTTGCTTTTGATAACATACTTCTAGCTGCATCCAAGATAGTTCTATTTTTCATTTCTACAACTCCATTCTGCTGTGGTGTCTGTGGTGCTGATAACTATCTTCTGATTCCATTCACTTCACAGAATGTATTAAATTCCTTAGATTTGAATTCAACTCCTCGATCTGATCTCAGACATTTGATTTCTTACTGGTTTCATTTTCTACCATCACCTTGAATAGTTTTAACTTCCCAAGTGCTTATGATTTTTCTCTGAGAAAAGGAACCCAACACATTCTAGAATAGTCATCAATGATTAGCATGAAATATCTATCACCTTGTAAGCTTTTAGTTCTAGATGGACCACATAAATCAGTATGAATTAAGTCAAGAGCATTATTGGATTTTTCTAGAATACTTTTGAAAGATGCTCTAACTTGTTTTCCAAATTGACATTACTTACATACCGGATTGTGAGGTTTAACAATCTTAGGTAAATCTCTAACTGCTTTGGTAGTACTAATTTTCACAATGCAATCAAAATTTACATGACAGAGTCTTTTATGCCATAGCCAACTTTCATCAATATGTGCAATCAAGCATGTCTTTTCATTGCTATTCAAATGAAAGATATTACCTCTAGTTTGATTACCGGTTGCAATTTCCAAACCAATTTGTTCATAATTTTGCATTTCACACTCTTGAATTGTAACTGAAATCCTTTCTCAACTAATTGACCAACACTTAATAGATTATGCTTTAAACCTTCAACATAGTAAACATTGTCGGTATTATGCTTACCACCAAGAGATATAGTACCTTTTCCTTTGATTAAACAAGCTTTATCATCTCCAGATATTACTAGACCTCCATTATATTCCTGAAAAGTCAAGAATTTACCTTTATCACCAGTCATATGATGTGAACATCCTGAATCAATGATCCATTCATCTTTAACTTCAATTTTAGCTGCCAGGGCCTGCTCTAAAATTGGTCTAGAGGTAATTGCCATAGAATGGGGAAGCACTAAATGGAGACACTGGTTGAATAGTAGGTGCCGGTTGATCTTCTATTATATCAACAAAGACCCATCCATTGTCTACCGGATCCTCATCAGAATCATCAGTAACTCCTTCATCAACAAGATAACAAGACTTGTCTTTATTCTTCTTAAATCTGTATCTCTGATATTCAGGGTTAGGCTTGTATGTTCTTCTAGCTTCTTCTCTTAATATAGCATGTCTATGAGGGCATATTGAAGCCATATGACCAATCTTATTACAGTTAAAACATTTAAATGGTGCTTTACCTTAATACTTACTTCCAACCGGACCTTTAGGCATTTTTCTTGCAAATAGTGCTTCAAGTTCTTCAAGTTCTTCATTTTCTCTCCCGCTTTCTTCAAGTTCTCTTGCATAAAAGGCTTTCCAATCAGATTTGTCAAATGATGGTGCAAACAATGTTGATGCCTTAAAAGCTAAGTCTGTCTTTATAGTAGCAACAAGACCAAATTTTTCAATTTCAAAAGCTGAAAGTTTTCCAATCAATGTGTCCTTAGTTACTGATGTATTAGGCATTGTTCTTAACTCATTTATAGCAGTAACTTACATTTTGTATGCCGGTGGAAATCCTCTTAAAACTTTTGAAACAATTTCATCTTAACTTAAGGTTCCTCCACAACATTTAATACCCAAAACAATTTCATTAACTCTTCTATAAAAAGCAGAAATCCTTTCATCTTCTTCCATTTCCAGATTTTCATACCTGACCTGGAAGCTGTCAAGTTTTGCAATTTTGACTGTGGAATCTCCTTCATTCAATGTTTCCAAATGGTTCCAAATAGCTTTAGCAGTAGATCTATCTGATAATCCCATGATTTGCTGATCTAATAATGCACTCAAAAGTGCTTCTCTTGCTTTGCAATCATTTTCTTCATCTTTTCCTAAGGTAGGTGGATTAGGTTGACTTTGACTAGGAGGAATATAGCCATTCTTTGTAACATCCCAGATGTCCTTTCCAATGCAATTTAGATGTGTCTCCATCCTGATCTTCCATATGCCATAGTTGGTTCCATCAAGTTTAGGACTGTCCTTCCTGAAATAGTTTGTAGACATTGGATCTCCTCAAGCTGTTAAACATCTGCAAAAAGAGGACTATGCTCTGATACCAATTGTTAGGTCCCAGAGACAACTGAGAGGGGGGGGGGGTGAATTAGTTGTCTAATAAATTCAAACCAAAAACAACTTATCCAAACTTAATGCTTAATACCAATAAACCAAACTTTATGCCGGTAGACAGTTTATCAGTTAATTGCAGTACCAGTAAAGATTAATGCATGAAACAAAAAGACAATAACATCCACAACACATAACACCAATATTTGTACGTGGAAACCCTGTAAGGGGAAAAACCATGGTGGGAAACCTTACCCACAATCAGATGATACTATTGCAGATAGTATGTGTATACAAATGGGGTCTGCACATGCAGAAAGGCCAAGCACCTAGAGCTCACTGCTCAAACACAAATAGGAGTCACACTGACTACAATTGGTTGATTAAATCCAAAAATGATGTACTGCTTAAAATAACATCTTCATATGCTCGATTCAGTACCAGTGTAGTTCTGATATGCCTTCACAAAAACCTTGCTTCACCTTCAAATGATGTCTGCGTGTATAGCTCTGTTTATTCTCGCATATACCTTCTTACAATTCCTTTTCCCAATTGCATATTGATCTTACAAATAAGATCTTACATATATACCATAACCTAAGACCAATTTTAGTAGGTCGGCTCTAAAAGATATTACAATCAAAACAATTTACAAGTAAATCAATAACCGATGCAATATCCGATTCAACATGTCAGCTTAATTTATTAACATTGATAAATCATCTCCAAAGCGTGTTGTGCTGATCTAGAATAGATAAGCCTACCAATGCTTATTCTGGACCTATTTATCAGTAACAACAAATATGCAAACACAAATATACCAATGAACAAATATCCAAGACAAAGTGTCCATATGATGTCTTCAACATAACCAAGTGTTTTCCATGTCATTCCAAGTGCCGGTGAACAATATATCCTATCGGTGAACCAGATACTGGTGACTATGCATAAAGACTTGCTTGCCGATGAACATTGCCAATTCTCCAAAGTGTCAGAGTTGATAAGTGTTAATAAGTGTTGACATCAATGACAAAACCATATCAACATATCCAAAATACCAACACCAACATCTCCTAGTATGGAATTATATGGTGAAGATATGAGGCAACTTCTACAAGAACCTAACATAGAATCACCTAGCAATACAGTATCTAAAACATCTGCACAAGCAAATATGGTAAAAGACACATGCTTAGCACCAATAAATGAGCCTAATGCTTGGTTGTTGTCAATAATTTTTCCTTGGGAAACAACTCAAGATCCTTCAAATGAGTCAAATGAAGAAAGACTACAACAACTTATACCAGGCTTAAGAAGGGTATCCACCACACAAAGGAGGTCCACAAATCTACAACAAAATCTGTTACAAGAACAAAAGGAGATAAGTGATACAACCTTAGAAAGTGAAACATACATAGAAAGTGTGACATATTCCCATGAATATGAATTCATATCTGATCATGATGTCAGCCCACAAGAAATAGACATGACAGATGACAACCAATCACCCATTGATGATGAAGATATATCAGGTCATTCAAATAACTAGGTATGCATGTTATCAAGATCTTTTACAATAGAAGGAAACAATGACTTACCCCTTATACACTCACATTTGATTGATTGGGGGCGAGAAGGGAAAAAAACTCTAGACTATTTTGAGAATGATGAAGCTATTGCAGAATTCCTTGGTGTCAGAGAAGGATTTCCACAAGGTGATCACAAGGCAGGATTTTCTATAGACTTGGATAGAATGACATACTTAAGAGAGGCAAGTGCCTCTATGATGGAAGATACAGATGAAAGTGGTCACAATGGCAAGATAAAGTTAGACAACCTCCCTATTGAACAAGAGAATTTAACATTACTTATGGAAGAGACTGAAGAAGTCAATATAGCAGAAGGAGAAGTTGTACATAATATCCACTTAGCAAAATCATTAAACTAGAAAGAAAAGGAAAAGTTCATACAGTTCTTCAAACAATGCCCAATCAATTTTACTTGGTCCTATGTAGATATGTCAAGTATAGTTCTAGAATTATTGTTACATCATTTACCATTGCTACTAGGAATCAAATTGTACAAACAAAAGCTAAGAAAGATGCATCCACAGATTGCATTACTGGTCAAAGTAGAACTCCAAAAGCTTCTAGATGTGGGCTTCATTAGACCTATTGGCTATGCAAAGTGGCTATCCAATCTAGTACATGTGACTAAGCCCACTGGGGGCATAAGAATCTGCATAGACTTCCAAGATCTAAACAAAGCATGTCCCAAAGATGATTTCCCATTACCTAACATAGACATGATAGTTGACTTAACTGCTGGGAATGAAAATGCTTTCATTAATGGATAGTTTATCAGGATACAACCACATTAGGATTGCACCAGAAGATCAACACAAGATGACATTTACTTGTCCATGGGAAACATACTACTAGAACGTCATGTCATTTGGTCTTAAGAATGCAGGCGCAACATACCAAAGGGCTATGACAATACTATTTCATGAAATGATTCATAATACCATGGAAGACTATGTTGATGATCTCTTGGCTAAATCACGGACAAGAGAAGGTCACCTGGAAGTCCTGGCTAAGATATCTGATCAATTAGAATAATACAATGTCATATTAAACCCAAAAAAGTGTGTGTTTGGTGTAACAACATGCAAAATTCTAGGCTTTATTGTTTCTAATAGAGGAATTGAGGTAGATCCAGTAGAGGTCAAAGAAATCATGGATATGCAGCCTCCATCAATGCTCAAGCAATTAAGAGGGTTGCGAGGAAGATTACAATCTATAAGAAGGTTCACAACACAGTTAGTAGGTAAATGTCATCCATTTCAGTATTTACATAGAAAAGGAGTCACCTTCAAATGGACAGAATAGTGCCAAGAAGCTTTTCAAGATTTAAAATATTATCTTATGAATACTACAGTATTAGTTCCACCTACTCAAGGAAAGCCCTATTACTATATATATCAACAACAAACTCATCTTTGGGAGCCCTATTGGCATAGCATGATGATCAAGGAAAAGAAAGAGAAATATACTATATAAGTAGAACCCTAATTGGATACGAGCTTAATTACACTCCTATAGAACAAGCATGTCTAACAGTGATCTTTGCATCTCAGAAGCTTAGACATTATATGCTGAGTCATAAAGTTCAACTCATAGCATTATTTGATCCACTCAAATATTTGTTAAAAGTAGAGCAACATTAACTAGAAGATTGGCCAAGTGGGTCATGATTTTAAGTGAGTTTTATATAGAATATGTGGACAGAAAGGCAATCAAAGGGTAGATTATAGCAGATCAATTAGCAGATGCTCTGAAGTAGTCACTGGTGAGGAGGCACCTCAAAGAGATCAATCCGGACCAGTCAGCAAGAGTAAACACAATGGAAACACACAGATATGATGGAGGCAATGCATAACAGATTATTTTATTGCATGAAAATTGATTACATCCAACCAGTAACAACCGGGTTACAACATATCGAGTCATAGGCCTAGTAGAAGATACATAATAGGTCATAACTGGGACCTTGAATCATGAAATTTATATTCTACGCACAGTCTAGATACTTGATTCTCTCATTGATTCTTACATTTTAATACGCAATTATAATTATATATATATATATATATATATATCGATCCAAAGGATCCAGTCGACCCAAAAGGGATCAAAACTCGAAGAACAAGACCTAACATGCAAAATAACAAGGTCGACCTCTGCCAAGAGATTCCTTCGTAAAATCCAAAGGAAGAAACATAGATTGTGGGAAAAGGTCGGCCACATGCCAAGGAGCATTGGAATCAACTCCCAAGGCTCTGCAAGGTTCAGAAAGGGTTACGATAGATCAACAAAATAGGTCCAGGCAACCGGTAACAAAGGATTGTCAACTGGTAATAGGAAACTGTCAGAGAAACTGGTATTGATATCTTGCCAGAAAATAATCCAAATGCAATGTAGTCTCGAAGAAAGAAAGACAATAAATTCCTTAAGTAGAATCCAACTCCACAGGATCCAGTGAGCCAAAACTGGGACACACAGAAAGGAAAACTGAAACTACAAATAGAAAGGAAAATGTTTTTGGTTGATGGAAGATTGCTATGAACTGGGGATGCTCATACATCAGATATCTGGGGTTATTGAAAAAGTGAGCCTCTCACTTTGTTGGGGTCAGAGGGAAACCAAGGCGGTCTACCTTTGCCTGAGAAATCCAAGATGAATCTTCAACTTATATGTCCTTCCACTTCACAAGATATTCCTTATTCTGACTGCTCCGGGTATTATGCCCAATCCTACTGTCCAAAATCTCTTCAATCTGATCTGGTTCCTTCCAAGGCAATTGTTTCTCCAAATATGCAACACTGTTCTCAATGAATTATAGTTCATGATACTCATGAAGATCTGCAATGTTAAACACTGGTGAAATACTCAAACTATCTGGTAACTCCACTTCATATGCATTTCCAGAACTGAACTTCCTCAAAATCCTGCAAGGTCCAAACTTCTTCATCTCCAACTTATTATAATTTTCAACTAGGAATCTCTCTTTTCTCAGATATACCATCACTTCATTGCCAACTTCAAATTCCTTATGTATCCTCTTCTCATCTGCCTTCTCCTTATATTTTCTATTCATGTCTTCCAAATGTTGCTTAACCTAAATATGCAATGTTGCCATGTGATCTGCAAAGTCTTCTACTTTTGAACTTCTCCGGTCTTCACTGCCAATGTCTCTCAATTCTGATATACCTCTAGGATGCACTCTGGTAACAATCTCAAAAGGTCTTTTTTTGGTACTTCTATTCACTGAATTGTTGTAGGAAAACTCTTCTTGTGCAAGGATTAAATCCCAACTTATGGTTTTATCTCCTGCTAAACTTCTCAACAAGTTTCCCAAACTCCGGTTAACAACTTATGTCTATCCATTACTCTGTGGATGAAAAGTAGAACTGAACTTCAAATTTGTCTTCATCTTCTTCCAAAGTGTTCTCCAAAAATAGCCAGCAAACTTAGTATCTCTGTCTCAAACTATGCTCCTAGGTAATCCATGCAATCTCACCACTTCCTTGAAAAATAAGTCTGCTACATGCATTGCATCTGATGTCTTTTTACAAGGTATGAAATGAGTCATCTTCGAGAATCTATCTACTATGACAAATATAGAATCATTCCCTCTCATTGTCTCAGGCAATCCAAGTACAAAATCCATGCTTATATCTTCCCAAGGTCTTACCGATACTATCAAAGGTTTATATAATCCCACATTCTGACTACTACCCTTTGAAACTTGACAAACTCTACAACTCTGTACATATATCTTAACATCCTTATGAATCTGAGACCAAAATCACTGCTCACTCACCAATGCTACTGTTTTTTCAATGCCAAAATGTCTAGCTAGTCCTCCATTGTGTTTCTCCTTTATCAGATTCTCCCTCATAGAACTCTTAGGTATGCACAACTAAACTCCTCTGAATAACATCCCATCCTGAATGAATTTATCCAAACACTTGCTTCTATCTACAATAACTGGTTCTTTACATGCTTTCCAAGGTTCTGCAAAATCTGAGTCATCATCATACAAGGTCTTCAAATCTTCAAATCCTAATATTGTCACTCTCATCTTTGTCAGTAAATTCCTTCTCCGACTCAATGCATCATCAACTTTGTTATATTTCCCACTTCTATACTTCAACACAAAGGTGTAACTCTGCAAGAATTCTACCCATCTCATATGTCTTTGATACAAATTACTCTGACTATTCAAATATTGCAAAGCTTGATGATTTGTGTAGATGTCTAAAAATGGTCAACGCTTGTGGAGTCATACTTTAACATTTGCGCATTGCCTTATTTTAGGGTTCTTGTGTCGCATTAACATTTCTTCTATGTTGCACACTTGGTCTTTATCATTTGCGAGCATCAAGTCCTTCTTCTACATTCCTCATTTTTCTCGCTTTTGAATTAGGTCTTATCGATAGCAATCTTCAATCATGATTTTGGTCGATCTTATCCTGTCGCATCATGGTGCGTGCTCATTTATCATCATTTTGGACATCGTCAATCCTAATTGATGATAAAATTAGGGTTTTGTCCTCTTGTCAATCTTTCAATCATCTTTAGCTTGTTAGTAATCATTTGTGATTATCAACTTGTCAATCTCGTCATTTTGTAATCAATTTGTCATTGATCCTTGTCATTTTGCGATCGATTCGTCATCGATCCTTGTCCTTGTCAATCTTGTCATTTTGTGATCAATTTGTCATCGATCCATGTCCTTTTCAATCATGTCAATTTGGATCGATTAGTCATTGTTCCTTGTCAATTGGCGCCTATCAATTTGATCTCCTTGTCAATCTTGGTCAATTTGTTATTGATTTTTGTCAACCAATCTCAATCATTCATCAACATTGGTCCTTTGTCAATCAAAATCATGATCAAACCTACATTAATTTCTTGTTGTCTTGACCTAATTCCTTGTCCTCTTATTTCTAGGGTTTTATGATTTGTTCATTTAATCCTTTTCTTCTTCTTTGTGGGTTAAATAAATCTATTTATTTAGTCCTAGGTCTCTTTCATGAATTAATTAATGGATGAAAACCTATTAATTAATTCACCTAATTTCTATTTCATCTTTTTCCTCAATTTTCTAATTTGCTAATTTCTCCTAATTCCTAATTTCTATTTCTCCTATTTTCTTTAATTTTTCTAATATTTCCCCTAATTTCATTCCCTCATTTTCTCCTATGTTTATGCTTCCATTTGTTGCAATCATGGAGGCTATTTTCTCTCTTCCCTTTTGTCATGGGAATGGCATTTCAATCTTGTCATAATTTGTCATACATCTTGCATAGAAACTTGTCATAATTTGTGCATAATTTGTCATACACCTTGCATAGAAATTGTCATACATTTGTCATAATTTTGCCATTCTTGATTTGAATTTCCTTTCAAATCTCTTCATGCTAATCTTGTCTTCTCTCCAATTTGTCTATAAATTGGATGAGTTTCTTCAATGAAGATAATCAATCACATTTTCGAGTAACCTTATGCTGCGAATTTCATCTCTCAAAAACTTGCTTTCCACTTGCATTTTGCACTTGTAGGTGAGATCTACATCAAATTTGAAGGTGAAAGAAGAACAATGGAGCCACATGAAGGAGATATCTGCATCGGTTTTCTTCGATTTCATTTGATTTTAATATCTTGTCTTTATGTCTTCATTGATTGGATTAGGATTTCTTTCATAGCAGCTTTAGGTTTTGTGGTTGTCCTAATTGCTATTGTTTTGATGATTTTCAATTTCTTGATCTACAATTTGTATACAACACGAACTCCTTAGGCAACAAGTAATGTCTCCACTTATTCAAGGATTGAACTATGGTATAAAACTCTTAATCATACACTAAATATCTCCTTCGGGCATCATTCATCTTCTCACTAAAATAATCTACTGCTCTCCCTTCTTGACTCAAGACTTCTCCTATTGATGTTCCACTTTTATCACAATCCACTTGAAATACTTTGTTGAAATCTGGTAAAGCCAACACAAGCCGCTCAATTACTTTCTGCTTCAATAGTTCAAAATATTTGTTTGCTCTAGTGGTCCAATTGAATTCCTTCCGATCTCCTCTCATCGTCTCAGTCATAGGGTTACAACCTGAACTGAAATTTCAGATAAACTTTTGGTAAAAACTAGTCAATCCATGAAATGATCTTACTTCTCCAACGCTTTCTAGTGTAGACCATTCAACAATTGCTTTCACTTTCTCAGGGTCCATCTTCAAACCATCCTTAGATATCACAAATCCCAAATAGCCTAACTCATCCTTCATGAAAGTACACTTCTTGATTATGATGGTGAAAAAGATGAATGATGGAGAGATCAAGAGGAAATATATTCTTCCCTCCGAGGAGAGATGAAAGTTTCACTGTGGATTTCCCTTCAAAAACTTTATCCACATTACATTTAAAAGATGAGGGAAATTAAATAGATCCACTCTTGGAAAAGAGATTGAATACTAAATGAGATGATAATGAGATAGAAATGACAAGCTAACCCCTCTTTTAGAATGGAAAACGATTGAATTATGTGTTGTAAGACTAAGTGTAAAAGTAGCAAAGAACTGATTATAAATCGAGATAGAAGTGTGAGATGAAGTTGTGCACCTGGATCTGGCTATAATATGTCAAGACGAAGCCACCCTACAAATTTGAGGAAAAGTTGTCGAGATTGTGTTGAACGTACACATGATCCTCCAAAAAAACCGCAAAACGAAAAGGGTTTTTCCACCTCTGCAAATGGAGTCTGAATCTACAAACACAGTTGCGCACCTACAACCTACACACACAAAATAGAGGAAAAGGGGTCAGAATTGGGGGTTTGCCTTCAGGTCAAAACCCAGTTTTGGAATTAACCAAATGATGAAATAAAGTACTTGCAAGTAAATATAAATGAAAGACAGAAATATAATTCACCTCAAGGGAACTTGTAGATAGAATGTAGGTAGATTTTCTTGTATTGAATTGAATGTTGAAAGGGATCTCCTCTTCAATGGTTGAATCTTTGACTTGAATGTAACACCTAGCCTTGAAGGGAGACTTGAGAATGCTCAATGTTGGAAAGGAATGCTTGAATGCTCTTGAATGCTTGAATGTGTGATCTCATGTATTCCCACTTATCAAACTTATGAAAATGGGAGGGAGAATGCAACTTATATACTCATCAATTAGGGTTAATTGATTGATTTTTCATCACAGACCAACACAGGGAAAGTTTTCCTGCTTTATGCAAAGTCCAATGCAAAGATAGGGCAAAGACAAGGGCGCCACGCCCCTGTCCTGCCCTTGTCTCAAGACAGGATGTAGGTTCAGGCAGTGCAGAAGGCAGAAAAAGTGCAGTTTCTGAGGATGAGGAAGTCTTGATTCTCCGATCAGGCTTGGGGATTCAAATCGCCAACGTGAAGACCATAATGTGGTCACAAATTGCAAGGGTCACAATTTTATGACACTACATTTAACCCCCGCTTTAGCGGGAGTATAAGCATATGCCAATATTGTCGGTAAAGTACAAGGAAACAAGATTGAAACACTTCTACCACGTCAAGGAGGCAAGATGCACCAAGCCCCCAGTGGACTAAGGATCTTATGACATCGATTGACAAAGTAAAAGGGGAGATTAAGAAGGGAAAACCATGACTGCAAGTAGCAAGGTTCCCCTCAATATGAAAAAGAAAAGATACCAAAATTATGAAGCAAAGCCAAGTTCACTAAATAACTAAGTATCAAGAAGGAAAATATGAGTGGAGTGTATTCCCCCACGTTAAAGCGATCACACACACCTTATTGGGAGCGATTGATTTAAGGTAGGATACACTCAAGAGTGATAGAAGAGAGGGAGCATGTTATCACAAGGATTTAGCCCCTAGGCAAGGAATAAACCCAAGGATAATGAACAAAATACATGAGGTAGTTTCGCTTTCCTCAGGGCCAATATGTTGTATGATAACTCATGTATATCATATTTATGTGCATATAATAATCATCATTCCCCAAGGAAAGGACTCTACCTTGGAAGAAAGGGAATATAGGATATCTTTTTGAGTCCACATGAAAGAGACCAAAAGAGATCTCAATGTTTTGTATCATCCTCAAGTAGACATTAAGGGAAAAATAGAAGAACAAGGATATACATAGAAGAATAGTCATAAAGAGCAAGAGAGAAGAGAGGGGGAAGATCTACAGTGCTAATATTGCTAATCTATCATGACGTCCGCCTCCCGATCTTGGCGATCACTATTTCGGGAAGGAAAGCAACATGCCAGAGGAGCGACATCAACCACTACAGATGGAGCTAACACAAGATCAAAATAGGGACTATGCTCATGGACTAAATCACTTTGTTTGATTCTAGGAGCTAGGATTATGGTTTTTGAAAATTCAGTTGATACATGTTTGTCCACATCAACATATTCATAGTCACTATCAGAAGAATTAGGAGTTGTATTACCATCATGAATAACATTTTCACTCATTTCTTCATCAAGATTTATAGAACGAGGAGCACAGACATGAATAGGAGTGAAACCATCACATGTTTTGTGCAACTTATGATTTGGAGATGTAGGTTCAACATCTTTCTTAGGAGAAAAGGGAATCATATCAATTGTTGAAGTCTTGGGAGATTGAATGGTTTGAGGAAAAACTTCATGAGCTCAAGCACAATGCCTTCATTAGTGGTCTCTTGCACAACGATTTCATTGAGTCTTAGTGGAAGACTGAGAAGGAGGAACAATCTCCTCTTTGATAGTTGAAGGTTTTGGTTGAGGTATTTTAGGTTGTACAAGAGGAGAGGTGGACCTCTTCTCTCTATAACAGCAAGGAGGTGGAACGGTGCCATATAAAGAAGGCATATTAGGTGTAGGAAGGAAAATAAGTCCATCATGAGGAGGTGGTACAGATATAACCTTAAGAGGAATGTTGTAGGTCTTGTTAGCAGAAGGCATAGATACATCCATAGGAATAGGTTGAGGATCTTCCTTATGAGGAATATTAGTTCTATCCGTTAGGGGAAGAACTTCATCTTTAAGAATGATAGAAATATCAAGTGTTGGGGATCTAGGTTGATTCAAGGATAAAATCATATCTTTCTTCCATTTTTTATAAGATTGAAAAAGAGCATCGCTCCTTTGTGGAAGAGATTGAAATTTCTTAGGCCAAAAGAGATCAATAGGAACACCTAGGCTTCTTTCAGATGGTCGAAATAAGTTGTGGTTAACAGTTATGATTTCTCCATTGTGAGGAAATTTAAAACACTTATTAATTGGAGAAGCAATAGCCTTCATGGAAGATAGCCAAGGGTAGCCCAACTTCACATGGAATTGCTTGGAAGAAGCATAGATAACAAAGTTGACATTCATAGATTTAGTGTGAATTTCAACAAGAAGGGTGATATAACCAATGGTACGACAAGAGAAGCCATCAAATAACTTTACAAGCACATTAGTGTCATCATAGATCACTTTATGTAATCGTAAAGTGAAAATATACTCCACAGTGATGACATTAACCATGCAAGAGGGATCAACGAGAGCACCACCGCAATGTATGTCCTTAACCTTCACAACTATGTACAAAGGTCCATCAGGTGCTCTAATGGTCTCACTAGGATCAAATGTGATACAAGAATCCTTTTGTGTCTCTTGTTTCTCTACCATGTTCACCAAATTCGGAGTTGTGGTAGTAAGATTGGAAGGAGAGAAATAGGTATGTTCGGTCTTAATCACGTTAGAGGTATGAGAAGGCAAAGGATCAATAAAAATCTTAATATTTTGATTAGGAGGAGCTACTGATTTGTTTCCCTTATCATTTACACTGACCACAGTTATAGTATTATTATCAATCAAATCTTGAATCTTACTTTTCAATGCAAAACATTTCTCAGTATCATGACCAGGCTGACAATGAAATTGACAAAAGGAATTGCTATCAAAATAAGGGGATGCAAGCTTAGATGGGTCAACTGGTTTGATAGGAGGAAGTTTGATAACATTTATTTGTAACAACTAAGACATAATACTATGTAAAGATTCATTCAAAGGATTAATTTGTCTTTCTCTTTTTAAGAATTTAGAAATAGGAGGCACACTTGTTATAGCATTCACATTGTTGTTGTTGATTATATTATTGAACTTGATGAATCTTTTTGTTGGTTTGAACTTCATAAATGATTTTTGAACACTCTCCCCCTTATCACTCAGAGCCATAGGAGTAGACTGCTCCATTTGACTCACAACCAGTTGATAATTGTGGAGTGTTGCACACAACTATGGAAAGGAAGTAAACTTAGACAAAAGAATTTTTTCCCTAATATCTTTTTGAAAATTAGATATGAAAATTATTTGAATATCATTAACACATATAGGAAAAGAAATTTGAGCGCACAAATGCTTATATCTACCAATGAAATTAGTCACTTTCTCTTTAACACCTTGTTTACAATGCATTAAATCAATCAAAGTGATTGTAGGACCAATGTTGTTTTGAAATTGTTGAAAAGAAGTGATATAATAAGAAGGAAAAGAGAAATACCATTGTAAAGCCTTATCTCTTAGTGTTCTTGTAAACAATTTTGCAAGAAATCTTTGATCATAAGCAAAATCAATACACAAGGTTTAAAATATTTTAACATGTGTGAGAGGATCACCTTTTCCATTATAGAATTCCAATTGAGGGACCTCAACATTCTTAGGCTGGACAACTTTAACAATATCAAGAGAAAGTGGGCACACTAAACTTATATTAACTCATTGAAACAATTTGTTGTTCTAAGGAAGACATGGTTTGAGCAAGATTGTTAATGGTCACTTCGGTAGAAGAATTGATGTTATGCATGGTTGATTGAGAAGGTGGTGTGATTTTATTGAAGGTGTTTGAATCCAAGAACACTGGGAGGGGGGGCGAATCAATGTTTTGTCGGTATAATCAATTTTAACCTTATTAACAATGCAATTCAGTAACCGGTAACCATAAAAGAATATAACAACAAATAGAAATGAAGCAACCACAAGAGCATACACCATAACACAAATTTATTCATGGAAAACCTCAAGGAGGAAAAACCATAGTAGGATTGGAAATGCACAATATTTATCCACTGGCAAGATGAATAAATATTAAAATAGGGGCCTACACATGTAGGAAGGCCAACAGCCTAGAGCGCACTGCTCTTCACAAAAGGAGCCTCACTGACTACAAATACCACATATGGAGTAACAAAAAAATTATGAACTCTAAGAGTGCATCTGTTATGTTGGATGCGTTTCGGTTAAAGCACAGTCTGTACTAGTAGCTTGCTTCGTTTCCCAAACCTCTAAACCAAAATCCATGACCGACTACAGAATATTACATTCGCATTATGTCGATCAAGATCACTCGCACAATATCTCATCACAATATCCTTATCCATCACCAAAATAACCTAACCGGACTAACTTAAATGATTACTAAGAGGGGGGGTGAATTAGTATACCAAAAAATACTGAACTCAAACACTTAAATAGTTTAGCAGTAAACCGGTATAACAGTTTTACTAACAAACCGGTTAAGACAAATGCAAACCAAATAGCAAATAAGGCATTCACCCACAGGAGCACAATCACCATAACACAAGAGATTTTGATGTTGAAACCCAAATGGGAAAAACCATGGTGAGATGAAACTCACAAGTAACTATCTACAGAATAGTAACCAGACCGGTTAAGGTCATACAATGTTCTTCACTAGAACAAATCCTATTAGGAATCTCAATCTCTGTTAGGAGATAAGTCCGATTAAAGACTACCTTGTGAGAGGATTTCAGATCCACAGTTGTGAACCACCTTGTTAGAGGATTTACAAAGGCTTTGCCAGGCCTACCCGGTTAAGGGTGTTAGACTTGTCGAAGATGTGAGTAATCAACAAGTGAGTGATCTAAATACTAGCATAGTATGCTTGGTTAGATCCTTGATAGTTCATTGTTAATGCATTTCAGCATTACTTCAATCTTCAAAATATCCACACTCTGTTTCTTCACACAGACCTAATCTCCTTATGTGATCGCACACAAAAAAAACCTCATCAACCACCTAAAACCCTAACAACCACTAAAACCCTAGACATGATGTCCTTATAAAGGAATCTGATTTCATGTCGGTCCAATAGGATTACATTGCAAGTTCCTAGGTACAGTGCATCTGGACAAATTTGGCAACACAACACAGAATCACCGCCAAAGTATGGGTGGATGATAACTCATCACAAAAATACTGGTTGGTAACTCATCATAGAGTAATACCGGTTCATATATTTACCGATTACCAGTTCACACATTTTACCAATTACCAGTTTGTCAAAATGAAGACTAGGAAAAATGATAACAACCGCTTTGTTCCTTTGTACCGCTTTGGGATCCTCGAACCGCTTGAGTCTTCATACCGCTTGGGTCTTCATACCGTTTGAGATCGATAAACACTTTCTGCAAAACACCAATAGTCTAAAGACTATAATACATAATACCAGTTGGAACAAATACCAATTGAGCATAGCTCATACATACAAAAAGTGATCTCAAAGCAAGTGTGTGTCCATCAATGACAATCACAATATAATCATCAAAATTGCCAACATTAAATACCCTTTCCAAACACAAACATAAATGCCTTATGTCTGCTTACAAAGATATTACAATTTATTTACATGTCGGCCTAAGAAAAAATAAATTCATTAAATTTCAAGACCGATGCCTTTAATCATTTCCATGTAGACCTGTCGAATCAATCTCCTGTGTCAGCCTCATATACCGATTCCTAGAATATCGGTTTCCCTTTCCTACCAGTGTCAGTTCCTTGTGTGTCGGATGACTGAATGTCGATTGCCAAACAATGAATACCGGTGAGTACCGGTTAAGTGATCAACCCAAAATGGTGTGTGTAGACACCTAAGTTGCACAATGAATTAAGTGAATTTTATTCATTTAATTATTCTTAATTCTTCCAATTAATTAAATTAAGATTTAATTAATATCCATATTATTCTAATCGGCTATTAATTAAATAAAGATTTAATTAATATACCCTTCTTCTATCTAAGCCATTTAATTAAATACCCCCCCCTAGCCATTATAAAGTAAATTCACATTTAATTAAAAATATCAATCTATCCCCTTTCCCATTTTAATTAAATCCACATTTAATTAAAATCTTCTTTGCATTTAAATAAATCTAAATTTATTTAAAAATCCCCCCACTTGCAAAATCCTACAAATGCAAGTTGCATCCCCTATTTGGCTAAAATAAATCTTTTATTTACAAAAAATTGCCTATTTTCCCTCACCCACTTGCAAAATCCTACAAATGCAAGTTGCATCCCCTATTTGGCTAAAATAAATCTTTTATTTACCAAAAATTGCCTATTTTCCCTCACCCACTTGCATTTCCCTACATCTCCCACTTGCCTCCTAAACCCCTTCTATATTCTTCTAATCACTTCCAATTTAGCCTAATTCATCTCCTAATTATTGTCACATTCCTAAGCAAAGAGAAGTAACTTCTCAAAGCCTCCAAAGTCTTTGAAAAATATTAAAGGCTTTATGTCCTCAACAAGTTAACCCTACAAGTCTTCCAACCATTTAAGGCTCTTACATAACCATTAATGGTTAGCTCAACCTTCTTGCATGATTAGAGACTTTCTCTTTGACTTAACCCTCATCTAACCCAAGGGTCTCATCAAGCATTCATGGCTTTAACCTTGGTTATTTCTATAACCCTTGCACAAGAGTTTATCCTTTGGGTAAAATCTTTATCCAATGGATAACCCTAACCTAACCTTAACCCTTACCTCCTAAGGTAACCTCCATGTCTTCTCAAGCATTTAATACTTCTTTCATCTCCTCTCAAGCAGTCTCTTGTTGACAATTGTCACCATTTCACTGGTGAGAATTGTAAACATGGATTGATTAACTTTCAATCCTATTCCTTGTTGAGATTATCCAATCTTGACCATCCATTGCCCTATCTTCCCTATAAATGGAGCTCTCATTCTTCGTTTTCATAGATCAAAGTCTTTGTACATCAAACTTATAGTCTCATAACATTAAGTTTATTATCTCTCTTTGATAGAATAGCATTTTAAATCATTTTGATAGCATTATAATCTTAGATATATCATGTTAATCTCATATCATGTTAGCTTCATCTTAGTATCATTTTCATACTAGTTTAAGCTTCATATCAATATCTTGCATCCTATCATCATCTAGTTTCATATCTAAATCATCACTAGGATCTTGGTTGCATTCCATTTAGATCTTAGAATCATTTAAATCTCATTCTTTAGGTTGTCATCTTAAAGAATCAAGTGCTCTTCCAAGATGAGAGCCACCTTGAATCTTGAAGATCCTTGGAGATAGAGGAACATGGAACGATTTTAAAGAGTTTGGATTCATTTAACTTGCTTTGTTTGGATTTCTAACCTCTAATGCAATCTTTCATGTGTGTGTTTTAATTGTTTTCTCCTCTTGTAGGTTGATACCACATTCCAGGCATACAGTGTGTATTTCCATCAATGACAATACAACTAAGTCGGATGAGTGTCAATCGCCAACAATCTCCCCCTTTGGCATTGATGGCAACACTCATGTGAAAAATGGATTGCTGAAGTGATGTTCTAGTTCCCTTCCAAAAACTCCAAAACTGATCTCGAAAATTGTTGGAAGACTACTCCCCCTTTACTATACATTACTTCTCATGTCCCTAGACATTTTTCACATCAACTTCTCCCCCTTTGACAACAATGCCAAAGCTGAGACAAATGAACAAAAGAAATGAAATTTTGTACAAACCAAAATGTGATTACCGGATCTAGATATACTTGAAAATATCTGGGTAAGCATTCTTCAAAAATCCTAAATATGCATCCCAACCTGTCTTTAGTGTGCTCAAAATGGATACAAAACCATTGAGACTATATGCATGAAGCTCTTCTTCCGATAGGTCTGTCGGAGTAGGTTTATTCATTAGCTCTATGCTTTTTCTCTTGTGAAGTAACAAAGTGTTCAACCAGGGACTCACCAAACCTCTTAATTCTCTTGCACGTTGGATTAACCTATCCATGTCCTTCTCTAATCCACAAATCTCAGACTCTGTAATTAAAATCTGACCATCAATGGTACTAGTCAATGTCTGAGTACCATCAAAGTTGTTAGCCAAAAGATCTAACCAAGCCTTTACCACCTTCAATTTCACCTCAAGGTCCGCTGCTAGTTTTTCAGTGTTAGTATAGGACCTATATATATTGCTACACTCATGTAGAGCCATATCAATCTTTGATATCTCATCTATGAGCTTGGCCTTGTCAGATGAAATCATGTTGTCACAAGTGACTTTCCGAGCTACATTATACCACTCAACCAACTGTCAGTTTGATACCTGTTGAAAACTTTTAAACTCTTTGGAAACATGCTCAGTCAAACCTTTCAGTTTACCAAATGGACTACCAACCTAATCTACCTTATATTCTGGTGCAAGTTGTTGCAAAACTAGAATGGTTTTCTCAATAACCTGCTTGTCTTCAGTCCCTTCCTTCCTTAACTTCTGAGCTGCAACATACATCAACTCAAAACTGCTCACCTGCTCAATATTCTTTTGTGCAAAATCAACTTGACTAGATGAGTCAAGTGCCAAAAATGAATGACTATCCAAAATCTTTCGCAAAGATTCAGCCTCAATACTTGCAACTGGTGGTTTTCCACTTGGTGAAGTAACCCTTTCAACCTTAACCTCTTCAGTATGTATATTTGGTGTCAGAGGTTCAATATCTTCAACCTACTTATTTATTGTTTTCACATCAATGACCTTTATATCCGGAATGATCTGTTCTGGTGTATCCTACTTATCATATACAGTATCAATGTTATCTATCAGTATCTCTATATTAGATACAAGTGGTTCTACCAGAAGAATATCCTCAGTTAGTTTTTTATCCAAAACTAGTGTATCCATTCCCAATATACCTATCCCCATGTCATCGACTAGGATATCTAGAGTGCTAGACATTTGAGAGACTTACGGTGATGTAAAGAATCCTAGTTTATCTACAAATAATTTTACCCAAGCCTCATGTGTCTCCTTAACTATCTCATTCACTCTACCTAGCATGAGACTCACATGTCGGTGTTTTATTCGTAAAATTGATTTATTAGCAAACTCTAAACAATGTTGCATCTCTTCATCAATTATAGCACCACACATAGTTAACAATTACTATACCTTTATATGTCTATCTTCTTCAACCACAGATAACCTTCTAGCATCTAGTTTACTATACAAATATGTTGGTATCTATTTTTCAATCTCTAAAAGTGCCTTCTTATATATATCTAAGTATAACAAAACTGATTTCTCTATCTCCATTTGCTCCTTATTATCCATATGTACATAGTAATGTTGTATATTACTCAAAATTCCATCTTTAGTGATTTGATCAATCAACTCAACAACTGAAAGAGGATGAATGACTTCAATACTCTTACCAGATTCAAGAGCAATATCTACATTTGATTTCTTCTTCTTGTCGGGAGTAGAAGTAGACTCCTTAACTGGTTTCCTCTTCTCTATGGGCTTCCTCTCCTTTGAGATTTTCTTTGGTGTTGTCGAAGGGGTAACCTTCACTTTCTGCTTCTTTACTTCCTCAGCCTTCTTCCTTGGTATCCTCATAAAAGTTTTAGGAATCTATGAGGGCACAACATCAGTGTCAGAACCGGATGTAACAAGGGCAATACAAGTCTCTGGTTTCTTCCTCTTTACTACACCCTTGTCGGTTGTTGTTGTCGGTGGAGCCTGTACGGCTATCAGAAATGACCCTTCAGCTAGTCCAATAATCTACTTTATCTCAGTGGACATCTTCTGCATAGCTTCCCCAACCTTCTTTATCTTTCCTTCCCTTTTCTTCTTACTGAATCCAATTTCAACTTCATTTTCTTTTTGCTTAGCAGTCCCAAAGGCTTTCTCTGCTTCATCTACCAGGGCATCAATAAGAATCTCGGCATACAAGTCCAAGATCTCAGCATCTACCTCATAGCCCACTTCAGTTATCTAGATCTTTCTACGTTGTACTACCTCCATCACTTTTTCATCCTTTTTCACCATAAAACAAATTTCAAACATGAGTACTTATCTACAATATGTTTTGAAACTCTTTCTCTCTTCTTCATTGCCTTCTAGAATGATTTGAAATAACCCCAAAGAATGGAATCCCTATCCTTTTCCTATCTCATATTCCTTATAACATCTTTGATTTGTTTTGCTACCAGCATATCAAATGCCCATTGAGTCTTACCAATTTTGGGTAACTCATTTAGAAAGAAAAGCATTAAACAAACAACAAGGTTGCCATACCGAAAAGTACCCTTCTTCTCACCCTTAATCTTTCCTAATTTTATTATCAACTCATCACACATCCATTAACATAGATATAACTTTTCATTCTCCCTAATCATTTTATGAGCATAGAAAATGCATGAACTAGAAAGAGAGTTCAACTGATTCAATTGGGTTACCTTGTAACTGATGATCATGCTTGCAAATTGAACTGCTTTGTCTCTGATAGTACTGATTATCATGGACTTGTTGTCAGAAGTTGCACCAGTCAACTTTTCTACCTCATTGTTAGATATATTCTTCCTTCCAGGGGTTGGATCGGTCTGGGGTAAACTGGTGATCACACGAATAGCCTCCTTGGTGACCTTGTGGGGCTAGTCTAGCCATTTGAATTTTCCATGGACTCGGCTTAGTGCATACCAGATCAATTCATTCTCAAATTGTGGCATCTCCAAAATGTCGGTAAAACCCTAATCCTTCAGAATTTGAAATTCCGGTTTCATCGACCCATCCTGGTTCACCAAAGTGCCAATATACATGTTCTTGATCTCAACAAAACATAAATCCTCCAAAGTATAGTGAATGTATGCACAAACATCTTCGACATACAAAACTCCTTCAGGAACCCTAGAAAATGTGCCAACCAAATCATTGACCTTCTCAATCTGAGGGCATTGCTTGAAAATAGGGTGTGGACGGTCCTTGATGTCGACAACAATAGGGGTGGCCATACCTGTCGAAGTGGAAGATGATCTAGAGGCCATTGCAAACAAGGATACCTCAAAAAAATGATAAAATACCTCACAACCTTCACTGATGAAAGCTCTTGAAAATTTGCTTGAGAATGCACTAGAATTTACTTGAAATGATTTTGATCGCCTTAAATCGCCTTGAAATCACTTTGTTTCACTTGAATGCAGTGATCGAAAATGAACCAATATTTCCCTTTTATTTTGTGAAAACCCTAATTTCCCATTGACATTAATGCATGTTAGCGTATCATACCAGATTCAAAATCCATTATCTCAGCATCAGTGAATCTCTAGAATGACTTTACCAAGATCTTAAGCAGGATTCCAGACCTCTACCAGGGGCAATGCAAGATATGTCAATAATTTTCCTTCCCCTAAGGCTAATGCCTTAGTTACCGGATACGTTTCCTGTCAGTGTAGGAACATTCTACTCTGTTAGTTGAATAACCGGATTGATTGTCTCTTCAGATTTCCTAACCCATTTCCTCTCATGCTCCTTCTAGATGTATTCAACCTTTTGTTTTCCTTTCTCATCATTTCCTACCGGATTGTTATTGCTTTTGCAATATTTGGCAACATGTCCTATTTTGTTACATGCATAGCAAGTGACATTATTTCTCTGAATTGCCTTATTGAGTCCTTGACCATTCTTCAACCTACATTGATTAGCCATATGCCCAAACTTTCAACATGCATGAAATATGGCATTCATTTTGCAATATTATATCCTATGACCATACTTATTACATTTTGAACATTGACCGAGAACTGCATTGCTATTTTGATTTGCTCTATTTCTGCATTAACTTTCTCTATGACCAAACTTATTACAAACAAATCATCTACCATTAAATTTATGTGCATTTGGTTGCCTTAACAGTGATTTATGATTCCAATTGTCTGGTGGATTTCCCTAATTTGCAGTACCGAAGATTTCTCCATGCTCAAATCCAAGACCTCTAGTGTCTTCAGTGTCTCTTTGATCCTTCAATAATTCATCAAGCCTTGCAGAACTGACCCTAAAATTTTCTTTGTATTCATTTCCAACATCTAGATCACTTCTTAGGATTGACATCATGCTTTCCATCTCTTTCTCATTGTTATGTGATTGTACCAACTCAGTCCTCAACACATCATTCTCATGCGCCAACCTAGTGCATTCCTTAGGTCTATCTTTCAGAGATCTGCCAAGATTTTCCTCATTCTTCTTCTGGTCTTCAATCTCCTTGGACATCCTCATAGTCATGGCTTGCATTTGATTATTCATCACACCATTCTCATGACTCAGTTTCTGACATTGTTCCTTAAGGGCATCCTTCTCTTCATCATTTGGATTTTGTAAAAGTTCCTTCCTTTTAGCTTGAACAGATGACAATCTCTCGTGCAGGGTAAGAATGAATTACTTTGCAGAGCTCAATTCATCTTGCAACTTCAAGTTCTTCATCCTTTCAACAACATAGTCCTCAAGTGCTACTTCAAGTTGTTTCTATAGACTCATCTCCATGGATTCCAGATTTAGGATCTTCCTCAAGCTGTTATACTTACTCCAAGGCACCAGGCTCTGATACCAATTGTTGGAATCCAAGAACACTGAGAGGGGGGGGTGAATCAATGTTCTGTTGATATAATCAATTTAACCTTATTAGCAATGCAATATTGTAACTGGTAACCATAAAATAATATAACAACAAATAGAAATGAAGCAATCACAAGAGCACACACCATAACATAGAGATTTATACGTGGAAAACTTCAAGGGGGAAAAACCACGATGGGATTGGGGACCCGCAATATCTATCCACTGGCTAGATGAATATTTTTTTTCTTCCGGTAGTTTTTTTCTTCATACACTCGAATGCACGATGTCAATCTGGTAACCATCTGATTCTCTCCTCTGGTAAAAATTTATATCATCCTTATGGTATGAATTACCTTATTTTCTCACTTCCTTTTCCTTTCTCTTATCTTTATTGGTTCCTCTTCCTCCGATATATCCTCTTCCTCCTTGAAATCTTCCTTTGGTAAACCTTCCACCTTTGTCTCTTTGTCTTTCCTCATGTCTTTTGTTTAACTTCTCTTCTGCCCTTGGGGCATATTGGTAAGCCTCTTCAACACTCTCCAATTTGATCATACTGAGCTCATCTTGTATAGACATCTGTAATCTATTCAAATATCTTGTAAATTGTTCAACTTCATCATCAACATGTCTGGATCTGATATTCAACTTGTAAAATGCTTCGGTGTACTCCTTCACACTAGATTCCTTATGTCTCAAATTTTGCAACTTCCGGAACAAAACCACTTGATAATTTGTTAGCACAAACTTTTACTTCAACTTAGAAATCATTTGATCCCATGTCTTAAAGTTCTCTTTACCTCTTCTTTGTCTATCAACTTGCAAATGCTCCCACCATAGAGATGAATGACCTTTCAACCGGGTACAGGCATATTTCACCTTCCTCTCTTCTGCAGTGTTTTCAAAATCAAAATACTTCTCCATATCTGAGATCCAATCCATCAATTCATATGAATCTAACTTCCCATCATATTCTCGTGGGGTAAAATGAGGTTTCGTATTTTCCCTACTCAAAACCCTCAAAAACCTTTTCTCATCTAGATCAGCCACTGATAGGTTTTCTTTTTTAGTTGGGGCTTTTTCTCCTTCATCTTCACTTACATATTCAATATGTCGCCTCTTCTCTAGGCTGTCTCCACAGCTTCTAACTAGGCTTCTATACCTCACAACATCTCCATCACAGCAGGGTCTGCATTCCCACACGCTCCACCATTCCTAGCTATTGTTCACGCTAGTCCTTTGCAGCTACAGGTTAGATCCACAATTCGCCACCCTACAGCAAAATTCAGGACACACAACCTCTGGAATGAAACTTTGCTTTGATACCACTTGAAGCAGTCACTAATGAGGAGGGACCTCAAAGAGATCAATTCAGACCAGTCAGCAAGAGTAAACGCAATAGAAACACACAGATATGATGGAGGCATTGCAGAACAAATTGTTTTATTGCATGAAAATTGATTACATCCAACCAGTAACAACTAGGTTACAACATACCAGCTCACAAGCCTAGTAGAACATATAGAATAGGTCACAATGGAGACCTTGAATCGTGAAATCTATCTTCTATGCACAGTCTAGCTACTTGATTCTCTCTCATTGATTCTTACATTTTAATGTGCAATGACAATTATATATATCAATCCAAAGGATCCAGTCATCCCAAAAGGGAGAAAAACTTGAAGAACAAGACCTAACGTGCAAAATAACAAGGTCGGCCTCCACGAACAGATTCCTCTGAAAAATCCAAAGGAAGAAACGTAGATCATAGTGAAAGGTCGGCCACACACCAAGGAACATCTGAATCAACACCCAAGGCTCTGCAAGCTTCGGAAAGGGTTCCCATAGATCACCAAAATAGGTCCAGGCAACCGGTAACAAAGGACTGTCAACCGGTAACAGGAAACTATCATGGAAACCGGTAGTGATATCTTGTCAACAAATGATCCAAATGAGATGCAGTCTGGAAGCAAGAAAGATGATCAATTCTTCAAGTAGAATCAAACTCCAAAGGATTCGGTGAGCCAAAACCAGGACACACAAAAAGGAAAACTAAAACTACAAACATAAAGAAAAATAGAAAGGAAAATGTTTTTGGTTGATGCAAGATTGCTATGAACTGGGGATGCTTCTGCATCATGCTCCCTTGGAAGACAATCACCCGCTACTAATAGATTTTCCTAATGAATCTATGTTTATATTGACAACATCAACCATGTGTAAATTATACTTTGATGGATGCTACACAAATCATGGAGCAGGAGCCAAGATTCTATTCATCACCCCTCAAGGTGATTCTATCCCTAAGTCATTCAGAATCAATTTTCAATGTACAAACAATATCATTGAATATGAATCTCTCATCATAGGACTTCGTACCTCTCTATGATAAACTTATAAGGTAATGAGAGGGGGGGTGAATCAGTGCAAGCAAAAACTTAGTAAATCTGAATACACCTTTTACCAATCTGAAAATCAATATGCATGCAAGAAATAAAACCACATAAGCAAACACCCAATAAAATATGAAAACCATAACACGATGATTTTCACGTGGAAACCCAAATGGGAAAAACCATGGTGGGAATTAGTACCCACAAGGATCAACTATCTGCAGAATGGAGATCTGGCTGGTTAAGGTCATACAACACCCTGTTAGGAGTGACACCCAGTTAAGAGTGCTTTAGCCTAGTTAAGAGCTATACAATAAGGCCTATTAGGACCCAGCCCTGTTAGGAGCTACCCGGCTAATGGATTTCAAAACACAAGCTAATGTGTCACTTGTTACAAGATTTTAACCTTCAGACCTGTTAGGACCCTACCACACCGTGTTAGGAGTGACCTTGTGAGAGGATTTTCTTGCTGCAACTGTTAGGGAACAACAAGTTTGACTGATCTTTTGTTAGCACCTCTGTTCCTAATTGATCTGCTTCAAATTTGTTTCTATCACAGACTAAACATCAAAACCTAACTCCTTCCACTATATGATCAAATTCTCACTCTTGATCCTCTGAAATCATTCAACTTTCATCTCCTTATAACAACTTTGTTAAGTCTGCTAAGAACCTTGGAACAATTCCCTAGATTCAATGAACCTAGTCACCTTTTACATTTTCTCACTCATTACACTTTACTTATGTCGACCACACAAAACATAAACTCTACTGATAACTGATCATAATAACTTTGCTTTACCAATTCTATGTTTTTCCTGACTGTGATTGTTCTTCTGATCATAACTTGCTCAATACATTGAATCTGTTGATGCAGTTTCAATCAAAGACTCATATCAATGCTATAAACATATTTTTCAAACAACAACGTCTAACTCTTCATCAATATTTTGTACCAGTTTCTTGATCATCACATTGTTCATGTTTATCGGTTGCAGACAACTTAGCAATTTTGTTGTCTGACAGATTCCACTACCGATTAGGCTCTACCGGTTGGTCTAAATGACTTAGATGACTAACAAAACATGGTTTCCATCAATGAAAACATAAATAAATTCATCATACAACCTATTACATCAATTTCATCATCATCAAGCCAACACTCTATAGTATAGTGGAGGATAAAAGAATTATAAGTGTATAGTGACTCCCAATTGTAAATCAAGTCAATGATGACTATCACACAAAAGATGATAAATTGATGCCTTATAAAAAAATGGTCAAAGATTACAAAGAACACTTCAGTAACATCACTTTTGAACTGATTCCAAGAATACATAACAAGGCAACCGACGCCATGGCTACAGTAGGGTCTCTACTAAACATGCCTAATAATGAAACTTAATTCGAGTTTATTGTAAAACAATTGATGGTACCGGCATATGAGATTCCCTCATCAGAATATGTATGTGTAATTGTGGGTCCTGAATCCCCATGGTATAATGAGATATACACATACTTACATACTCAGTATATGTCTCCTGATCTGTCCAGAAATCAAAAGAAGACTCTAATTTGTCAGGCATCCAAACACACTATTATTGCTGACACATTGTACAGAAAGACCCTTGATGGAACACTTCTCCGATGTCTTGATGTTGAAGAAGCACAACTTGCCTTAAAAGAGGTACATGATGGGATTTGTGGTGCACATCCAAGTGGCCCAGCACTATCAAAGAAGCTATTAAGAACTGGATACTATTGGCCAACTATGGAAAAGGATGCCAATAAATATGTACAAAAATGTAGACAATGTCAAGTGCATGGAGACCTCATGTTGGCAATTGACACTCGTTAGAATCATATGTTGTCATTGATGGCAACAAGATTCTATTGAAGGCATATACCGACATACACTGACATTTGGAGGCATACATTGGCGGATACCGACATTGAGTATTCAAGGTCATCATCGGCACCAGCACCAACACTGACATCCATCATTTTAGTGAAGCCGATGTTACTAATCAAATTGCCATTAGTTTTATATACAAGGTCATTCTATATTCTAGTCGGTTAATATTACCAAATCATGCAGTCGGTACACACAGAGAAGTTGGTATGTATAGTCTAGTTGGTTACAGAAGGAAAATAGTCACAAAGCCCAGTATACACCGAGCTATCTACCGAGTGATATTTCATGTCTACCGAGCAGTAAAAATAATACACCGAGTTGATATACACTGAGTGAAATGTGTTACCAGATTCGTTGAACTTGGACACACATATGAAAACGTGTTACAAGATCGACGCACATAGAACCATTATCACATTGGAAATTGCACATACAGATTCTGTATAATTTTGAGGTCATCTAACCAATGAAATATTTTGCATGGTTATTTATTCGAGAAATCATGTTTGTAAGATCGAAGCAATGAATCGGATCACCGACTTAAGAAGTCTATTTATACAGCATGAATTTAGGGTTAGAAACAGAGACGTGAATGTGAGAAATGTGTGTGCATGTGCATATGAAGCAAGACTTATGTGATACATGAGAAATCACAAGGCATTATGACTGTTACAGAGACACAGAGGTCACCGAGAAGGTTATCAGAGAACAGTCGAGGAATAGAGTAAACAGAAGGGTTTACCAAGTTACTTTATGAGTTACCGAGGTATGCTATAGGCAAGGTAATCTTATTTTGAGCACATAGAATCTACTACAACATTTTAGATGTAAAGTTACAGATATTTGTATTGATTCTATTATAATATTTTGAAGTTGTAAGAAAAACCTTTAACAGGGTAAAAGACTCTAACCAAGTCTATAAATTGTAAATCTTTTAACCAGGTGCTACACTTATATAGTGTTGTAAAATCCTTTAGCAAGGTAGATCTAACTGATCTTAATACTCCTAACAGGGTAAGCTATCAAAAATAGCCAAATGTAGCTCTAACTAAGCACTCTTTATTATTGCAGTAGTGAAGTTGTGGGTGCCATCCCCACCGCAGTTTTTCTCTCTAACCAAGAGTTTCTGTGTGACCAAAATATATGTGTTATGGAGTGAATCATGTATGAATGTTATCAGTTGATTATAGTTTTGTTTTATGTTACTGCACTATTCTCTTTATGTATAACAATAAGGTTATTACAAAAGAAAAATTTTGGAGTACTGATTCACCCCTCCCCTCTCAGTACATTAGCTTTCCATATTGGGCCTAATAGCCGACATCAATCTAGATCCAAAAGGTTTTATTTATAAAATCATTTTGTAATTATTGTGTAAGGCCGATATTGAATTTCTTTTGTATTGTAAGCTGACATAAGGCATATTGTTTGTGAGGGTATATAAGTCAGTCTGTTAGGTCATTTTGATATAGGATAATGTATATGACATGCTAGCAGAACTGTGTGATGTGAAGGATATGTATGTAGATCATTTGTATGTGAATGTAATATCATGTTATTATCAGTGGATAGTTTGTAAAGCATTCTCGAAGGAAGAGGAGATACCGGTAGAAGGTTTAGGGTTTATGAACCGGTACATAGCAAAGCTTTATCCGAAACTCTTTTTGGCATTGCAGATGCATTTTGTGAGTTCACCAATATTGTTTTATTTCAGTAGAAGCTTGTAGTCAGTGAGACTCTTTTGTGTTGAGCAGTGTGCTCTAGGCAGTGTGCCTTCCTACATGTGCAAGCCCCCATGCTATGTAATATCTTTCATATGGTCAGTGAAATGATATTGTGGGTCACAAATCCTACTGTGGTTTTTCCTCTTTGAGTTTTTCCACTTATAAATTCAGTTTGTTATGTTGTTCATTCATGTGGCTGGTTTATTTACTTCATGTTATATGTTTCTTCATTTACTGGTTTATATGTGTATGTTATAAAAGGTTAAAATCTTGTGTTACCGGCAGAACATTGATTCACCCCCCCCCCCCCCCCCCCCCAGTGTTCCTTGGGTTCATTGTATTCCAACAATTGGTATCAGAGCTTGGTACCTCGGAGGAAGTTTAACAGCTTGAGGAAGATCCTGAAACTAGAATCATTGAACATGGCTATGGAGAAGCAACTTGAGATGGCACTTGAGGATCATGATGCTAAAAGGATGAAGAACTTGAAACTGCAAGATGAATTGAATTCTACTAATGAATTCATTCTTATTCTGCAAGAAAGGTTATCATCAGCTCAAGCTAAGAGAAAGGAACTTTTGCAAAACCAGGATGATGAAGAGAAAAATGCACTTAAGGAACAATGTTAGAAGCTGAGCCAAGCAAACATGCTCATGAAGAATGAAATGCAAGACCTGACTATGAGGTTATCAAAATATATTGAGGACAGAAAGAAAAAAGGGAATAAAATCTTGTTATATCTCTAAAGAACAAATTTGATGAATGTGGCAGATTGACTCATGAGAATAATATGTTGAGGACTGATTTGGTACACTCCCAAAATAATGAACAAGAGCTTGAAAGACAAATAACAACTTTGATCAATGATCTGACTACTTCAAGTGAGTATAAAGAAAAATTCAAGATTAGTGTTTCACAGTTGGATGATTTATTGAAAAGACAAAGGCAGAGTGAAGATTCTAGAGGACTTGGATTTGTACAAGGTGAAAGCTCCAGTACTGCAAATGAAGATTAGACAATCGATATGCATAACTTATCAGACAAGAGGAAACTGGTAAGGCAATCTAATGCTTACAAATTCAATGGTAGATATTTTGTTTGTAATAAATTTGGGCATATGGCTAGACAATGTAGAAATAGAGCAAATCAAAACTACAATTCAGTTCCCGGTCAATGCACAAATTGCAAGAAATATGGTCATAAGTCAAAAGATTGCAGAATAAATGTCAAATGTCATGCATGTGGAAATTTTCATCATTTGACTAATCAATGTAGGTCAAGGAATGATACCGGATATGTCAAAGCAATTCAAAAGAACAATGTTACATGTTATGCATGCAACAACATAGGTCATATTGCTAAGTACTGCAAAAGCAAGTCTACACCGGTTAGCAATGATAAAGAAAATGAGAAAGGAAAGCAGAAGGTAGATGAAATACATCAAGATCACACCAAGAGATGGTTTAGAAAATCTGAAGAACCAAGTGGAGATGCAACTACATCTGTAACTACACCTATAACTCCACCAGTAAACTAGAGCATTCCTGCACCAACAGGAAATTCAACTGGTAACTAAGGCATGCGCCTTAGGGGTTGGAAAATTCATTGAAAATGTTTCATATTCCCCAGAAGAGATCTAGAAGAGATCTGAAGAGTGGTATTAATCATTGATGGAAGTTTTATCCAGCATAAAACTATGAAACTGACATCTGGTAGGGCACATCGCTAAGCATTTATGACAATGATGATTTATGGTTTACTCACTGATAAAAAGGGAAAATGGACTCATTTTCACTCACCCAATACTCAAGAAAACTAAAGCAAAGCAAAGGCAAATCATAGGTGATCAAGAGCAAGTAAAGGCATTCCAAAGAGTTTCCAGTAGTCATCTGAGAAGTAATCGAAACCCTTCAACCGACGACTATTATCCAAGTATTTCTTTGAAATGGCATCTGGATCATCTTCTATTCCTACTTTCATTGTGAATCCCACTATTGTTGAGGTCAAGGATAGGCTTAGGCCAGTTTTCAAGGAAGTTCCCCAAATTGCTATGAAGGAATATTCCACTGGCTCATTTTTTAGGGTTCCCAATGGCGTGGTTTATGTAGAAGATGTCAAGGCCTATATTCACTGAACTTTGGATGATTTAGGCACTGAGGAAATCAAGGGGATGTATCAATATGTGATACTAGGAAGCTTCGGTACAATCAAACCAGAATATCAAATCATTGAGGATCTAGGGTTAATTGAAATCCTGTATATTCCAGAATTCAAAGATGAAGTGATTAGATATGTTCTGAGTTGGGTCCATAATGAATTCATCTAGCTGGATTAGCCCCACATGATCACCAAAGAAGCTACTCCAGCGGTCATCAGCTTACCTAAATTCAGATAGGAACCAGGAAAGAAGATCTCCACCACTGCGGTTGAGAAGCTCACCGGCACAACCCATGATGGAAGATCTATGAGGGTCAGCACCATCAAACACATTGATGTAAAATTTTCCAGCATGATCATCGGCTACAAGGTAACTCAATCAAGTTGATTGAACTCTGTTGCCAGTTCCTGCATCCATGTTGCATATCAAATGATAAAGAATATTGAGAAGTATGACTTGTGTGAGTGGCTGAGAAGTGAGTTAATGATAAATCTTGGTAAGATCAAAGGGATTAAGAAAGGAACTTTCAGGTTTGGCAATCTTATTGTCTTCTTCATGTTATACTTCATGAATGAGCTACCAGGTTTGGGAAAGAAGCATTGGGCTCATGACATACCGTTAGGTATGCAGATATAAGATGCAATCACAGGTCTTGGTAGTAATAGGGATGAGAAGCTTTGGGACTACTTCAAAACATTTCAAGAAAACATGAGACTGAGTGAGAGAATTTCCAAACACATTATGGACAAATACTCCACTGATATTTGCTTTATGGTAAAAGAAGATGAGACACTAATGGAAGCAGTGGAACCTATAACTAGATGGGTCACTAAATTAGGTTATGAGGTAGATGACAACATTTTGGAGCTATATGCTAAAATGTTGATTGATGCTCCTTTGGATGATAAGGCTAAACACTTTGGCACTGTAGAGGAAAAGGCTTTTGAAGTTAAAACTAGTTTCAACAGGAAAAGAAGAGAAAAGAAGATAGACAAAATGTTTGCATTTGTTCAGGATGTAATGCATAGGTTAGATACAGAACTAGGTTCTAGATCTAAACTGGTAGATCAACCAGCAACAACAAGTTCTCGTAAGGTGAAGATGCCTGAGACTTTCATTTCTTCTATCAATTTTGACTGATCCAAAGGATAATCAACCTCTTGCATTCAAAAGGGTATAGAGGAAGAAAGTTGACAAGCCTCCAGTAGAGGAGAAGAAGGTGGAACCTAGGAGGAAGCTAGTGAGAAAGGTAACAACTGCACCCACACCTCTGGCAAACAAGAGGCAGCATACTCCATCCGCTCCTGCAACCCCTAGAAAGAAGAAAAAGAGTGTGATAGATGAAGCAATTGAATATGGTAATGTTACCATCATCCATCCAATGACTTGTGCAAAATTGATTGATGAGATAACTAAAGATGTAATGTTGAAGAATGTGTCAAATTTATATGAAGATTTAGAAGATAATGAGCAAAATGAAATAGAAGAAGCAATATTGTTATATTTAGACATATATAAGAAGGCTTTGGTAGAGATTTTGAAGGAAATTCCTTTATCATTGTACAATAAGTTAGATGCAAGGAGATTAGATGTAGTTAGGAGGGATAGAGAAATCAAAGAAGTTGAACTTTTGAACATGTGTAGCTCTATAAATAATGAGGAAATGAAAAGGTGTATAGATGTTGCTAATAGAACAGTCTTTAGTAACAAAACTCGACAAATAGACCTAATGATGGGAAGAGTCAATGCAATAGTAAATGAGACCAGAGATGGTTGGACCAAATTCTTCCAAAAGAATCTTGATTTTCTCACCTCTCAAGAAGAATTTGCTAAGCCAACAACTCCCACCATTCCAAACAAATCTAAAGGGAAAGGAATTTTGGAAAGTTCAGTTCAAATTTTGAGTGAACCGATAGTTAAACCCAAAACTGATGAGAGTGTACAGACTAAACTGATAGAGACTACACTTGTACAGTCTGGGCAAGGTAATATAGATAATGTACAGGTTACAGATAATATTGTGGACAATACTCCATCGGCAGTAACTGATACTGCACCAAGTAGCGAAACCATCTGTGCATTAGAGGAGGAGAAAAGAGATTCAACCACAGAAGTCACTGAGAAAGAAACACAAGCACATTTACTGAGTGGACTTGTATCCATATCTGAAACATTCAAAACCGTCTGGGATACCTATGTATAGTTTCTAGAGAAATCTTACTCAAAAATTTTGAGATTGGTCAAGCTCTCGTAAAGTAATCTATAATTATTCCTTCAATTCTTTCACCGTTCTTTGGTATATTGCTAACACGGTCAATCAACTCAGGGGGAGCATGATTCATTTTTCAGTTGAACCGATAGGGAATCCATTTTTCACATGAGTGTTGCCATTAATACCAAAGAGGGAGACTGTTGGAAATTAACACTCATTGGAATCATATGTTTTCATTGATGGCAACAAGATTCTATTGAATGCATATACCAACATATACCGGTATTTGAAGGCATACATTGACAGATATCAGCATTGAGTATTCAAGGTCATCACCGGCACCAGCACTGACACCGACATCTAGCATTTTAGTGAAGCTGACATCAGTCTAGATCCGAAAGGTTTTATTTATAAATTCATTTTGTAATTATTGTGTAACATCGACATTGGATATCTTTTGTATTGTAAACCGACATAAGGGATATTGTTTGTGAGGGTATATAAGTTAGTCTGTTAGGTCATTTTGATATAGAACAATGTATATGACATGGTGGCAGAATTATGTGATGTGAAGGATATGTGTGTAGATCATTTGTATGCAAATTTAATATCATGCTATGATTAGTAGATAGTTTGTAAAGCATTCTTGGAGGAAGAGGAGATACTGATAAAGGTTTAGGGTTTATGAACCGGTACAAAGCAGAGATTTAACTGGAACTATTTTTGGCATTGCAAATGCATTTTGTGAGTTCACAAGTACTATTTTATTTCAGCAGAAGCTTGTAGTTAGTGAGACTCTTTTGTGTTGAGCAGTGTGCTCTAGGTAGTGTGCCTTCCTGCATGTTCAGGCCCCCATGCCATGTATTATCTTTCATATGGCCAGTGAATTGATATTGTGGGTCACAAATCCCACCATGGTTTTTCCTCTTTGAGGTTTTCCATGTATAAATTTAATGTGTTATGGTGTTCATTCATGTGGCTGGTTTATTTACTTCATGTTATATGTTTCTTCATTTACCAGTTTATATGTGTATGTTATAAAAGGTTAAAATCTTGTGTTACCAGCAGAACACTGATTCAACCCCCCCCCCCTCTCAGTGTTCTTGGGTTCATTGTATTCCAACACCTCATTCATGCGCTAACACGGGATCTACAACCTATCAAATCACCCTAGCCATTTTCACAATGGGGGTTGGATCTTGTTGGTAAAGTTAATCCTACTTCTTCCAACGGGCACAAATTCATCTTAATGGCTACTGAGTATTTTACTGAATGGGTAGAGGCAATCCCTCTTACATACACCATAGGTAAAAAAATAACAAAGTTCATACTTAATTACATCATCTGCTAGTATGGGATTCTAATGTGCATAGTGACTAACAATGGACATCCATTCAAGAATCAAGAAATGAGAGAATTGTGTGAACAATTCCAAATAAAATAGAGATTTGCAATGCCATATTATCAGCAAATTAATGGACAAGCAAAGGCCACAAACAAGACAATATTAAAAATCCTAAAGAATGTTGTCACTGATGCAGGACAAGACTGGCATCTCCAGTTAAATCCCGCTCTTTGGGCTTATAGAACAGGGGTACGCACACCTACAGGAGCAATACCCTATTCATTGGCCTCTGGTACAAAAGCAATATTACCTATTGAAATAGAACTACCATCTCTAAGAGTCTCCTTAAAAAACATCATATCAAAGGAAGACTATTGGGTTGCAAGATTGCAAGAGCTCAAAATTCTTGATGAAAAGAGACAAACTTCTTTAAATCATTCGCAAGGTTACCAGAACAGACTAAGAAGGAGTTACAATAAACAAGTATGCCCAAGAAATTTTGAAGTGGGAGATCTAGTTCTCAAGGAGAACCAAAGGAACCTAGCAGAACATGAAAATCCAAGGAAGTTTGAACCTAACTAGCTCGATCCTTTTATCCTAACAAGGGTTATAGGAAATGGAGTATATAATTTGGCTACCATGGAGGGAGATCCACTCCCTGACCCTATGAACAACATGCACCTTAAAAGATACTATATCTAAGGGCTAGGTTAGTTTAGGTTTTACTTTCTGCATTGCATCTCATTTTATTCAAAGCACTGCATCACATATAGTTTCTTTTCAAACACATCATATTCGCAATTTTCATAACATATAGTTTATACATTTACATATAACAGTATCAATAAAACAAGGCAATTATCCAAGATTATCATTACTTTGCATTCAAGAGAAACAACGGTTGTCTCCTTTCTTAGATATTCGGACATGAATTCTTTGAGGTCCTAAGGTCACATTTTCAACATTACCCTACGACGATGCTTTACTTATGGTTGGGTAGTGATTTCACTATTTAAGACTTGTTAAACCAAAATCTATCAATTGCTATATCTCAAACACATTAACAAAATCTCTAATTCATTCGAGACACCTAGTTGATCATATGCCTAGTGAAAAATCTAACATTCTATTTCAGCGTCGTTGTAATTGTCACACCCTAGTAGGTTTCATTACTTACAAGTCAAGGTAAGAAAAAAAAAAAAAAAAGAAAAAGTGTTATGCCAAATATTCAACTCAAGGAAAAAGAGAAATGATATATAACTAAAATATCATGCAAAGTGCGACAAAAAGCTTGACTATGGGAACATGAGAGTAACTCCATCAGAGCTATGAACACCTGCTGGTAATGGAGCAATATTTGAGAAATTACAGTCTATAACCTCATCGGAGCTATAAAAGCTTGCTGGCAGCAAGGCTCTACTCAGGATGCTTTTGAAGTTAGGATAATCCACGTAGCTAGTCATATAGGATGCTAAGGATCTTTAGTGAACACAAGAGTGGGAATTAACTCATTTGCACACACATGGGCAAAAGAAGATCAAAGTTTCAAGAACCAATGGGGAAGTTTTATGTGTCTCCATTATGAAAATCCTAGTCACTAAGTGTGTTAATTTGGATGTTCCAAGGGACCTTAAGGATCGATTGATCACTTATCTATGAAATGTTTTGTACCTCCAATTCAATTGGTGTATTACAAAATGCCTAACAAACACAATCATCCTTGTTCGAATAGGAAATGTATCTTCACCATGCATATTGCATTAACATAGGTCATGTCAAAAATTCATTGTCTCCACATGCATTTTGCAGATCATCATGTCAAATAGGTCTGCACATTGGGGGCATAACTGAAAAAATCATAAAAATCATAAAAAGTCTTGAAAAATCCTAAAAATCATAAAAAATCTAAAAAAATTCAAAAAATAGTGAAAAACATAAAATTCAAAAACATTGAAAGAAAAACATACCAAAGTCCTGAAAAAATACCAAAAACATTCAAATATCGATCCTGAAAAAATCAACCAAAAACATCCAAATATAAATCCACAAAATCCAAAAACAATCAAAAAATCAATCAAAAAACTTGCAATAAAATGTCTCGCAAGAATCAAACACCCTAGTAGATATCCAGCAAACACTTTGCACGAAGTTAACAAAGGGTACGAACTATCCAATCAAACATCTGCAATCAACTGATCAAATTGTCTTATAAATCGTATCATATACATATCAAGTGATCATTATCTTGTCTTAAATAGAGATGGATACACTCAAAATCAGATAGATCAGTCTTAAATGGGGTCCGCAACTTTCTGAGATCAAACATTATCAACTATCACATCAAGCAATTGAGAACGGAGGCACAAGATCAGTATAGCTACTAAGTTTTGTCTAGGTCAGTCTTTATCTTTTATCATTTGGTGACAGATTATGTTCCTATGATACTCAAGGATGTCTACAAGTGACTAGAGGAGCCATGATGGGCATTATCTTTTTCTTTATTTGTTGTTTGTGGTATGAACCAATGAAGTTCTAGGGAAATTTCTCTAGTGGGTGTCTGTGATAGGAGCATTCAGCTTGTTAATGCCACACAGACCTCGACCCTTAGTGTAATTCTCATAATGGAGGATTTCACTCATTGTTTTCTACATATTTGTTTCTTCAATGAGATATCCTAATTTACATCTTGGTTCCTTATACCCTAATGTACTAAGCTCCATTGTTCCATAATAAGGCTCAGTGATGAATATATATTGTGCAATAAAAAATGACACAGGTTCATGAAGCAATCATTCTCATTTTCATTTTATTTGCTTATTGCTAGTTTGTTGATTCTTTTCCTTGTCATCTCTTTCTAAATAATTTTCTCTCATCTAACATTATTCTTTCATCAATCTCTTCTTTCTTTTATCTTACTAACATTTCTTCAAGGTAAAATATCTAAACCAAAAGAGATAAAGCAATATTCTGACATTATCATACAAAAACAAATTAGCATTCATATAGTTTAGATTGCATTCATTTTAAACTTGCATTCATATAAACAAATTGGCATTCATATAACAAGATTGCATTCATATAGTATAGTTGCATGAGTATCATATAAGATTGCATTAAGTTAATCATTATATCATAAACCATATAGAATTCATTACATTCATAAAAATAATTTATAAATCATATATGTTGGAAATGTGCCTCGAATTAACTTGACTTGTGTTCAGACTGATCGGAGTAACCTTTCCTGATGGAACCCTCATCTTGTGATCGGCTATCAGGTGAGAAAGTCTGAGATGATCCAATGACTGTCACCATACCACAATGGGAAGATGATCGAAATTTATTCCCTGTGGCTTGGTGACAAAGCACATGCAAAAAGAAGTGAGTTAAAGATCGAGCAAATCAAGGTTGATCCAACGGTGGTCGCGATGGGAAACTGCTCGTTAGAATATCCATCGTGACCCAGTGACAAAGAAGAGCTTCATTCTGAGCGGATAGTGAGGTCATGCTAAGGTGGCAGGATAGAGACTCTGGAGCCAATCAAGAAGTGACACGTGGCATAAGTGACCGGCCCAGGTGAGATAAGGGTCGTGCAAATCGAGAAGATCCAATGGCAGATCTAAGGAAGATCAATGGTAGAGTATAATTCTGGGACTATCAGCAGCTATTGTTGTACCAAGGTTGTGAGGTGCCCGAAATGTTATCCCTTGCGACATGGCGACCAAGTGGTGGGACCTGACAGAAGAGCGGCTAAGGCAAATTAAAGGTCAAGCAGATCGCAAATGATCGGATGGTGATCGTAGAAGATCCAACGGTGGTCGCTAGGTCGCGATCGAAAATTGCTCGTTAGACTTTCCATTGTGACCTAGCGACAAAGAAGAGTTTCATTCCGAGTGGTTAGTGAGGCCGTGCTAAGGTGGCAGGGAAGGGACCTTGGAGCCAATTAGGTGATGCCACATGGTGGAGCTGCATTAGTAGTCACTGGTTCATCGGGAGATCGGAGCAATTCTTTTGTGGTCTTTCTGATGGCCGATGGAGTAGAGACCAACTACGGGTGTGCACTCGAACCGAAGTCCAAAAGGTAAACACTTGGACACTGAAGATGGTCTTGTTGGTGTATATGAATACCAATGGACCCAACTTCCTGGTGCATGTGGGATATTGTGTTTCTGATGAATGCAGACCAACGCAGGTGGTTAGACTTCAAACTATTAGTGCAGTTGCTCAGATGAATGGTTGACAATCTGATAAATGAAGCCATTGGATAACTATGGTGAATGGAACTGATAGCGTGAGTCAGTTGTAGTGTCCAGTTCATGAGAATTTGAGAACAAATACCTATAGTTGTAGACTGAAACTTTATTGTAAATTCATTTACTGGAAATAAACTGTTTCAACTGTTGGTGGTGGGTTTTTTCCCAAAAGGGTTTTCCCACGTAATTCTTGGTGTTTTGTCTCTGTGTAGATTATATGTGCTTTGTCTATGTTATTCTTAACATTCTATAAAAGTTTTAAACTACATTTTTGCATGATCTTCCCTGTTAATTAACATTAGGAAGGCATTTCCGCACTATGCTTTCCTTACAAGTGGTATCAGAGCCTGGCCAGGTTTGTTATCCTTGTTGGGTAGGGTTGGTTTTTTGTGTCAGATCTAATTCAGTGGGAATCCTATGGAGTGTCTACTTGTTTCTTTTATAGGTTAAGATGGCGAGCACCTCTAGGCGCATAGACATGGAGAAGTTTAATGGTTCCAGTTTTGAACTATGGAAACTCAATATGGAAGACTTGTTGGTCGACCGAGACCTTTGGATTGCTATGTCTGCACAGAAACCTACAAGCATGAAGCAAGAGGATTGGGAATTAGCTGACCAGAAGGCAAGGGGTCTAATCAAGCTATGTCTTTCTGATTCTATTCTGTTAAACGTCCATGAAGAGAAAACTATACATCTTCTCTGGAATAAGTTGGGAGATATTTATCAAGGCAAGTCCTTGGTGAATAAATGTTTCTTGAGGAAGAAGTTATACTCTCTGACGATGGATGCAGGAACACCATTGGCATACCACTTGAATGCATTCAACATGGTTCTTGCACAGTTAACTTTTGTTTGTGTGTCCATTCAGGAAGAAGAACGTTGCATGCTACTATTATGTTCATTGCCTGACTCTTGGGATCACTTAGTGATGGCTATCGGTAGTACTACAACCCAATTCAAAATGGATATTGTGGTTAAGACTCTTTTGTCAAAAGAAATGAGAAAGAAGTCTTCTAAGACAACAAAAGATGCACTCTCTATTCGAGGTAGACCAAAGGACAAAGACAAGAAGAAAGGAAATAAGTCCAAGTACAAGTCTCAAGAGAGATCAAAATCTCTAGACAAGAAGTCAAAGGTGAAGTGCTGGAACTGTGGGTAGAAAGGGCATATTTGAAAGGATTGCAAGGAGGTGATGAAGAAGAAGAAGCATTCTGACACTGAATCTTCTCAGAGTGATGCAGATGCATTTGTAGTAGCCCTGGCAGTGCCTACCTCAGATGACACCTAGTTAGTAGATTCTGGCGCATCTTTTCACATGACCTCCCACAAGGAGTGGTTCTTGAAGTATGAACCATATGTTGGTGGAAAGGTATACTTGGCTAGTGATTCTACGGTGGAGATTGTAGGGAGAGGTAGAATTAAATTCAATTCCCAGATGGTAGAGTGAAGGGGATCAATGGAGTTCTTCATATACTAGGTCTGGCAAGAAACCTTCTCTCTATAAGTAAACTTAATGATGTTGGAGTACAAGTTACATTTGTATCTAGTGGTTGCAAGATGACTAGGGGTTCCATTGTATTGGCAAAGGGTGATCTCATTGCTACAATGAATAAGTTAAATGTTGAACCTATATGTTGTAATGTAACCTCTGAAAAGTCTATTAAAACAACTATAATGATGCATAATGCTAATTCATTGGAAGCTAAACTTCCTACTGAGAAAACAATGCTCTGGCATAATAGGTTAGGCCACATAGGTGAAAAAGGTTTAAAAGATTTGAAGAATAAGAATCTGGTTGAAGGTCTGGATGATTGTAGTTTTGAGTTTGATTTCTACAAACACTACATATATGGAAAACATAACTGTGTTTAGTTTTATTCCAGTTCTCATAAGTCTTCTGACATTCTGGATTATGTTCACTCTGATGTGTTTGGTCCAGTGGATGTTCCTTCTCTGTCTAAGTCTAAGTACTATGTATCTTTAGTAGATGATTATTCAAGAAGGGAATTTGTGTACTTTCTTATAAGTAAATCATAAGTGTTCAGTCGGTTTAAGGAGTTTAAGAACCTTGTTGAAAATCAGACTGGGAGAAGGATTAAATGCTTAAGAACAGACAATGGTGGTGAATACTGTAGTGCAAATTTCAACAAGTATTGTGTTGATCATGGAATTAAGAGACATAAGATTGTACCTTACACTCCACAACAAAATTGAGTTGTTGAAAGGTTGAATCGGTCTCTAATGGAGAAAGCAAGAAGCATGTTGAGCGGAGCTGGGCTGGAACAAAAATTCTGGGCTGAAGAAGTTGCTACAACATGTTACCTGCTAAATCATTCTCCTACTTCAGCATTGGTTGACAAAACACCTATGGAAGCATGGTCTGGTAAGAAACCTTCTTTAACACAACTTTGTGTTTTTGGTGCAGAGGCATATGCTTATGTTCCTGATGTTAATAGATCTAAGTTGGATAACAAAGCTGTGAAATATATCTTCATTGGCTATGGAGTTGGTGTGAAAGGATACAAACTGGTAAGGTTATGTACAATAGAAGTGTGATTTTTTATGAGCTGAAACCTATGTCACTAGATCACAACATAGGAAAGCAAGGAGAAGCTGAGGTTGAAGTTCCTCCAACTAAGGAAGAATCTCTAGAGATACCTAAAGATGAGGAGATTTCAAGAAGTTCAAGTAGTTTTGAAGAAGAACATGATGATGAGCCTCCTATTGAACCTCAAGAAGCCTCAACACCAGAGTTGAGAAGATCTGCTCGTGAGAGTTAGCAACCTAATAGGTATACACCTAATAAGTATAGTCACTCTATGTTGAATGTTAATTGTGCTTATTCTTTACTTGCAAATACTAATGAGCCTAGGACTATCAAAGAAGCTATTAAAATGTTTGATTCAAATTCCTGGTTGGAAGCCATGAATGATGAAATGTCATCATTGGATAAAAATGAAACTTGGGATCTAGTGCCATTGCCTAAAGGTAGAAAACCTGTAGGCTGCAAGTGGGTATTCATAAATAAGTATGGTCCAAATGGCATCATTGACAAGTAAAAAACAAGATTGGTTGCAAAGGGGTCTTCTCAAAAGGAAGGTATTGACTATGGAGAGATATTTTCTCTTGTCACTTGCAGCAGCATATGATTGGGAGATTGAGTAGATGGATGTGAAGATAGCATTTCTTCATGGTGATCTTGAAGAAGAGATTTATATGTCTCAGCCTAAGCACTTTATGGAAAAAGGTAAAGAACACTTGGTTTACAGACTCAAAAAGTCTCTGTATGGTTTGAAACAGTCTCCCAGAATGTGGTATAAAAAGTATGATACATTTGTTTTTTCCTTGGGATTTGTGAGATCAAAAGTTGATCATTGTGTTTACTACAAAACTGAAGGTGATAGGATTCTTATCATAACTTTGTATGTAGACGACATGATGTTCATAGGAAATACAAAAGGTATGATCTCAGATTTAAAATCTCGGTTATCTATGAAATTTGAAATGAAGGACTTAGGAGCAGAAAATTACATTCTAGGAATGGAGATCAAATGGAATAGATCTAATAAGAAACTTTGGCTTAGCCAGAGAAAGTATATAACTAATGTTCTTGACAGGTTTCATATGTCTGACTGTAAATCATAGATTATTCCCATCTTGCAGGGAACTAAGTTGTCTGTGCTTGACAGTCTGAAATCTCCAAAGGAGATAGAAGACATGAAAAGTGTACCTTATTTAAGTGCTATTTGTAGTTTGATGTATGCTATGGTTTGTACAAGACCAGACATTTCCCGACCAGACATTTCCCAACTAGTGGGAGTAATTTGCAGGTTTATGTTGAATCCAGGATGGCCGCATTGGGATGTTGTAAAGAGGGTGTTTAGATTTCTGAAGGGAACTTCAGATTTTGCTTTGTGCTATCATGGTCATTCTGATGATTCAAAGAAAACTCTTAGTGTATGTGGTTTTGTGGATTCTGATTGGGCAGGAGACATAGACAGTAGAATATCCACCAGTGGATATGTTTTTGTCATGAATGGTGGAGCAATTAGTTGGATGAGCAAATGACAATTTGTAGTCGCTTTGTCCACTACAGAGGCAAAAGACATGGCGGCCACACATGCTTGTAAAGAAGTTGTCTGGCTTAGGTTTTTGAGTTCAGAAATTGGTTTTGATGCAGGGAAGGTTGAAATTTGGAGTGCCAGTCAGAGTGCCATATGTTTGGCGAAGAATCCTACTTTCCATGCCAGATCGAAGCATATTGATGTTCAGTATCACTTTGTTCGTGACATCATGGAAGATGGAAAAGTTTATTTTAACAAGGTAGACACTCTGGAAAATGTTGCAGATGCCTTGACAAAACCTGTGAGCACTCACAAGTTCAAGTGGTGTTCTAATTCTATGGGTCTTGATACCCATGTTTCTCAATAACGTCTGGAATGGTAATCGGTCCAGTGAATTCCTCATCAAGTGGGAGTTTTTTGGAAATGTGCCTCGAATTAACTTGACTTGTGTTCAGACTGATCAGAGTAACCTATCCCGATGGAACCCTCATCTTGTGATCGGCTATCAGGTGAGAAGGTCCAAGCTGATCCAATGGTTGTTGCTATACCATGATGGGAAGATGATCAAAATTTATTCCTCATGGCTTGGCGACAAAGTACGTGCAAAAAGAAGCGAGTTAAAGACCAAGCAAATCAAGGTTGATCCAATGGTGGTCGCTAGGTTGCCATGGGAAACTGCTCATTAGAATATCCATCGCGACCCAGCGATAAAGAAGAGCTTCATTCCAGGCGAATAGTGAGGTCATGCTAGGGTGGTAGAATATGGACTCTAGAGCCAATCAAGACATGACACATGGCATAAGTGAGCAGCCCAGGTGAGGTAAGGGTCATGCAATTCGAGAAGATCCAATGACAGATCTGAGGAAGATCAACGGTGGAGTATAATTCTAGGACTATCAACGGTTGTCATTGTACCGAGGTTGTGAGGTGCCTGAAATGTTAACCCTCGCGACATGGCGACCAAGTGGTGGGACCCGAAAAAAGAGCACCTAAGGCGAGTTAAAGGCTGAGCAAATCACAGATGATCAGACGACGATCACAGAAGATCTGATGGTGGTCACTAGGTCGCGATGGGAAATTGCTCATTAGATTTTCCATCGCGACCCAGCAACAAAGAAGAGTTTCATTCTGGGTTGTTAGTGAGGTCATGCTAAGGTGGCAGGGCAGGGACCCCTGAGCCAATCAGGTGGTGCCATGTGGTATCCCAATGAACTAGTGACCTTTTGGAATGCTTTTTTGGTCTTTCTGATGGTCGATGGAGTAGAGACCGACTACGGGTGTGTGCTCGAACCGAATTCCAAAAGGTAAACACTTGGACACTGAAGATGGTCTTGTCATTGTATATGAATATGAACTAACTTGACTTTCTGGTGCATGTGGGATATTTTGTTTCTCATGAATGAAGACTGACGTAGGAGGTTAGACTTCAAACCATTGGTGCAGTTGCTCAAATGAACGGTCGACAATATGATATATGAAGCCATTGGAAAACTATGGTGAATGTAACTAATAGTGTGAGTCCATTGTAGTGTCCAGTTCATGAGAATCTGAGAATGAATACCTGTAGTTGCAGACTAAAACTATTGTAAATTCTTTTATTGGAAATAAAGTTTTTCAACTATTGGTGGTGGGTTTTTTCCCAAAAGGGTTTTCCCACACAATTCTTGGTGTTATGTCTCTATGTAGATTCTATGTGTTTTGTCTATGTTATTCTTAACGTTTTGTTAAAGTTTTAAATTGCATTCTTGCATGATCTTCCCTGTTAATTGACATTAGGAAGGCATTTCCGCACTGTTCTTTCCTTACAATATAGACATGCATCACATGAAACATAGAATCATACAACATACATGGAACACAAAGCATAATAGATCACTGCCAAAAACTGTATATCATATATATAACTCAAAAATGGTAATGTGTAAGAATATCATCATAAAACAAGCCCAAAGGCTTGGATAACATGATCTCAATGTCTCAACCCACATTGCCTCTATCTCCAGGTGGATTCTGCCTACTAGATCCTACCCCAGGAAGTCCCGAAGATGCCCGAGGTGGACCCATAACACCACCACTATTGGTCCTTTTCATAGAAGTCCTACTAGAAACAAAATGACCTCTAACCTCACTAAAGCTCAGAGCTCTTTGTGCCTCAGGTACAACATCATGGTAGAGCTGTCTATTGTAAAAGGCATCCTGCACAGCATAGTAAAGTCTATCAGAATGTTTGCATGTATCGGTACCCAGAGAAAAATGATGGTCATTAGCGGCTTGAACCATTTGCATCAGCCTCACTGTATCATCCCTCTCACCAGCAATCTGATCCCTCTCTCTCTAGCACACCATAATCTTTACGGAATAAATCTCGCTCAGAATCTTGTCGCTCCCTAAGTCTGGCCACCTCATCCTCTAGACTATGAATCTGTGCTCTAAGAATCTGTGGATCATAATCATCTCCATCACCACCCTATCCTCCATCTCCACCCCCCTCTGTTGCAGGTGCATCTTCCAACTCAAGAATGTCATCATCATCCCCATCCCTGTTGCTCGATGACTCTGAAGAATCATCCTCGTCTCCATTTCTCCTAGACTCGGTGTCTCCACCAAGGTCTAAGTCCTCCTGCCCCCCTCCTCTCCTCTGATGTAATAAAAGCCTCATCAGTAGGAAGATGGAAAGTACACATCTCAAAATGCCACCGTTCCACCAATGCAATGATCAAGGCCATGTTGTGTAATCTCTAGAAAATGCAATACATGATACAATCCTAGATGTTGGATGTGCGCAACCTCCTCATCAAGTACTTCAAATATTTTCTTCAACAATAAATTTACTGTTAAGCATAAACCAAAAACTAATGTAACATAATATAATGCTAAAACAAATAGATAACAATCATACATGATTCACTCCATAACACATATATTTTGGTTATGCAGAAACTCTTGGTTAGAGAGAAAAAATGCGGTGGGGATGACACCCACAACTTCACTACTACAATAATAAAGAGTGCTCGGTTAGAGCTACATGTTTAGCTATTTCTAATAGCTTACCCTGTTAGGAGTATCAAGATCGTTAGATCTACCTTGCTAAAGGATTTTACAACACTTATTCTAAATGTTGCACCTGGTTAAAGGCTTTACAATTTATAGACTTTGTTAGAGTCTTTTACCTTGTTAAAGGTTTCTCTTACAACTCAAAATATTACAATACAATATTACAAATATCTGCAACTTTCTGGAATGTTATAGCAGATTCTATGTGCTCAAAATGAGATTACCTTGCTTATAGCATACCTCAGTAACCCATAGAGTAACTCGGTAAACTCTTTTGTTTACTCTGTTCAGCTAACAGTGAAATTAGTCCATCTAAGGTGATTCCCTCTTGTTGAGTGGATAGGGAGGTAGCCTTGTTGATCTGTTCTTGGACGAAGGACAAGTGTGGAATGAATAAGGTTTGAAGAGTCATAATGTCCATCCTTATTTTGTGCTCTTCATTGTTAAGTTCCAATTGTTGAGCCATGCGCTTTTGTAGCTTGGTATAGAAATTTTGAATAGAGTTTGGCTCAGTGGTCAACTTATTTGAGAGATCAGTGATCTCTTTCTCAATCACTTCTATTTTATTTTTGATATCTTTAATGAATAAAGAGAATGTACAGAGTTTCAGAAATAAATAAAGAATATGCTTGAGTTGAGGGGACAACTCAACAATAAATTTGACAAGTTTTACTTTGCCAATAGCAATGGCTTTCTGTACCTCTTCAATCATTTTAGCAGTGAGCTCTTTGTCCTTTAACTTGCTCAAATATTCAGATGCGTCTATTCCAGATGTCTCTATTTTAGTTAGGAGTTCATCCAGTTGAATATGGATGGCTGCATCTGTTGTCACTGTAGCTTCAGGTAGCATATCTATTAATAGTGTTTTCACCTTTTGAAGTACTTTGTTTTTCTTTTGAATGGCCATTTGTTTCTCCTGTTTTGCTTTGGCTTTGCATAGTTCACTAAATTCAATGAGTGCTTGCCCTTTTAATTTGGAAATGTCTACATTCGGCAACACTATTAGTTTTGACAAATCTAATTTGAAACTATGCTTTTTCATTTTCTTTTCTCTAGAGGAGGAGGCTTTCACCGGTTGAACTAATACAATGGCTTGGGAGGCTTGATTACCCTCGGTAGGTTGCTCGGTAGAGGCAACACTTTTGTCAATTTCTTGAACCTCTGATGTAGCCTTTGGTGAATCCTTGCTCGGGGTCTCAGTTGTAACATTTTCAATGCTAGAAGGAGTTTGAGAAGTCTATTCCCCGGTGGCCTAAGAAGTAGCTTCTCATTTTGTAGACTTGTGACCCTCTGTTCCTTGTTCATTATCCTGAGGGGCCTTGGTTGAAACACGCTAAGTGACCAGAGGATAGGGCTGACCTTGTTTTAAAACCGACTCACTGGATACCACTTTGGCATATGCATTCTCTTCTATCATTTTTTTTTCTTGTGCCTCGGTGTCCATGATATCCTCATCAATTTGTATAGTGTCAGTAGGGTCTTGCTCGGTGATATCAGGATCTTGCTTGGTGACATCAACTATTTCAACTTCAACTTGCTCACCATCATTCTTGATTCGAAATATTTCCTACCATTTTTCCTTGGTCTCATTCTCTACATCCAAATAAAAGCCATTCATCAAATTCAAGGCTCTTTGCTTGACTAGGAAGTTTGAGTGGTAGTTTTTCAGATGTTCACCTATTTCATCTACCGACATGTCTGGAAAGAGATGTACCAGACTTCTTTCTCTCATCTTCTTTTCCAAGTCCATGGCATATTTCCACCTATTATCAATATGCAAATACAATTCTTTTGGAAGAGAATTAGTTACTTCCAATGGGACCAATCAAAATTTCAGAAGTGTGCAGATGATAGCTTCTTGTATTTGTCTCTTTTCTGCATCAGATTTGGATTCATACTTAACATATCTAAATGATCCAAATCCACCATATTGCTTTAGATTAGCACAAAAGTTATCAACACTATGTACTTCTTCCTTTTTGCTCTTAACAATCTGAAATTTGCTTGCATCTTCAAATTCGGTGTCACTAGACTCTTTAGTCAAAATAAGTCTTCGAGTAGATTTCTTATAAGTTTTTGTTACCTTTGGTGCAGCAACATTCTTTGGTTTCTTACTCGGTGACGTTGCAGATGATCTTGTGTTTGGGTGCTTTACTGAAGGAGTTGGTGATACCTTTGATGTATCATGTTTCTTCCTTTTCAAAATTTTCCCTTTAGGCAGCTCGGTGCTCAATGTAATAGCTACCTCTTGGGCTTCAGATTCCTCCTCGATGATGACTAGAGTGCCCTTGATAGGTGTGGAGGAATAACCTTCTCCAAATTTCTCCGTTAATGCCTTGATCATTTTTGTTGCTTTCCTTGTAGCCTTTGGTACTACAATGCTCATCTTAACTTTCTCTTTAACTTCTTCATATGTACCGTATCTCAGCTTGGTAGCATGCCTTGGTAATGTAAGAAAATCATCTATCTGTTGTTGTGTGATGTCAAAATCAATCTCATAACCCATAGGTGGCAAAGATTGAGTTCTCGGTTCCACAACATTAACATAGCAGTAGTCGGTGTCCACTTCAAAGCATATGTCATCCTTGTATTTCTCTACTAACTGGGATAGAATTCTATACCTGTTATGCATCTTTTCCTAAAACTTGCTAAAGTAATCATCCACAATATCATTAAATTTATCACCTAGCCATTTGATGAAGTCATTGATTTGATGGGTGATTGGTCGGTGTAGCTCCCAAACTACATTACTGACTAATGGAAAGAATTTCTCAAAATAGAAAAACATGCTTACTAATAGTGATCCAAACTTTAGTGTGTTAGCTAAGTTGTTCTTCTTCGGCTTCCTTATGGTGTTTAGATTCTCAAACAGGTTTTTCAACAATACTTCACAAAGATCAATTTTCATTTCTTTTTTCACAATTTTATATGCTAAATCGACTGTTGCATAGGGTACACCGTTTTCCCTTGCTGATTGAAAGAAACAATAACCTATTACTCTAATGGCAAACTTCAGCTCTGCATCTGTGATATTGTTCAGTTTCAGTCCTCTGCAATCAGATTCAACTCTGGTTAAAGTGATCAATTCCTTTTGTGATATCATTTTCTGAGCTCAGGCATGATCAAAGATAGGGTAACCGGTGATCAAATGAATGATTTCCTTGGTGATTTTGAATGGTTGCTCCTCTAACCACATGAAATCATCATGAACTCTGCTCAGAACAAACTTGACCCATTAGGGTTTGAAGACATGGGGATAGGTTAGGGCTTCAGACAATCCCTTGATTTTAATGTTTTCATACTTGCTATCCAATTTCCCATCGGTACACAATTCATCATATGTGTCCTTGATTTCAACATGACCTAGTTCCTCAACACGACACTTAGTGAAGAATCTAACATCCTCAACTAGTAAAACCTTATCCGGAATGAGTGAAAATGTAGTTTTTTCATCTGGTTCAGATGCTACTTTGGGAGTTAGAGAGTAATTCAGTGAGGGCTTTTCAATGTTCTCAACAACAACGGGCTTCTGGATCTTAGGTGCCATTGCAGATTTCGGATAATCACTTAACAAAAGATCCCTAGGGTATGAAAACTTTTAAACAACTGATATGATTAGTAAACTAGTTTGACAATGCATTGTGATTGATCTAAATACCTTGAATTTCGCTTCGGAGGAGGTTTGATTGCCTTTGAATCGCTTTGCTCTGCTTTCTTGAAAACTTGGTAAGTGTAAAATGACCGCGCAAAAGCTTTAAGTAAACAAAATACCTTATTGGGCTTCGTGCAGTTAGGTCAGAAAACATTAAATGCACTCGGTACCACTTCCTTTTTATGCTTTTACCGAGTAGCCAGTCTTCCTGTATTTACCGACTAGATAGGCTTCCTATATTCACCGACTTTACTAGTGCTCCAAAAGTCTAGATAAAATTTCAAATTTCCTAATGCATCTTTAGCTATGCAAATTTTGAATTAAGTACATGATAAAATAGGAACTGTTAAGATTTAACCTTGAGAGAATGCAGTCCCTTCATACCTTTACTAATTAATTTGGAATAGGTGCACCTAACTCGGTAGGTAAGGTGCTTTCTTCATTTGACACAATTTCCTTCTTTTTCCAAATCATCTGTAATTTGCCTTTTATTTCTTCAGGGTCTCCTCTAGGTTGATCTCTGCAATCTCTAGCCAAGTGTCCAATTTTGTGACAATGAAAACATGTCATACCAAGATTTCTCCATGATCTTCGGTTGTTCATTCAAAACCTTATAAAGCAGTTGGCACTTTTATGTCCATATCTTCCACATCATTTGCACCATATCCTTGTATTGTAATCCCATGGTATTGCAGAATATTGTCAGTTAGGATCTATGTGAGCTTGGTAGCCTCTAGTATTTGCTCAGTGTGTAGACCACATATAGTTCTTCTGCTTAAACCAACACTTCTCGGTACAATGTCCATATCTATTGCAGTTTTTACAAAACCCTTTGAATTTTTCCTTTTGATAATTGTTAACAAACTTTGTCCTACATTGGTTAGATGTGTGACCATATTTATTGCAATTGTAACAATAACAATTAGACCTAATGACATTCGGTTTCTTACCTTTTCTGATTTGGCACAAGTTGGCAATATGACCTTGATTTCCACAGTAGTTGCAAATAGGTTTCTTTCCTTTTATCTTCTTCTTTTTTTCAGCTTGCTTTGATGATTCTCCTCTCTCAGTAGTGTGGATTCCCTTCTTGGTAGAGTCTTTTCCATTGTAACTGAGTCCTACATCTTTGTTGGGTCTTCTTGTATTCAATTGTTCATCCAACATCTTTGATGCTTCATAACTCTTCTTCAGTATTTCTTTGGATTTCTTTTCTGCTTCAAGTTCATCGGTCAATCTTGATAGTTCAAGTTTTAATGCTTGATTCTCATTATCCTTCAGATTTTCTTCATGATGTGCATAACCCAATTGATCTAATAGATTACTTTGTATACTAGTCATCCTAGTGATTTCATCATTCTTTTCAGATACTAATGCTTCAAGTTGATGTTTTTCTCTTTCTAGATCTCTTACTTTATCCTCAACTGTCCTCAATGCATCAAGATTTTCAGTCATCTATGTGCCGAAATGTTCATGTCCTCTTTTCATTGCTTTTAGCTGATCAGTCGGTGCTTTGTTCTTTTCTTTCAGTTCTCCAATCATCTCTTCAGTCTCTTCAGATATACTATTCTCAGATGATGTCTCAATCTGTTCCACTAACTCTTGAGAGTCCTATAGATCATTAGATAACCTTCTTCTGACTTTCAATGATTTTTGCATTTGTCTTTGCATGTCTGCAATCACTTGATTAGCATGATCCAACTCTTCTTGCAAATACACAATTCTCCGAGATTGTTTATAGCTTTCCATTGATAAGATCTTTTTCTTTAGGTTGTTAAACCCTTTTCCAAGATTCAAGCTTTGATACCAATTGTTAGGCCCAATATGGAAAGCTAATGTACTGAGAGGGGAGAGGTGAATCGGTACTTCAAATCTTTTCTTCAACAATAACTTTACTGTTAAGCATAAACCAAAAACTGATGTAACATAATATAATTCTAAAACAAATAGATAACAATCATACATGATTCACTCCATAACACATATATTTTGGTTATGCAGAAACTCTTGGTTAGAGAGAAAAACTGCAGTGGGGATGACACCCACAACTTCACTACTGCAATAATAAAGAGTGCTCGGGTAGAGCTACATGTTTAGCTATTTCTGATAGCTTACCCTATTAGGAGTATCAAGATCGTTAGATCTACCTTGCTAAAGGATTTTACAACACTTATTCTAAATGTTGCACCTGGTTAAAGGCTTTACAATTTATAGACTTTGTTAGAGTCTTTTACCCTATTAAAGGTTTCGCTTACAACTCAAAATATTACAATACAATATTACAAATATCTGCAACTTTACATCTAGAATGTTATAGCAGGTTCTATGTGCTCAAAATGAGATTACCTTGCTTATAGCATACCTCAGTAACCCATAGAGTAACTCGGTAAACCCTTCTGTTTACTTTGTTCCTTGACTGTTCTCTGAAATCCTTCTCGGTGACCTCTGTGTCTCTGTAATAGTCATAACACTCAGTGCTTTCCCATGATTTTTCTTTTCACATATGTTTGTCTTCACACTTATACACACACACATATTTGATCCCAATTCATGTTGTATAAATAGATCTCTTATGTCAGTGATCTAGTTCATTGATTCGATCTTACAAACATGATTTATCGAATGAATAACCATACAAAATATTTCATTGGATAGATGACCTCAAAATCATACAAAATCTAGAAGTGCAATTTCCAATGTGATAACAGTTCTTTGTTCCTCGATCTTGTAACACGTTTCCCATGTGTGTCTAGGTTCAATGAATCTAGTAACACGTTTCACTCGGTGTGTGTTCACTCGGTATATCTTTATTGTTGCTCAGTAGACATAGAGTGTTACTCGGTAGATAGCTCGATGTAAACTAGGCTCTGTGACTACTTTCTTCTATAACCGACCGCTCTGTGCTTACCGACTAAATGTTTCGGTAGTAGTAACCGACTAGAGTATATATAGAATGACTTTGGACATAAAACTAATGGCAACTTAGTAAGTAGTAACACATACGCATGACAGAACACAACAATTTTACAACTAATGCATAATACTTAATACTTATGCGTAACATTTGATAGTAATGTGTTACAATAGAAACTTTTGCATAACAGTTAACAGCAATGCGTGAAGAAATGAACTAATACAAAAAAAGACAGACGCATGTGTAACACTTGTGACCTATGCTTAACACTTATGCTAATGCGGTATGTTTATGGCTTATGTGTAACATTAAGTGGGAATGCGTAAATATCGACAAGCGAATGCGTAATGCTTAATAAAACATGGCTCTAAAAAAAATTGAAAAAAATAACAAAATCAGGCAAGAAATAGAGCAAAAATTTGGAAAGAAACCATGTCGCTCGTCCCCAGTGGTTTCTGATAAGAACGTACTTGCTCGAACAAGTGCAGACATGCTCTAAAGCCATCCATTATGATCAAACACTCGCAGGGAAGCACTAGACTCGCCATGATCTCCAAGAACTCAAAACAATGCAAATGAGCAAATGAAAGGGCAAAATCACTATTTATAGCTCAAAATTAGGGTTTTTTCATTCCAACGGTCGTGGTCCCCCTAAACTTCACTGAACTTATAGGCTACTCAAACGATCTCGAAATTGCATGAAACTTCACACGATTGCTCACTATAATAATATCGAAAATATGGTCTCAATTTCACAATTTCTCGAACACTTTTTCCGAGGGGGCATATTTACACCCTAAGTGTCACAGGGGCATACTGGGGTAGGAAATTTTTTCGTTTTCTTTGAAATAATGTCGAGTTGACTTTGTCTCAAAGAGAGGCAAATGTAGACACCTAAAAATGTCTCATTGATCATGTACTAATTATTCGTCTAATTGATTAAATAATTCTTTAATTAAATTAATTAATCTTATTCTTCTAATTTCATATTTCCTCATAATCTTACTAATTATTCTATATTCAATTCTATCATCATTTAATCATTTAAACCATTTTCTAATGTTAATTAAATATTTATTATTTAATTAATTGTGATTTTAATCTTTCAATTTAAATAATCTTTATTATTTAAATAAATTCATTCTAAATTTGTATTTCTATTCAATTAATCATTTAACCCTTTTCTAAATATTAATTAAATATTTATTATTTAATTAAATTCAATTTTAAATAATTAAATATTTTCTTTAAATTATTTAATTAACTAATTAATTCTTTAAATTCTAATTCCAAATCCCCAAATTCTAATCTCATTTAATTTCATTAATTCTTCTAATTTCATTTAATTTCATTAATTCTTCTAAAATTCATTTAGTTTCATTAATGGCCCAAATTCAAATTCTAATTTCTTCTAATTTCAAATACATGTGCATGATTTCAAAAATCAAATTGAGAATCAAAGTAAAGTTCTAAATATATTCAAATAACAAATTGAATTTAAAATAAATTCAATATTTGAATTAAATCTCATGCAAAGATTAAATTGAAAATCTAAGTCAAAGTGCAAGCACATGCTAAATTAATTAATTCAATTATCTGTTCAATCTCTATTTCTATCTTCCACTTTGCTTTTTTCCAAAAATCTCTCAATCAACTTTCAATCAGTTAACTATTTCAGTTTCTTTAATTCTCTCCAATCATTCTTTTTCTATCTTCTAGTTAGCTTTTTCTAAATAAAGCTTTTTTCATCATCTTCTTAATTCTCCTCCAATCATTCTTTTTCATCTTTCAATCACCATTTTTTCTCAATCAGTTAACTCATTTAACTATTTAATCAATTGAGTTCCACCTCCAAATCAACAGTTCAACTATTAATCAGCATGTGATCTCACCTGAGTTCCACCTCTTAATCATTCTATTCCACCTCTCAATCAATCTCGCCCAATAATCTATAAATTGAGAATTCAATCTTCATTTTCAACAATCACGAACTTTGAATCTTCGTGTCAATTGCAGGTTGCCAACACAATATCTGAGAGTCATCATACCACAAAGAAGAGAAGAAGAATGGAAGCTACATGCGATCATGGAATAGGGGGTTTTGAATAGAATATTTTATATTCCTATTTCTTGTTTCGCATTATTTCATTGATTTTGTTTAGAATTATTTGATTAGATAGGGATTAGTGACTTCCCTTTATTTCTAGTTGAATTAATGATGAATTTAAGCATATACAACTAACACTCAAGCACACTTCAACAACAACAACTTGGACTAGAAAGATAACTTGTAGAGCACCAAATCATGAACCATCTAAATTGAAGATTCACATGAACATCCCAAACAATCTCCTAAATCCACAACACAAGATATAATCATTCTGGACCACAATGGATCAAACACCAGAACACTAAAAACCAATCTCCATACCGTAATCCATAACTCGATCAAATCACCACATAGCATCATGAAATCAATATAGAAAGAAGTATCTCTAGTTGACTCAGCATATCAAATAGATAAACCAACCAGATCAACTCATTACAAACACTGGATCACCAAAACAACTCTCTGCAACACCAAAACATAGGAACATGTTGACATCAATGACAACAACATATCCTAGCAGCAGCAATATCCAACACTTACAGTAGAGGGATTCAAGCTATTCAAGGGCCTAGCATTACTTCATTGGTTTTTCCCTTGAAAATTGGATCTCTAAGGTTGATAGTGTTGGCAGTGGGCCAGCATCCCTCGCGAGGATTCGTGACATGGTTTAACAGTCTCCTATGGATTCTATAAGTCTAGTGGTTGTATCGGACATTGATAGGTTGATCTTTTGGTGCAATAAGATCCTAGCTTGTAACAAGTGGTATCAGAGCTTGGTCACAAGTTTGAATCACACAGGCCGCGATGAGTGAGGCTGGGAGGGAGATTGTTGGCAATGGGCCAGCGTCCCTCACAGGGATTCACGACATGGTTTAACAACTTCTTGTGGATTCTATAAGTCTAGTGGTTGTATCGGGCATTGACAGGTCGATCTTTTGGTGCAACGACAACCCTATCTTGTAACAGATAGTTCTGATTTTGTTGTCGGTAAGGCTTATTATTTTGAAATTTTTGCCTCTTCAACATCACCAATTCATTTTTAAGTCCCTTCATTAGAGTCTTAAGCTCTTGCAACTCTAATGGCAGTGGAAATAGTGTTGGTTTAAGTAAATGGCTGAGGCCTAGGAGACAACTTTCCTATCAGGATTAAACATTTTTTCCCCTTATGACAATATCATATGTCACTGGAAGATTATCTCCTCCCATAGATTGGATCATTGCAGCTATATCATTATTCAAAGCCCTAAGAAAATAAAAGAAAGCATGGTTTGATGAAGGCTTTACCAATGATGGGATTATATCCCATGTCTTTTGAAATCTATAGTTGAAGTCTCCCATGAACTCATGGGGTACTCTCTTGATGGTTGTTAGTTGCTCAAACGTTGACAAATGGTCACTCTTATCCTCAAAATACTTGCATAACCTCTCCCCTAACTCATCCCAATTATTTATTGTACCAGGAGCCAACCCTCTATACCACTAAAGGGATTTCTCTTTGAAAGAAGAGGCAAGAAGACTCACTGCTACATTGTCTTCTGTAACATCAAAAATGGTGCAAATGCTAGACACATCCCGAGTGTGTTCCTCAGGGGAGGTAGATTTCTCTCCAATAAAAAAAGTTAAAGCCTTCAAGGCTACTACTAGAATATTATCCTTTTGAGTTAGGACTAAGAGGCTACCACCATCAAAGGTGACAAATGTGTGTGCTCTAGGAACTGCCATAGAAAATAGGGGTTTGTTTATATGGATGGCAAGGCCTTTAGGTTGTGATATTCTTGTAATAGGGGGGGTAGAATGGGACCTTAGGGGTGTAGGTGATTCTCCTTGAATTCCCCTAATAGGTGACAATGAACGTCTACCCACTCCTCTTCTAGAACTAGAACTTGAAAGCTTAAAAAATTGAAAATTACCTCTAGAAGATGCTCTAGTTTGAATTCTTGGCATGAAAGTGGCAACTGGTTATCACCAAGAATCCTCAAAGTCACCAAGTGCTTGATTGATTGCCTCCAAAGGCAGAGATGCTAAGAGCAACACTAAATCCTCAACAAGAATATTTGAATGTGTCCCACCGGGTGCGCCAAAAACTGTTGTCACAAAAGTTCACCTACTTGATGAGCAATCCTAGTCATCAACCTTGTGCAACATTGAATCAACCTCCAAGTGTGGGACTTGCAGAAGTGAGGTTGAGTCTCTGGAGAAGGTCGGCTTCCTTTTCAATCTGATGCAGGTCTTGGACTAACCCAACACTAAAATATTTATTCTACTAGTTTGATAGGGAAAAAGGAGAAAAGGGGATGCTTGAAAGAAGGGAAAAGGTTAACACTTAGATTGAATATGATCTATATGCCTATAAATGTACAAGACATCAAAGAAAATCAACCAAGATAATGCACAAATTCCTATCTAGTTAGCTTCCCCAAATCATGAATGGAGATTGGAATTCTTATGAAAAACAAAAGGAGCTACATTTATCTCACACATGAAGTTCTAAGAGGAATCAACACAGTCACACATACTCGAGAAAACATACAAGAATGCATATCAATAAAGAGGTAAGAGATATTACATAGATTATCGAGAATAAAAGTATGCAAGATAGTTAACTTTATTAATGCAAAAGCAAGACAACATTTACAGTTAAAGAGAAAATAAGAATTTAACAAGGGAAAAGAAAGAAGATCCCCAAAAGGGTTACAAAATTTCCTTTAAAGCTCAAGCATAACTCGGACTGGACTTCAGTTAAGAAACCCTAACCCTAGCTAGAGTTAGGTTACAAAAAAGGTAGAGGGGAGAAGAAGATCAAGGGTGAACCCACAATAGTGGGTTACACTTTTTTGCCAACTTTGACACTGCAATATTTATTTTTAGAAAAAAAAACTTCACATTCAGACACCTATTACTCCTAAACCGTAAGGAATTTATAGAAAATGTGAACTAGTGATTTGTGTCATTTTGTGTGTAGATTCTAAAATTATTTTTTTGAAAATTTTTGGAATCAATTTGCTTCCATTTTTCTATCTCCCTTAAAAACTATTTTTTTACAAAAAATAACATTTTTAAAGAGTGATACTCACCTGGTTAGGCATAACTTTTTTTCTAAAATATATATGAATGTTTCGAATTTAGTTTTGTAACATCCATATATAATATTTCCAATTGGTTTCAGAATGAAAAGGCTCACTTTAAGAGAATCAATGATGCCTTCATCTTCCCTATTATAATCAAGCTCACAGGTGATAGAGGATACAAGATAAGCCCTGAAGCAATAGCGATCATCCAAGAATGGGCATGCTGGTTCATCCAAAACCAGTGTTCTACATATATCAAGGTCAGTGGGTTCACAGGGAACCTGATGCTATTGCCGCTATATTGAAATGACCGCATCATTTTGAGTATGTAGGCAAATGCTCAACCTCCAATCCATGTTGTCCTCGAAACACAAGGCAGGGATAGACTTCTCAGTTTCCATTAGCTATTTTTCTTGTTCAAAAATTTAGGTAGCGAAGACGACAGAGTAGGAGCTACAAGATTTAAATTTTCAAGAATTTAATTATGCAAGGGAGTATTATGATCCCTATGGAAAGGTCAAATAGACCATGCCCAAAGCATATGAGTGGCACAAGCCTAGATTGGAGGAATTTTGGGAAAACCTCCAAGACAGTTTTGAGGTAAGAGAAAAGAATTATTATAGACTATCAGTACCTCAGATTAGCTATTTTGAAATAGAAACCAATCTCCCCAAAGAGCTGAGGGATGATGGAGAACTATTAGACCCCATATATAAAAGAACAATAAATTGACAAGAAGCCTCTCTCTCCTATAAGGTGGTCAGTGCATAAAGATATAGATATAGACCGAATAACTCAAACGGTTATCAATAGGACTAGATAGTGGCTCAGTTTGAGGGTTAGGCTAAGCGCTTCAAAAGAGAAGAAGAAGGAATATACCTCAGGTGTGCCCCAATCAAGGGGTTATAAGGAGTATGCTCATAAAACAAGGTCTAGTTCCCGAAAGAATACGTCAACTGACCCCGATGAACCAGTTGAGCCTTAAGAAAGAACTGATGAATTGATGAAGAAGCTTCATGAGCAAATGAGAAAATTTGAACTATCGAAAAAGGCTATAGAATTTGGAGTGACAGAAGGGCTGGGTGTTGTGCCACTAGCAAAGGTTATTCCTGCGAGAACAACAATTGGACAAACTCCAGTAGAAGGCACTCGGGAGGAAGAAGAACAAGGAAAAAAAGATGAAGGTTCACCCACTCAGCCTCCATCAACAGTTGTAGCACAAGCCCCAGTTACTAATGCCACCACTAGTTGATACAACCATAATGCCTCCCAGGACATAGGAATTTAGGCCTACCATAGAAACTATAATTGTCTATAATATTGAAATAGACTCTGACTAGGAGGAGGAATGGCCTAGGGGGAAACAACCACTTGGAGGGGAAAAAGAATGAAATGAGGTTGAAGATTTGTTGAATGAAAGATTAATATTAACCTCTTGGGACCAAGAAGACCTCTTGAAAGAGATAGTTATCAAGAAAGGTATGGGAGAAATGGATAAGGATAGCAAGACATTTGGGGAAGAGGTTAGTGATAGCTTGGGAGAGTTACACAAGCAACATCAGATGAACATTGATATAGATCTCCAAACTAGCCTTGCTCACCAAATTGCTTCACCTCAAGGCCTTAAGCACACAGAGACAGAAGAGAAGGTTGAAACAGAGGAACAGTCGGACTTGCGCATTGTGACCACCAACATAGTGCCTCACGAAGATGATAAAGACAAGGGTGTGCCACAATGGTTGGAATTTACCTTTGAGAGAAAGAAGAGGAAAGTAGTGTTACCAAAGGTTACACTACAACAGGCAATCATGGAGGAACCAAGGAAAGTTAAGAAGCCCAAGACTGTGCATCATTTGTCAAGAATAGGTTTTGGTGTGGTGGTTATGGATGTAGCAGTTCCTCTACAGGTAGAAGGTCAAACCTCCCAAAAGTACCAAGTGTCTGTTAGGTCCAACAATGAAAGCTAATGTACTAAGAGGGGAGGGGTGAATCAGTACTTCAAAACTTTTCTTGAAAAACAATCTTACTGATAAACATAAACTGTATATAGTTGATCTCATAATATATAAAGCCAAAACACAATCATAGAAATTACATCCATACACATTTCACTCCATAACACAAAGATTTTGGTTACGTAGAAACTCTTGGTTAGAGAGAAAAACTACGGTGGGGATGGCACCCACAACTTCACTACTGCAATAATAAAGGTTGCTCGGTTAGAGCTACATGTTTAGCTATTTTTGATAGCTTACCCTGTTAGGAGTATCAAGATCTTTAGATCTACCTTGATAAAGGATTTTACAAACACTTTTACAAAAATGTTGTACCTGGTTAAAGGCTTTACAATTTATAGACCTTGTTAGAGTCTTTTACCCTGTTAAAGTTTTCTAACACAACTCAAAATAATTCAATCAAAATCTTTTACAAAATATCTGCAACTTTACATCTGAAATGTTATAGCAGACTCTATGTGCTCAATATGAAATTACCATTCTCATAGCATACCTCAGTAATTGATAGATCAACTTGGTGACCTCTTCTGTATTCTTTGTCCCTTAAACTGTTTTCTGAAAATCTTCTCAGTGACCTCTGAATACCTCTGTTCAATCATCACATCTTATCTTTTCACAAGATTTTTATCTTCTACTCACCATCTTTTTCTCTTCTCACTTAGATACTCAAATCACTCTGTATATAGATCTCTAAGGTGGTGATCTTGTTCATACATCGATTATACAAACATATTTTATCGAATGAATAAACATAGAAATTATTTCATTGGATAAACTTCCTCAAAATCATACAAAATCTTTAAGTGCAATTCCCTATGAAATAACGGTTCCCTGTTCTCGAATCTTGTAACACGTTTCCACATATGTGTCCAGGTTCATTGAATCTGGTAACACGTTTCCACTCAGTTCAGATTAACTCAATGTACCTCCTTTGCTACTTAGTGGATATAGGAAATTTACTCAGTAGACAACTCGGTATATATCATCTCGGTGACTGGCCTTTCTTCTGTAACCGACACCCTTAGTGCTTACCAACTGAATATTTATGTAGTATTAACCAACTAGGGTATATAGGATGACTTTGAACATAAAACTAATAACAACTTAGTAAATAGTAACAGTGTCTCAGGTAAAATTGGGTAAGCAGAAAAAGTGGGGGGAGTTAGATACTTTGGAACTGGCTACCAGCATCGTCAGGGGGCGAATGAAGAAGGAATATACCTCCCATGCAGAGGTCAAAGCACAGCTGGAGCAGTACAAGCAGTTGTTGGTAGAAATGGGCAAACCTTTAGATTCTTTTAGAAATGATAATTTACCTTCAACCTCATCACTCTCAGAGGGAGAGGTGAAAGCATGGCTTGAGGTAAGATAGGTGGCTGCCACAGCAAAATCTTGGGCACAAATAAATACCTCCAAAATTAGACTATTTTTGCAAACTACCATGAAGGAATACAAGGAGGTAGTATAGGTAGGAGGAGCATTAGCTTCTTTCTCTAAGCAATGGGAGAGAAATCTTAACATGTTCAGCAAATAGTTTCGGCTATTGAGTAAGGTTTTTCCCCTAGGTGAGGAAGTAATCATTGTGGAGGACCTCCTGAGTGGAGACAGTTGTAAGAATTTGTAGTCTTACACATACATTTTGGAGCTTAAGATGGAAATTCTTCAACAGTATGTGAGGGATGTAGCAGAAACTTGAGTTCCCCTCCTCAAGATGGTAGAAAAGTATGAATATTTCATAAGACATTTACTTGGAGTCTTTGGGTTGAGGATAACTAGTGCGGGAGTTATGGAAGAAGAGCAAGCACTCAGGCAGTGGGATGCATATGAGGCCTAGTATTTGGGACCTCTGGCTCAGTTCACTATCACATTGATGGATAGATATAATATTTAATTACACAATGCAAAGAGGCGGCAGAGACAATAGGGGAGTTAGAGAAGGAAAGAAAGAATGTAGAGGAAGTTTTGAAAAAGTATAAATTCAGAATCAAGCATGTTGTTGATCCTCCTGTCGAGGTAGTTTCATGTATCATCAATAGTTATAAGTCCTATAAAAAGAAGTAAGAGATAAACATATAGTTATTAAAGATAGCAAGGCTTTTGAGAGGAGTTTTTGCATGACTTCCCCACTGGTACTCCAACTCGTGTTCTAGTTTTGAGCTAAATTTTGCATGACTATGAAAGCCAAGTTCATACTGCATGGTCTTCATAGTGCTCATCTAACCTTCATTTTGTAGTAGTTAACTGGAGTATAGAGACAAAAGCTTGCAAGTTAACTGCAACTCCTAGCTTTTGAATTCTTAATTTAGATTAGATTTATTTCCTAGGAAGTAGAGCAAAAAACTCTATAAATTGAGGAGTTGGATTCATTTGCAAGGTTCCACAAATTGATGATTTGAGGCCCACTTAGAAATTTTAGATTATTTTTGCAGATTGTTATGAACTTGAGTTATTTTTGTTACCCATTCTTTGAAATTAATACAAGCAGCTTATAGATTACCTGATCTATGCATATGTTCTATGAGTTTGTTCTTTGTGATCCGGTAATGTCTATTGTTTGAAATTAGCAACGTGTTCTGATCTTCCATCTATTGCTTTATGACTCATGCTACACATGTAAGTGGTGTATGAGAATTATTGGGATAGACAATATTGTGGTGATATTCTTTCCATGAGTCTGTAAGGTTGCTAACTTTGCAAGTTTACTGGAGGTCCGTTATTGAATGGTGATTTGGATAATATTTGATGATTTTTGGATTGTAGGGTACTAACAAAGTAGTTCGTTAAGTTATTATTGAATTAGTTTCATTGTTATTTTCTAGTTTCCCTATCTCTTGCAATTTATTTCTAGAAGAATCTTAAAATCAAAAAATACAAAAAAAGGAAGTTAAGTTATTAACGATTAGTGGGATTTAGTTTTAACCAGCAGGCCCCACATCAACCATTGGGATTCCCATCACCGTCGAGACCCGACTATAGAGACCTTGGAGTGATTAGTTCCCCATAACTTATTGCATTTCAGGAGAGGTGGTGAGTGTTCACATTAGCTACCTGACTGTTGGAGAGTGTGTCAAAAGAGTTGTCAATAGAAACTAGTGCTAGAAAGAGGGCTCCATACTAGTCCCATCATTGATTAACCACATATGGTGCTTCCAAGAGATGGACTTTTACCATTCACACAACCCAACCTCAACTAAGAGCAAGAAGACACTGTTACCCAACTATACGATCTTGCTTGGGACAGTACAAGGTATTATAGTGATTGGTTGCGAGCATGACAAGTCCTTAACAATGAAAGACAAAAGGCTATACGTATAGAAGTGGAGGCACAGAGGCAACTTATTCCACAAGAAAACGCACAACCACCTCCACAACTAGAAAATTGAGGTATTAAGTTTTATCGTATATCATCTTTCTCTCCCGAGAGATTCTATAGAGTCCTTAGGAGAAGTTCTTCACCATCTGACTTAGTAGAGTTAGGACCTACAACTAGGAAAAAGAGAAACAAAGCTAAGAGACAGCCTTCAACATCCTCACCAGTGCAGTCATCCATACTCAACATAGAAGATCAACTGGTCCCTAGTCCTTAGCCAATCAATGCACCTTTTCTGACTCAATGTCTATCATCACCACCTTTAATGGCCTACTTTAACCAAGACCACATGCCACTAGGAACTATACCAAGGGGTATACATGACCTACCTAGAAACCTAGATAAATTTTTGCAGCAAATTCTATTATTTGGGGGGTAGGACGGTTGATGAGCATATTGAAGCATTCAAAGATGCAGTCGTTCGTAACAACATTTAACACCAAGATGTAGTATGTAGTTTCCCATATACACTTGGGGAGAATGAATATAATTGGTATTTAAATCTAGCAACAAATTCTATCACTGGCTAGGATGTTTTGGAGAAATCTTTCATTGATCAATTTTGAGTGTATGTTGACCCCGAAACATTATACCATCAATTTGCCTCTCTTAAGAAGTCACTGAATGAACCTTTAACAAATTTTAATACTAGTTTCAAAGGGCATTTAAGAGGTTACAAGCTCCTTACCAAGTAGCACCCAATGTAGCAATTGACTTGTATTTAAGAGCTATTGACCCATGGACCGCTATATTTATCAAAAAGAGTGTTCCCCAAGATCAAAGGGACACCTTGGCAAAGGTCTATGTGTTGGTGATCAGTATGAATCATGAGTTGAACCAAACACCAAGGGGAATTGGATACAATTTACCCATAAGGGTGAATCAAGGGAACTATAACCAACTCCCTGGGGTACCCTCACCTTTACCTATAGGAGCCCCAACAATGAACCCGGTGCCAATCTATGCTTCCCAACCTCAGGCTAATCAACAGTTTACTGCCCAAGCTTTAACTTGGTAGACTAATACCAATGCCACTCCCACTCAAACACAATATGTTGGTCAAGTACAAGGAGGAAATCAACAATTTGGTAATTCTCACGCAGCAAGCCAACCTCCAGCTACGACGCCTGAGAGTCAAGGATCTCATATATCCCCTGAAGTAGAAGCATTAAAGAAAATGATCTCACAAGTTACTTCAGTTTTGAGCCAGTTGAAGATGAATCCTCCGAGAGGGTATAACCAACCCCAATCATACAATAATCAACAAAACTACAACAATCAAAACCAAAACCAAAGGTATAACAACAAACCATACAATAGGCAATGGAACACGGGTCCAAACAATAGTTGGGTGAACCATGATCATCCTGATGCACAAGATAACCCAAATAACACGCAAAGTGTTAACCTTGCTGATATGAATTTATTGACTAATTGGTGTAGGTTGCATGATATAGTAGCACATTTTAAGGTTAATTGTGCTCAGTTCGAAAAGATCATAAGGATCGCTCAATATGATTCTCAACCAAAGGATTTCTCTAATGACAAACCTGAAAAAGTTAATACCGCAATGTTGGTTGACACGTTCCTATGCAAGGAGTTTCAAGTTGAATTTTAAGGTGAACCATATGTCTATGATGCTCAAGCCTTTCATACCAAAAATAAATATAATCTTAGCAGTCAAGGCAAGGCTCCATTAACAAAGACACCTCCCCCAAAGGGTGGATTTGTACCTCCTAATTCGAATGCAAACAACAATCCTCACCCTCCTCAGGATTTTCAAGGAGCACGCCCTAGATAAAATCAAGGGCAAGAATATGTTTTGAAAGGATCTTTTGATGTTACCAAGGAGATGGAGAGGACTGCCACCACTATGTCCCTAATGGAGGTATTGCAATATTTCCCTAAATAAAACAAGGCTCTCCTTAAGAAGTTGGAACTACTAGAGTCTCAGAGCAACGAGGTTAAGATGGTTGACCTGAATGAAGTCAATGCCAATGTTAGTAGCGATACAATTGAGAACCCACAATTTTTACTTAGTTTGAGGATATGTGGAAAGAATCTGCACAATTGTTTGGTAGATTCAAGTGCTTCCAGAAATGTAATGCCATACTCTATATGTCAAAAGCTCAATCTCAACCCAGTGCGTACAAATAGTAAGGTGGTGCAATTAGACAAGACTAAGGTTAATATAATTGGAAAATTAAAAGATGTATACATCCAGTTGGGTGTTGATTCCCGTATATCCCGTTACATCGACATTCAAGAGGTAGATATTCCAGAGGTATATGGGATGCTTCTTAGTAGGGATTGGTCAAAAACTTTGGGAGGCTATTTCTCAAAACCTATTTTACATACTTATGGCTTCCATGGAAGGGGGTGAGTAACTAGATCTGAATTGATAGTGAACCCAAGTTGAAGAAGTTGGTCACAAATTATGGAGCTCCCAATGAGCTGGCATATGTTGAAGTGAGTCTAGGAGTCTATAGAGTAAATTAAATCCTCACTTTCTTCACACCTTCCATTCCCCAGTTACATCAATCAGATATGACCGCATATAGAGGGTGTGTCAAAGGTTTCATTACAGCAGTAAAACAAGGGATGTATTTGTTGGGGGATACTATGAAAGTACAAGATTTGTTGCTTCCAAAATGGTGTTGAATACATCATGAGGAGCACTTGGAGATGTCATGTATCCCATGTTAGAACAAGGTTACAAAGTTGATGAGCGTAGTCCCATGCAAGGACATTGATCATGTCATCAACATGGAAGAAATTCAAATTCCAAGTCGTGAGAGAGTAATACCCCAAACAATGGATGTTATAAAATAAACTTCCTAGCTGGGAGAATGCAACAAGGAGATCTTCATGGTTGAGATTGATAAACAAGATAATGAGGATATCCCACTTAATAAGGAGAATAAAGAAACCCAATCTCAAGTGCAGCCTCTAGTAGAACAGTCCATTCCTAACACCCTTGAAGTACTCTTGCTACGTGTAATTGAACAACCTCAGGTGTTGCAAGACCTTGAACCTAAAGGACAGAAATCACCTTTGGAAACTAATCTGATCACTAATCCTAAGGTAAAAAATGTAAAGAAATTGAAAGATGAAATATGGTTTTTAAAGTTTGATGGGTCTAGATCTAAGCAAGGTAGTGGAGCAGGCGTAGAGTTAACAAGGCCCAAAGGGAAAACCTTTCTAGCCTCCTATCGACTCCAATTCCCTTGCACTAATAATATGACAGAGTATGAGGCCCTAATTAGAGGACTACTCTTTGCTCATAAGAAGGGAGCCAAATGCTTAAGAGTGCAAGGAGATTTTGAATTGGTGGTTAAATAAGTAAGAAGCCAATATGCATGTCACAATAAAAGGTTAGCAGCATATAGGAATAGAGTATGGGGATTGGTGGAGGATTTTGATGCTTTCAATATTCAGCTGGTACCTAGGAAAGTAAATGGGATATCAGATGCATTGGATGTAGAAGCAAGCACACTAGAACCAGTGAGACAATCTCCTTTGAAGAAGTTTTCCGTAGAGTTGGTCTCCACACCTGCTGTGCCCAATAACATCAAACACTTTCAAGTCTTTGAGGATGATACCAACATTATAGCCTTTCTTGCCAATTCAGGGGCTTTTGAAGAACAAATCATTGATGAGAAGGATAGATCGGATGATCTTGATGAAGGGGGTGACGAAAAAATTATAAAGTTGCTTACAAATGTTATTCCCAAAGGTATGGTCACTCTAGAGAGGCTTTTTTATTATGATCCTAGAGTAAAAGAGAGATTAACAATGGATTTAGATGTTGGGAAATACGAACGACATAATATTGGTCCAGAAGACCAAGAGAAGATAGTGTGCATTGGGAAGATTTGTACTCACAATGAAAGAGAGAAAATTCTGCAAATTTTAAAAGAGTACATTGATGTTATAGCATGGGGATACGAAGATCTAAAAAACTTTCAATACATCAATCATCACTCATGTTATACCTTTGAAACCTAATATAAAGTCGTTTACACAAAAGCAGTGACTGATTAATTCATTGATAGAACCCTTGATTTTCAAGGAAGTTCAAAAGTTGCTCTCTGCTAGGATTATTTTCCCGGTACGTCACTCTACTTGGGTTGCCAATTTGGTGCCAGTAAGGAAAAAGAATAGGGAAATTCAGATTTGTGTTGACTTTCGTAACCTCAATAAGGCATCTGAAAATGATAATTACCCGCTTCTTTCCTTAGATGAGGTATTATAGATTGTTAATGGTTCACAAATGATGTCATTCTTAGATGGTTATTCTGGATATAACCAAGTTTTGGTGAGCCATGAAGACCGCATGAAAACAACGTTTACTATGAAGTGAGGGACATATGCATACCAAAGGATGTCGTTTGGGTTAATTAATGCTGGAGCAACATTCCAAAGAGAAATGGATACAACTTTCAAAGATCTGATTGGCAAATGTATTATTATATATATGGATGACTTGACTATATTTTCCAAGGTCAGAGAAGATCACTCGGACCACCTCTGTAAAGTTCTGGAGAGATGCCGAAGATATGGGCTTTCCCTTAACCCCAAGAAGTGTGTATTTGGAGTGGCTAAAGGAAAGCTCCTTGGTCATGTAATCTCTGAAAGAGGGATATCTATAGACCTAGATCGAGTAGAAGCGTTGTTGAAATTACAAATGCCTGACAGTAAAAAGGAGATGAGATCTTTCTTTGGGAAGATCAATTTTGTCAGAAAATTTATCACCGGATTTGCAGAGATAGTCAAGCCATTAAATGAAATGATGAAGAAGAATGCTAAGATCGAATGGACTACTAAAGAAAAAGAGGCTTTCACCCAGATCAAGAAATCGATCGCTGAATCTCCCCTATTAAGTAGTCCTGACTATAGTCTGCCCTTTTATATATTTTTTTTTGCTTTGTTACACTCAGGAGCAGATGTTTTGATACAGAGGCAAGTAGGGGATGAGAAACCCATCGCATTCATGAGTCCCCCTTTCAACAGTGTCAAGGTGATATATTGAGCTCTTGAAAAATAGGCTTTTCCTTTGGTAAGAGCAATCAATAAATTCAGACATTATATCCTGAGGAATAAAATATATGTGATTGTACCTAATCAAGCAGTTAAGTCACTGCTTATGCAGTTAGAGCTGGGAGAACGTCGAGGGAAATGGATGGCTATTTTACAAGAGTTTGATCTGGAGATGCATCCAATGAAGTTAGTTAGGGGCCAGGGTTTGTCTCAAGCTATGGCGACAGAAATCCCTCAAATCCAATGCCAACAGTATACATTGCAATCATTCACTCAGGACCCATGGTACATGGATTTGGTGTTTATCTTGCTGAATAAAAAGTGTTTTGAGGGGTTGACAGCCACGCAAAGACGAGCTTTAAGGCTCAAAAGTGCCAATTATATGATCAAGGATTCAGCACTTTATAGAAAAAATTATGAAGGTATTTACCTTTGATGTCTTGATCATCAAGAAGCCCGTAAAATGATCGAGGAGTTCCATGGGAAGTATGGTACAAGTCATGGGTCGACAGATGCCACTGCACATCAAATTTTGAAGGCTGGATATTATTGGCCTAGTATTTTTAAGGATACTCATGAGCATGTTCATCATTGTCATACACGCCAAACCACAGCTTCTAGAGAGAGGAATCTCACCATGCCTCTCCAACTAGTGTTCAAGGTGAGACCGTTCACCCAATGGGCACTGGATTTCATAGGTGTCATTAATCCTAATTCATCTGCAAGACATAAGTTCATTCTTACAACAACAGATTACTACACCCGATGGATGGAGTCCATAATGTGTTGAAATGCTACTACAGAGGTTGTGCTGAAATTCATGAAGAATACATCGTCGCCAGGTTTTGTATGCCATTCACTCTAGTATGTGACAACGACCCTGCTTTTACTTCCACACAGTTGATGCAATGATCATATGAATATAAGGTGATACTGAAATTCTCATCCAATTACTATCTACAAGGTAATAGAGTAGCTAAATCCATGAACAAGAACATCCTAGATGTCATTAAAAAGCTACTCGAGAAGAATGCCAGGGATTGGCACAATCAGTTGAGATACGCCCTATGGGCTGATCGAACCAGAGTAAAAGTCATCCTGGGAACTTCTTTGTATTACCTTGTTTATAGCCAAAATCATGTCTTCCTGATCAATTTACAAATACTTGTACTCTAGTTAATGAAAGAACTTGAAATTGAGGATCAAGTAGAGGTTCGTCTCCTAAACATGTTAAAACTTGATGAAAAAATGATTAATACCCTACAACACTTTACCAAGAACCAAGCTGTTGTTAAGCGTTGGTTTGACAAAAGAGCCAAGGTGAAAGCCTTTCGGATCTCTGACCTAGTTCTGTTATGGGATAAGGCCAAGGAGAAGAAAGGCGATCACCATAAGTTTGAAAGGTTGTGGTTAGGTCCTTACCAGATAGCCAAAATTTTAGGAGAGAACACCTTTAGGTTAAGCTCTTTGACTGGAGAACTTGTACCATTGCTCGTAAATGGTCAGTTCCTCAAGCACTATTTTGATTAATTCCTAGTGAAGCTTGACCTATTGTAGTATAGTAGATTAGTTTTTGTTTTTTTTATTTGCTTTGTTGCTTGCTTGGGTTTACATGTTTGTTGTGTTTTCGCTTTGTTGCATGCTTGTTTCCCTTTTGTTTTTGTTTGTTTTGTTTCATTTTATTTGCTTCTATTTTGTTGTGTTGGGATATATATTTATTCTCAACTACTCTAAAAGGAAGGTGTCCTTTGCATGACAAGTTGCCAAATTTTGAGAGACTTCGACTCTTTACTATACACAACTTCATTATTATTTGGTTAATTTTGAAACCTTTGTCTACACTCGTTCAAGGTGGTATATAATGATTTAAATATGATTTGAGTTTTTGACCCTCAACTGGAAAATGCTAGCTTGATAACTCAGCACTACCATCACACTAAGATACATCAGAAAGTTTTGTAAGATATCAGATGAACTTGTTTCCAAGTGAAAAAATCAGAAGTTAGGATGTTTCACGTTGTCCACCGTGGTTCCCAACCTAGTAATCAGACTTCAATGTTTGAATGTTGCTTAAAATGTTACTAAAGAAATAGTCCTTTTTATATTCCATGATGTTTTTAAAAAAGGAAAAGAAAAAGAAATGATCCTCTTAAAGAAACTAAACTTGGGTGTTTCAAGTAACCTCCATCAAGGCTATGGACGCTTGGCTGGCAGTGGAGCACTGCTTGACGGGAACCAGAGGTATCTCTGTCAGGGCTATGAATGCCTGGCTGGCAATAGAGCTATGCCCAGGATGAGCTTACACAAAACACATTGGTTGATTTCACCTATGTATCTTGGGCCCAGTTTCCTCTGTTTATCTTCATTATTGAAAATGATGGAGTAATAAATCATGTGCACATAGTTAAGAGTTAATCCTGTTCAGTTCTGGACTTGGTTGTTTGTTCATTGATTCGCTCATCTTTTTGCTCTTATACATCCTTTTGAATGATAGTAGCCCTAGGTGTCAGGTTAACCAGAGATTCTGAAGTTCTTAATTGCCTAGAGTCATTTTTCCCAAATAGTCGCCACTTGCTATGCCCTGCATACCTAACCCCCATTAGTTTCATTGTGTTGAAAATATGGGTCCCTCTTTTTGTTGTCTGTAGATTTGTTTTTGTAGTTTATCCTGGCAACCTTGGAACCCCAGAATCCCAAAGTTGTTTTGTCTTTCAAACTCAAAACCCTGGAACCTCGGAGTCCTGAGGTAGGCATTTGTTTGTTTGTGCACAACCCCGGATCCCCAAAGTCCTGAAGTTGTGCCTTTTCCTTTTTTCATTGAAGCCTTAGAACTTCTAAGTCCCAAAGTCTCAACTTCTTTATGTTCTATCATCAACCTCAGAACACCAGAATCCTAGAGTTGTTTTGTCTTTCAACCCCAGAGTCCCCAGGTAAATTTTATTGTCTTTTGTTTGCCACCTCGGAACCCCCGAACCCCGGAGTCCTGAGGTCTTGTTTAAGGTGATCGTACAGATGAAGTTCAGGGGGGTATAAATAAGAGGAATGAAATTTTCTAAGTTCATTTGTGCACTCAAGTTTCTCAGATCTCCTAGTTGTAACCTCCTGAGTTCGCACCCCTATGTTGTCGAGTATCTTGCATTTTTTTCTCACCAGGTTGGTGAATTTTTTATTCCTCCTTGTGATTCCATGTTTAGATCTTGTTGTTTCTTTTAGTTTTTTTTTTTTGGGGGGGGGGTTTAGATTTCCTTTTTTGGTTTTTCCTCATTTTCCATGTTTTTCCACATGCCCTAGTTTTCCCAACCTCGAAACCCCAAAGCCTCAAAGTTTTGGGCTGGGTAGTTTCTCCTCGCCTCGAAACCCTAGATTCCCGAGGTTGGTTCTTTGGTCGTATCCATCAACCCCGGAACCCCAGAGTCCCAAGGTTGTTTCCTTTAGTCGTATTTATTTACCCTGGAACCTCAAAGTTCTGGATTAGCTCATAATTTTTGGAGTGAAATACCCCAGACCTCCGAACCCCGGAACCATGGAGTCCCGAGGTCCTTTCTTATTGGGTCACTATGTTTAACCTCAGATCCCCGAAGTTTCAGAATATCTTCTTGATGCCCTGTTGATCGACCCCAAGACCCCGGAACCCTGAGGTCCTGAAGTTAATTTTTTCTATCTACCCTAGAACCCCGGAGTTCCAGAGTCTATTTGTCTCATCCATCCCGGAACCCTAGAACTCCAAAGTTCTCAAGTTTTTTTTTCAAGCCCATCCACCACAAAACCCTGGAGTTTCGAGGTCACTTGTCTTATAAGGGAGTTATCCATCCCGGAACCCCGGAGTCCTGAGGAGGATGATGTTATTAATATGTTTATTTATACATTGGATTAATTCTTGATTCTTTCTTGCATATTAGAATGTTTAGATGGACCCAACTTCTAGCAGGAGAGGCAAGGAGATAGACAAACTTCTCGTGACAATGAAATATCAATATCAAGGACAGGTGTATGTTTCAAAGCTGGATGATCGGATTAAATGGGATACAAACATAGAGGTGGGGCACATTGAGATAGAGGATATTAAGACACAATTGGACTGACCAAGGCCAAAGGCCCCACTGAGAAGGAATAAGATATCAGGCCTAGTGGAGGAAACCACCTTCCCACAGTCAGTCCAAGCTCCTAAGTTTATCATGATTGTTGCACAGTTCTACGATGCAGATACAAGAAAGTGCACGGATAGTCAAGGTAGGATGGTAATTGACTTGTCTGCAAATATAATAGCATTTGTGTTTGGCATCACTACAAGAGATGAAGTACTCCTAGCCACTAAATAAGAAGCCCTCGGAGTATGAAATAGTAATATTGCTCCAAATAAGAGACACAAGAATGAGAACTGGTTAGAGGAGGAGAGAAAAACATGGCTAAAAGCCATAGATGTGTTGAGGGTGGAATTTAAGGAACCATAGAGAGATTTGATCATCATGTTGAGCAAGGCCTTCGGCAAGCCAGATTGTAGGCATTTTCATCCCTGGATGTTCCAGTTCATGACCACCATCCTTATAGGGAAGCAATACTTTCACTAGGCTCAAATCCTCTCCGACAACATCCATAAATAGATGATGGAAGTACATCAAATGAAGAAGTTATTTTTCACTTCCTATGTTATTTGGGTGGTTGCCCAAGCAGGTAAATTCCCAGGACTACAGGTAGAGGGTCAGTTGGGAGATGAGGAAGGGTAGAAGAAAGTTTGGGAGTATTACTCACAAATTACTCTAGATAATGCAAAGGATCACTTTAAGAGAATCAATGATGCCTTCCTATTCCCTATGAGCTTTCCTATTCCCTATTATCATCAAGCTCATAGGTGATACAGAATATAGGATAAGCCCTAAAGTAATGGTGATCATCCAAGAATGGGCATGTTGGTTCATCCAAAACCAACATTCTACATATATCAGAGTTAGTGGGTTCATAGGGAACCCGATGCTATTGCCGCAATATTGCAATGACCACATCATTTTGTTAGAGTATGTCAGGCAAATGCTCAACCCCCAATCCCTGTTGTCCTCAAAACACAAGGTAGGGATAGACTTCTCAGTTTCCATTGGCAATTTTTCTTGTTCAAAAATTCTAGTAGCAAAGACGGCAAAGCAGGAGCTACAAGATTTTAATTTTAAAGAATTTAATTATGCAAGGGAGTATTATGATCCCTATGGCAAGGTCAAATAGACCATGCCCAAAGAATATGAGGGGCACAAGCCTAGATTGGAGGAATTTTGGGCAAACCTCCAATACAATTTTGAGGTAAGAGAAAATAATTACTATAGATTGTCAGTACCTCAGATTAGGGATTTTGAAATAGAAACCAATCTCCCCAAAGAGCTAAGGGATGATGGAGAACTATTAGACTCCATATATAAAGAACAAGAAATTGACAAGAAGCCTCTCTCTCCTATAAGGTGGTCGGCGCATGAAGATATAGATATAGACCAAATAACTCAAACGGTTATCAATAGGACTAGACAGTGGCTCGGTTTGAGGGTTAGGCCAAGCGCTTCAAAAGGGAAGCAGAAGGAATCTACCTCAGGTATGCTCCAATCAAGGGGTTATAAGGATTATGCTCATAAAACAAGGTCTAGTTCCCAAAAGAATATGCCAACTGACCTCGATGAAGCAATTGAGCCTGAAGAATGTACCAATGAATTGATGAAGAATATTCATGAGCAAATGAGAAAATATGAACTATCAAAAAAGGCTGCAGAATTTGGAGTGACAGAAGGGTTGGGTGTTGTGCTACTAGCAAAGGTTCTTCCTGTGAGAACAACAATTGGAAAAAATCTAGGAGAAGGCGCTCAGGAGGAAGAAGAACAAGGGAAAATAAATGAAGTTACATCCACTCAGCCTCCATCAACAGCTGCAGCACAAGCCCTAGTTACTAATGCCTCTATGCCACTACAGGCTGATACAACCACAGTGCCTCCCAGGACATAGGCATTTAGGCTTACCACATAAATTTTAATTCTATAATATTAAAACAAACTCTGACCAGGAGGAGGAATAGCCTAGGGGGCAACAACCACTTGGAGGGGAGAAAGAACGAAATGAGGCTGAAGATTTGTTGAACGAAAGATTAATCTTAACCCCTCAAGACCAAGAAGACCTCCTGAAAGAGATAGTTGTTGAGCAAGGTATGGGGGAAATGGATAAGGATGGCATGACATTTGGGGAAGAGGTTAGTGATAGGTTGGGAGAGTTACACAAGCAACAACAGTTGAACATTGATATAGCTCTCCAAACTAGCCTGGCTTGCCAAATTGCTTCACCTCAAGGCCCTAAGCACACATAGACAAAAGAGAAGGATGAAGCAGAGGAATAGTCGGTCGTGCGCATTGTGACCGCCAACATAGTGCCTCATGAAGGTGATAAAGACAAGGATGTGCCACAATGGCTGGAATTCACCTTTGAGAGAAAGAAGAGGAAAGTAGTGTTACCAAAGGTTACACTACAATAGGCAATCACGGAGGAACCAAGGAAAGTTAAGAAGCCCAAGACTGTGCATCATCTATCAAGAACATGTTCCGGTGAGGTGGTTGTGGATGTAGTAGTTCCTCTGCAGGCAGAAGGTCAAAGCTCCCCAAAGTACCAAGTGTCTTAGGTAAAATTGGGTAAGCAGACGAAGTGGGGGGAGTTAGATACTTTAGAACTAGCTACCAGTGTCGTTAGGGGGTGAATGGAGAAGAAATATACCTCCCATGCAGAGGTCAAAGCATAGTTGGAGCAATACAAGCAGTTGTTGGTAGAAATGGGAAAGCCTCTAGATTCTTGTAAAAATGATAATTTACCTTCAACCTCATCACTCCCAGAGGGAAAGGTGAAAGCATTGCTTGAGGTAAGGCAGGTGGCTGCCATAGCAAAACCTTGGACACGGATAAATGCCTCCAAAATTAGACTACTTTCACAAAATACCATGAAGGAAAACAAGGAGGCAATACAAGTAGGAGGAGCATTAGCTTCTTGCTCTCAGCAATGGAAGCAGAAGCTTAACATGTTCTCCAAATAGTTCCAGGTATTGTGTAAGGTTTTGTTCCTAGGTGATGAAGTAATCATAGAGGAGGACCTCCTGGGTGGAGACAGTTGTAAGAATTTGCAGTCTTACACATACATTTTGGAGCTGAAGATGGAAATGCTTCAGCAATATGTGAGGGATGTAGCAGAAGTTTGAGTTCCCCTCCTCAAGATGGTAGAAAAGTATGAAGATTTTTTAAGATAGTTACTTGGAGTTTTTGGGCTGGGGATAACCAGTGCAAGAGTTATGGAAGAAGAGCAGGTACTCAGCCAGTGGAATGCATATGAGGCCCAACATTTGGGACCTCCATCTCAGTTCACTGTCACATTGATGGATAGATATACATATTTAATTACACAATGTCAAGAGGCGGCAAAGACAATAGGGGAGTTAGAGAAGGGGAGAAATAATGCAGAGGAAGTTTTGAAAAAGTATAAATTCATAATCAAGCATGTTGTTGATCCTCCTGCCGAGGTAGTTGCATGTATCATCAATAATTATAAATCCTATGAAAATAAGGAAGAGATAAACATATAGTTACGAAAGATAGCAGGACTTTTGAGAGGAGTTTTTGCATGACTTCCCCATTGGTACTCCAACTACGTCTCCAACTCGCGTTCTAGTTTTGATCTAAATTTTGCATGACTACGAAAGCCGAGTTCATACAGCATGGTCTTTGTAGTGCTCATCTAGCCTTCATTTCGTAGTAGTTAACTGGAGTATAGAGGCAGAAACTTGCAAGTTAACTGCAACTCCTAGCTTTTGAGTTCTTAATTTATATTAGGTTTATTTCCTAGGAAGTAGGGTAGAAAACTTTATAAATTGAGGAGTTGGATCCATTTGTAAGGGTCCACAAATTGATGATTTGAGACCCACTTATAAATTTTAGATTATTTTTGCAGATTGTTATGAGCTTGAGTTATTTTTGTTACCCATTCTTTGAAATTAATACAAGAAGCATCTTATAGATTGTTTGATCTATACATATGTTCTACTAGTTTGTTCTTTGTGATCTGGTAACGTCTATTGTTTGAAATTAGCAATGTATTATGATCTTCCATCTATTTCTTTATGACTCATTCTACGCACGTAAGTGGTGTATGAGAATTGCTGGGATAGACAATATTGTGGTGATATTCTTTCCATGAGTCTGTAAGGTTATTGACTTTGCAGGTTTACTAGAGGCCCGTTATTGAATGCTGATTTGGATAATATTTGATGATTTTTGGATTGCAGGGTACTAATTAAGTAGTTCATTAAGTTGTCATTGAATTGGTTTCACTGTTATTTTCTTGTTTCCCTATCTCTTGCAATTGATTTCCAGAAGAATCTTAAAATACAAAAAATACAAAAAAATGAAGTTAAGTTATTAACGATTAGTGGGATTTAGTTTTAACGAGCAAGCTTCTTAACAGGTACAACCACATCAACCATTGGGCTTCCCATCACCGTCGAGACCCGACTATAGAGACCTTGGAGTGATTATTTCCCAATAACTTATTTCTTTTCAGGAGAGGTGGTGAGTGTTCACATTGGCTACCTGACTGTTGGCGAGTGTGTCAAAACTATCATCAACAAGTCTCTCATCTGCAATGAATGAGCATGGTTTTCATCTAAAATTGGCTGCAAAGGTGTGGGTGGGACAATAACCTCCTAAAAATTAAAATAAATCTACATGGGATGGTATCTGATAAATCTCTATCAGATTCCAAAGTCTTCATAATGCCTTGAAGAGGCATGAGTGGTGTCCAGGATCGGCCTACAGGGTCACTTCCAGAGTAATGGTGATAATCCTCGGTAGTTGAAAGAAACTTCAATCTAATTTGGGGCACCAACCAAGAATAAACAACATCCTCGAACATCGGGTCGGCAACCACCTACCTGCAGAACAATTGAATTCCAACGATCACTACAAAATTAAATGTCCACCGTCAATCAAGAGATCTCGTGCACAAATGGACACGCGAGATCTTCTAGCATGTGAGCGCTCAAAAGACCAATGGAGGATTAAGTCATGACCATTGATCAACCACTTTATGAAAATTCAATGGTCGAGGCATGCATCAGGCTGGATCCACTCGGTCAGAGTTCGGCAAGACAAAACCTTTTTGCATGACAAAATAACCCCTATCTCTGAGAGTCGGGCCCATTGGCCCCACAAAACTGTTAGGATCTGACGTGGCATCTGAGTCATCGTCTGACATAGCAGGGCAAGATCATATCTGTTGCCATTGTTTGTTTACCTCACAAGGCCCTTTGAACTGTTGCTTTTGCCTCGTGGGGTGGTGGGTTCACTACCCGCACCCTTGTTTTCTTACCTTGCAAGGCATCACTACATCCACAAAAATCTTCGTGGGATAGCGAGATAACTACTTTCACTTTCTTTCTCTTATCCCGCAAGGCCCCCTCCCTTGGCACCTTGGAATGGCATGCAAGATGGCGGGGAAAACATCCATTTACTTTGTTTTATTGCACAAGGTCACTGTGACATCTTGGAAAGGCATGAGGGATGGCAAGATGACTATCCACCCCTAGCTTTGTTTACCCCGTAGGGTCCTTTTTTTTCCCTATCCTTCCTTGAGGGGTAGTAAGGAAGAGACTTCTTGATTGTTCCCATGCTATCCTTGCATGCAACCTCACCTTTATGTTTCGCCTATGCAAGGAGAATGATATCATAGGTTGGGATCACCATCCCGCTATCATGTGGCATCATCTATTGGCCTTAGAAAATCTGACGAGGTAGCAGGGCCCAAAGCCTAAGAGGAAACCGCCAACGACCGATAAGAGGAAGTAAAGGGGAACCAACCCGCGAATGACAGGAAACCCTCCAACCGATGGAAATTAAGTAAGTTGACCGGCTAGCCCGATTGACCAAAAAATAGAATTGGAGCCCAAAAAGAAAAGGCTCCTTCGCATGTTGTCAACAAGGAATACACATAACACGAAGGTTATGCAGGTGCGCATAACATGAAGGTTATGCAAAAATAATGGATTTCTCAGATTAGATCTGCAGCTTACTTGACAAAAAGGTCAACACTTATCCTTGACACTAAGAGGTATCAAGGGTGGGTTGTTAGAGTCATGGATCATTGAGAGGGGGGTGAATTAGTTATCTACCGGATTTTAAATCCACAAACTTATTCTTTATCCACTGGTTAGCAATGCATAGCATAAAAGAACATAAATATGTAACAAAGAATACACAAATCCACAACACCAGAATTTTTTATGTGGAAACCCAGAAAGGGAAAAACCACAGTGGAGCTAGAACCCACAATATTCATATACTATGGCCAGGAGTACATAAATATTACATAGATGGGGAATTCACTTGCATTCAGGCTCACTGCTCAATTACAATTGCCTGGAAGGCTACAACCTTTAGGGAAGTCTCACTGACTTACAATTTCATTACAATGATGAAATAAAATGAAATGAACTCTCAAGTAGCATCTAATAATGCAAGAATGATTTTTGGTTAAGCATTGAATCTTTGACTGTATTCACTCTGCAAATACTATGTCTCTATCTCAGTCAGCTACCAGATTGAATGTGCACGTGAAACTGCGCTCAATTGCACCAAAACTGATCGCCACACCACTAATATTTTTAAAATCAATTGACAATTCAATCTTATATATCCAGTCTCGACACAAAAGTAATCTCCTTTAAGTCGGCTTCAATAAGTGTAACGTGTAGATCCAAATTGGCTTCAATCTCGAAACAACATAGCACCAGACCAAAAAAGTGTTTTCGCACATTTCCGAAAGATCTTCCCATTCACCAAGAACACAAATTCAACCACCAAAATTGCCGTAATCATCAGATATTATTCCGGATCAAAAAATTATAGAAATACCTTGTTTTACCGGTTAATTGCCTACCAATTACCTCCTTCCAGATAAGATGAATCACGACTGCAAGATCAAATTATCAAGAAGAGTTGCCATCAATGGCAACCCTAAACAAATAAGCAACTACCAAAAGTCACCTGAAATCACCGGATGAGTGTCAATTGCCAACACAGGCCTCCATCCATACCTCCAAATCAATGAGTTATCAGAGGTAAGCTTCTAGCCTTACCACCACTACCACATGGGTGTTGGGGTAGTCCTTTGGCATTTCCCATGACTCTACACAATGTGTTGAGGGTAGGCCTTTGAACTTTCCCTCAATGTTACACAGGGTGTCGAGGGTAGTCCTTTTTTCTCTCTCGTGATGCTTAGATGTCAAGGGTTAGCTTGAAGTCCCGAACCCACCCTGACCCTCGGAATACTTAAAATCAATCTTTCATTTTGAAGAAGAAAAGAATTTAGTGGTTAAGGTTTGGAATGAATCATACCCCTTCCACAAGTCTATTGAAGCACAAAAGGTGAATGGCCTGATTAGCAAGGTCCAACACACTAGGGATTTTTAACAATTTTACATAGCTCTATGAGTTCTAGGAATGGACCCAACTCAAGCAAAATAATAAGTTTATTTTAAGCCTAATAAAAAATTCCTGTATTTATTTTACCATCAAATTATTTAAGATTAAAAGCAAGGTACAATGGCATCATGCTTGATACTAACACAAAGTCATGTAACTACTTCTAAATATCCTTTGTCATTTCTTATATTTATATTCCCTCTTTGAGAGAGGTCCAATAATCAATATTATAGTTGCATTGCTTAGGACTCAAATATCCTTAAATATGCAATTTTATCTTGAAAGAAACTATTATGAAGTGCATAAGGGAAAATGAAGAGTTGAAGAGGCCAATTTCATCTCTCATCCATAGTCCTCTGATCCCCAATGGTTGTTGTTGTGCCACCCTACCATGTGAAACTCAAAGCTTCCCCCCACTATGCTAGGAGATTGTTACACAACCCAAACACACACAAAACACATGGGGAGGAGGACATACATAAATAATACACAATTCATACATGAAATTCAATCAACACCAACATAGAAAGGCATAACTTATCTTTCAAGTGCTACTCAAACTACACTAGGATTAGATGCTAGAGAGTTGGTTAGGGAATGTCATCACATATGCTCAAAGGGATAGCATCACACATAATGAAATAAACCTCTTATATGAATGAGGATACTTGATCTTACAAGTCCCATGCTCCACAATAAATCATGCATTCCACAGATCATCCCTAGTCTTTACGATCACTCAAGGTATGAGAGTAGGCATCCATTATCTTAGTTAATTTATTACTTGTGTTTCATTAGTTTTCACTTGATTAAAGGAATCCCAAATGTGTTTTCCTCTTTTGTAATAATTTGGGCCATAGACACATTGGGAGCCACTCCCATAACCCTCTCTAGTACCTACATCTTAATCTCATCACAATTTCCAATTAATGTGGCATAAAACCAACACAATGCACAATTATCTCAAAACCAATACAATGCATAATTCTTTGTTTTTACAATATTTTTCACAACATGATCCCAAAGGATTTATTTTCTCAATTTCTAGAGTATACCTTTGCTCCCACATTATAAACCGTTACAATCCATTAAAAAAAAACCAATTTTCTCAAAAGCATAAAATTGGAAAACTTCCTCAAACTCAATTAAAATAGCTTCAAGTTTCATCGAAATTAAAATTTCCAAATTCAAAAATATAAACATGCCCTTTTGAAAAGGAAATCCCCAACACCCTATTAATGACATAAAATTCATGTTTAACCATTTCCAAAAATTTGGGCATGATAACCCCATTGTTTGGAAATTTCTAAAAATTTCGTATAATTAAATATACATGTTTAAATCAAACAAAATGAAAAGAAAGACATAGTAGATATGCCTTACCAATTCTAAAATAACCTTTCAAAACAATTGAAAATGAGCATAGACGAACAATCAACAAAATACCTCAAATTCTAGCAAGAATTTCTAATGAATAGATTTTTAAACACGACCAATGAATGCAAAATCGCATACACAAATTCCCTTCATGATTCCTATCACAATGCCACTAATCCCATGCAATTCAAAACTCAATAGATTCACAAATAAAAAAACAAGATTCAAACAAAAGACGGTTTTCTTCCCTTCCAATTTTGCTCCCAAAACATGCTAAGTATTGAATGAATTGTCTTTCCCCCTTTTTAATTTATACCTCTTATTGAATCAAGAGCTAAATACCTTTTTAAAAATGATTGTATTAGTTTCAAAAAATTAATTTCAATTATTCTAATTAATTTACTTAACTACTACTTATTAATGCTTAGAGACATTCTACAATGGTAACAAGAGGTGAAGTGTAATGACGTGAATGTGTTAACAAAAAATCTTATTATTTATCTTAAATTTGGTAATCATTTACACATAAATTAAATTTAAAAAATATATTTTTTCCACTATATACAAATTTATCATCACAAAATTGAATGAAATTTTACCTCTAAAAAGACGGGATCAACTAACTCATAAAATGCATGTAAGTTAGATGAGGCAATTAAACATAGTTAATGAACCACATAAGAGTCGGATACAAATTAACCAGCATAATATTGAAGTTTTAAGGGAATTGTCTATGCAGAGATCAAATTACATTTGACAAGACAATGTTTCAGTATTTATTAATTAAATTAGAAATCGGATTTTTAATTTAACTAATAAATATAAAATAATTGTCTTGACATATTTTGATTTTTAAATTTAATTAATAAATAAAAAATAATTGTCTTGTCAGGTGCAATTTGATCTCGGAAGCTGCTAAACTTCACACAAAAAGGCACAGGCATGCCATATAGTTCCAGAAATCACAAAACTTGACAGATTTTTGCAAAAAATTCAGGAATTAAATCTTCACACTGTGCGTCCCCATTGTTGTTAAACCACTAAAAAAACCAAAAAAAAATGCTATGTTTTGCAAATTTAAAAAATATTTTAGAATGCCATTTTGTGTGGAGATTAACCTGTACCATTTGATCTCTGTGTAATAAATATAGGTTACAATATTCCATTGGCCATACCACCTGATCAAGATGATAAGTCTTGAAAAGAGCTCAAAAAAGCTAGGTATTCAAGGACAGGTGATAGTTAAAAGAAATACTTGCCAATTTACCTGGTTGGACAAGTGGGGGATCATAGATAGGTACCATCAACATCATTCAGTATTGGGTGAAATTGCCAGAGTGTTTGGTGACCCTACTCTTCTGCACAAGATTCATCACAACATGCACACAGAAGTCAGCCATGCAACTCTGAATTCTCCACCTCAGATAAGTCTTACACACTATCAAATACTTACTAATAACCAGACCAATATAGAGTAATTCAGACCACAGAGGTCTAATCACTGTACAATTGTATGCAGTCACTATTTTTTCACTCTTATAATAGTTATATATTGTACAGTGCAGTCAATGCATATTAATAACAAGGGTATAAAGGTTATTAGTTTTTAAAAGCTGGAACAGTTTTTTGTTGGGTCTGGTAAAAGAATAATCTATCAACTGTCTGTTTTCAACCTTCACTGACAAATTTACAGATTCATTCATTACTTTTACTTGTAGTTGTTGTACTTTGTGGAGAAGGTAAGAATGGTAAAGAAAAAAAGTAAAATGGAATGTTTCATTCATTAATTTCAGTTGCAGTTGTTTTAGTTTGTGGAGAAGGTAAAGGCAATGAAGAAGAAAGTTATTCAGAATGTTGATGCAAAAACTGTAACACAATTGAATTAAAAAGTAACAGTCAACAAAAAGATATACATTTATAACATTGGGTATAAAGATAATTCTAAAAGTTTAAACAGTTGTCTGTTGGCTCGACTAAAAGAACTAACCAATTCACAGTTTCATTCACTACTTTCAGCTGCAGTTGTTTTACCTTGCGGAGAAGGTAAGAATGATGAAGAATAAAGTGATTCTGAACATCTCATTCATTACTTTCATTTACAGTTATTTTATTTGGTGGAGAAGGTAAGAATGATAGAAAATAAATAAATAATCTGAAACGTTAATGCAAAAACCCTAATACGATCAAATCTAAAAATAACAACAAACAATAAAATATAAATTGATACCCTACTTATTTAGTAAAAGTTTAGACAAAATGAATATTGATACCCAACAGATGTAGAAAATATAGGCCAGGTCATCATCATTTTATCTGTCAACTCTTCATATTCATCTAATTTCATTGTCTCAATTATGGAATGCTTGCAGAAGTCCTGTTATTAAGGAAAACGGAGACCTCAAGATGAGGATGTTACAAATATAATATCTCATACACGTTACGTGGACCCCTATTTAATAATATACTCATAAAATGCAACTACTTTGACAATCATGTTCAGGCTAATAGAAGATAAGAAAGAAGTTTACACGGAATTATCACAAATTAAGAATTAATGATTCCAAAATTTTGTCGTTTCATTCTAGTAGGCCCGACCTATGAAGGTTAGTCAAATTTTATCAATTAAAGTAACAATTTTGTTCTCATCTCTATGATTGTACAATATGAAAATGAAATGTGCGAGATATTCCAAACACTATAAGGGTGCTTAGCCTAATTTCTTATTTTTATAATTTCTATATTACTTTTTAATAAATAAAAAAGATAATAGTATTTTCAAAGTCTATATGGGATGATGTTCAAAATAAAGATGAAAGTTTAACAAAGAGTCAAGTTTGAACGTGTAAAAGAATAAATTAGTTAAATATAATACCAGTAGGAGGGGAGTCATTATCATTAGGTTTTCCTCAAACATAATTGGGGACAAAATTATTATCAATTAACTCCTAGTTAATGGGAGTACCCTCTTAAGTATCATTTAAAGGTTGTTGACCCTGAATTGGAGAAATGGCTAGTTGCAAAGGAGGAAACTTGCTAGAGTTTAGTCAACCATGAGCACCATCCTATGATAAGAGGTCAAAGGTAGGTGTGAGGGCTAAGACTCATTGTGGGTATAATTGTCTTTGTCTCTTAGGAGATAAAAGTCAAGAGAATGGGATCCATAGTTTCTTCTAGTATGTTGGTTGTGACCTTGCCAATGCCCTCAAAAAAGGAGCCATAGTTTCTTCTAGTATGTTGGTTGTGACCTTGTCAATGCCCTCAAGAAGGAGAGTGGGAAGGTGAGACTATAGAAATAGTACATAGAATATTACCCTAGTGATCTCCAAAGCTCTTGTGAATGTACCACTTCAAGTGTAATTTTACTAGCTTCAACAAGTAAATTATCTACATAAGAAAATTAAATAAAATTATACCTTTAATATGCAATGAAAAATTAAAAGTAGGTACACAAATTGAAAAAAGAGTTGCATTTCTATCTTTTCAAATGCTAAATAGACTTGTTACTCTAAAAGCATGATAAACATAGGTATTGAAAGGGATACAAGGCTAGTCCCTTGATAAAATAATATGCAATGAAAATAGCCTAGTCCTAAAAGAGCTAAAGAAATTACAAATCTAATTATAAGTTTCCTAGGATTTGGTACTAATATTAAGAGTCTCAAACTATTCATAAAATGGACAATAAGAAATCGAGGACTACCACACGAGTTTTCAAATAGAAGACCTTGATAAAGAATGCATAAGGAAAAATGGACCAAATTAGGCTCACAAATTGTTGATCGGATAGATTGGAATGGATGATGCTAGGTACAAGGTAAGATTGAATTTTCCAATGATGGTTTAACTTATCAACCATTTGAAGTTGATGAGAAAGATATAAATATCCTTTACAAGGCTTGTAATTAAAAAATTTGTGTCAATATACCATTTTCAATCCTTCCACCAAGGCTTGAAAGGTTCAAACCTAAATTTGTGAATCATTTAGGGAGGAATGGCATCAATAACAATTTGAAAATTCGTTTGGTCTTGATTAGACAATCTGAATTTTATTTCAAATTTTGGCCAATAAAAGAATTATTAGTAGCTTTGTTAGTGAAATCTAGTAGCATTACTAAAATGTCTCATTTGAAAAATTTAAAGGCATGCACCTATGACATCTTAGCTAGAGGGTGGTGATTGGCAAGATAAAATAAGAGACTACCAAGTAGATAGCTAATTTATTGAAAGGCTTTTGTAAAAATCATTTCCTATAGAGAGAATCAAAGGATTAATAGCCTCCAAGTGTTTTCAAATGCTCTTAATAAAAATAGTGCCTAAAATATGAACCAGCTCTCTCATTGTGATAAGTGTATTGAGATATTTTCCTTTCAAACTTGTCCACCCAAAAGGAACACTTTAACTCATACAATTATCAATGAGATGGTTAGAAAAATCGACAGTCTAAGTCTTTAATAAAATATTTCTAAATTGCTACAATATGATTTATTTTAAAGCTTTATGTTCATAGTTTTGCTTTTGGTTACTTCATTATAGTTATTGAGGGTTCCTTGTGAAAATATCTTGAAATTTCCTTTTGTACAATTTTATTAAAATTATTCTAATGTTATGATCAAAGTATCTTATCGAACATCCCAATCTTGTTTAATTATCAAGCTCTTTAATTTAATTCAATGTGTATTTTAAAATTTTGACAAGAGTATTCATGTTACTATTGGGAAAAAATAGTCAAACATTATAATACATAACTTATCTCATGCATCTCATCCTCTTCCTTTAATATGTGCATATCCTTTTCTTGCATCATTAAATTGGGTCATAATTGATTGAACCTTTTTCTACGTGTACTTTTATTGTTTTTGCATTGAATAGTGATCATAAGTTTCTAGCTTCATAAAGTCCATGAAATTGTCCCTCTATCTCTTCAACTAAAGTTGTCTACTCCCATTTCATGCAACTTTTTCAAAGATTGGAGATGGATACTAGGTTATAGTATAAAAAAGTTCCATCTTAAGCTGATTTATCTTAAACTTCTTCCCCCCATCCAAATTCAACCCAGACTAAATTTGAAATGGTAAGTGAATTGGTCTGAGTCCACATGGTGTAGGTTGAGCCTTGTTGTTTGGAAATCTAAAGCTGAAGCTAAATCGCAATTTCTTGCATGGAAAATTCTTCATTTTAAAGTTGTTGGAGAACGCCTTTCCTTTCTCTCTACACACTCTAGAAAATGTTTGTTTTGTCACAAGATGGAAACTATTAAACATGCTTTCTACAAATGTAAACATCTTCAACTAATATGGAAAACAGTTCTAACAGTTGTTCGTGCTTTATTTAACAAAAAATTAAATTGGAAATCAGTAGTGTTAGGACTGCATTTCTCTCAGAATGTAATATAAGAATCTCATCGTCAATCTATTTTGTTATATATTTGGATACTAAGATGTAAAGTTGTTTTCTCTAATGAATTCCCTCCTACAAAAGTAATTTTGCATGGTTTACTTTCTTGTATTATTTTACAGCAATCCACTTTACCTCAACCTTCAAAGAGAAAATCAAATTCAATGTCAATCTCAAGACACAGATGTATCAAGTTTAGTCCCAGCTAGGAGCCGTTGCTAAAGATCACAACCAATCCTTTCTCAAAGCTACGAAGAACATTACGGGAGACCTTGTGCTTGATTCTCTTGGAGAAAGATGACAATTTTCTTATTGTAAACTACAAGTTGTACTTGAATTGTTTCCCTTGAGGGGTTTGCTAGCTTTGTAAGTTTTTGTTGTAGTTGTAGTCAAAATTATTATGTCCTTTCAAGTTGTTGCACCTCACTGTAATTCTTATTATTATGTCCTTTCAAGTTGTTGCACCTCACTGTAATTCTTTCTTTATTGGTATAAATGCATTTTTACAGTAAAAAAATAAGTTGTTTCTTTTTAACATAAGGTTGACTATTTACCTCTTCTTAACACCATGGTAAATTGCTTGGTTAGTCTCTCTATCCTTGTTGATGACCTAATGGTCTCATTTCTAAATTGTTATATGAGCTTGCTATATGTCATGATTTTATTCATTGCAGCCTAATAAGTGAATGACCCACCATTTACTTTACTCCCAATTGATGTATCAACACAATCAATTTAAAGGTAAGTATATCTTGAGAATTAAATGTGCCGTAGGTTTCACAAAAATAAAATCCTATGCTAAAGTGTTGCATTTATTTCTTAAAGAGGCACTTTATTATATCATATCTTGGGAAATAGTCAAGTCATTAATTGCAATAAAATATTAGACATAATATGAATCCACATGTCACTCCAATACTATGAAAAATAATATTAAACTATGTGAAACTTATGATATGTGTTTGATCCTTAGCCATTCACTCTTGCTAGCTTATCCTGAGCCCATGATCATGTTCTTATTTGATAGTCTAGGCACATTACACCTACCCTGTACTTGATCAAATTAAAGGAGAACCTTGTGATCTTTGATAGTAGTGATCAAAAGGAGTGAAAATGTAATAGTGACATGGTAATGTATAATAAAGGAGCAATAAAATGACCTCACATATTATTTAAGATATTTACTTGAACAATTTTTGTTTTATTTATGAAAATGTTAGCTATTGACTAAGGATAGTTCTATCTTAAGCCACATCTCAACAATTGGTTTAAATGATGATAATAAACCCCACATGATTTATGTCATGTGTATGAATCCTTGACTATAGATGTTCACCTTTAATTTCACACAATTGATTGAGCACATAGTTTAAGTAGAAAGATTTAATGAACAAGAGGCCAAATGGAATAACAAAGTGTGCATAAGTTATATGTTCCCATTTTGTCAAAACCATTGATCTTATGCACAAGGATTCTTGACCATTTGTCCTTGCATGCCTACCAAATTACCCATGTTATGTGCTATGATATTACCCATGTTATGTGTTATGATATTTTCTCATAGGGATGACAACTAATATTTAAGTCTGTCAGCTATATCGTAATTTGTTTCTATGGTGTTTTATAGAGCTACCACATAACTTAGTACCCAATTTAACTTTATAAACTATTCCAAGAATGATATTGCTTTGAATCTTATTGTAGTGTTATAAATTGCACACCTTTGTTTTAGCTTGAGATTGAAAAATGTTTTAAATGTAACATGATGATATAAGAATGTCTCTTTTCTAGTGAAATTATTCTAATCTTGAATTTTTGGATCTAGTTTTTATTGGATATTGTTCAGGAGTTTGTTGGAACAATGTTTTGTCATTGATGTCAACATATTCCTATGTGTGTTCAAGTGTTTCAATCAGATTAAGTAAGTTGGTTTGGCCAGTGTGTTGCAGATGAGTTGTTACAGATTAAAGAGTTTTGAGATAAGTATCTCTAGTTGATTCAGTACAATTTTATGTGGTTCACATGGTGATTTGATCAAGTTAGGAGGTCTGGTATTGAGGTTGGTTTTCAATTGTTCAGTATTGATCAGTGTTTTGGATTTTGCTCTGGAATTGCAATATCTTTGTTTGCAGATTTGGCGGAGTGTTTGGGACATTCTGGTGTGTCCTCAATTCAGATGATTGATGATTTTGAGGAATCCTTCAGTTTGACAATCAATTCAGTGAGTGTTCTTGAGGTTTGGTATAATGATGATGATAATTCTAGTAAGTGGTGATGTTGCGGTTGTTGTTGTGGTAATTTGCTTTGCTTGTGGATGTTTCTAGATCATGTCCTATTTATGTTGATGGTCTGCATTGATCGTTGTGTTCATTGTTGGTTATTTTCTTTGATATGTTTTTGTTATGCAACATTCTTGGTGACTGGATGATTGTAGTGTGTTGTGGATGTTCAAGGCATAATTCTTGGATGTGTTGTGTATTCAAGGATTTGATTTAGGTCTAGCCTATGTCTTATCCGATATTGTTTTCATCCGCATATGTTATTGTAGCGTGTGTAGCCATATTTTTTAATTTGTGTTGTGGGTTGAGCCAACCTTAAAATATAGGTTAATGATATGTATAAATTGATGTAATATCTTGTTGTGGATGTGTGTGTGGGGGTATGTGCAGGATCATGGTGTGCCAAAACAAGCCCTTAAGTGGCAATGAAATTTCAGAAAATCAGAGTTATGCAACTTGACATGAAAATGTTGTGAAGATTATTTTTAAAATATGTAAGAAGAGAATCTATAGAAAATTGAATGTAGTTTCTAAGCTACAAGTTGTTTTTTGGAAAAAAAAATCCTATTTGATGAAAAATTCAAATTTCAATGTAGTGGTACTAAAATTTCAGGAAAAAGATAAGAAGTAGACGTACGTCTGACCACCCTAATCACAATCAAATCATAATTATTTTTTATAATATAAGTATTATACTTATGTCCGGATGTGACACATATTTTTTTATAATTTTTTATAAAGTGAATAATTATTTATGAATTTTTTACTACAGCTTTTCAGAAATTCAGAAACTCCTACGTCTGGCCACCTTAACTTGGTCAAAACCTTATAAAATTTGATTTTTTTTTAATTTTTCCCTATAGTAGACAAAGCATAGGATGTGATGCATGTTTCAGATTCAAAAAATGTTATACTGTTTGAAAGTTATGAGTGTTTTTCAATCAGTCTATCAATCGGGACTATTGTCAGAATTCAATTAGAAATAAATAATAATTATTTATTAAAATCGAAATAATACAAGCCTTATATTGTTGGAAAGTTGAGAACATCCTTAAAAAACCCTTTTTGTTTTATCAATTTTGGCTACAAAAAAAGTTGGCAGCCACTAGTGTAAAGTCTGGAAAAACAAGGAATACTAAAAAACATGTTTTTTCAGTTGACTTTCCAGGCTTGTCACTTCCAAGCCAAATCCCAAAGCTCCCGAGCTAAAATTTGAAATTTAAAAATTGTACAACAAAAATCGGATATCCGATTCTAATAAGTAAATTCACTAACTAAATTTGCACATAATTAATATATTAATTTATAAATAAATTAGCATATGATATTAGGGAGAGAGAGAGAGAGAGAGAGAGAGAGATCAGGGGAGGGGGAGAGATAGAGATTAGGGGAGAGGGGGAGAGAGAGATTAAGACACCAAATTATTTCGTTATGGGTCATATGGTGTCCTAAGAGGTCATAGGACACAATATGACCCTTAGGACACCATATGACCCATAGTGACCCAATATGGTGTCATAAGGGGTCATATTGTGTCATAGGGGGTCATATGATGTCTTAAAGGGGTCATATGACACAATATGACCCATAATGACACACTTTGGTGTCTTAAGGGGTCATATTGTGTCCTAAGGGGTCGTAGGACACAATATGACCCCTTAGGACACCATAGGACCCATAACGACCCAATATGGTGTCTTAAGGGGTCATATGGTGTCCTAAGGGGTCATAGGACACAATATGACCCCTTAGGACACCATAGGACCCATAATGACCCAATATGGTGTCATAAGGGGTCATATGTTGTTCTTAGGGGTCATATGGTGTCCCATGACCCCTTAGGACACAATATGACCCATAACAACACAATTTGGTGTCTTAAGGGGTCATATGGTGTCCTTATGACCCCTTAGGACACCATATGACCCCTAACGACACCATATGGTGTCATAAGGGGTCCTATGATGTCCATAGGGGTCATATTATGTTCTACGAACCCTTAGGACACCATATGACCCCTTAAGACACCAAATTGTGTCGTCAGGGGTCATATGATGTCCTAAGGGGTCATAGGACACAATATGACCCCTTAGGACACCATATGACCCCTTAAGACACCAAATTGTGTCGTTAGGGGTCATATGGTGTCCTAAGGGGTCGTAGGACACAATACAACCCCTTATGAAACCATAGGACCCATAACGACCCAATATGGTGTCATAAGGGGTCGTATGTTGTCCTTAGGGATCATATTGTGTCCTACGACCCCTTAGGACACCATATGACCCCTAATGATATAATTTGGTGTCTTAAGGGGTCATATGGTGTCCTAAGGGGTCGTAGGACACAATATGACCCCTATGGACACCATAGGACCCATAACGACCCAATATGGTGTCATAAGAGGTTGTATGTTGTCCTTAGGGGTCATATGTTGTCCTATGACCCCTTAGGACACCATATGACCCCTAACAACACAATTTGGTGTCTTAAGGGATCATATGGTGTCCTAAGGGGTCATAGGACATAATATGACCCCTTTGGACACCGTAGGACCCATAACGACCCAATATGGTGTCATAAGAGGTCGTATATTGTCCTTAGGGGTCATATGGTGTCCCATGACCCCTTAAGACACAATATGACCCATAACGACATAATTTGGTGTCTTAAGGGGTCACATGGTGTTCTAAGGGGTCCTAGGACACAATATGACCCCTTAGGACACCATAGGACTCACAACAACCCAATATGGTGTCATAAGGGGTCGCATGTTGTCCTTAGGGATCATATTGTGTCCTACGACCCCTTAAGACACCATATGACCCCTAACAATACAATTTAGTGTCTTAAGGGGTCATATGGTGTCCTAAGGTGTCGTAGGACACAATATGTCCCCTATGGACACCATAAGACCCATAACGACCCAATATGGTGTCATAAGAGGTCATATGTTGTCCTTAGGGGTCATATGGTGTCCTAAGACCCTTAGGACACCATATGACCCCTAATGACACAATCATAACAACCCAATATGGTGTCATAAGAGGTCGTATGTTGTCCTTAGGGGTCATATGGTGTCCCATGACCCCTTAGGACACAATATGACCCATAACAACACAATTTGGTTTCTTCAGGGGTCATATGGTGTCCTAAGGGGTCCTAGGACACAATATGACCCCTTAGGACACCAGATAACCCATAATGACACCATATGGTGTCATAAGGGGTCGTATGTTGTCCTTAGGGGTCATATGGTGTCCCATGACCCCTTAGGGCACCATATGACCCCTAATGACACCATATGGTGTCATAAGGGGTCGTATGTTGTCCTTAGGGGTCATATGGTGTCCCATGACCCCTTAGGACACCATATGACCCCTAACGACACCATATGGTGTCTCATGACCCCTTAGGACACCATATGACCCATAATGACACAATTTGGTGTCTTAAGGGGTCATATGGTGTCATAAGGGGTCGTAGGACATAATATGACCCCTTAAGACACCAAATTGTATCGTTAGGGGTCATATGGTGTCCTAAGGGGTCGTAGGACACACAATATGACCCCTTAGGACTCTCTCTCTCTCTCTCTCTCTCTCTCTCTCTCTCTCTCTCTCTCTCTCTCTCTCTCTCTCTCTGAAATATGTGTAATAAAATTGGATATTGGATTTTATCGAATATCTGATTTTTGTCATTACCATTAATGTGGCAACAGTAAAAAAAAATGGTGGCAATGGGAAAAAAGTTTGGGACCACAAATTTATACATTAAAATCGGATATCTGATAAAATCGGATATCCGATTTTTGTAAATAAAAAAGAGCCTTGTAGGCCATTTTGTGGATTCCAACGGCCCATAGTCTGCATATTCTATTTTTTGTCGATGATCACGGGTTTTTAGACAGGTTGAGACAAATTTGTGCTTTTGAGAGATTCTTAAAGTCAAATCTTACATTGTCAATCATTTAGGAGCATCTTTGTGGAGGTAAATGGGGAGTAGTAGTCGTCGGAAGTCTAAACGCAAAAGAAAACTTTCAAATGACTAAATTGAAGTATATAGAGAAAGAGATAGAGAAGGTCATAGGAGGAGAAGACAGGGTATGTTAAATATTGCTAATGTTACTTCAAGTGAAGAGGAAATTGAATTTGAAAATGTGTCACAAGTTACTGAAAATGAAAATGTAGATTTTGAAAGTGAAAATTTTGAAAATGTTGAAAGTGATAATGAAAATGCTAACATGTGGAAAATTTTGACATAGGAGATGAACATGTAGAAAATTTTGACATTGGAGGTGAACATGTGGAAAATTTTGACATTGGAGGTGAAAATGTGGAAAACTTTGACACTGAAGGTGGAATTGCTCAACCAAGTGAACCATATGTAACACCTAATTACTTTAGAAATGAAGACCCTCTCATGGATGAAAGACAAATTCCAAATTCAAGACCTTCAAGAACCCCAAAATGGTTACTTGAAATCGATGAGAACATTATTGCGAATCTTGAAGGCGAGAGGTCAACAAGAACCATTCGGTTGTGGGCTACACAACTTTTCGACCAAAATTTTAGCAATAAGACATTGACCGAGAAATGCCAACTCTTTGTTCAAGTGATAAAGATGATAAAGATGAGACCATTGCTAAACAAATTGAACATTCGTATGAACACGAAGATGGAGAGAAATTCTATTATTGCCAAAAATCTATTTGACGCTCTCAATTATATTGGAAAGAATACCAAAGAAAGAGATAAGAGAGCCGCTCGAAGAGTGATTACAACCTCCTTAGTAAGCCATCGATTGAGAAAGGATCGTCAAATGAGACAAAATTGTGTTGATTTTAATATAAACCGTAAAACTTTGGATAGAGCACTTGCACGAAGACAAAGACTTGACGATCCACTTCAACAAGATACATGGGCTTTTGGTGGGAGGCTTCCACGTGTTGATAGAAAGTTCACTGACAATGTGAAGGAGGATATTCAACAATTTTGGCACTCTAATTCTAGAGTGTCACCCAATGTAAAGGACGTTTTGAAATTAAGAATCGACAACCGAGACTGCACACTGCATCTCAAACATTTCTTGGAATCAAGCCAAACAATGTTGTACAAAAAAAATTGTGAAGTACATCCAACTTTGCAAATATCACAAAGGGCCTTTGAATCTTTGAAGCCATTTTATTGTGTTCCTCTTAAGATTCGTAATACTTTTTGTTGCAAGTACCATGTGGAGTTTTCAATGTACCATGAACTTTTATGTCATATTCATTCTATGATGAAAACTAATGAGATGTTGCAGGAGTGTGGTGCATTGCTATTTCCGAGATCATAAAGAGACTTGCAAGATCTATTTTTATGCCCTAGAGATGATGCCTGCTATTTCTATAGAAATGATTGTTTGAATGAGAAGTGCTCAAAATATGGTGGGTTGTCAAAGTTTGTTTCATGTTTTCATGAGGGCAGCGAACAAGAGTTTGGAAAGAATTATGTTGATAAAAAAAGATATGAGACAATGAAATAGACTTTGAAGAGCGGAGGTGAAGCTTCTAGATGCAAATTAGTCTCAAGAGAAGTGAGTATTGCTAATTTTATTTTGAATTTTAAGGAAAATCTTTTCTACAAGTATGCAAGGCACACCCATAGGTCTTAGTGGTTGGATCAACAGTTCAGGATGTGTAATAACTCTTTCCCAATTGGCACTATTGTAGCGGTGGTTGATTTTGCAGAGAACTATACATTGCAACCACAGAATGAGGTACAGTCTCAATACTACAATTCAATCCAGATTGCTATTTTTGTTCACATTACATATAGACATGCTCCTGATAGTACAGAAGAGGACAGGAAGATAATCAAGGAGTATCATTTTTATATGAGTGATGATAGATCACACCCCTCCAAGTATGTGCAACATTCTTTTGAGATTTTTTTTTAGTTTTTGCATGAGAAAGATATTGTAATTGATCAACATATCATATAGTCAGATAACTGTACTGGTCAATTCAAGAATGTCCGTATGTTTTATTGGTTGAGTAAAATGCATGTAGAGAGGCATATACCTCATATTTGGTGTTTTTTTGAGGCAGGGCATGGGAAGGGGGAGCATGATGGAGCAGGTGCATGTTTGAAGAGAGCTCTAGTTAAGGAGCAATTGAGGATTTCGGGTACAAATTTCTTTGATGCACGTTCTATTATTGATTGGTGTAGTTCAACATTGTCACATGGAGGTACTCTTGATTCAACAATGACCACATTCTTTTGGTTGGTTGAGGAGGGCATAGTGGGAGATAGATTGGATTGTCAAACAATTAAAGATTCTTCAAAGATGCATTCATTTCTCAGCTCAGATGCAAGTACATGGACCATTTGGACACGAGCATTGGCTTGTTTTTCTCAGAGTTGTGTTCAGTGTGATTGGGATCAGTGTGAGTCAAGTGAGTGGGTTGATACGTGGGTTCCCCAATATCTAACTCATTTATCTCAAACAATATCCTTGTCAAACAATGACATGGAAAGTTCACTTGAGTATGACCGTCTATCAGATCTTGTACAACCAGGACATGTTTTTGCATTTGTTGCACTGCAAGGGAATGAAGAGAGATCATAATATTGGTTGGCATGATGTGTACATGGAAAAAAAAAGCTAACACAACCAGTGACAGATGATGATGGGTTCACATATCCTACAGGTTCAGTTGTTGTTGTGGGAACTTGGTTGTGAACATACATGATTAGAAAGAATGGCATACCTGCATTTGAAGACTATGAGAGACACAAAACCATTATAATTTATTCATACCTTATTATAGCTACAAATGTCAATTTGTTGAAGCATCAAGCAAAACCAAAGACCAAAGAGCTATGGACAATGACTACTGTTGATCATGAAGCAATATTGGATACTCTTAAGCAAAGAGATGACCCTTCGGGCATACTTGAGTAGTAGGTCTTTAATGGTGCCTTATTTTTTTTATCATGCATTTAATTTCAAACAATGATCATTAAACCTCAATGTTCAAGTTTTTTACTTGTATATTAAGGATGTGTTCAAAATGCAGGTCTATTGATGAATTTTTTTTTGGCAACACGGTTTTTGCATGCACATAACGGGTACACTCAATATAATTGGAAGGGACGTATTTTTTCAACACGACTTATTATCATGCATTTGATGAGCTTTACAATTTTTGTTATTAGACAACACTGTTTGATAATTTTTGATGATATAATTATCGCAAAACCTTTATGCTCATGCAGGTCTTTTTTGATGATATATGACAATATCACATTATGATTTTTGTGTCAACATAGTGGGTTTTGTTGATATAATTCGAAGGGACATATTTTTATGGTATATAATCCCACCTTTTCATTTATTATCATGCATTTCAGTTGAAGTGATTAGCATAAAGCCTTTATGTTCATCCATGCATTTTATGTGTAGACTAACAATTCTTAAAAATACAGGTTCATACTAGATCATTCGCTGTTGACAAGACCCTCTCTTGGGGATGGTACATATTCCTTTGTGCATTAATGAGATTAAATTTTGTGCATAAACACTAAGTCAAATGAATGTATTTATATTTAGAAATGACCATATCTACCATCATCTTCAACCATGTAGAGAAATGCAGTGAGAAGGGCTTTAATCAACATGCGTCTTTCTTCAAAGTTATGCAATCTTGTACGTCTTAAAAATGTTTCAAATGATCTATTTATAATTTTACAAAATAATTTGTATTAAGTGTTATAATTTGTTTCTTGTAGCACATTCATTCCCCATAAAAGGTTACTTATTTTGGTCTTCATTTATATGCAAGCATTGTTGTACGTAAGCTTTTCTCTTAGGACATGAGGATGTTTGATGCAAATGAAGTGGGATGTTGTAATTGAATATGGATGTGAATTGATGTAACTTTGTCATGATGATATACAATGTCCATGAGAAAATTCGTTTAGTTATATTGATGATATACAATGTATCAATACATGAGTACATTGGTGTAGTTGTATTGATAATGAAAAAAAATCATGTTTGCATATCCCTTCATGGATGTCACATGCAAGTGTACTGGTAATTATGTGTATACAATACATGGAAATATTGATGATCATTATGTGTCTATAGTGTAATTCATGTTTATCTATATTTTTCATTGAACAAGTTAGGGTCACGGATTCCGAGTTAGGGCCCGTCGAAGTTTGACAATTTTTAGCACTTAGGGTGCTCAAGGGACGACGCCGGTAGGGTGTGACCCCGAGCATTTGATCGAGTGGGGGGGGGGGGGGGATAGGAGCATTAATAGGGTAATAATTCCTAACTGGACATGTCAGAGTCGATGGTTCGTTATCACAACGAGCAGAACGAGAAATTGGCCATGCGACAACATTTGATTGAATGAGACTAATGATTTTTTCGCCAATCGAAAAAAATGCTGCCCTAATAAAACCATAGGAAAACTTGAAAACTAGAGATAGGCTTTTGTAGGGAACCCTCTCATGGCCCCATAGGTTCAAATGGATCATTCACAGGTGCCACGGATTCTGGGTTAGGTCCCATCAAAGTTTGACAAGTTTTAGCACTTAGGGTGCTCAAGGGACGACACCGGTAGGGTATGATCCCAAGCGTTCGACCAAGTGGGGGGAGAAATAGGAGAATTCATAGGGTAATAATGCCTAACTAGACATGTCAAAGCCGACGGTTCGTTATCACGATGAGCAGAATGAGAAATTGACCATGTGACAACATTCGATTGAATGAGACTAACTATTTTTTGCCAACCAAAAAAATGTTGCCCTAATAAAACCATGGGGAAACTTGAAAAAACAAGATAGGATTTTTTAGGGACCCCTCTCATGGACCCATAGGTTCAAATAGATCATTCGTAGGTGCCACGGATTCTGAGTTAGGTCTCGTCAAAGTTTGATAATTTTTAGCACTTAGGGTGCTCAAGGGACTACGCTGGTAGGGTATGACCCCGAGCGTTTGACTGAGTGGGGGGGCAAAATAAGAGAATGCATAGCGTAATAATGCCTAAATAGACATATCGAAGCCAATGGTTTGTTATCATGATGAACATAATGAGAATTTGGCCACGCTACATCATTTGATTGAATGAGACTAACGATTTTTTTGCCAACCAAAAAAATGTTGCCCTAATAAAACCGTAGGGAAACTTGAAAAACTGAGATAGGATTTTGTACCCTCTCGTGGACCTATAGGCTCAAACGGATCATTTTTCAAGTGCCATGGATTTCGAGTTAGGTCCCGTCAAAGTTTGATAATTTTTAGCACTTAGGGTGCTCAAGGGACGACGTCGGTAGAGTATGACCCCAAGCGTTCGACTGAGTGGGGGGGAAAATAGGATCATGAATAGGGTAATAATGCCTAAATGGACATGTTGGAGCTAACAGTTTTTTATCACGATGAGCGGAACAAGAAATTGGCCACGCGACAACATTCGATTGAATGAGACTAACGATTTTTTCGCCAACCGAAAAAATGCTGCCCTAATAAAACCGTAGGGAAAATTGAAAAACCGAGATAGGCTTTTGTAGGGACCCCTCTTGTGGCCCTGTAGGTTCAAATGGATCATTTGCAGGTGCCACGAATTTTGAGTTAGGTCCCATCAAAGTTTGACAATTTTTAGCACTTAGGGTGCTCAAGGGACGACATCAGTAGGGTATGACCTCGAGTGTTCGACCGAGTGGGGGGGAAAAATAGGAGAATGCATAGGGTAATAATGCCTAAATGGACATGTCAGAGATAATGGTTCGTTATCATGACAAGCAAAATGAGAAATTGGCCATGCGACAATATTTGATTGAATGAGACTAACGATTTTTTAGCCAACCGAAAAAATGCTGCCCTAATAAAACCCTAGGGAAAATTGAAAAACCAAGATATTATTTTGTAGGGACCCCTCTCATGGACCCGTAGGTTCAAATGGATCATTTGCAAGTGCCATGGATTCTGAGTTAGGTCTCGTCAAAGTTTGACAATTTTTAGCACTTAGGGTGCTCAAGGGGCGACGTCGGTAGGGTATGACTCTAAGTGTTTGACTAAGTGGGGGGGAAAAATAGGAGCATGCATAGGGTAATAATGCCTAATAGGACATGTTGAAGCCAACAGTTTGTTATCACAACGAGCAGAACGAGAAATTGGCCACGTGACAACATTCGATTGAATGAGACTAACAATTTTTTCGCCAACCGAAAAAATGTTGCCCTAATAAAACCGTAGGGAAAATTGAAAAACCAAGATAGGATTTTGTAGGGACCCCTCTCGTGGACTTGTAGGTTCAAATGGATGATTTGTAGGTGCCATGGATTCTGAGGTAGGTCCAGTCAAAATTTGATAATTTTAGCACTTAGGGTGCTCAAGGGACGACGCTGGTAGGGTATGACCCCGAGCGTTCGACCGAGTGGGGGGGAAAAATAGGAGCATGCATAGGGTAATAATGTCTAACTAGATATCTTAGAGCCAATAGTTCATTATCACAATGATCAAAATGAGAAATTGGCCACGCGACAACATTCGATTGAATGAGACTAACGATTTTTTTCCCAACCGAAAAAATGCTACCCTAATAAAACCATAGGGAAAATTGAAAAACCAAGATAGGATTTTTTAGGGACCCCTCTTGTGGAACCGTAGGTTCAAACAGATCATTTGTAGGTGCCATGGATTCCTAGTTAGGGCCCGTCAAATTTTGATAATTTTTAGCACTTAGGATGCTCAAGGGACGACGTCGGTAGGGTATGACCTCGAGCGTTCGACTGAGTGAGGGGGGAAAATAGGAGCATGCATAGGGTAATAATGCCTAAATGGACATGTCAGAACCGATGGTTCATTATCACGATGAGCAGAACGAGAAATTGGCCACGCGACAACATTCGATTGAACGAGACTGACGATTTTTTCTCCAACTCACAAAATGTTGCCCTAATAAAACCATAGGGAAACTTGAAAAACTGAGATAGGATTTTGTAGGGACCCCTCTCGTGAACCCATAGGTTCAAATGGATCATTCGCAGGTGCCACGGATTCTGAGTTAGGGCCCGTCAAAGTTTGACAATTTCTAGCACTTAGGGTGTTCAAGGGACGACGTCGATAGGGTATGACCCCGAGCGTTCGACCAAGTGGGGGGGGAAAAATAGGAGAATGCATAGGGTAATAATGAATTGTATCAAGTATTGTTCATTAAATGAATTTTATTGTATTGTTCATAAATTGTATTGTTCATTAAATGAATTGTATTGTTCATTAAATAACCATTATTAACCATTGTTAATTATTGGAATGAAGATTAAAAATTTCCATGATAACACCATGCATAGATGAGCAACAATTTATATGATCAAATATCAACTTTTGTATATATGAAAATGTCAAATGATTATAAATGTATGTCCATACACAAATATGGCATAAATGCCAACTCAAACAAAATGTATGTCTATATACATGAACGTATGTCCATATAAAAAATATACATGCCAAATAGACATGTAAGCATCCCAAAACTATCTATAACATCCTAAGATTCTGATGGATCATCAAAATAGATCCTCTTCGCCGCACTACTCAGTTCTGAAGGATCCTGCACAAGAAAAAACAAACCACGATTAATATTAGTTATATTATATAACTCACATTCGAAAAGTTAACATAAAAATGAACTATAATTGAACTATTCATGTTTACCTCATCTCCACGTTTTCTCTTCAGCTTTGTAGGACTCTTGATGTATGTCTTCGGTAGAGGAGGTATGTTTTCAATATTTTCATACACAACCTACATATGTTCACAAACATGACATTGATACAAGTTAGCATATAATTGTCACTGATAATAACAAATTATATCTACTAAACACAAAATAAAATAAACACACATGTACTCGAGGCATCTCTTCTTCTTCATCATCTTCAGGTATACTGGGTGTAGTCAACAAGGATGTGAAGCCAAGAATTCTCTGTACATATACACAACAAGTATATGAAACTATCAATCTATGTCTAGACGTGTATAATCACTATAAGTTATTTAAACTATTCATTCAATCATATTTGCATTCAATTACCTTTCCATTGTCTCCAATTGCACTACCAGATCCTAAATCACATTGCCCCGCACTTGTGTTGCTTGTGCCCTACAAGAGTAAAATAAGATATACATGCAAGTTACTACATAATCTAATTAATACCAATATAAACAATGAGCATGTATGTACAATAAAATACAAATGACTAGGTGCAATAATATATGTACTATAAAGATATCAAGGCCAAATGAAATGGTCGACAAGGTGCCCTCCTGAATCTATGTCAACTCCTCCTCGGTCATCAACTATTAAATAGACCATTTGAATAAAAATTAGTACTTAATATTATCTAGATTATAAATATTCATTTAAAATATAGCATGAACTGTGAAAATACAAATCTTACCACTACATCATCAATGTATGATGATGGTTCCTCCTTGCCTCTAGCATGAGAGGACTCCCCAGGGTATCCTCCAGTCTGTGTCATAACATCTAGTGCATCATGCATCTCATGCACCTCATAATCTGCACTGTCCGCAGGAGGATCAACAAGTTGTCCAACTGGACTCAAGCATACGTACCCACACATGACACAACTATGGGGCATGCAAATGTGTGGAGCCGAGGATGACATGTCAGCGCCACCGGATGCACTGCTACCATCAAAAGTAGGCTAAGCTACTGACCCAACCTGAGAAACCAAAAGGCTGCTCAAAGAGTGAATAACCGATATGGTCTGTGAAGCCGCCTCACAAATGATATCTGGATGTTGCACTGGAGGTGGGGGATCAACAAGAGGAGGGGGGACATATGGGCCCTTGACTACTCTGACTACCCCAGGTCTATTTTGGGGCATACCTAAACCCACACCCTGGAAAGGTTGGATGTCAAAGTAGTTCACATGTTTTCCTAAAACAAACTCAGCATACAATTTTTTTATGAAGTAGAAAGGGACATCAAGATTGTTGTTGGGTGGTTTGTCAAAAACCATCCACCAACGATCCCAAAAGTTTTTCACAATACCATCATTTGTGCACCATTTAATAGAATTTTTTTTTTTTTTGGGGTCTACGGGTTGACCAGTGCGAGGATTCACAAACAATGAGGCGATAGCAGCTTTGGATATCTCGAGATCCTTGATCTCCTTATACGACAAGCCATTTGCATATTGTTCCCTCATAGAATCTTGCCCATAAAAGGGCGACATTGTGCTCCTCTGTCATGGTTTCCATACTCTTTATGATCGACGTGAGAGGATCAAACATGGGGTTTAGGCGAGGGATCATATGATATACATCTGCAATCCCCCTCAATTTGTTCAAATTTTGTGCAATTAAATCCTGAATTGAGGGGGGGTTTGGCAAAGGAGGGTTTGGTTGTTGCGGTTGTGGTCGATCAATGTTTTCACTGTTATCCCCCATTTTTTACCTAATTGAATGTAAGCAATTGAATTTAGTTAATAAATTTAAACAATTTTGTATTTGATTTTAAAAATCCTAGTTTTCATGAAAAAAGCCATATTTTCAATGAAAAAAGAAATAAACATTAAAAAAATACAAAAATTGAATGAAAATGATTGAAAACAATTAAAATATTACCTTTCAATGTATTATTTAGCAATTTTTGGGTGAAAAACCGGATATCGAATTCCCAAAAATCGCATAGCCCGTGGTTAAAAATAACTCACGGGCTATCACAGTCCAATATACATTGTCTTAGAAAATCAGATATCTGATAAAATCGGATATCTGATTTTTATACTTAAATTATTTTAAAATAACATTATATTATATAATATAATAATATATTATATTATGTAATATATTATTATATTATATAATACGTATTATATTATATTATATAATATAATATAATATAATATTATATATTATATAATACATAATATAATATAATATAATAATATATTACATAATACGTATTATATTATATTATATATTATATAATATATTATTATATTACATTATATATTATATAATTTGTTTTTTAATTTAAAATTACAAATAAAAATCAAATATCTGATATCCGACTTGCTTAGGTGTTTACCATGCCAAGGTGTACTGACACCCAAGCCAAGCAAAAAGCCAACAAAGATTTTCGCGTTTTTAGGCGAGTGGAGAAGGCTATTTTTTTCACATCGCCACCTTTTGGCCCCCCACAATCCTACACTAACCTGTGGTATCTGCGATATCAATGAGTGTGTGTAGAGTGTGATTAATGCTTTAATCTTTCAGTAGCAGAGAAGAAGTGTGAAGAAGTGTAGCAGAGCAATTTATGAGCTTAACCAGAATTGTAACCAGGCATGAGGAGATGTTATTCTATGAGTTCATGATCTTCCGGATGTAATCCAAATCTTTTTGTAAGACAGTGAGTCTTCCTAAGGGTTGTAGCCCTCTTTGTTATTGTTTTTCAGCAGTGAACTCTAGGCAGTATGTTTGAATGCATGTGCATTCCCCATTGTAATATTTCATATATTTCTAACAGGGTATCATCTCATTATGGGTATGTAACTCCCACCATGGTTTTTCCCTTAACTGGGTTTTCCATGTCAAAAATCTTGGTGTTATAAGTGTTATTGATGTTGTGTTAGTTTATTCTTTCATTATTAATTATCATATTTGAATTGGTGTTTAAGTTAAGTAAAGTTTTTGTGCAAATTGATTCACCCCCCCCCCCCTCTCAATTTTTTGCATTATTGCCAACAGTTGGTATCAGAGCTAGATCCTCCGGAAGAAGCCTAACCACTTGAGGTGATCTGGGATGGCAACCTATACTTACAAGAAGGATAGTCTAAAATTTGATAGAATGAACTACTCTCTTTGGAAGAATCAGATGGAGTCTCACTTGAGACACATCGGTGAAGATTACTAGAAGATAACTAAGAATGTGTATAATGTTCCTTCAAATGGTCCTGCATCTCTGTATGAGATAAAGAAAGTTGAATACGATATTAAGGCAAAGGAAGCATTATTGAGTGCCTTGACTGATTCTAAGATGACTAATATGATGGATTTGCATACCACTCATGAGATCTGGAAGAAGCTTGAGACTTTGTATGAAGGTGGTAGTCATGTGAAAGTTTCTAAGTTGCGGAGCTTAAAAGGAAAGTATGAGATGTTGAGAATGGGCAAAGATGAGAACATTACCTCCTTTATGCAAAAAGTGAATGAGCTTGTGTTGAATATTAGATGTGTAGGTGGAGTGTTGGAAGAACCAGAGATTGTAGCTAATGTGTTGAGATCCTTGCCTCCTACTTACAAACATAAAGTTGTTGTTATTGAGAAGATCTGGACGCTGACTAATGTGACTAGAGACATGCTGATTGGAAAGCTTGTTGCCTTTGAGTTCAGGG